>NC_087363.1:51433853-52049686 GCF_030014295.1 Loxodonta africana | reverse complement strand
AATTTTAAAAAATGAAGACACCTTAAGAATCATGCGGGACTCAGTCAAGAGAAATAACCTACGAATGATTGGAGTACCAAAAAAGGGAGGGATAACAGAAAATACAGACAGAATTGCTGAAGATTTGTTGGCAGAAAATACCCCTGGTATCGTGAAAGATGAGACGATATCTATCCAAGATGGTCAATAAACTCCAAAAACTGTAGACGTTAAAAGAAAGTCATCAGACATATTATAACCAAACTTGCCAAAACCAAAGATAAAGAGAGAATTTTAGGAGCAGCTGGGGATAAACAAAAAGTCACCTACAAAGGAGAGCCAATAAGAATAAGCTCAGACTACTTGGCAGAAACTGTGCAGGCAAGAAGGCAATGTGATGATTCACATAAAAAACTGAAGGAAAAAAATTGCCAGCCAAGAGCCATATATCCAGCAAAACTGTCTCTAAAATATGAAGGTGAAATTAGGACATTTCCAGGTAAACAGAATTTTAGGGAAATCATAAAAACCAAACCAAATCTACAAGAAATACTAAAGGGAATTCTTAGGTTAGAAAACCAATAATATCAGGTATCAACTAAAGACCAGAATGCTGGGCAGAGCAATCAAAAGTCAACACAGACAGGGAAATCAAAATAAATAAATAAATAAATCTAGATTAAAAAAAAAGAATGCTCAAAACAGGGTAACAGCGATGTTATTATGTAAAGGAAGACAACATTAAAACAATAAAGAGGGACTAAGAAATGTAGTCATAGATCTTCTAAATGGAGAGGAAGATACGGCAATACAAAGAAATAAAAGTTAGGTTTAAATTTAAAAAGTAGGGGTAAATAATAAGATAATCCCAAAGCAGACAAACCATCCTACACAACAAAATAAAATACAAGAAAAAAATAGACTCAGAAGAAACAAAACGAACAACGAATATGAGGAAAGGACAATATATAAAGAACCCACTTAGCACATGAAATTAAGTGGGAAAAAGAAACTGTCAACACACAAAAAAAGGCATCAAAATGATAGCACTAAATTCATACCTATCCATAATTATGCTGAATGCAAATGGACTAAACGCACCAATAAAGAGACACAGAGTGGCAGAATGGATTAAAAAACAAGATCTGTCTATATGCTGCCTACAAGAGAAACACCTTAGACTTAGAGACACAAACTAAAACTTAAAGGACGGAAAAAAATATATCAAGCAAACAACAATCAAAAGAGAGCAGGAGTGGCAATATTAATTTCTGACAAAATAGACTTTAAAGTTAAATCTACCACAAAGGATAAAGAAGGACACTACATAATGATTAAAGGGACAATTTACCAGGAAGACATAACCATATTAAATATTTATGTACCCAATGATAGGGCTGCAAGATACATAAAACAAACTCTATCAGCACTGAAAAGCGAGATAGACAGCTCCACATAACAGTAGGAGACTGCAACACACCACTTTCGGTGAAGGACAGGACATCCAGAAAGAAGCTCAATAAAGACATGGAAGATCTAAATGCCACAGTCAACCAAGGTGATCTCATAGACATATACAGAACACTTCACCCAACAGCAACCAAGTATACTTTCTTTTCTAGTGCACATGGAACATTCTCTAGAATAGACCACATATTAGGTCATAAAGCAAGCCATAGCAGAATCCAAAACATCGAAATATTACACAGCATCTTTGACCATAAGGCCATAAAAATGGAAATCAATAACAGAAAAAGCAGGGAAAAGAAATCAAACACTTGGAGACTGAACAATACCCTGCACAAAAAACACAGGATTATAGAAGACATTAAGGATGGAATAAAGAAATTCAGAGAATCCAATAAGAATGAAAACACTTCCTATCAGAACCTTTGGGACACAGCGATAGCAGTGCTCAGAGGTCAACCAATGCACACATCAAAAAAGGAGAAAGGGCCCAAATCAAAGAATTATCCCTACAACTTGAACAAATAGAAAGAGAGCAACAAAAGAAACCCTCGGGCACCAGAAGAAAACAAATAATAAAAATTAGAGCAGAACTAAATGAAATAGAAAACAGAAAAACAATTGAAAGAATTACCAAGAGCAAAAGCTAGTTCTTTGAAAAAATCAACAAAATTGATAAACCATTGGCCAAACTGACAAAAGAAAAACAGGAGAGGAAGCAAAACCCGAATAAGAAATGAGATGGTTTATTTTACAACAGACCCAACTGAAATTAAAAGAATCATATCAGATTACTATGAAAAACTGTACTCTAACAAATTTTAAAACCTGGATGAAATGGATGAATTCCTAGAAACACACTACCTACCTAAACTAACACAGAGGTAGAATAACTAAATAGATCCATAACGAAAGAAGAGATTGAAAACGTAATAAAAAGACTCTCAACAACAACAACAAAAAAAGCCCTGGCCCAGACAGCTTCACTGCAGAGTTCTACCAAACTTTCAGAGAAGAGTTAACACCACTACTACTAAAGGTATTTCAGAGCATAGAAAAGGACAGAATACTCCCAAACTCATTTTATGAAGCCAGCATATCCCTGACACCAAAACCAGCTAAAGATACCACACACACACACAGAAAAATTACACACCTATATCCCTGATGAACTTAGATGCGAAAATCCTCAACAAAATTTTACCCAATAGAATTCAACAACATATCAAAAAAATAATTCACCATTTTTTAATGTGATGGAGAAACAAATCACCAACTTTATATGGAAGGGAAAGAAGCCCTGGATAAGTAAAGCATTACTAAAAAAGAAGAACAAAGTGGGAGGCCTCACTCTATCTGATTTTAGAACATGTTATACAGCCACAGTAGTCAAAACAGCCTGGTACTGGTACAACAGATATACAGACCAATGGAACAGAATTGAGAATCCAGACATAAATCCATCCACACATGAGCAGTTGATATTTGACAAAGGCCCCAAAGCAGCTAAATGGGGGAAAAGACAGTCTTTTTTTAACAAAAGGGTGCTGGCATAACTGGATATCCATCTGCAAAAAAAAATGAAACAAAACCCATACCTCACTCCATGCACAAAAACTAGCTCGAAATGGATCAAAGACCTAACTATAATATCTAAAACGATAAAGATCATAGAAGAAAAAATAGGGACAACATTAGGAGCCCTAATACATGGCATAAACAGTATACAAAACATTATTAAGAATGCAGAAGAAAAACTAGATAACTGGGAGCTCCTAAAAATGAAACACCTATACTCATCCAAAGACTTCACCAAAAGAGTAAAAAGGTTACCTATAAAAACTGGGAAAATGTTTTTAGCTATGACACTTCTGATCAGAGTCTGAGCTCTAAAATCTACATGATACTGCAAAAATACAAACAACCCAATTAAAATATGGGCAAAAGATATGAAAAGACACTTCACTAAAGAAGACATTCAGGTAGCTAACAGATACATGAGGAAATGCTTACGATCATTAGCCATTAGAGAAATGCAAATCAAAACTACAATGCGGTTTCATCTCGCTCCAACAAGGCTGGCATTAATCCAAAAAACACAAAACAATAAATGTTGGAGAGGCTGTGGAGAGACTGGAACACTTATACACTGCTGGTAGGAATGTAAAATGGTACAACCACTTTGGAAATTGATTTGTTGCTTTGTTGAAAAGCTAGAAATAGAACTACCATAAAAAAAAAAAAAAATCCAGTAATTCCACTCCTTGGAATATATCCTAGAGAAATAAGAGCCTTTACACAAACAGATATATGCGCACCCATGTTCATTGCAGCACTGTTTACAATAGCAAAAGCATGGAAGCAACCAAGGTGCCCATCAATAGATGAATGGGTAAATAAATTATGGTATAGTCACACAATTGAATACTACTCATTGATAAAGAACGTGATGTATCTGTGAAACATTTCATAACATGGAGGAACCTGGAAGGCATTATGCTGAGTGAAGTTAGTCAGTTGCAAAAGGACAAATATTGTATAAGACCACTATTAGAAAAACTTGAGAAATAGTTTAAACTGAGAAGAAAACATTCTTTTGTGGTTACGAGAGGAAGGAGGGTGAGAGAGTGAGAGAGGAGTATTCACTAATTAGCTGGTAGATAAGAACTACTTTAGGTGAAGGGAAAGACAACACACAATACAGGGGAGGTCAGCACAACTGGACTAAACCAAAAGCAAAGAAGTTTCTTGAATAAACTGAATGCTTCAAAGGCCAGTGTAGCAGGGGCAGGGGTTTGGAGACCATGATTTCAGGGGACAATTAAGTCAATTGGCATAATAAAATCTATTAAGAAAACATTCTGCATCCCACTTTGGAAAGTGGCCTCTGGGGTCTTAAACGCTAGGAAGCATCCACATAAGATGCATCAATTGGTCTCAACCCACATGGATCAAAGGAGAATGAAGAACACCAAGGACACAAGGTGATTATGAGCCCAAGAGACAGAAAGGGCCACATAAACCAGAGACTACATCATCCTGAGACCAGAAGAACTAGATGGTGCCCGGTTACAACAGATGACTGTCCTGACAGGGAACACAACAGAGAACCCCTGAGGGAGCGGGAGAGCAGTGAGATCCAGACCCCAAATTCTCGTAAAAAGACCAGACTTAATGGTCTCACTGAGACCCTGGTGGTCATGCCCCCCAGACCTTCTGTTGGCCCAGGACAGGGACCGTTCCCGAAGCCAACTCTTCAGACAGGGATTGGACTGGACAATGGGTGGGAGAGGGATGCTGGTGAGGAGTGGGCTTCTTGGATCAGGTGGACACTTGAGACTACGTTGGCATCTCCTGCCTGGAGGAGAGATGAGAGGGTAGAGGGGGTTAGAAGCTGGCGAAATGGACATGAAAACAGAGAGTGGAGGGAGGGAGTGGGCTGTCTCATTAGTGGGTGAGCAATTGGGAGTATGTAGCAAGGTGTATATAAATTTTTGTGTGAGAGACTGACTTGATTTGTAAACTTTCACTTAAAGCACAATAAAAAAAAAGAAATAGGACATCGACAACATGCAGTGCTTCTACAAATATTCTAAAGCTAACATCATACTTAATTTTGAAGACTGAATTCATTTTCCCATAAAGGTAAGGAATAAATAGGTTTTCTCACACTACTTCTATTCATTATGTTCTTTGAGCTGGTGGTCCTGGCTAAAATAATAAAGGAGGAAAAATTTAAAAAGAAAAAGGCTTAAATAGTGGAAAGAAGAAGACAATGGATGATAACGTGAAAGCATACATAAAAATATCCAATGGAATTTCAAAAAAAAAAATAACAGAACAAAGGAATTTGGCATAGACACAGAATACAAGGTCAATGTTGTACATATATATATATTCAACAAACAATTGGAAAATTAAATTTTTAAAATGTCAGTTGCAATAACATCAAAAAAAGAAATACTAGGAATATATTTAATGAAAATATATAAGAGACATTTACACTAAAAACTACAAATTATTACTGTGAGAACAAATCAAAGAGTTGACCTGGTCATGAGTTAGAACATTCGATATTAAGGTATTGATTCTCCTCAAACTTATGCACAGAATCAATGCGTCCCTGGTACAAATCCCATAGGACTTTCATAAACAGAAATTAAAAAGCTTATTGTAACATTTGGAAACACTGGTGGTTTCATGGGTAAGAGTTTGGCTGCTAACCAAAAGGTCAGCAGTTCAAGTCCACCAACCACTCCCATGAGGCAATTCTACTCTGTTTTACACAGTCGCTATGAGTCAGAATTGACTTGATAGCACTGGTTTTGGTTTGAGGATTTTTTTTTTTAATTGTAACATTTATGTAAAGAGCCAAAGGACCTAAAATATCTAAGGCAATCTTGAAGAACTACAAACTTGAAGGACATACTATACCTGATTTCAAGTCTCACTTTGAATCTATAGTAATTAGATAGTTCATATAATGATCCATAAATAAAAGAAGGATCTACAGTCCAAAGAACTGAAACAGATGTATGTGTGTGTGTGTGTGTGCGTGTGTGCCAGTTATTTTTTACAAATGTGCCAATGCAGTTCTATAGTGAAAGAAAATGCTTATTCAACAATTGATGACAAAGCAGCTCTTCTGGGGGAAAACTTGAATCTTATTCCACACTATACAGAAGAATAATGTTAGGTCTATGATAGATCTAAACATAAATGTAAATCTATAAAACTTGCAGAAGAAAACTTAGAAAAAATATCTTAATGCCCATGTGATAACCAAAACCAAACTCACTGCCATCTAGTCAATTCCAACTCATAGCAACTCAGTAGGACAGAGTACAACTGCCCCACAGGGTTTCCAAGGCCTTAAATCTTTATGGAAGCTAACTACAACATCTCTCTCTCATAGAGGAGCTGGTGGGTTCAAACTGCTGACTTTTGCCCAGCAGCCAACCGCTTTACCACTGTGCCACCAAGACTCTTTGACCGTATGATAGGAAGAGATTATTTAGTGATTTCCTTACACAATAACCAAATAAGAAAAGGTTGATAAACTGAACTTCATCAAAATTATAATTCTTGCCCATCAAAAGTCACAGTAGGAAAATAAAATGACAAGCTGCAAACTTGGAGAAAATATTTGCAATACATACCTGACAAAGTAATATTATCCAAAAGTTGGCCTAGAAGCCAACTTCAATAAGTTAAATGACCCAATTTTTTCAATGGGCAAAATTCTTGCAAATAGATTCTTCACAAAATATGTATGAATAGTTAACAAGAACAGCATATAAATCTTGACATTATTAGCTATAATAAAAACACAAATTAAATCCAAAATGAGATACCACTTCATACCCACCAGAACAGTTAATGTTAAAATCCGACAATGACAAGTGTTGGTGAGGATGTGGAAAGCTGATCCTCTTAGATGTTGAAGATGAAGTGTAAAATACGAAACCGCATTAGAAAGCCTCCTGACAGCTTCTAATACACCAAAACACCTGATACCTTATGATCTAACACTTTCACTGCTTGATATATACTCAAGAAAAACAAAAACATATGTCCTGAAAAGATTTGGTCAAGAATATTGATGGGAGGTTTATTTATAATCACCCAAAGCTTGAAAAATCCCAAATTTCTATCAACTAGAGAATGGATAAATAAATTGTTGTACATTCATAAAATGGAATACCGCTCAGCTATAAAAGAAACAGGTTCCTCATCTATGCAATATGGATTAATATTAAAATATTATGTTAAACAACAGTAGCCAGACACAAATCAGTGTATATGCTAAGATTCCATATATATGAATTTCAAGAATAGGCAACAATAACCTACAGTGATAGAATTCATGCTGTATCTACAGTTTGGCTCTGCAGGTAGAAGGGCTGACCAATAAGAGCATGACAGAATTTGTGGAATGATGGAGATATTCTTTGTCTTGATTTCAGTGACAGTAATAGTTGAATATATTTATCAAAACTCATGTAGTGTTTTCCTGTATATCAAATACCCACATTAGAGAGAAAAAACAAATATATATTTCTAGTTCTAGAAAATGACACAATTTTAATCAACATGGTAAGCAGTATGAAAACACTTTCTAGATAAATGTCTCTATTAAAGAGGTATAGCCAAAAAAGGGTAGAAAATCTAAGGTAGGAGAACATAAGAAATAGCTGGTATTTCTACAAATCAGGAACCCTGGTGGCACGGTGGTTAAAGAGTTCAGCTGCTAACCGGAAGTTTGTTGGTTTGAACCCACCAGCTGCTCTGCGGGAGAAAGATGTGGCAGTCTGCTCCCTTAAAGATTTACAGCCTTGGAAACCCTATGGGGCAGTTCTACTCTGTCCTGTAAGGTTGCTACGAGTCGGAATTGGCTTGACAGCAATGGGTTTGGTTTTGATGATTTCTATGTATGGCTCCCGAAGAGCTTAATTTTCGGGACAATGACATGTTTCTAAATGTTTTTGGAATAGGCTTTCAAATAATAATGTTTTCAATTTTTGCAGAAACTAAGATTGAATCCTCTGGATGACTAAAATAATGTTAGAGTTAAAATAATCAGTTAATTTATGGAAGTCAATATCAATTAGTATTATTCTCACTGTGATTATTTATCATTAAAATAGCTTTTCTTTGAAAAGAATAGTGTATACACTACATAGAAAAAAGCATTTCAGTAGACATTAAATCTTTTCACTAGAAAATCAAGACATAGCCATAAGATTCATATAAAAATATTTTCCCTTAGTGTGTGGAATGTTAATAAACAGCAGTAAGAGCCAGCTTTTTTTTTTGTTTGTTTGTTTTTCCCCTCTCAATATCCTGGTAACTCAAGCAAAGCAAATTGTGGATAATTTGGTTATTTTTAAAATCTGAATTTATATACTCTGAGCGTAAAGATAGAAGTCTGTTCTCTGTTTTCAAGGTGAAATAATTTCCCCCTCCAACCTGTCAGATAATTTTCTCCACTGTTCCCACTGCTTATAATGAAAAGGCCTAGTTCTTTACAATTTGAAAAAAAAAAAAAAAGTTGTACTCAGAAAACACACACACACATTCATGCACACATACGCATATCCAGATTTCTTTGGGCTGGCACCAAAATTCATAATGAAAACAGCATTTTGAAACTTAGGATCTCAAAACTCTTTTGTATTTATGATTCAGTTACTAGTCTATTTACATAGTCATGCAATGACTTTTCTCTTTTTTAAAAGTTTTCTTTGAAATCCAAGGATCTGATCTTACCTTACGTGCCATTATACTGTATATGCCTAGAATTATTTTCTCAATATTTAATAAGTAGACTTCTCTTAAAGCTGCCAGCTGGTATATTTCTATGAATGTTATAACCACAGTAGATATTCATACAGTTTAGAATAGTCAGTTTGCTGCATATCTGGTACAATTCTTTACCTGGTGATCCCAGAGGAAGGATCTGAGAAAAATCTAGAAGGTACCAGGCTTTCTTCTAGCGAAGTTCAGTTGCCAACATCAGTTCAAAAGGGAATAAGAGACTGAACACTGCAGGCAGTATTAAGATTCCCTATTGGGTGAAATGTAAAGATTTCATTTAGAGCTGAAAATGTGTCATGTCATCTGCAGCCATTGTGGCTGCTTTGTTAGCCCGTTGGTGGGTCTGCCTGTTTCCCTCTGTCTTGATTTCACAATTTGGTTGCTGCTTTCCACAATAAGACAAATACACAAAAAAAAGCATTTAGCTGTTCTTCAGCTTTTTCAGCACTGGAAGTTTTTTGTCAGGCTGAAAAAGGCAGCAGGGAACACCATTTGTCTGTCACTTTATTCTGAGCTATGGTAGCTAAGGCTCAAGGTCCCCTGGTTCCCATTGATCTGCGCAATACAGAACAGCAAAATTGGCTACCGACAGCCAGCTGGGGCAATCAGCACCAAAACTTGGAGAGAGCTTCATTTTTCTTCCATTTTAACTAGGCCCAGAAGCTACCTGGGTTGCAGGAGTACCAGGACGGGAAGCAGAATTATTTTTCCTCACCATTGTTATCACCAACATTTAGCATAATTCTTGTCCCGGAGCAGGCATGCAATGTAACTTTGTGAATGATGAGATAAAATAGCCCACTATATTATATTTGTTACTCTTTACAATTACTATTCTAAGCCCAGAGTTGGGAGCTGAAGAGTCGAGAGCATTGTCAGCTCCTGGTTTAAAATACTTCGGTGGCTTCCCATTGCCATCAAAATAAAGCCCAGGCTATTTAGATTGACATTTCAAGACCTCTACCCCTTGTTTTTCAAACTTCACACTTGTTTTAGGTATCTCAGTGCTGCTGTAACAGAGGTACCATACATGAGTGGTTTTAAAGAACAGAAATTTATTTTCTCACAGTTCAGGAGGCTAGAAGTCCAGATTCAGGGCATGGCTCTAGGGGTGGGTCCTTATTTATCTCTTTCAGATTCTAGTAACTGGCAATCCTTGGAGTTCCTGGGCTTGTAGATTCATCTGCCTCCACTGTCAAATAGCGTCTGTCTTCCCCTTTTTATGAGTGCCTCTGTGTTTATTCTGATTTTTTATAACTCATATATAATTAGGTTTAGGATCCACCCTATCAGCTGAGCAAGATCTGAAATGATAGGTTGCTTACATTACATTAGATTGTGATATGGAAGGCAATTACACCTACAGGTATAAGGGTTAGGATTCCAACACAAATTACAAGACTATGCAATTCAATTCATAACATCACACAACATCCAAGTAGCAGACATAATAAACAATTGTTTTATGAAGGGTCCTTGTTCTCTCTCTAGTCAGAGTCTTATACTGTCTCTTCGTTCCCCTGTAAAACCCTGTCCCTTTCACTAAGAAACTCCAACTCAGCACTTGCCCTATTTTTACACAAATAATGTGAGCCTTCTGCATTTGTTTGCCAACAGCACCTTCCCCCACAAGGTATTTTCGTAACTGCCACTATGCCAATTTTTTTTACATACTGCTGTAAAAAAATTAACATAGCACATTTACAAAAATACTTTGCGGGGGAGGGGGGAGCGCAGTTGGCAAACAAACGTAGAAGATGTGCATTATTTGCGTAAAAATACGGTAGATCTCAGATTCAGTGTCTCTTTCTCTGATGGCCCAAGTCTGGGTTGGCTCTCCATTTTAAGGTCTCCGACAGAACCTGTGTGTCCCTGATCATTATTCTTAATGCAGTATATGATGATAGCATCTCTCAACCACTAAGCCATCCATTTAATAAAGCCAGAACCCTTGCTTGTCTTTGTCACTGCTGCTGCAACAGAGTGCGCTCTTTATAAATATCTGTTCAAAGAACGCATGAATGAGTAACTGGATAGGAGCTGGCCATTTTAAGTGTGAATTAAGGGCTAGAATTTGCTGATAGAGACACTCAGATGTGTAGAATGGTAAAAAAACATTCCACATTTTCAGGTTCCTAACATAAGTTCACTTCTTAAGGAGCCCTGATAATACAGTGTTTAAGCTCTTAGCTGCTAACAGAAAGGTTGGAAGTTTGAACCCACCAACCGCTCTGTAGAAGAAGAATGTGGTAGCCTGCTTCTGTAAAGATTACAGTCTTGGAAACCCTGTGGAGCAGTTCTACTCTGTCCTATAGGGTGGCATGAGTCAGAATTGACTTTATGCCAAAATTTTTTTTTAATATATAAGCTTAGGAGTCTCTGAGCAACATAAATTGTTAAGCACTTGCTACTCATCAAATAGTTGGTGATTCAAATCATCTCAGAGGTACCTCGGAAGAAAAGCATGGTGGTCTACTTTCAAAAAACTAGCCATTAAAATCCCTGTGGGGCATAGTTCTACTCTGACACACATGGGGTTGCCATGAGTCGTAACCAATTCGAAGCCAACTGGATTAGGTAATATAAGCTTAAAAATAAAGAAATGACAAAATTGGCTCATAATAACTAAGTTGTATTTTAAATATTTGCATTAACATATTAACATACACACAATGGTGCATAATAGAGAAAATGTGAAAAGCCTAAACATAGACTTGAAGTTTTCTGACCAGGCCCTTCCTGGACCCAGCTCTGTCAAGCTGTGCTCCAACTCAGTGGTTTTCAGGAGATTCAAGAGCCTGCTCAGAAAAAGGTACCCTATCCAGGCAGAAGAGATCCCACAGGGCCTCTGAGAGAACTAAAGTCTCAGTAGCATATTTATTGTTTTCCTTCCACATCCCAGGCCCAAATGATCACTAAAGAACCATGTCTTAGTTATCTAGGGCTGCTATAATAGAAATACCAGAGGTGGATGGCTTTAACAAACAGAATTTTATTCTCTCACGGTCTAGTAGGCTAGAAGTCTGAATTCAGGGCACCAGCTCCAGGGCAAGGCTTTTTCTCTGTTGGCTCTGGGAGTAGGTCCTTGTCGTCAATCTTCCCATGGTCTAGGAGTTTCTCTGGGCAGGGACTTCAGGTCTAAAGGATGCACGATTCTCCTGGCTCTTGTTTCCTGGTGGTACGATTCCCTCTGTCTCTGTGCTTATTTCTCTCTTTTATATCTCAAAAGAGATTGGTTTAAGACACAGTCTAATCTTTAGATTGACTCCTGCCTATTAACATAACTGCCACTAATCTATTCTCATTAACATCACAGAGATAGGATTTACAACACATATGAAAATCATGTCAGATGACAAAATGGTGGACAAGCACACAATACTGGGAATCATGGCCTAGCCTAATACACAATTCAATCCATGACAAACTGTGATCCTTTTTTTCCTAACTGCCCTCTTCACCGGGTAGCATTTTTTAGAGGAAGCAGGAAGCACCCAGGTAATCTTTCCATCTGTTAATAAGGCTTTGCCAAACTATCTGGTGCACTTTACCTGTAAACAATCTACCCAATCCATGTACAGGAAGAGAGGATCCTGGGGTACTTTGGAGGGATGGATGCTGAGGAGACTGGCGGGTTGCTGCAGAGAGAGCTTGAGAGAGTCTGGGGGGTGGGGGAGGGACTGAGGGGCCTGGGGAAGCTAGAGTGCTGGAGGACCACGGGGCCCAAGAAGATTGAGGAAACTTTGCAAGACCTTTGGGGAACCTGAAGTAGCCTGTAAGAAGGTTGAGAGACTATGAGAGGGACTAAGGAACCTGGGGAAACCTGAGTGAACCTAGAGGAGCTTAAGGGAGCCTGAGTGGTTCTGAAGGGCCTGGAGAAACATAAGGGTCTTTGGGGATGGCCAGGATGAGTGTGAAGGAGACTGTAGGTACCTGGAAGAACCTGGAGGGCTGGGGTTTTCACTTAAGGTAACTGAACCAGTTAAGGATAGACCTTCTACCAACCCTGGATGACTCATGGTCCAAAGATAGGCTTTAAAGCAACACACCCCCTCACTTACAGGAATCAAAGTGAAAGTAATATCAAGAGTTTTATTTTAGACATTGCTGGTCAATCCATCTTTCTTCACATTTTTCCCCCATTACAAATCTTCTCTTTTCTTCATAACTTACTTTCCTTTTTTGTCCTTATTTTTCAATTATATATTTTTCTCTTCATAGCTCCTTTTAAATTTCTAAGTAATTCACATTCTTTTCTAAGTAATTCAATTCATATTTCATTTTCTTTGCATTTCTCACAGTTTAATTTCATCTCTTTTTTTTTTTTCTGGTACACTTTTTCCTGTACTTTTCCCTTTTTCCTAGGTTCTTTATATTCTTAGTATCTTTTTTTTAACGAATTGTTGTTTTTCTATGCTTTCTTTTTATTTCCTTAGGGTTAAATTTCCGAAGTTTTCCCTTCATAATTGTGATTTTTCATACTTCTTTTTTTGTATTTTCATATTTTATAATTTTCTTTTATTTCATGATTTTTTTTTAAGTTTTCTCTCTTCACTATAATTTCTACTTTGTCTTCTTTATAATTTTTCTTGGACTGCCAAAAGAACAAATAAATCAGTTTTGTTGTTGTTGTTGTTAGGTGTCCTCAAGTCGATTCCAGCTAATAGCAACCCTATGCACAACAGAATGAAACACTGCCCGATCCTGAGCCATCCTTACAATCATTGTTATGCTTGAGCTCATTGTTGCAGCCACTGTGTCAATCCACTTCTTTGACAGTGTTCTTCTTTTCTGCTGACCCTGTCCTCTGCCAAGCATGATGTCCTTCTCCAGGGACTGATCCCTCCTGACAACATGTCCAAAGTATGTAAGACACAGTCTCACCATCCTTGCTTCTAAGGAGCATTCTGGTTGCACTTCTTCTCAGACAAATTTGTCCATTCTTTTGACAGTCCATGATATATTCAATATTCTTTGCCAACACCACAATTCAAAGGTGTCAATTCTTCTTCAGTCTTCCTTATCCATTGTCCAGCTTTCACATGCATATGATGCAATTGAAAATACCATGCCTTGGGTCAGGTGCACCTTAGTCTTCAAGGTGACATCTTTGACCTTCGACACTTTAAAGAGGTCCTTTGCAGCAGATTCACCCAATGCAATGCATCTTTTGATTTCTTGACTGCTGCTTCCATGGCTGTTGATTGTGGATCCAAGTAAAATGAAATCTTTGACAACTTCAATCTTTTCTCCATTTATCATGATGTTGCTCATTGGTCCAGTTGTGAGGATTTTTGTTTTCTTTATGTTGAGGTGCAATCCATACTGAAGACTGTGGTCTTTGATCTTCATTAGTAAGTGCTTCCAGTCGTCTTCACTTTCAGCAAGCAAGGTTGTGTCACCTACATAACGCAGGTTGTTAATGAGTCTTCTTCCAATCCTAATGCCCAGTTCTTCTTCATATAGTCAAGCTTCTCGTATTATTTCCTCAGCATACAGATTGAATAGGTATGGTGAAAGAATACAACCCTGACACATACCTTTCCTGACTTTAAACCAATCAGTATCCCCTTGTTCTGTCCAAACAACTGCTGCTTGATCTATGTAAAGGTTCCTCATGAGTACAATTCAGTGTTCTGGAATTCCTATTCTTCTCAATGTTATCCATAATCTGTTATGGTCCACACAGTCGAATGTCTTTGCATAGTCAATAAAACACAGGTAAACATCCCTCTGGTATTCTCTGCTTTCAGCCAGGACCCATCTGACATCAGTAATGATATCCCTGGTTCCACATCCTCTTCTGAAAGCAGTCTTAGAAGAAATAAGCCCAGAATATTTCTTAGAAGGAAGGACTTAGTTAAGTTATCAGGAAAGGTCAATTGCTCAAAAAGAGTTTGGTAAAGTAGAGAGCCATCAAAAAAAGAGGGAAACCCTAAGTGAAATGGATCAACACAATCACTACAACAATGGACTCAAACATACCAACAATCATGAAGATGGCCCAGAACAGGGCAAGGTTTCATTCTGTTATACATAAGCACCCCATGAGTTGGAGTCAATTCAAAGGTAATTGTTGTTGTTAGGTGCCATTGAGTCAACTCTATGTACAATAGAATTAAACACGGCCAGGTCCTGTGCCATCTTCACAATCTTTATGTTTGAGCCCATTGTTGCAGCCGCTGTGTCAGTCCATCACATTGAGGGTCTTCCTCTTTTTCATTGACCCTCTGCTTTACCAAGCATGGTGTTCTTTTCCGGGGATTGGTCCCTCCTGATAACATTTCGAAAGTAAATGAGACAAAGTCTTCCCTTCCTCGCTTCCAAGTAACACTCTGACTGTATCTCTTCCAAGACAGACTTGTTCGTTCTTCTGGCAGGCCATGGTATATACAATATACCAAAAAAAAAAAATATTGACATTGAGTCAATTCCGACTCATAGTGACCCTATCAGACAGAGTAGAACTGCCTCATAGTGTTTCCAAGGAGCATCCGGTAGATTCAAACTGCCAACCTTTTGGTTAGCAGCCATAGCTGTTAACCACTACGCCACCGGGGTTTCCATATATGATATAAAAAAAATTTTTTTGTTTTTTTAAATACAACGCCATAATTCAAAGTCATCAATTCTTCCTCAGTCTTCTTTATTCATTGTTCAGCTTTCTCATGCTTACGAGGCAATTGAAAATATCATGGTTTGGGTAAACCAAAAAAAAAAAAAAAAAAGGTTTGGGTAAGGCGTACCTTATTCCTCAAAGTGACTTCTTTGCTTTTTAACACTTTAAAGAGGTCTTTTGCAGATTTGCCCAATGCTATATGTTGTTTCATTTTCTGACTGCTGCTTCCATGGGTGTTGATTGTGGATCCAAGTAAAATGAAATCCATGACAACTTCAATCTTTTCTCTGTTTATCGTGATGTTGCTTATTGGTCCGGTTGTGAGGGGTTTTGTTTTCTTTATGTTGGGGTGTAATCCATACTGAAGACTTTAGTCTTTGATCTTCATCAGTAAGTGCTTCAAGTCCTCTTCACTTTCAGCAAGCAAGTTTGGGTAATATGCATATATTCGGTTGTTAGTCTTTCACCAATCCCGATGCCATATTCTTCTTCATATAGTCCAGCTCCTCGGATTATTTGCTCAGCATACAGATTGAATAAGTGTGGTGAAAGGATACAACCCTGACACACATCTTTCTTGATTTTAAATCACACGGCATCCCCTTGCTCTGTTCGAAGGATTACCTCTTGTTCTATGTACAGGTTCTGCATGTGCACAATTAAGTGTTCTGGAATTCCCATGCTTCACAATAGTATCCATAATTTGTTATGATCCACAGTTTAGTGCTTTTGCATAGGCAATAAAACACAGGCAAACATCCTTCTCTGCTTTCAGCTAAGATTCATCTAACATCAGCAATGATATCCCTAGTTCCAAGTCCTCTTCTTAGTCCAGCTGGAAGTTCTGGCAATTCCCTGTTGATGTACTGCTACAACAGCTTTTGAATGATCTTCAGCAAAATTTTACTTGTGTGTGATATTAATGATATTGTTTGATAATTTCTGCATTCTGTTGGATCATCTTTCTTTGGAATGGGCACAAATATGGATCTCTTCCAATCTGTTGGTGAGGTACCTGTCTTCCAAATTTCTTGGCATAGATGAATGAGCTACATCCCTTTGTTGAGACATCTCATTTGGTATTACGCCAATTCCTGGAGCCTTGTTTTTTGCCAATGCCTCCTATGCAGCTTGGACTTCTTCTTTTAACACCATCAGTTCTTGATCATGTATTATGTTCTGAAGTGGTTGAACACTGGCAACTTTTTTTGGTACAGTGACTCTGTGTATTCCTTTCACCTTCTTTTGATGCTTTCCTGGAGTCATTAAATATTTTGTTCATACAATCCTCCAAATTGCTTGAATTTTTTCTTCAGGTCTTTCAGCTTGAGAAATGCTGAGTCTGCTCTTCATTTTTGGTTTTCTAACTCCAGGTTTTTGCATATTTCATTACAATATTTTACTTTGTCTTCTTGAGCTGCCCATTGAAATCTTCTGTTCAGCCCTTTTACTTAATTTCTTCCATTCACGTTAGCTACTCTATGTTCAAGAGCAAGTTTCGGAGTCTCTTTTGGCATCCATTTTGGTCTTCCTTTTTGTCCTGTCTTTTTAATGACCTTTTGCTTTCTTCATGTATAATGTCTTTGATGTCTTTCCACAACTCATCTGGCCTTCTGTCATTAGTGCAATGAGTCAAATCTATTTTTGAGATGGTCTCCAAATTCAGGTGGGATATTTTTGCTCTTATGGACTTGTTTCAGTTTTCTTCAACTTCAACTTGAACTTGCATATGAGCAATTGATGGATTGTTCCACAGTTGGCACCTGGCCTTGTTCTGACAGATGACATTGAGCTTTTCCATTGTCTCTTTCCACAGATCTAGTCAATTTGAGTGCTGAGTTTTCCATCCAGTATGCTTGACGTGTACAGTTGCCATTGGTGATGGACGCCTCTTTAGTATCAGGCAACCCTGAATTCATTCTCAGTTGTAGCTCTAATTACCTGTATGGCCTTGGACAAAATATTTGCTCTTGAACATCATTTTTATGACTTGTTTAGTAGCTGAAAGTATTATTTTTATCTGTAGAACAGCTTGCCAAGAAAGAAAAATTTAGAAAATTTCCACAGAAGGATAGTTCTTGAAAGGCATAAAGTATATGCTGAGAACAGACTAAAAATCCAATGCTTCTCCAAAACAATATTCTTTAAATGTTTATTTAATGCATCTTGTTTGGTAAAGAGACTTTTTCCTTTTTTTTAGCATGTATCTTCAAATAAAAGATTAGTTACTAAAAACATGACTTTTCTCAGTAAAATATACACTTTGATATTCTGCCATTTCAAGATTTCAATTCATTGCAACTTCAATATTGATACATTTGGAATGTTGCATACCATAATTTCACTGTCCAACTTCCATAAGCCTAGTGTGACCATAATCATCAGACAGGTCAGTGCTAGCCAAGACAGCTTTTGTTTCCATTGTTGTTTTATTTCCATCTCTGGTTGCTATCTGTTTATCTAGGTATGGAAGGATTACAGTGTAGAAACCTGTGTTAACTGCAATCGTATTTGTGATTTATTTCAGTCATAGTTTAACACCCCTTATATATTGATGTCCAGGATCAGCTATATAATTTGTGGGGCCCAGTGAAAAACGAAAATACGAGTCTTCTTTTTAGAAAATTATCGAGAATTTCAAGATGGCAGCAGCAAAGCTTTTAGCCACACACAGGGCCCTTCTGTGTGCTAGTTGCTGACTGGCACAGGACTCACATCCATGAAGCCAGCTAGCTGATGTTCCAGTCAGGTGATTGGCTCACCTGTGTTCCAGGACTATTTGAAGGGAAGCCCATGTGCATCTTCAGGTTCTCTTTCATACGCTCAGAAACTTTGTTTTTTTCTTTTATCCCTAGGAACTTTGCCAGAGTTTCGGTTATTCAGGTATAGTTTGAATGTAGTATTTTCCCACTCCCATTCTCGCTTCTTGACAATTCCTAGTAATTCTGTAAAAGAAATATTTTGGGACACTCATAAGGCCCCTATGGCAGGAGGTATATAAAGTAGTGGCAGAGAATTCCTACTCTTGATGTCAAGATGCCTCAACTAGTAGCACACTTGGGATTGGTTTTAAGAGGCTTAATTTAAAAACAACTTTGATTTGTGTCTTGGCCTTTATTTCTCACAATTGAGCCCTTTGGCCAAAGCTAAATCAAACAAAGGGCCAAATGTTAAGTGAATGCCTGCTAAGTAGAATGTCTTCGAATACAGCTTTACAGGTTGACAATGAAAGTAGCTAACAGCAGGACAGAAAAACAGTAGAGTAAGCCAAAAGGGAAAATTTACTGTTGGCACATTGCAAGTCACCGTCCCACTCTTCCATCCTACATGGTGGTGTAGTTGATGACTAAACAGGTACATAAATTAAAGTCAGGCAATTAGGTGCCATGCTGACTACTGCTACTGCCTTAGAACTGAGGTAATGTTGGCACTACTTAAACAACAGGAACAACTACTTTTGGCTAAATGTATTCACTTGTGGAATAACTTTTTGTTTTTTTTTTTGAGTGTTTAAATAGATGATAGCAGAGGTTTACTGTGAGTTTTGTTATAGAAGTCAGTTAAAAACCTCGAGGATCAAATTGACTGGAAAAGGTATATTTTAAAGTCAACACTGGAGGACCCTAGAGTAAGTAGATAGCTAAAACTTAATATTGCTCAGGTTTTTAGAAGAGATGTTTACATTTTAACACCCTGGCAAAATAATATGATTTTTCTTTAATCACAGAAATTGCACAGAAACTAGATCTTTCAAGGTATCTCAAATATGTTAACATTGAAGAGGAGTAAGATTTTTCTCTGGTGTGTTTCATTTTTAGGGTGAGCTAGTAGCGATGGATATGCAATTTTGTTATTTCACTTTAATCTTCTAGAATTCTCAATTCATCATTAGGCTGAAAAAATTCCTTTGGCATTGTCAAGTATATATTATAGTAACTATTTTTTCATAAAATTTAAAAGAAGTATTTGATGTGTGGGGTTGGACAGAAGGAGGACAAAAAAATCACCAGTAATGTCAATAAACTTAAAGACCATACAAACTTAGTATCATTAGAGTATTGAGATACTACTTGAGCAGACATAATTTTTCCTCTAAAATCTCTGAGTATTGATTAATGTGAAGGTTTTTTAAAAGACACAATGCATCTGAAATTTCAAAAGGAATCACAATCTAAATGCATAATTGTAATAGATGAAATGTGAAGAGAGACGTAATGCACTTAATTAGAAAAACATCAAAGGAAATCAAAATGTTTATCCTATATAACCCCCCAGAATTGTTGACTGAAATTAATGGCCACCATGAAATATGGAAAATAGGGCATGTCTTGTTGAGGAACACAGGCTCATCTATACAAAATCAGAGAAGCTAGACCAGCATTCTTACCCCAGTTCACTAAACGTGTAACTTAAGCAAGTTCCTTAACCTTTTTCAGCTGCTGTTTTGTAATCTCCACAATGCAGATAATAATAGAATTTTTCTCATAGGCTTCCCTTAAGGGATTAAACAAAGTAATGCACATACCATGCTTAGCACATTGCCTGACACTAGTTTTATTTTTGTGACCTAACAGTTGATAAAATTTTATCTCCCTTTTAGACCAGTGGTTTCCCTTTGATTCACATGAAATCTAGGGAGCTTCAAAAAAGTACCAGTGCTATTTTGTTTTGTTTGTAAGCCATTTTAACCCGTTGCCGTTGAGTCACTTCCGACTCATAGCAACCCTATAGGACAGAGTAGAACTGCCCCACAGAATTTCCAAGGAGCGCCTAGTGGATTCTAACTTTCGCTTAGCAGCCATAGCTCTTAGCCACTATGCCACCAGGTTTCCCAAGCTGTTCTAGTGGTGGTTAAAAAGGTTTTGATTTGCATCTGTCTGATGGCTAATGACATTGAGCATCTTTTCATGTGTTTAGTGACCATTTGAATACCCTCTTTCGTGAAACGTCTATCCAAGTACTTCGCTCATTTTTTGATTGGGGTCAGGGGAGGTATTTGTCTTTTTGTTGTTAAGTTGTAGAAGTTGTATATATTTCTTGGTTATTAGTTTCTTATCGGATACACGGTTTCTAGAGATATTTTCCCAGTCAGCATCTTGTCTTTTCACTTTTTTTGGTAAAGTCTTTTGATGAACAGAAGTATTTGATTTTTATGAGATCCTATTCACTTGTCTTTTGATATTATTGCTTTTGTTGTTATATCAGTAATACATTGTTAAAAGCTAGGACCCACATCCTTGTCCATGTATTTTCTTTTAAGAATTGTATCGCTTTAGTTTTCACATTATGTCCTTAATCTATTTTGTATTTGTTTTTGTGTATAGTGTGAAGCATGGATCCTGTTTCATTTTCCTGCATGTGGAAATCCAATTTTCCCAACACTATTTATTGATGAGACTCTTCTTTCCCTATTAAATGGACTTAACATTCTTGTCAAAAATCAGTTGATTATACATGTGTGAGTTTATCTCTGGATCCTCAATTCTATTACATTGGATTATGTGTCTATTATTATACCAGTGCCAAGGTGTTTTGATACTGTAGCTGTATGTTTTAAAATCAGAAGGTGTGCATCTTTCCACTTTATTCTTATCCCTCTAAATTGTTTTAGCTATTTAGGGCCTTCTGCTAAGATTAAGAAAAAAAAAATGAAAATAACAAATTTGATAAGGATGTGGGGAAATTGGAACCTTTATCCATGGGAATGCAAAATGGTACAGCCATTGTGGAAAATAGTGTGAGGCTTCCTCAAAAACTAAAACAGAACTACCATATGACCCAGAAACTCTACTGCTAGAAGTATACCCCAGGGACTTGAAAGCAGCAACGTGAACAGATATATGGACACCAATGTTCATTGCACCACTATTCACAATAGCCAGAAGATGGAAAAAACCTCAGTGCCCATCAATGAATGAATGTATAAACAAAATGTAGTAGGTACATACAATGGAATATTACTCAACCAGAAAGAGAAATGAAGTTCTGATACATGTTACAACATGGATGGGGCTTGAAGACATTATGCTAACTGAAATAATCACAAAAGGACAACATTACATGGCTTCACTTATATAAAATGACAAGAAAGGCAAAATTCACATCAAAAAAAAAAAAAGACCAGCCTTGCTGGTCAGTCTGACAGAGGCTGGAGAAATCCCAAGAGTGTGGCCCCCAGACAACCTTTTAACTCAATACTGAGGTCACTCCTACGGTTCACCCTTCAGCCAAAGATTAGACTGGTCTATAGGGCTAACAATAATACACATGAGGAAGGTGCTTTGTAGTTCAATAATGTCTATAAGAGACTAATGGGCACACCAGCCCAAAAGCAAAGATGAAAAGGCAGGAAGGGACGGGAAAACTTGAAGAATAGAAACAGGGAACCCGAGGTGGAGA
This sequence comes from Loxodonta africana, assembly GCF_030014295.1. Lineage (NCBI taxonomy): Eukaryota > Metazoa > Chordata > Mammalia > Proboscidea > Elephantidae > Loxodonta > Loxodonta africana. The sequence goes on along the minus strand of NC_087363.1, from coordinate 52,027,905 downwards.
AGGGTAGAGTGTTGACACATCCCAAGGTTGGCAACCAATGTCACAAAATAGTCTGTGTATTAACTGTTTAATGAGTAACTAAGCTGCTCTGTAAACTTCCATCTAAAGCATAAAAATAAATATATAAATAATAAATAAAATTGCAGAATGTTAGAGCTGGAAACATCTTCAGCATCATCTAGGCCAGTGATTTTCAAGCTGTGTCCCATTATGTAAAGAAGCCCAACTACCTTGATGGAGAGAGAGGCCATGTAAAGAAACAGAGAGTCTGGAGGATAAGAGATACAAAGACAGAGACAGAGGCCCAACAGCTCCTAGCTTTTTCAGGTATCTCAGCTCAATTGGCAGACATGTGAGTGAAGCCATACTGGATTTTCCAGCCACAATCAGGCTGTCCCAGCCAATATAACTTATTCAAAGTGCTCATGTGTGAGGAAAAATAAGTGGTTGTCGTTTTCAGCCAGTAAGTTTTGGGGTAGTGTGTTATACAGCAATAGATAACTTGTACACTAATTCTGTGGCCTAGGGCAAGTTATATAATATTTCTGTGTCTCAGCTTCTTTATCTATAAAGTGGGGACAACAATGCCTCATACGTATTAAGTGAGATAATATGTGTTCAGAGCTTAGTGGGGTACTTGGCACAGTAAATACTGAATATGGTTAAACATAAATACTAAATAAATCCCGAATAAATGTTAACTACTATTGAAAAGGACGCCCTGTTGGTATAGTGGTTAAGTGCTACGGCTGCTAACCAAGAGATCGGCAGTTCGAATCCACGAGACGCTCCTTGGAAACTCTGTTGGGCAGTACTACTCTGTCCTATAGGGTCGCTATGTGTCAGAATCCACTCTCTGGCAGTGGGTTTGGTTTTTTTTTTTTTTACTATCAAAAAAAGACAAAAATAGGCAAATGTATAGAGACCTAAGTTTATTAATGGTTACTGGGGAAATAAGTGAAGTGAGGGAGAAAGGAGGGGAGGATATTGCTTATAGAGCACTGAGTTTCCATTTACAATGATGGAAATTTCACAATGATTAAGGGTAAAGGTGGCACAACTGATTAATGTAATTGATGTCAATAAGTTGTGCACCTGTAAAAAGTTGAATAAGCAAATGTTGTGAGGTATATGTGCTGTGTATGTTTATATACATGTATATTTATATACGTTATTTCACTACTATACAAATAATTAAAAAAGAGCGGACACTTCAAACTGCTTATGTACAACCAAACACCTCTGGGGATTTGGTTTCTTGGATTGGAGGTTTAGGGTCATGGTTTCATGGAATATCCCAGCTAATTGGCCTAAAGACCTATTTAGTGCTTCTGTTCTAGCTTCTAGGTTATTGCATAGTGCTTGGGGTCTTAAAAGCTTGCAAGCATCCATCCAAGGTACAAACATTGATTTCTATTCTCCTGGAGCAACAGAGGACAAAGGAGGATCAGGAACAGGAGAAGGAAATGAAATGCCTGACTAACTGCCTCCATAAATAACTACCTCTTTTGCCATGAGATGAGAAGAACTGAATCCCAGCTAACCATTACTGAATGTTTTGAGGAAAGATGCTACAGAAGAATTTGATCAAAAGGGGGAAAATGAGGAACAGACTCTTAAACTCTCATGGAATTTCTGGAGACACAGAGGCTAGATAAACTCCTGAAACTACTGCTCTGAGATAATCTTTTAACCTTAAACCAAATATGTTCCCTGAAGTTTTCTTTAAACCAAATATGCCCCCCGAAGTTTTCTTTAAACCAAATACAAAAAAAAAATTGTCATTAAGTTGGTTCCAACTCATAGCAACCCTATAGGACAGAGTAGAACTGCCCCATAGTGTTTCCAAGGAGCAGCTGGTGGATTCGAAGTGCTGACCTTTTGGTTAGCAGCCAAACATTTAACCACTGCACCACCAGGGCTCCCAGTTTAGCTCAATTAGTAAAGAACATCTGCCTTGAGCTTTACACTCTTTTTAAGAACTATATGGGATCAAATTGACAATAAGCAACTGAAAAAGTTAGTTAAGAAGCTTAAGTGGCTATGTTTTTATGTTAATAAAGGAGAACAATTCAGAAAAGGAGGGTGAGAATGACTGAACAACTTGAAGAATGTAATCAATGTCGCTGAATCGTACATGTAGAAATTGTTGAATTGGCGTATGTTCTGCTGTGTATACTTTCAACAACAACAAAATGATTTTTTTTTTTAAGTTTAAAAAGTACTAATGCAGGATTCCAGAAACCCTGGTGGCATAGTGGTTAAGAGCTATGGCTGCTAACCAAAAGGTGGGCAGTTTGAACCTATCAGGTGCTCCTTGGGAACCCTATGGGGCAGTCCTACTTTGTTCTATGGGGTTGCTATGAGTCGGAATCAACTCGACAGCAATGGGTTTTCAATGGGTTTAATGCCTCAGAGATTCTCTCGTATTCAGTCTTGGGTACGGTCTGCGCATAATGACTTTTTTTTTAGGGCTCCTCAGGGGGTTCGTGTATACAGTCAAGGTTGAAAACCACTGCTTTAGGCAGTAAATCATTCATGAATAACCACATTTATTTGTATCATGCAAGAAACTCACTGGGCCTCCAGGCATAGTGACTTGATCATTTCTCGCTAATGCTCATTTTTCTCTTTCTTACCCTTTTGGGACTGAAAAAATAAATAAATAAATAACCTAAGCTCTTCTTAATAGTAAACAGGAGAGGACTTTCTTGAAAAATATATTAATGTGAACGTTAAAACAAAAAATACAAGGCAGAGTACCTATTTTTTAACAAGGCCAAATATGTACCACCCACCCACCTACCTCTTTTTTTAATTAGGATACCTGGGTGGCACAAATGATTTATACTTGACTACGTAATGGATGTCAGCAGAGACTCTGAAACTTGCTCTTGAATGCAGAATAGCTAAAGTGAAGGGAAGAAATGAAGTAAAAGAGCTGAACAGAAGATTTCAAAGGGCAGCTTGAGAAGTCAAACTAAAGTGTTTTAATGAAATGTTCAAAGGCCTAGAGTTAGAAAACCAAAAGGGAAGAACAGGCTTGGCATCTCTCAAGCTGAAAGAGCTGAAGAAAAAATTCAAGCCTCAAGTTGAAATATTGAAGGATTCTATGGGGAAAACATTCAATGATGTGGGAAGCATCAAAAAAGATGGAAGGAATACACAGAGTCACTGCATCAAAAAGATATGGTCAACATTCAGCCATTTCAGGAGGTAGCATATGATGACGAACCAATGGTACTGAAGAAAGATGTTCAAGCTTCACTGAAGATATTGGCAAAAAAAAAGGCACCAGGAATTGACATGATACCAACTGAGATGTTTCAACAAATGGATGCAGCCCTGGAAATGCCTGCTTGTCTATGTCAAGAAATCTGGAAGACAGCTACCTGGCCACCCAATGGGAAGAGATCCATATTTGTGTCCATTCCAGCAAAAGGTGACCCAACAGAATGTGGAAATTATGGAACAATATCATTAATATCACACGAAAGTAGAATTTTGATGAAGATCATTGAAAAGCGGTTGTAGCAGTACATCAACAGGGAACTGCCAGAAATTCAAGCCAGGTTCAGAAGAGGACGTGGAACAAGGGATATCATAGATGATGTCAGATAGATCTCAGCTGAAAGCAGAGAATACCAGAAGGAAGTTTACCTGTATTTCATTGACTATGCAGAGGCATTGTACTGTGTGGGTCATGACATATTACGGATAACACTGCAAAGAATGGGAATTCTAGAACACTTAATTGTGCTTGTGAGGAACCTGTACATTTACCAAGAGAACGTTGTTCGAACAGAACAAGAGGATACCGTGTGGTTTAAAATCAGGAAAGTTGTGCCTCATGGTTGTATCCTTTCGCCATACTTCTTCTGTCTGTATGCTGAGCAAATAATCCAAGAAACTGGATTATATGAAGAAGAATATAGCATCAGAATTGGAGGAAGACTCATTAACAACCCACATTATGTAGATGACACAACCTTGCTTGCCGAAAGTAAAGAGAACTTGAAGCACTTACTGATGAATACCAAAGACTGCAGCCCTCAGTATGGGTTACATCTCAACATAATGGAAAAAAAAAAAAAAAAACTCACAAATGGACCAATAAGTCACATCATGTTAAATGGAGAAAAGATTGACGTTTTCAAGGATTTCATTTTACTTGAACCCACAATCAACACCCATGGAAGCAGCAGTAAAGAAATCAACAATGTATTGCCCTGGGCAAATCTGCTGCAAAAGACCTCTTTAAAGTGTTAAAAAGCAAAAATGATACCTTGAAGACTAAGGTGCACCTGACCCAATCCATGGTGTTTTCAATTGCCTATCATGCATGTGGAAGCTTGGCAATGAATGAGGAAGGCCAAAGAAGAATTGATGCCTTTGAATTATGGTGTTGACAAAGAGTATTGAATATACCATGGACTGCCAGAAGAACAAACAAGTCTGTCTTGGAAGTAGCACAGCCAGAATGCTCCCTGGACGCATGGATGGCGAGACTTTGTTTCACATACTTTGGATGTGTTATCAGGAGGGACCAGTCCCTGAGGAAAAGCATCATGATTGGTAAAGTAGAGGGTCAGTGAAAAACAGGAAGACCCTCAATGAAATGGATTGACACAGTGGCTACAACAATGGACTCAAACATAGCAATGATTGTGAGGGTGGTACAGGACATAGCAGGAACATAGTTGGAACTGGCTCGATGGCACCTAAAAACAACTAACCTAAAGATTCATGGTTTAAACCTACACAGCAGCAATGTGGAAGAAAGACCTGGTGATTTGCTTCTGTAATTATTACAGCCAAGAAAAACCCTGTGGAGCAGTTCTACTCTGTCATACCTGGGGTCGCCATGAGTCGGATATGTCTGGATAGCAAAGGTTTTTTATTTGTTTGTATGCCTGGGTCTTCGAAAGAACTAGGATAACCTCTGTGTTTTTTGGTAACCCTGGGGGATAAGTAAGAACACATTTTCCAAGAAAAAGGGAGGGTCATTGTCTCTCTTTTTCTCTCACTCTGTCTCACTCTCTCTCTCCCTTTCTTTGTCTTTTCCTTTTTGTTAAGATCTGACTTCCTTTCCAGATTAGGAGAAAAGACTCTCCAAGAGAGGCCAATTAAAGTTGCCCAGAAAAAGCAAAATCCCCTGGGATCAGTCAGAATGACTACAGAGATGAGAAGGTAAGAGTATGTCCTCTCTTTCTCCTTGTTAGAGTTTTTGTTTCTGCCCTGAGGAATACTAGTTATTTATCTTCCACAGAGAAAAGAGTGAGCCCTCAATGGAGCTTAACTCTTTCCAAGTTGTTAGAAAATAAAATACCCACCTTTCCACTTTTAACTTGTGTGGTGCCTCATTGACCTGCCTGTAGTTAATTAGGTAGACCATCTTATTCATTCAGATTCTATTAATTTGGAATTAATACCTATTTGCAAAAATTAGATCAAATCTTAAAATTATATTCGAAAGAGTGTAAAGGAGGTTTACCAGATACCTGCTTTATCCAGCATATTAGATTTATGGTCATTCCCCAGATTGTGTTATAGGGAACATTAGTGTTCACCAAAATATTAATATGGAGTTTTGAGGTCAAATAAATTTGAGAAATGATGATTAATAGATAACCATTTCCGTCATACACCTCCGAGCCTAGCTGCTCAAGTATAGCTCCCAGACTAGCAGCATCAACATCACCAGAAACTTGTTGGAAACTCAGAATCTCAGGCCCTACCCTATATTAGTGAGTTAAAATCTGCATTTTAACAAAATCTTCCAGAGGTTCATTTATGTACGTATTATAATGTGATAAGAACTGCCTTGGAGGAGTCCAATTCATATTTGAATATTAGCCAAAAAAAAAAAAAAATTCAAGTTAAATTTACAATTAAAAAATATTTTTGAACTTTGAACATCGTATAGTTTAATAACAGGAGCCCTGGTGGCTCAGTGTTTAAAGCACTCAGCTGCTAACCAAACAGTTGGTTGTTTGAACCTACAAGCTGTTCCACGGAAGAAAGATGTGGCGGCATGCTTCCATAAAGATTTAAAGCCTTGGAAGCCCTATGGGGCAGTACTACTCTGTCCTAGTGTTGCTATGAGTTGGAATCAACTCGATGGCAGTGGGTTTGGTTTGGGGTTATAGTTTAATAAAATAATTTGGCCACAGGAACATGACTATTTAGTTTTTAACACAGTGATATCTTGTAGACCAAAAATTTCCCACATAAAACAGTTAGGAAAAAGCCAAGTGAAATTATTTCTAATATTCCTGGAAATTATAATATTTAGTTATTCTAAAAATATTGTAAAGGATATGCTTACCTTTTTGACAAGAAATATTATTTAAAACCACTGAGCATTCTGTATTGATGTTGTTGTCAATCAGCAGAATCTAGTCAGTGGTAAAGAGGCATTTTTCTAGTTGAGTCTGTTTTCATATAAAGGGGTGGCCTCTGCAGCTAAGGTGTTAAGGGGTGTGCATGTGTGTGTATAAACTAGTACTCTGGCAAGCAATATTCAGCGAGCCCCTGGCTCCATTCACTAAAGAAAATGCCCTCATAGAGACAGCCATGTCACCTTCCAGCCTCAACAATGGTACTCTCTCCTCAGGCTTCTGAGTTCAGTACCCTATCACTTGGCTCAAGTTCCTCCTGATCAGTGCCTGACTCTTGCATCTCGTCTAACTTTTATGCAATTATGGAAGCCATTGAGGTAATCTTTTCGTACCTTCCAAAGGCCACCAAAATTTGGAATGTGGTGAATGTTAAAACCAGTTGATGTTGAGTCAGCTCTGACTCATGGAACCCTATGTGTGTCAGAGTAGAAGTGTGCTCCACAGAGTTTTTTTTTTTTTAACTTTTATTGAACTTTAAGTGAACGTTTACAAATCAAGTCAGACTGTCATATATAAGTTTATATACACCTTACTCCGTACTCCCACTTGCTCTCCCCCTAATGAGTCAGCCCTTCCAGTCTCTTCTTTCCTGACAATTTTGACAGCTTCCAACTCTCTCTATCCTCCCATCCCCCCTCCAGACAGGCGATGCCAACACAGTCTCAAGTGGCCACCTGATATAATTAGCTCACTCTTCATCAGCATCTCTCTCCTACCCACTGTCCAGTTCCTTTCATGTCTGATGAGTTGTCTTCGGGAATGGTTCCTGTCCTGGGCCAACAGAAGGTTTGGGGACCATGACTGCTGGGATTCCTCTAGTCTCAGTCAGAACATTAAGTATGGTCTTTTTATGAGAATTTGGGGTCTGCATCCCACTGATCTCCTGCTCCCTCAGGGGTTCTCTGTTGTGCTCCCTGTCAGGGCAGTCATCGATTCTGGCCAGGCACCAACTAGTTCTTCTGGTCTCAGGATGATGTAGGTCTCTGGTTCATGTGGCCCTTTCTGTCTCTTGGGCTCTTAGTTATCATGGGACCTTGGTGTTCTTCATTCTCCTCTGATCCAGGTGGGTTGAGACGAATTGATGCATCTTAGATGGCCGCTTGTTAGCATTTAAGACCCCAGATGCCACATTTCAAAGTGGGATGCAGAATGTTTTCATAATAGAATTATTTTGCCAGTTGACTTAGAAGTCCCCTTAAACCATGGTCCCCAACCCCCACCATTGCTCCGCTGACCTTTGAAGCATTCAGTTTATCCCGGAAACTTCTTTGCTTTTGGTCCAGTCCAATTGAGCTGACCTTCCATGTATTGAGTACTGTCCTACCCTTCACCTAAAGCAGTTCTTATCTACTAATTAATCAGTAAAAAACCCTCTCCCACCCTCCCTCCCTCTCCCCCTCGTAACCACAAAAGTATGTGTTCTTTTCAGTTTATATTATTCCTCAAGATCTTATAATAGTGGTCTTATACAATATTTGTCCTTTTGTCTCTAATTTCACTCAGCATAATGCCTTCCAGGTTCCTCCATGTTATGAAATGTTTTACAGATTCTTCACTGTTCTTTATCGATGCGTAGTATTCCATTGTGTGAATATACCACAATTTATTTAACCATTCATCCGTTGATGGACAACTTGGTTGCTTCCAGCTTTTTGCTATTGTAAACAGAGGTGCAATAAACATGGGTGTGCATATATCTGTTTGTGTGCAGGCTCTTATTTCTCTAGGGTGTATTCTGAGGAGTGGGATTTCTGGGTTGTATGGTAGTTCTCTTTCTAACTGTTTAAGATAACGCCAGATAGATTTCCAAAGTGGTTGTACCATTTTACATTCCCACCAGCAGTGTATAAGAGTTCCAAACTCTCTGCAGCCTCTTCAACATTTATTATTTTGTGTTTTTTGGATTAATGCTAGCCTGTTGGAGTGAGATGGAATCTCATCGTAGTTTTAATTTGCATTTCTCTAATGGCTAATGATCGAGAACATTTTCTCACATATCTGTTAGCTGCCTGAATATCTTCTTTAGTGAAGTGTGTGTTCACATCCCTTGCCCACTTCTTGATTGGGTTGTTTGTCTTTTTGTGGTTGAGTTTTGACAGAATCATGTAGATTTTAGAGATCAGGCGCTGGTCTGAGATGTCATAGCTGAATATTCTTTCCCAGTCTGTAGGTGGTCTTTTTACTCTTTTGGTGAAGTCTTTAGATGAGCATAGGTGTTTGATTTTTAGGAGCTCCCAGTTATCTGGTTTCTCTTCTTCATTTTTGGTAATGTTTTGTATTCTGTTTATGCCTTGTATTAGGGCTCCTAAGGTTGTCCCTGTTTTTTCTTCCATGATCTTTATCGTTTTAGTCTTTATATTTAGGTCTTTGATCCACTTGGAGTTAGTTTTTGTGCATGGTGTGAGGTATGGGTCCTGTTTCATTTTTTTGCAAATGGATATGCAGTTATGCCAGCACCATTTGTTAAAAAAGACTATCTTTTCCCCAATTAACTGACACTGGGCCTTTGTCAAATATCAGCTGCTCATATGTGGTTGGATTTATATCTGGGTTCTCAATTCTGTTCCACTGGTCTATGTGTCCTTTGTTGTACCAGTACCAGGCTGTTTGGACTACTGTGGCTGTATAATAGGTTCTGAAATCAGGTAGAGTGAGGCCTCCCACTTTCTTCTTCTTTCTCAGTAATGCTTTGCTTATCCGAGGCTTCTTTCGTTCCATATGAAGTTGGTGATTTGTTTCTCCATCACATTAAAAAATGTCATTGGAATTTGGATCGGAAGTGCATTCTATGTATAGATGGCTTTTGGTAGAATAGACATTTTTACTATGTTAAGTCTCCCTATCCATGAACAAGGTATGTTTTTCCACTTAAGTATGTCCTTTTTAATTTCTTGTAGTAGAGCTTTGTAGTTTTCTTTGCATAGGTCTTTTACATCCTTGGTAAGATTTATTCCTAAGTATTTTATCTTCTTGGGAGCTACTGTGAATGGTAGTGATTTGGTGATTTCCTCTTCGATGTTCTTTTTGTTGATGTAGAGGAATCCAAGGGATTTTTGTATGTTTATTTTATAACCTGAGACTCTGCCAAACTCTTCTATTAGTTTCAGTAGTTTTCTGGAGGATTCCTTAGGGTTTTCTGTGTATAAGATCATGTCATCTGCAAATAGAGATAATTTTACTTCCTCTTTGCCAATCCGGATGCCCTTTATTTCTTTGTCTAGCCTAATTGCTCTGGCTAGGACTTCTAGCACAATGTTGAATAAGAGCGGTGATAAAGGGCATCCTTGTCTGGTTCCTGTTCTCAAGGGAAATGCTTTCAGGCTCTCTCCATTTATAGTGATATTGGCTGTTGGTTATGCATAGATGCCCTTTATTATGTTAAGGAATTTTCCTTCAATTCCTATTTTGGTAAGAGTTTTTATCATAAATGGGTGTTGGACTTTGTCAAATGCCTTTTCTGCATCAATTGATAAGATCATGTGGTTTTTGTCTTTTGTTTTATTTATATGGTGGATTACATGAATGGTTTTTCTAATATTAAACCAGCTTGCATACCTGGTATAAATCCCACTTGGTCGTGGTGGATTTTTTTTTGTTGGGAGTTTTTTGATTACCGTTTCAATCTCTTTTTTTGTTATGGGTCTATTTAGTTTTTCTACTTCTGATTGTGTTAGTTTAGGTAGGTAGTATTTTTCCAGGAATTCATCCATTTCTTCTAGGTTTGCAAATTCGTTAGAGTACAATTTTTCATAATAATCTGATATGATTCTTTTAACTTCCGTTGGTTCTGTTGTGATGTGGCCCTTTTCGTTTCTTATTCGGGTTATTTGTTTCCTTTCCTATATTTCTTTAGTCAGTCTAGCCAATGGTTTACCAATTTCGTTAATTTTTTCAAAGAACCAGCTTTTCGCTTTGTTAATTCTTTCAATTGTTTTTCTGTTCTCTACTTCATTTATTTCAGCTCTAATTTTTATTATTTGTTTTCTTCTGGTGCCTGATGTATTCTTTTGTTGCTCACTTTCTATTTGTTCAAGTTGTAGGGACAGTTCTCTGATTTTGGCTCTTCTTTTTGTATGTGTGCATTTATCGATATAAATTGGCCTCTGAGCACTGCTTTCGCTGTGTCCCAGAGGTTTCGATAGGAAGTATTTTCATTCTCGTTGCATTCTATGAATTTCCTATTCCCTCTAACCCAGTCTTTTTTCAGGAGGGTATTGTTCAGTTTCCAAGTATTTGATTTCTTTTCCCTAGTTTTTCTGTTATTGATTTCTACTTTTATGGCCTTGTGGTCTGAGAAGATGCTTTGTAATATTTCGATGTTTTGGATTCTGCAAAGGTTTTTTTTATGACCTAATATGTGGTATATTCTACAGAATGTTCCATGTGTGCTAGAAAAAAAAGTATACTTTGCAGCAGTTGGGTGGAGAGTTCTGTATAAGTCAATGAGGTCAAGTTGGTTAATTGTTGTAATTAGGTCTTCCGTGTCTCTATTGGGCTTCTTACTGGATGTCCTGTCCTTCTCCAAAAGTGGTGTGTTGAAGTCTCCTACTATAATTGTGGAGGTGTCTATCTCACTTTTCAGCTCTGTTATTATGTATCTTGCAGCCCTGTCATTGGGTGCATAAATATTAAATATGGTTATATCTTCCTGATCAATTGTCCCTTTAATCATTATGTAGTGTCCTTCCTTATCCTTTGTGTTGGATTTAACTTTAAAGTCTATTTTGTCAGATATTAATATTGCTAGTCCTCTTCTTTTTGCTTATTGTTTGCTTGATATATTTTTTTCATCCTTTGAGTTTTAGTTTGTTTGTGTCTCTAAGTCTAAGGTGTGTCTCTTGTGGGCAGCATATAGACGGATCGTGTTTCTTTATCCAGTCCGAGATTCTCTGTCTCTTTATCAGTGCATTGAGTCCATTTACATTCAGCATAATTATAGATAAGTGTTTAGTGTTGTCATTTTGATGCCTTTTTATGTGTGTTGTTGACAATTTCATTTTTCCACTTACTTTTTTGAGCTGAGACGTTTTTCTTTGTAAATTGTGTGTTGCTCATTTTCATAGTATTTGACTTGATGTTTGTTGAGTCGTTACGTTTTTCTTGGCTTTTATTTTGAGTTATGGAGTTGTTATACCTCTTCGTGGTTACCCTAATATTTACCCCTATTTTTCTAATAAAAACCTGACTTGTATTGTCCTATATCGCCTTGTATCCCTCTCCATATGGCAGTTCTATGCCACCTGTATTTCGTCCCTCTTTTTGATTATTGTGATCTTTTACATATTGATTTCAATGATTCCCTCTTTTGAGCATTTCTTTTTAAATTAATCTTAATTTGTTTTTGTGATTTCCCTATTTGAGTTGATATCACGATGTTCTGTTCTGTGACCTTGTATTGTGCTGGTATCTGATATTATTGGTTTTCTGACCAATTTCCTTTAGTATTTCTTGTAGCTTTAGTTTGGTTTTTGCAAATTCTCTAAGCTTGTGTTTATCTGTAAATATCTTAATTTCGCCTTCATATTTCAGAGAGAGTTTTGCTGGATATATGATCCTTGGCTGGCAGTTTTTCTCCTTCAGTGCTCTGTATATGTCATCCCATTGCCTTCTTGACTGCATGGTTTCTGCTGAGTAGTCTGAACTTATTCTTATTGATTCTCCCTAGAAGGAGACCTTTCTTTTATCCCTGGCTGCTTTTAAAACTTTATCTTTATGTTTGGTTTTGGCAAGTTTGATGATAATATGTCTTGGTGTTTTTCTTTTTGGATCAATCTTAAATGGGGTTCAATGAGCATCTTGGATAGATATCCTTTCGTCTTTCATGATGTCAGGGAAGTTTTCTGTCAGCAGATCTTCAACTATTTTCTCTGTGTTTTCTGTCCTGCCTCCCTGTTCTGGGACTCCAATCACATGCAAGTTATCCTTCTTGATAGAGTCTCACATGATTCTTAGGTTTTCTTCATTTTTTTTTAATTTTTTATCTGATTTTTTTTCAGCTATGTTGGTGTTAATTCCCTGGTCCTCCAGATTTCCCACTGTGGATTCTAATTGCTCGAGTTTGCTCCTCTGACTTCCTATTGCGTTGTCTAATTCTGTAATTTTATTGTTAATCTTTTGGATTTCTGCGTGCTGTCTCTCTATGCATTCTTGCAACTTATTAATTTTTCCACTATGTTCTTGAATAATCTTTTTGAGTTCTTCAACAGTTTTATCAGTGTGTTCCTTGGCTTTTTCTGCAGTTTGCCTTATTTCATTTCTGAGGTCATCCCTGATGTCTTGAAGCAGTCTGTAAATTAGTTTTTTATATTCTTTATCTGATAATTCCAGAATTGTATCTTCATTTGGGAAAGATTTTGATTCTTTAGGGGGTTGTAGAAGCTGTAATGGTCTGCTTCTTTATGTGGTTTGATATCGACTGCTGTCTCTGAGCCATCACTAAGATATATAAAAAAAAAAAAAAAGATATAGTAGTGATTTATTCTATATTTGCTCACTGAGTCTTATCTTGTTTTGTTTTCTTTCAATATACGTGGATGGGCTACTAGATTGTGCTGTCTTGTTTGTTGTAGCCCTTGACTTACTTATGACCTATTACCAGCTGGTTTGGGCTGTTGCCAGATATATATGCCTGAGCCTATTCAATATTCTTGAGTAGAATTTGATTTTGGGTCATCAAGTGTGTGCTGCACCCTAATGCCTATCCACCTCGAGAAGTAGTGGTGACAGTTGTGTGCACCATATTCTATTAGCAGCTGGGGTTCACACTCCGGGGTGGGGGCAGGATGCTGACAGGCTTCCCCCAAGTGTCAGTGAGGTAGGTGTGCCTCTATTCCTATAGCACCTTGGTGGGAGGGCTCTGCAGCTGTACCTTAGGCCCCCAATGCAAGTACCTCTACTGATTGGTAGGTGTCACCCTCCTTAGACCCCTAAGGCAAGAGGCTAGGTGGTCTGGGGGGAGCTTCAGCCCTCAGTTCTCTGTTGTGGGTCAGTTAGGGCTCTGTTGAATAAACAGAGATATCAGACCTGGGAAACTTGTTTTTCCAGTAAATCCGCTAAAAAAAACTGCAGTCAGATCCCTATCTGAACTGCCTTTGCATTCTAACAGCCACCTTGTTCCCTGTAAGGATGAAAGCCCGAGATTTGGATCATATATGCTTGGCTGGAGCTGGTTCTGTGTTTTTAGTCCAATTAAGGAAGGATTTTTGGTCCCTGGGTTTTTTGTGGTTGCTTCTCTCAGGCTGGAAGAATGGGTTAGGAAAAGACCAAAAAAAAAAAAAAAAAGGGAAAAGCAAAGCCACGGAGCCAGAGCCGTTCTCCCTCTGGCTCAGGAAATTCCAATGTTAATGAAGCCGCCTGGGAAGGGGAGGGGAGGGTTCAGAAAAACAGGAGAGAGTAGCACCCCGGAATATAGCCAAAGTTGCTTATCTTGCTTGGGATGACTATTTTATCTGAGATTCCTGAGGGGCATGTCACCTATGTGTGCTGGGTGTGTGGAGATTGCCCCCCAGGGTCTGGCCCGCTGAAGCCACGGTCAGATCCTCCGCTGCCAATCCAAAGCCCAGCATCAAGGTTCCCCTCCTGGGATGCTGCACTCCCGGCTCCAAAATCAGTCGCTGCCTCCCGGGGACTTCTCATCCCGCCAGCCGCATGGCCATGCTGCCCCCGCAGACTGGCTGGGCCCCCTCCCGGTGTTAGTTCAGGGGAGTAGGGTTGCACCCCATGTTTGCGCCATGACTGGATGCCATGCTCAGCTCCCCTGTGCTCAGTCCAAAGCCAGGCGCCAAGGTTCCCCGGCTGGGACACTGCACTCCCGGCTCCAAAACCAGTCACTGCCTCCTGGGGACTTCTCCTTCCATCAGCCGCGTCACCACGCGGCCCGCGGAGATCGGCTGGGCCCCCTCCCAGGGTCAGTTCGGGGGGGTAGGGCTGCGCCCCGTGTTTGCACCATCACAAGATGTTGTGTTCAGCTCCCCTGCGCCCAGTCCTAAGCCCGGCGCCAAGGTTACCTGACTGGGACGCTGGCTCCAGGCTCCAAAAACAGTGGCTGCTTCCCCGTAGTTGTTCGTTCTCCATTTCTGTCACTCAGGTCAACTCTTTAAATCTGTGTTTGTTGTTCAGGGTTCGTAGATTGTCATGTATGTGATCGATTCACTTGTTTTTCCGAGTCTTTGTTGCAAGAGGGATCCAAGGTAGCATCTACCTAGTCAGCCATCTTGGCTCCCCTCCTGCTCCACAGAGTTTTTAGTGGCTTGTTTTTCAGAAGTGGATCAAAAGGAGGGCAGAGCCAAGATGGTGGAATAGTCAGACACTTCCTTTTGTCCCTCTTACAACAAATACCCCAAAAATCAAGTGAATTGAATATATATGATATTCTGGGAACCCTAATGATCAAAGACAAAGCTGAAGGATTGGACTGAGCAGCAGGTGGAAGGAGAGACAATTCAAAAGCAGCAGAAACAAGGAACTACAGATCACGGGATCACTGGCATCTGACTAGCTGAGTCTGCGCAGCACACATGGTCTGAGGCGAGCAGCAACATCCCAAGCCAAGGCCCACTACATGTGGTGCAGCCAAGCAGCAGCGAATCTACACGCATCTCCAGAATCAAACAGGGTCAACACAAGACCTGAGGAACTTCAGTGCAAGCTCTCAAACTAGGACGCACACTGGCGAAATAAAAATAACCCCTCCCACCACCAGAGGTTCATAGTGGAGATGTACTCCCTTCCCCTCACCCATCCCCTGCCCTGCTCAGACACCAGTCCAGTGGCATTCAAAATGCCACTTCCACTGAGACAGGAACTCAGGGCAGGTCAGGAAGCCCTGCCCCTTTGCCCAGCCACTGGGGTAGTGAGACCACAGACTTTCAGCATCCTTCATCCACACCCAGTGTCCTGTGGGCCGATTCAACACTGCATACCCTCATTACCATAAAATGAGCAAGGCATATATACCTGACGCCCATTTTCACCTGCCTCTGCCAAGGGGGAGCTACAGATTTGTGACATTTGACACCACCCTGACCCCTAAAAAGGGGCCTCATCCACCCATACTGGGGACCTGGGGGTTGGCAGTACCACCCGCTTCATCTAGCTGACCACATTAGGGGTCAGAGAATTAGTGGTGCCTTTTTTTTTTTTTTCCTGACCCCTCCAGCCAATGGTACCAGGCATCCAAGGACTGGCTGCACTACCCCCTACTATGTGCTCTAGTGGACAGGGACATGCCCTCCATTCACACACCCAGGAGCAGCCAACACCCCCTGCCTTGCTCCACACATTGTGCCCCACTGCAACCAGAGACCTGTGCCTACTCCAAACACCCCCATGCAGCCCTGCCCACCTACGACTGTAAGTGAGAATCTGCATCACACACTCAATGATCAATGACTCTGACACATGTAGTATTCATAACTGCACCCCTGCAAGAACAGTGAACAGATGCCAGGGTTCACACACTTAGTAGCTGCTCTGACCCTCTGGAGACAGCACATGAGAGCTTCAACAACATCAGCAACCAAGGTAGCACACATGCCCAGTCTACTTGGACATATCAAAACAAAAATACACAACATAGTAAACAAAAATAAAATCAGTAAATATAATAACTTACTGATGCCTTGAAGACAACAGCCAATATTAGACCTGATAAAGTAGACTTTAAAGCAAAGTCCACCATAAAGGATAAGGAAGGATACTACATAATGATTAAAGGATCAATACACCAGGAGGGCATAACTATAATAAATATATACACACCCAATGACAGGGCTCCAAAATACATATAAGAAATTCTAACAGCATTGAAAAGAAAAATAGACAGCTCCACAATAACAGTAGGAGGCTTCAACACACGATTTTTGGTGACGGACAGAACATTTAGAAAGAAACTCAATAAAGACATAGAAGATGTAAATTCCACATAAAGAAACAGGACAAGATGACTCCAGCAAGTAACCAAAATAAAGAACCAGAAAACCTTCTGTAGAAAGACAAAGCAATGGAACTACCTGATAAAGAATTCCAAGAACTAATATACAGGGCTCTTTAAGAGATCAGGAAGGAGATCAAGCAAAACTCAGACCAAGCCACTGAACAAACAGTTGAAACAATAGAAGAATTCAGGAAACCAATGCAAGAACAAAATGACAGAATAAGCAGGCTACTATAAACCATACGGAGGCAGTAACTAGAAATCCGAAAGATTAATAATAAAATTTCAGAGTCAGACATCTCAATAGAAAGTCATAGGAGTAAAATTGAGACGGTGGAAGTCAGAATTAGTGAAATTGAAGATAAATTCCTTGACACCAATTTGAGGAAAAATCAGAAGAAAAGAAGGAAAAAAATGAAGAGAGCCTAAGAATTATGTGGGATGCTATCAAGATGAAAAACCTACAAGTGGCAGAGTACCAGAAAGAGGTGGGGTATAACAGAAAACACAGAAAGAGTAGTTCAAGATTTGACGGCAGAAAACTTCCCTAATATCATGAAAGATGAGAAGATATCTATCCAAGAAGCTCAACGAACCCCATACAGGATAGATTCAAAAAGAAAGTCAGCAAGACATATCATAATCAAACTTGCCAAAACCAAAGACAAAGAATCTCGAGAGCAGCTAGGGATAAACGAAAGATACCTACAAAAGAGAACCAATAAGTCTAAGCTCCGATTACTCACAGAAACCATTCAGCAAAGAAAGCAATGGGATGAAATGTATAAAGCCTTGAAGGAAAAAAATTGCCAACCAATAATTATACATCCTGCAAGATGGTCTTTCAAATACAATGGCAAAATTAGGTCATTTCCAGATAAACAGAAATCAAGGGAATTTGTAAAAACCAGACCAAAATTACAAGAAATATTAAAGGGACTCCTCTGGTTAGAGAACCAACATCAGAAAACAATCCAAGACTAGGAAACAGGACAGGTCAACCAATTATCAATGAGAGATAGGGAATTCACAAAAAGAAATCAAAGTTAAAAGACTGACAATAGGGAACGAGATATGTCAATATGTAAATGTTGACAACATCAAAACAAAAATAGGAACTAAATGGTGTAGTCATAGAACTTCCATATGGAGAGGGAGTCAAGATGATATCAAGAAACAAAAGACTGGTTTAAACTTAGAAAAATAAAGGTAAATTTCAAGGTAACCACAAAGGTAGCTAACAAACCTACTCATCAAAATAAAAAAGAAGAAAAACAAAGATTCAGCAAACACAAAATCAACAATAATGAAAAAGAAGAAAATACATAAACAAAAAGAACTCAGCACAGAAAATTAAGTGGAGCAAAGAAACTGTCAATACCACACACACATACAAATTAAAATGAAAGCAGTAAACTCATACCAAACCAAAACCCACTGCCATTGAGTCGATTCTGACTCATAGCGACTCTATACCTATCAATAATTACACTGAATGTAAATGGCCTAAATGCACAGTAAAGAGACAGAGAGTGGCAGAACGGATAAAAAAACACTATCCACCTATATGCTTTCTACAAAAGACATGCCTTAGATACAAAACCATAAACAAATTAAAACTCACAGGGTGGAAAAAAAATATGAAGCAAACAAACACGAAAAAGGAGGAGGAGCAGCAATATTAATTCTGATAAAGTAGACTTTAAAGCAAAATCCACCATAAAGGATAAGGAAGGACACAACGTAATGATTAAAGGATCAATACACCAGGAGGGCATAACTGTAATAAATGTATATACACCCAATGACAGGGCTCCAAAGTACATACAATAAATTCTAACAGCATTGAAAAGAAAAATAGACAGCTCCACAGTAACAGTAGGAGGCTTCAACACATGATTTTTGGTGAAGGACAGAACATTTAGAAAGAAATTCAATAAAGATATATAAAAAAAAAATAGAAGATGTAAATTCCACAATCAACTAACTTGACCTCATAAACATATACAGAACACTTCACCCAACAGTAGCAAAGTATACATTCTTTTCCAAAGCACTTTCCAGAATAGACCACATTTTAGGCCACAAAGAAAGTCTAAACAAAATTCAAAACATCGAAATAAACAAAGCATCTTCTCTGATCATAATGCCATAAAAGTAGAAATCAATAACAGTAAAAGCAACAAAAAATATGAAATACATGGAAAATGAACAATACCTTGCTTAAAACTACTGGTTAATAGAAGAAACCAAGGATGGAATAAAAGATTCATAGAATCAAATGAGAATGAAAACACATCTTACCAAAACCTTTAGGACACAGCAGAAGCAGTGCTTAGAGATCAACTTAGTGCAATAAATGCACACAGCAAAAAAGAAGGGACAAAATCAAAACATTAACCCTACAACTTGAACAAATAGAAAGAGAGCAGCAAAAGAAGCCCTCGAGCACCAGAAGACAGGAAATAAAAAAGGTTAGAGCAGAAATAAACAAAATAGAGAATATAAAACAACTGAAAGAATCAATAAGACCACAAATTGTTTCTTTGAAAAGATTAATGAAATCAACAAACCATTTGCCAAACTAACAAAAGAGAAACAGAAGAGGAAGCAAATAACTCAAAAAAGAAATGAGATGGGTGCTATCACAACAGACCCTACTGAAATAAAAAGGATTATAACAGGATACTATGAAAAACTTACTCCAACAAATTTGAAAACCTAGAGAAAATGAACAAAGCTCTAGAAACACACTATTTACCTAAACTAACACAAACTGAGGTAGAAAAGATAAACAAACCCATAACAAAAGAAGAAATTGAAGAGGTAATGAAAAAAACTCACAAGAAAAAGAAACCCTGGCCCAGGTGGCTTCAGAGAAGAGCCAACACTAATACTACTAAAACTATTTCAGAGTGTAGAAAAGTAAGGAATATTCCTGAACTCATTCTATGAAGCCAGCATAGCCCTGATACTAAAACCAGGCAAAAACACCATAAAGAAAAGAAAACTACGTATCAGTATTCTTCAGGAATATGACACAAAAATCCTCAACAAAATTCTAGCCAATAGAAGTCAACAACATATCAAAATAATAATAGCAATAATAAGTATATATCATGTACAAGTGAGACCCATACCAGGTATACAGGGATGGTTCAATGTGAGAAAATCAATCAACATAATCCACAATATAAATAAAAGGAAAAGAGCCAGATAATCTTATCAATCAATGAAGAAAAGGCATTTGACAAAGTCCAACATCCCTTCCTGATAAAAACTCTCAGGAAAATAGGAATAGAATGGAAATTTATACATAACAAAAGACATTTACACAACATAAATAATAAAGGGCATTTATACAAAGCCAACAACTAACATCATTCTAAACAGAAAGAGACTGAAAGCACTCCCCTTGAGAACAGGAACCAGACAAGGATGCCCTTTATCACCACTCTCATTCAACATTGTGCTGGAGGTCCTAGCTAGAAAAATAAGGCAAGAAAAAGCTATAAGGGACATCCAAATTGGTAAAGAATAGGTAAAACTATCCCTATTCACAGATGATATGACCTTATACACAGAAAACTCCAAAGAATATGCAAGAAAGTTACTGGAACTAATAGAAGATTTCAGCCAAGCAGCAGAGTACAAGATTAAAATACAAAAATCAGTAGGATTCCTCTACACCAACAAAGAGAACTTTGTTAAGGAAATCACCAAATCAATACTTAGGAATTAAAAACAAAAAAATGAACCATTGCTGTGGAGTCTATTCCAACTCATAGTGACTCTATAGGACAGAGTAGAACTGCCCCATATGGTTTCCAAAGAGCACCTGGTGGATTTGAACTCCTGACCTTTTGGTTAGCGGCCAAACTCTTAACCATTATGCCACCAGAGTTTCCAGGAATATAAAATACTTAGAAATAAATCTAACCAGGGATGTAAAAGACCTATACAAAGAAAACTACAAAACACTACTGCAAGAAACCAAGAGACATACATAAGTGGAAAAACATACCACGCTTATGGATAGGAAGACCCAACATTGTGAAAATGTCAGTTCTACTGAAAGTGATCTACAGATACAATGCAATCCCAGCCCAAGTTCCAACAGCATTTTTTTTTAACAAGATGGAGAAATAAATCACCAACTTTATATGGAAAGGGAAGAGGCCCCAGATAAGGAAAGCATTACTGAAGAAGAAGAACAAAGTGGGAGGCTTCCCATTAGAATTGAGAACCCAGGCATAAATCCATACGCCTATGAACAGCTGATATCTGACAAAGGCCCAAAGTCTGTTAAACAGGGAAAAGACAGTCTCTAACAAATGATGCTAGCTTAACTGGATAGCCATCTGTAAAAAAATGAAACAGGGCCCATACTTCACACCATACACAAAAACAAACTCAAAATGGATCAAAGACCTAAACATAAAATCTAAAACTATAAAGATCATGGAATAAAAATTAGGGACAACACTAGGAGCCCTAATATATGGCATAAACAAAACACAAAACATAACTAACAATGCACAAACACCAGAAGAGAAACCAGATAACTAAAAAAAAAAAAACTAGGAGCTCCTAAATATCAAACACGCTCATCAAAAGGCTTCACCAGAAGAGTTAAAAGAGAACCTACAGACTGGGGAAAAATTTTTGGCTGCGACATGTTTGGTAAGGATCTAATCTCTAAAATCTGCAAAATACTGCTACACCTAAACACTGAAGAGACAAATAATCCACCTAAAAAATGGGCTAAGGATATAAACAGACACTTCCCCAAAGAAGACATTCAGGTGGCTAACAGACACCTGAGGAAATGCTTGCAATCATTACCGCTGGAGAAATAGAAATCAAAACTACATTTGAGATACCACCATCTCACCCCAACAATTCTGGTACTAATCCAAAAAACACAAAATAACAAATGTTGGAGAGGCTTAGGGGAGATTGGAACTCTTATGCCCTGCTGATGGAAATACAAATGGTACAGACATTTTGGAAAATAATATGGCTCTTCCTTAAAAAGCTAGAAATATAAATACCATAGGATCCAGTAATCCCACTCCTAGGAATATACCCTATTTCGTCCATCACATGACCAGAAATATGCACACACAGGTTAATTGCAGCACTAATCACAATCATAAAAAGATGGAAGAAACCTAAGTGCCCATCAACAGATGAACGGGTAAAAAATTATGGTAGATACACACAGTGGAATACTATGCAATGATAAAGAACAATGATGAATTCATGAAACATCACATGGATGAAGCTGGAAGGCATTATGCTGAGTGAAATAAGTCAGTCACAAAACAACAAGTATTGTATAAGATCACTATTATAAGAGCTCAAGAAAATGTTTACACAGAAAAAAAGCATTCTTTGATGGTTACTAGGGTGGGGAGAGAGGAAGAGGGGACACCACTAACTAGGTAGACAAGTGTTAACTTCTGTGAAGGGAAGGACACACACAATATAAGGGAAGTCAGCACAACTGGACCAAAGCAAAAGCATAAAAGTTTCCTGGATACATCCAAACACTCTGAGGTACTGAGTAGCTGGGGCAGGGATCTGGGGACTACGGTTTTGAGGATCATCTAGGTCAATTGGCATAACAAAGTTCATAAAGAAAATGTTTCACATCCCACTTCAGTCAGTAGCATCTGGGGTCTTAATACCTTGCCAGCAGCCATCTAAGATACAGCCATCCCACTCAAAGCAATGGAGAACGAAGAAAACCAAAGATACAAGGAAATATTAGCCCGTAGGACTAAAGGACCACATGAACCAGAGACTCCACCAGCCTTAGATTAGAAGAACTAGATGGTGCCTCGTTACCACCAAGGACCGCCCTGACAGAGATCACAACAGAGAGTCCCAAACAGAGTGGGAGAAAAACATAGAACAAAATTCAAATTCACGTAAAAAGACCAGGCTTACTGGTCTGACAGAGACTGGAGGAACTCCCAAAACTATGGCCCTCAGAAGCTCTACTAACCCAGAACTGAAACCCACTTTTCAGACAAAAATCAAACATGTCTATAAGACAAAAGGAAACCCTAGTGGCATAGTGGTTAAGTGCTATGGCTGCCAAAGGGTTGGCAGTTCGAATCCTCCAGGCGCTCCTTGGAAACTCTTTGGGGGAGTTCTACTCTGCCCTATAGGTTCGCTATGAGTCAGAATCGACTCGATGGCACTGGGTTTGGCTTTTTTTGGTTTATACATGAGGAACGTGCTTCCTAGTTCAATCAAATATACGAGACCAAATGGGCAGCTCTTGTCCAAAAGCAGGATGAGAAAGCAGGAAGGGACAGGAATTGGAAGAATGGACACAGGGAACCTGAGGTGGAAAGAGGGAGCATGCTGTCACACTGTGGGGGTTGCAACCAAAGTCACAAAACAATGTGTGTATAAACTGGTGAATGAGTAATTAACTTGAGCTGTAACCTTTCACCTAAAGCACAATTTTTTTAAAAAAAGAAGCAGATCATCAGGTCTTTCTTCCAGGGTAACTCTGGTTGTACACTAACCTCTACGGTTTTGGTTAGCAGCCAAGCACGGTTATCATTTGCACAACCCTTCATATTCCCAGGCACAAAAGGTCTTTCCAGATCTTGCTGTCATGAATTACTCTAGCAGTCTTAGCGCTTTCAGAAATACCTAAATAAGAAGTCTCTCTTCCATTACGGCCCCCAGATTTGGGCATCTAGGTAAAACTGTACTAAGAACCCTTTCTCCATAATTTGCTTTAACAAAAACAAGAGTGGGCCCACCAGTTCTCATTTTAGCGACCATCCAATTTGGGGAAAAGATATCATCGCCCCTTCTTGAAAGAAAGATTTCTTATCTCCATATATTATCTTATGAAACCAAAGCAAAGTGTGATTTTCAACCAACCATGTTCAAAGAAGTCAATAAATAATGTTTTATGTGAATAAATCCAACAGATTTTCAATTTATTGTATTCTTTGGCCTTAAAAAGGAAAACAACCTTATGTATTTCAGAAAGAAAAAAGTATATTTGAAAATTTAGGATGCTTTCTTCAATTTCCTTTGTTGAAAAATAATCTATTTTTTATTTCTTTTGAAGAAAAGTGAACATTTGGCATTTATACCTTCTTAGAATTTTAAAGTTATGTCTCTTTAGCAACAAAGCACAGTACTTTTATTTTTTAAATAAATGCATTCCTCCTTAAATTAAAATTACTTATAAAGAATCTATGATAAATTGATCTTAGTCTTTAGATTTACTCTTTCAGGAAACACTATCTTGATCATGGTTTTTCAATGCAGATTTCATTTAGAGGCAATACTTTATCATATGACTTCTATTTATGCTTATCTGTTTTGAGAGAATTTATATTAGGTCAATCAGAACAGACAAAATAACACCTACCTTCTGGCTCTCTCTCAAAAATTTCTAGTGTTCAGATCAAACATAACATTTTTCTCAGAAATTCAAATTCTTAAGGAGTGAAGGTTAGACATGTTTATTTTTGATACATTCATACCAAAGAATATTCTTAAGAATGCCCTTGCCGAAGAGCTGTTAGGTCTGGGAAATGAAGAAGAGCTTGAAATCTCACAAGAAAGCATTTTTTAAGCTGGCGATGAAAGAACATTCTATGTTTCAAGGTCATTTCACTGTGGGAGGAAATTGATAGAGTCTAATTAGAGTAGAAATGCTATAAAGTCTCCACAGTAGAAAAGCACTTGGCTAGCACTGACAGCAGGAAGGAGTCGGAGGAAGTATATAAAATTTTCTGTTATTGATTTACATTTTGTGCGGCCCAAGGAATTAAATGTATGTTAATATCACATACAAAATTTTTGTCGTATTGGTAGATTAAAATATAAACTTTGGGAGCTTTTGCCTTGCTTAACTACTCATTATGAGTGTTCAAACACTGAATTATAGATTTAGTTCCATATAAACTGCCCCTATTTATAATTTATTCATTTGTAATGCAAAAAGCACAACTGGCCCTAAAAATGCCTAAGACATGGTTCTTTGGCTTTAAGTGCTTATAGTTATAATCACAAGTAATTATCTATCAGTTGGGGCCCTCGTGGCACAGTGGTTAAGAGCTCAGGCTGCTAACCAAAAGGTTGGCAGATAAATTTACCATCCACTCCTTGGAAACACTATGGGGCAGTTCTATTCTGTCCTATAGGTTTGCTATGAGTCAGAATCAATTCGACGGCAATGGGCCTTGTTTTCTTGTTTTTATGCTTGTTTGCTTTTATGTATCAATACTTCTTTAGATGGGAAGTAAAAATTGTTATTGAAAAACTTTAAACTTGGTTTATTTGCAGTCACCTTCTAAGTGAGCTGATATAATTCATGTTACCAGAATCAGTTGCCATGGAGTCAGTTCTGATTCACGGTGACCCTATGTGTGCCAGAGAAGAACTGTGTTCGGTAGCGTTTTCAGTGGTTGGTTTTTTGGAAGTAAATTGCCAGGCCTTTCTTCTGAGGTGCCTCTGGATGGACTCAAACCTTCAACCTTTCTGTTAACAGCCAAGCACATTAACCATTCATACCATCCACAGACTCTGTGATTCATGTTAGTGCATTATATATAAAATAAGTTATATAATATATATATTATATATACATATCATATATTTCTATCTTCCACTTTCATAGACAGATGGGGATATGGAAAAGGAAAAGATTATAATTTTAATGCCTCCGCAGAATTCTTCTGTGTCACTCAATACTGAGAACCTGGGATGATGACTGTTGTTTAACAGGGAATCATACCGCATTTTTAAACTCCAAAAGTATAACACACATAATGGTATATTTCCAAATCTATTTTTGTGAAAATATTAATATTTTGGTCTTGGAGAATGTGCTGATAAATAACCCTTTCTTCTTAGAACAATATGGAGTTTAATTACCAGCTTTAAATTTATGACACCTATTTCATATTTCTCATTCCATTTACTCCTGAGCTGAGTAAGTACAGAAGAGGGTTTATATACAATCCTTAAGACGCTCTCTCTGTCTCTACCCCCAAAAAGCAAACTGGTGAAAATACCTCTGTGTAAAACCAAGAGGATCACCAGAGCCAGACTGATAATATGGGCCCACACTGCATAAGATACAGCATCTGTACTTGAAGCAGGCAGTTCTTTATTCTCTTGTCTCCTCCAGTTTGTTTTCTCATCCCCTAACAATAAAACAATAGAGCAACAAAAATTGTTCTATAAAGTGTGCTTTCCCTTTTTATAAGGAGGAAGAGAATCAACTTCATTGAAGATCAGTATAAGTTATCAGAGGGCCCTTGGTTCTGTATAGGTAAACTCTAAATGACATTAAATGCAAACATTCCTCATTCAAGGTATATCAGATTTACTGCCCATGCATTAATCCCACTTGACTTCATAGCGCTGTTTATCTTCTAATAATGGTTTTTATGAGACTGCCATTGCATACTAGCTTTTTCTGTGATATGTGTGCATAGGAGGCAGATTTATTTTCCTTACACATTCCTGTTAATATCAGTTTCGACTCTGATACCATGACCTTTTAAAATGAGTAAAATGAGGGGTAGTCTTCCAGGAAGAGGAAGCAGGTCACTTGGTAAAGTAACCTGAGTTCTTGTCACCTAAGGAGATTGCTCCATTTCATGAGGCATTTGTTGCCTAAAGTAGCATTTCATTTCAAAAGCATTCTCTCTTAATGACATTTTCTAGTTCAAATGGACTTGAACTGAGCCACTATATAAATGGTAGCAATTGTGGTTGTTGTTGTTAGGTACCTTTGAGGTAGTTCCAACTCATCATGACCCTATGCTCGACAGAGCAAAACTTTGCCTGGTCCTGAGCCATCCTTACAATCATTGCTATGTTTGAACCTATTGTCCTGGCCACTGTGTCAATCCATCTCATTGAGGACCTTCCTCTTTGTTGCTGACCCTCTACCTTACCTTACATGTTGTCGCTCCTGACAACATGTCCAAAGTATGTGAGATGAGGTCTCACCATCTTTGCTTCTAAAGAGCATTCTGGCTGTACTTCTTCCAAGACAGGTTTGTTCACTCTTCTGGCAGTCCATTGTATGTTGGTCAATACTCTTCGCCAACACTATAATTCAAAGGCATCAATTCTTGTTCTGTCTTCCTTATTCGTTGCCCATTTTTCCCATGCATCGGAGCTGATTGAAAATACCATGGCTTGGGTCAGGTGTACCTTAGTCCTCAAAGTGACTTCTTTGCTTCTAAACTCTAAAGAGGTCTTCTGCAGCAGATTTGACCAATGCATTATGTTGTTTGATTTCTTGACTCCTGCTTCCATGGACATTGATTATGGATCCAAGTAAAATGAAATCCTTGACAGCTTTAGTCTTTTCTCTGTTTATCATGATGTTGCTTATTGGCTCAGTTGTGAGGATTTTTGTTTTCTTCATGTTGAGGTGTAATCCATACTGAAGGCTGTAGTCTTTGATCTTCATGAGTAAGTGCTTCAAGTCCTCTTCACTTGCACCAGCAAGGTTGTGTTATCTGCATATTGCAGGTTGTTAATGAGCCTTCCTACAAACTTGACGCCACGTTCTTCTTCATATAGTTGAGCTTCTCAGGTTATTTGCTTAGCATACAGATTAAATAAGTATGGTGAAAGGATACAACCCTGACACACATCTTTCCTGATTTTAAACCACACAGTATCCCCTTGATCTGCTGGAATGACTGCCTCTTTGTCTATGTACAGGTTCCTCACGAGCACAATTAAGTGTTCTGGAATTCTCATTCTTTGCAAGGTTATCCATAATTTGTTATGATCCACACAGTCCAATGCCTTTGCATAGTCAATAAAACACAGGTAAACATCTTTCTAGTACTCTCTGCTTTCAGCCAAGATCCATCTGATATTAACAATGATATCCTTTTTTCCACATACTCTTCTGAATCCAGCTTGAACTTCTGGCAGCTCCCTTTCTGTGTACTGGGCAACTGTTTTTGAATGATCTTCAACAAAATTTTACTTGTGTGTGATATCAATGGTATTGTTTGATACTTTCCTCACTTCGTTGGACCACATTTCTTTGGAATGGCCACAAACATTGATCTCTTCCAGTCAGTTTGCCAGGAAGCTGTCTTACAAATTTCTTAATATAGACAAAAGAGTTCCTCCAACACTGTATGTTTTGGTGAAATATCTCAATACGTATTCTGTCAATTCTTGGAGCCTTGTTTTTCACACTTCCCTTCAGTGCAACTTGGACTTCTTCCTTCAGTAAGATTGGTTCTTGAGCATATGCTACCTCCTGAAATATGGTTGAACCTCAACAAATTATTTTTGGTACAGTGACTGTGTATTCTTTTCACCTTCTTTGACGCGTCCTGTTTCATTCAATATTTTCCCCATAGAATTCTTCAATATTGCAACTCAAGGCTTAAATTTTTTTTTTTTTTTGAGTTCTTTCAGCTTAAGAAATGCTATGTGTGTTCTTACCTTTTGGTTTTCTAATTCCAGGTCTTTGCACATTTCATTATAATAGTTTATTTTGTCTTCTCCAGCCACCCTTTGAAATCTTTTGTTCAGCTCCTTTACTTCGTCATTTCTTCCTTTTGCTTTAGCTACTTTGTGTTCAAGAGCAAGTTTTAGAGTCTCTCCTGACATCCATTTTGGTCTTTTCCTTCCTTCCTGTCTTTTTAATGACCTTTTGCTTTCTTCATGCATGATGTCTTGATGTCATTCCACAACTCCTCTGGTCTTTGGTAATTAGTGTTCAATGCATCAAAACTACCCTTGAGATGGTCTCTAAATTCAGGTGGGATATACTCAAGGTCGTACTTTGACTCCTGTGGTCTTGTTCTAATTTTCTTCAACTTCAACTTGAACTTGCTTATGAGCAATTGACGGTCTGTTCCAAAGTTGGCCCCAGGCCTTTTTCTGATTGATGATATTGAGATTCTCCATTGTCTCTTTCCACAGATGTAGTTGATTTGAATCCTGTGCATTCCATCTGGCCAGGTCCCTGTGTATAATTGTCATTTATGTTTTTGAAAAAAGATATTTGCAATGAATAAGTTATTGGTCTTGCAATACTCTATCATGTAATCTCTGGTGTTATTTCTATCACCAAGGCCATATCTTCCAACTACCAATCCTTCTTTGTTTCTAACTTTTACATTCCAATCACCAGTAATTATCAATGCATCCTGATTGCATGTTTGATCAGTTTCAGACTGCAGAAGTTGGTAAAAATTTTCAGGCTCCTTATCTTTGGTATTAGTGGTTGATGTGTAATTTGAATAATAGTCGGATTAACTGGTCTTCCTCATAGGTGTATGGATATTATCCTATCTCTGACAGTGTTGTACTTCAGGATATACTTTGAAATGTTCTTTTTGATGACAAATGCGACACCATTCCTTTGTCATTCCAGGCATAACAGACGACATGGTTTTCTGATTCAAATTGGCCAGTCTTATTACCTTTCAACTCACTAATGCCTAGGAATTGATCTCTATGCAGTCCATTTCATTTCTGACAACTTTGAATTCTCCTACATTTATACCCCATGCTTCTTTCAGTTTGTCATACAGTGTGGGCTTGAGTGTTGCTGTGATCCTGGAAGTTATGTCACTGGTATTTGAACTACCAGCAGTGTCACCCATGGTGGACATATTTCAGTGGGAGCTTCCAGGATAAGACAAACTGGGAAGAAGGTTGGCCAGTGAAAACCTTATGAATAGCAGGGAAACATTGTCTGCTATAGTACCTGAAGATGAGCCCCTCAGGTTGGAAAAAAAAAAAAATTTGTTGGAAGGCACTCAAAATATGATGGAAAAAGACCTTCATCCTCAAAGTAGAGTTGACCTCAACCTTAATTACATGAATGGCGTCAAGCTTTTGCGACTTGCATTTGCTGAGGTGGCACCACTCAAAATGAGAAGAAACAGCTGCAATTACCCATTAATAATCAAAACATGGAATGTACAAAGTATGGTAAAAGTACTTCAAAAAATATAGTGTAGTGTTTAAAAGAAAGGGGTGTGGAGATAGGTTGCCTGGCTTCAGAACCTGTATCTGCTACTTACTTGCAGTTTGATCTTGGACAAGTTACTTGACCACTCTATTTCCCATGTTTAAAATGGGGATGATAATAATACTAAGCTCATAAATCATTATGAGAATTATGCAGGTTTACACACGCATCTTACTTTAAATAGTGTCTGACACACATTACCACTTATAATTTGCCATTGAGTACATTCTGACCCATGGCAACCCTCTGTGTTTCAGAGTAGAACTGTGTTGCTTACGGTTTTCATGACTGTGATTTTATTTTTTTCAGAAGTATATCACCAGGCCTTTCTTTCTTTCTTCTAGGTAGATTCAAACAGCCAACCTTTTTGGTAGTAGCCAAGTGCTTAACTATTTACTCTATCCTGGGACTCCTAGGACACATTAAGCAGTCAACAAATCCTGGTTTCTGCTGTTCTAAGTATGGACGGGATCATGTAACAAAACTTTACCATTGTACGAACGAGCAAAGTAAGACTCAAATATAAAGTGACCTAAGTGTTCTGGACATTATAGTGCATATTTACTTTCTCCTTGTCTGAAGAAATTTTGAGGGCAGAGGCACTTTTGTAATACCTGAGTTCAAGTTCCAGCTCCACCTCTCATCTGTCATATAACCTTAGGCAAGTTCCCTGATCTTTCTGTGAGACTCAGAAATTTTGAATAATTTCTCCAAGATCACACAAGTAACAAGTAGAAGAACTGAGATTCAATCCAAGTAGGTCTGATTCTAAAATCAGCGTTTTGCTTCTCCCTACGATGTCAAGAAGTTTTACGTAGCGTCTCTATACATTTTACTTTTGGTCAGTGAGGAAACTGAAGTTAAATGTCTCATGCATGGTTACAGCAAATGTACACAGAGCCCGGACTAGAATTGAAGTCACTGAGCTATCAGTTAAATGTTCTTCCAACTAGACCAGTGACTCTCAACTCTCAGTGCATATAAGAATTCTCTGGGGAGCCCATTTTAAAAGTACAACAATTTACTCAAACAAATTTATTCTCTAAAAGCTCCCTGAGTTTTTTTTTAATGCTAACAATCACTGTCCTTAATCAAAACAGTGCCAAGAATACCATTTCTCAAAGACAGCACACTGCCAGGTTATTTTCAAATCAATTAAACCTACATCTGTCCTGCCACTAATATAGGTGGCAGTGGTTCTCATTCCCACTTCTTTACTCTCCACTGTCTAACATTTTAGGCAAACTCTGTCTCCAATTATAGATGAGTATCTATGAAGACAATTCCAGGAATAATCCTCTGAGACCATTCATTATTGCTTTCCTAGTTTCGTATACCTTAAACTGCCTGTGCCACCATCTTCAAACCTATTACATCCCACTTCTTGATTAGCCTTACTAACCGCTCTTATGCTATCCTGTTAATCAACAGTTTCAGTGCTTCCTCACTGCCTACAGAGTGACGTTAAATAACCTTAACCATGGCTACGAAGACCTCAATACTCTAGCCTTAAGTACCCTTCCAAAATTATCCTTGGCTAACCCAACTTCATTTTACAAGCTTTAAAGAGAGTGGTAACTCTTAACGGTTTTTGGAAGACTCACTCAGTCTTCATTCTTCATGCTTTTGCATACGTTGTTCTGCCTGCCTAGAATATCGTGCCCTGTGTCTCTATATGTATGACTCCCATTTATGCCATGATTAAGTTCAAGCTGTTTTCTGCTTTTCTCGTCTTGACTAGTTATCCCTTCATTAATAAATCCTACCAAGGCCACTAAAATAACATCTCCTTGAAATTTTCATTGATTCTTTTCTCCTCTCAACCCCTATACTCAAACTTCTTCTTCTTTTTTTTCTTAAAGTTTCCTCTTTTCTTTGGAGTCCCATGGCACTGTTAAAATAATCTTTCTGATAGAATTTATCATTTTGTTTTGAATATTATACTTAAAGAGTGGACTTACTTTGGAGTCGTCTTTACATTCTGCACATTTCAAAACGTAGTACAGTAAAAAGTTTTGTGAGCATTTCTAGTTGCCCTTCTCTGATAAGAGGTTCTTCCTCATACCCAAACAATCCACACAGACTTGGTGAGGCCTAGCCCTTCAGGTTGGAGCATATGACTCTGGCCTGAAACACCCTGTGTGTCCCATTCTCTGGGCCATGGTGACTGGTCCCAGGTTAGATGCATGACTTAACTGGTCATAGAGTAAATCTTAAAAATTTTCTTACAATTTGAATATGTAAGTGGGTAGCTGCTAAAAGCATCTAGTAACCATCCTGCAGTGAAGAGAGGAAACCGAGCAATGGTAACAGAAAACTCAGCAGTTTGAACCTACCAGTCATTCCTCAGGAAAAAGATGTGGCAGTCTGCTTCTGTAAAGATTACTGCCTTGGAAACCCTATGGGGCAGTTCTACTGTGTCCTGTACGGTTGCTATGAGTCAGAATCGACTGGATGGCAATGGGTTTAAAGGTGTATCTGCTGAGACCTCTTTGTCTATATTGGTCTAAAGCTAGATTTACCTCTAAACCCTCCAGTTACATAATCCCACAAATATGCTTTTATCTTTAAGCCAATTTAAGTTAGGCCTTCTGTAAATTGAAACTTAATGAAATAACTCATATAAGACATTCAATCAACAATCATTAAATGACTGATTTATCAGAATATATTACCCATTCAATGCCATTAAAAATGATCCACTGTAGTTCTTTTTGAAGAAGGGCAAGGTTATACAGTATGCCATGCTAACTTCTCTGGTGTAATTTAATTAAATTTTTATTTTTCAATTTTTGCTTCCTACCTCTGCCTAAGAGCTATAATGCACTAAATTTTACCTATCATGAGGGTACAGAATATACACAAGGATAGAAAAGGCACTTATACCACCAGAGCAAAGAGAGTGGGGAAAACCTAAGACTCAAGGGAGCAACTAGTCTGAAGGACTAATGGAACATATGAACTACAGCCTACATGACCCCAGGACCAGAAGAACTAGATGGTGCCCGGCTACCATTACCAAACGCCCTGATCGGGATCACAACAGAGGGTCCCAGACAGAGTGGGAGAAAAATGAAGAACAAAAATCAAATCCATAAAAAAGACCAGACTTACTGGTCTGATAGATCTTGGAGGAACTCCCGAGACTATGGCTGTAAGATGCCCTTCTAACACGGAATTGAAGCCATTCTCAGAGAGCACATTTCAGCCAAATAATAGACAGGCCTATACAATGAACGATAACACTTGAGAGGAAGAACTCCATAGAACAGTTAATTATAGGAGACTAAAAGAGCAAAATCTTCCCAAAAGCAAAGATGAGAAAGCAAGAAGGGGTAAGAAACCCAGACAAAAGGTAACATGGAACCCAGGGTAGAAAAGGGGAGAGACAGTGCTGACACATTGAAGGGACTGAGACCAAAGTCTTGGAACATTCTGTGTACAAATTTTGTTGAACGGAAAACTATTTTGCTCTGTAAAAACCTTCACATAAAGCACAATAATTTTTTTTTAAAAACAAAAAGCACTTATGTCCCTCTGTTCCTCCATTAACTCCATGCAGCAGGAGTCTGTGCTCAGCGCGGAGTCTGACTTTGCAATGAAGAAAATAGTGACACTCTCCTCCAATCTACTTCACTGTAAATCAGGATATTCAGTTAGGGCTCAGAAAAGAAAGATCGAAGATTAAAAAAAAGGAAAAAGAGAAACCTTCATGTCCAGATCATGCTCCTTATCTTCAAGACAACCTGAAGTCTTTTCAGGTGTTTGTAAACGCAAGAGAAAAATCGATGAGGATTAAGGTCGGAGGAAAAGACCAATCAGACTATTACAGGTTTGTCTCATTTTGGATACAAAGTGGCTATTGCCTGTTCTGAGTCCATCATCTGTCTGGGGAAGACAACAAGCTATTGTTTTTGTGCTTTCAGGACCGATGTGGAGAAAATGCTGTTAATACTCTGATGCCTTGCTGAGGAGCTCAAGGACACATGGTTCCCAGGAACTGCTCACAGGAAAATCATTCTTGGATGAAGGGCTGTTATGAAATTAGGGGAAGTTGAAGGGTTCTACAGATCCATAAAGGAGGCATCGAACTCTAGATATATTTACCACACAGAAGAAAAAAGATAATGAAGGAGAGAAGGAAGATGATAAAGAGGAAGACGAAGAAGTCTAGATTGTCTCAAATAGCATCTTTTCTGACTTGAATAATGTCATGGATTGAATTGAGACCCTCAACAATATGTGTTGTAATTCCTAAACACCTATACCTGTGGATATAATCCCATTTGGAGATAGAACTTTCTTATGTTAATGAGACTATTTCTTGTGTCTTAAGCCAATAACCTTTGAAATATAAAAAGCAAATTAGAAGGAGGCACAAATGGAGAAAGGCTAATGCCATGTGGAGATCACCAAGGAGCCTGAAGAGAAGCTGAAAGAGACAAGGATTTTCTCCCAGAATGGACAGGGAGAGCCCTCCTGTAAAGCCAGTACCATACATTTCTGTTAGTTAAAACCTCCCACTTGTGGTGTTTCTGTTATAGCAAGCACTAAAAAAATGAGACAAATAGACAACCTCATTTCAATCCATGATAGAATAAGCCACCTATGAACTAAATCTGAAATACCTCTTTCTGGGTTTACAATGGTCATGCTGAAGCTAATCTTACGCTCATATGTTTATCTCCTCAACAAACATGTACAGTCAATTATCTTTATTCATAGTAAAGTCCTCAAAAATAGTGAATAAGCGAATGCTAAACTAGCCTTCTTGACCTCAGCTGAGACCGTTTTTCATAGGCTTGTGCCTGTGCACGTCTCAGAATGATCATATAAGCGTCTTTAGCAAATAGACGACTAAGCCAATAAAGGATCCACGAATAATGAGAACTGACTGTATTGAGCCTCGTACTATCTCTATGTTGGTGGTAAAGACGGAGATTTTTAACATGTAATACACCTCATACACAGCCACACCTGTTTGTCAGTGGTGGCTTGCACGTTGCTATGATGCTGAACAGGTTTCAGCAGAGTTTCCAGACTAAGGTGGACTAGAAAGAAAGGTCTGACAGTGTTCTTCCAAAAATTGCCAATGAAAACTCTATGGATCACCATGGTCCAGTCTAATGCATGGGGTCACTATAAGTTGGGGTGACTCAACAGCTAACAACCACAACAACAAAGGACAAAGCTACTATTGTATATGTAGAATGGTTAAGGAGGGGTACTTGAAATATCACATCAATTACTGGACAAATCATAATGGTGCCAAGAAATCCACACTCAGCTGAAGTGGCCTATGTGTGACTGAGGTAAAATATGGCCTTTGGAAGTTGCTAATAAAGGAACAAATAGGTGGTTGGGAATTCATTGGGTCTGGTGTACCGCTCACCAGCAACTCACAGTAGAAACTTTGCAGGCCCAGAAAAATATAGAACTGCCGAAGGATAAGAAATCAATTACATAAATGATAAAACATAACTCATTCTACTTGTTCTTCACAGGTGTTAGAAACTGCCAAATTTTCATCAAGATAGAAATTAGAAGAAAATCTGTGAACATCATTGTCTAGAAAGACAATCCTCTAACATGTCCAAAAATGTGCCCTTGAATAGTTTACACTATGACCACTGGGAAAAAAAGTAGATACCTCTCATGGTGAACTGGGAGGAAATAGAGAAGAAAGTAAGCCAGGCAAGGTATCAATGAAAGGTACTAAAATAATTGCACTGGGAGTGCAATTATTTTAGGAAACTTTAGTGTGGAGTTGAATGATATTTTATCCAGATGTTTAGATAGTTAGCTATTATATACGCAGCATTTATACTTGTTAAGGCAAATGTGTTGTTACATACAAGCACTTTGCTTCTTTTATTTTCTCCCTTAGCATTTAAGTAATCTCACGCATCTGTCAGTTTGTCCTACTGTGATTGCTTGTGTGTTGCTGTGATGCTGGAAGTTATGCCACCTGTATTTCGAATCACAACTGGGTCACCTTTGGTGGACAGGTATCAGTGGATCTTCCAGAATAGGCAGATTAGGACGAAGAAACTGGCGACCTACTTCTGAAAAAATTGACCAGTGAAAACCTTATGAATAGCATTGGAACACTGTCTGGTACAGTGCTGGAAGAGGAGCCCCTCAGTTGGAAGGCACTCAAAATACAACTGGCAAAGAACTGCCTTCTCAGAGTAGAGTTGACCTTAATAAGGTAGATGGAATAAAGCTTTAAGGACCTTTCTTTGCTGAGGTGGCATGACTCAAAATAAGAAGAAACAGTTGCAAACATCCATTAATAGGTGGGATGTGGAATGTACGAAGTATGAATCTAGGAAAATTGAAAGTCGTCAATGAAATGGGCCACATAAAGATCAATATCCTAGGTATTAGTAAGCTGAAATGGACTGGTATTGGCCATTTTCAATCAGACAATCTTAAAGTCTACTATGCCAGGAATGACAAATTGAAGAGGAATAGCCTCACAATCACTGTCAAAAAGAACATTTCAAGATCTGTTCCAATGTACAGTGCCATCAGTGATAGGATAATATTCTTATGCCCACAAATAAGACCAGTTAATCTATTATTCAAATTTACACACCAATCACTAATGCCAAAGGTGAGGAAATTGAAGATTTTTTGCCAACTTCTGCAATTGAAACTGATCAAACATATAATCAAGATGCATTGTTAATTACTGGTGACTGGAATGAAAAAGTTGGAAACAAAGAAGAAGGAATTGTAGTTGGAAAATATGGACTTGGTGATAGAAACAATGCAGGATATTGCGTGATAGATTTTTGCAAGACCAATGACTTCTTCATTGCAAATACTTTTTTTTTTCAACAACTTAAATGGGGGGCTAAACACATAGACCTCACCAGATGGAAAACACAAGAATCAAAACAACTCCATCTGTGGAAAGAGACAATAGAAAAGCTCATTATCATCAGTCAGAACAAGGCCAGGGTCCAACTGTAGAAAAGGCCATCAATTGCTTGTTAAGCTGAAGGAAGCCAGAACAATCCCATGAGAACCAAAATATGACCTTGAGCATGAACTGCCTGAATTTAGAGACCATCTCATGAGCACTAACGACTGAAGAAGTCCAGATGAATTGTGGAACAACATCAAGGGCATCATACAAGAAGAAAGCAAGAGGTCATTAAAAAGATAGGAAAAAAGAAAAGACCAAAACGGATGTTAAAAGAGACTCTGTAACTTGCTCTTGAACATAGAGTAGCTAAAGCAAATGAAAGAAATGATGAAATAAAAGAACGGAACAGAAGATTTCAAAGGGTGGCTTGAGAAGACCTGGAGTTAGAAACACAAATGGGAAGAAAATCCTCAGCATTTCTTAAGCTGAAAAAACTAAAGAAAAAAATCAACCCTCGAGTTGCACTATTGAAGGATTCTACTGGGAAAATATCGAAGGATGCAGGAAGCACCAAAAGAAGATAAAAGGAATACACAGAGTCACTGCACCAAAAAGAATTGATTGATGTTCAACCACTTCAGGAGGTAGCATATGATCAAGAAATGATGGTATTGAAGGAAGAAGTTCAAGCAGTGCTGAATGGAATGGCCAAAAACCAGGCTCCAGGAATTGACAGAATACCAATTGATATGTTTCAATGTGTAGTGCTAGAGGTGCTCACTTGTTTATGTAAAGAAATTGGGAAGACAGCTTCCTGGCCAAACGACTGGAAGAGACGGATCTCTGTGCCCTTTCCAAAGAAAGGTGATGCAACAGAATGCGAAAATCATTGAACAATATCATTAATGCTATACACAAGTAAAATTTTGCTGAAGACCATTCAAAAGTGTTTGCAGCAGTACATCGACAGGGAACTGCCAGAAGTTCAAGCCAGATTCAGAAAAGGATGTGGAGTGAGGAATATCTTTGCTGATGTCAGACGGATTTTAGCTGAAAGTGCAGATTACCAGAAAGATGTTGACCTGTGTTTTATTGACTATGCAAAGGCATTTGACTGTGTGAATCATAACAAATTATGGATAACATTGTGAAGAATGGGAATGCCAGAACACTTAATTGTGCTTTTGAGGAACCTGTACATAGGCCAAGAGGCAGTCATTCGAACAGAACAAGGGGATACTGTGTGGTTTAAAATCAGGAAAGTTGTGTGTCAGGGTTGTATTATTTTGCCATACTTATTCAATCTGTATGCGGAGCAAATAATCTGAGAAGCTGAGCTGTATGAAGAAGAACATGGCATCAAGACTGAAGGAAGATACATTAACAGCCTGCAATATGCAGATAACAAAACCTTTCTTGATGAAAGTAAAGAGGACTTGAAGCACTTACTGAAGAAGATCAAAGACTACACAGCCTTCAATATGGAAAGAAAACAAAAATACTCACAACTGGACCAATAAGCAACATCAGGATAAATAGAGAAAAGATTGATGTTATCAAATATTTCATTTTACTTGGATCCACAATCAATGCCCATGGAAGCAGCAGTCACAAAATCAAATGACATATTGCATTGCACAAATCTGCTGCAAAAGATTTCTCTAAAGTGTTAAAAAGCAAGATGTCACTTTGAGGACTAAGGTGAGCCTGACACAAGCCATGGTATTTTCAATCACCTCATATACATATACATGCGAAAACTGGACAACGAATAAGCAACACTGAAGAACAACTGATGTCTTTGAATTATGCTGTTGGAGAATACTGAATACACTATGGCTTCCAGAAGAACAAAGAAGTTGGTTTTGGAAGAAATACAGCCAAAGGGCTCCTGAGGAGGGTAGATGGCGAGATGACATATTAGGCACTTTGAACATCTTATCAGGAGGGATGAGTTCCTGGAGAAGGACATCAGGCTTAGGAAATAGAGGGTCAGCAAAAAAGAACACCCTCAACGAGATGGATTGACACAGCGGCTGCACCAACAGGCTCAGACATAGCAATGATTCTGAGGATGGCGCAGGACCGGGCAGTGTTTCCTTCTGTTGTACATAGGGTCGCTATGAGCCGGAACCAACTTGATGGTACTTAACAACCACAACAATTTAATTAAAACAACAACTATAGATATGTGAGTGTTTAGAGATACACGCCCCCGCTGCGTTTAGAGATAGATAGATGAAAATATCAGGGGCTGGGTTGTTTCGACTGGAGCAGAGTTGAAAGCGTAGTTAAATAGCAAGTTCCCTTGGAGTGTGTGGTGGTAGTAACCAGATTGAGAATCTGAAGAAGAGAAGATGCCTCCAAGAACGAGTGGTACTGACAGCCTCTCCCATTCTTCAGAGTGACTGCAATTTGCCCTCTCTTGTTTACTTGTTATTTCCCCCAGAGATAAATAATTACTACGTTATTCTAAAAGAAGGAGCCCTGGAGGCACAGTGGTTAAAACACTCATCTGCTGACAGAAAGATTGACGGTTCAAATCCAAATGGTTGAGGGTTCCTTGGGAGAAAGATGTGGTAGTCTGCTTCCATAAAATTTACAGCCATGGAAACCCTGTAGGGTAATTCTACTCTGTCCTCCATTGTTGCTATGAGTCAGAATTGACTCAACGGCAATGGGTTTGGTTTGGTTTTTTGTATTATAATATGAGTGTAGGTATCCCTTGCTGTCCTCCACATCCAAACACTTCAAAGTTCTCATTCCAGTTTTATTTCAGATTTAGTCGTAAGGCGATGTGGGTTTGGTTTAATACTGAAAACCCACCATGGTTAACAACGTGGATGTGCGTGGTTCTACCCCTTCATTTTTCAGCCTGGACTAACCAGGTGCCAGTTGCTGTCGAGTCATTTCTGACTCATGGTGACCGCATGTGTGCCATGGTAGAACCGTGCTCCATAGGGTTTTCTATGGCTAATGTTTCAGTAGACAGCCAGGGCTTTCTTCTGAGGCACACCTGGTGGACTTGAACCTTGAACTTTTCAGTTATCAATCAAAAGTGTTAAATACTTACACACACAAGTTTACAACTACAAGGCCTAGGTCTTCTTTGAAATACAAGGACCTTGCATTCCTATTACATGTTAAAAGATTTTTAAAAATTAGCAAGACAAATGGTTAGTTAGTGGCTATGTGATATTCGCTGTAAAATTCTCAAGAAAACATTGAGGAAAAATTACCAAAGTGGCTTCTTTTAATAATCTTTATGCCACTCATTTCTTGTCTAGAACGGGACAAGAAAAACAGCAAGCTCTGAGCCTTGTCATTAAGAATGTATATTACAAAACTGCCATACTGAAATATTTAATTGTGTTTCTTTTACAAAAGTGTGTTTGATGACATATTATCATGATTATCATTATTATTATTTCCTTGCTTTTACTGAGCCCTTACTATTGATCAGCATTCATGTATTCATAATCATTTTCAATTCTACAACTCTCCTATCAAGTTGTTGTGTTAGGGCCCATGGAGTCCATTCCAGTTCATACAGATCCTATGTACAACAGAACGAAACACTGCCCAGTCCTGTGCCAACCTCACAATCTTTACTATGTTTTAGCCCCCTGTTGCAGCCATTGTGTTAATTCATCTCATTGAGGGTCTTCCTCTTTTTTGCTGACCCTCTAATTTACCAAGCATGATGTCCTTTTCCAGGGAATGGTCCCTCCTGATAACATGTCCAAGTACGTGAGACGAAGTCTTGCCATCCTCGCTTCTACTGTAATTATGATCCAATTTACAAATGAGCTAGCTAAGGCTCTGGGAGGTAAAGAGTTTGCACAGGATTCTCTGATTAAACCAGAGGAGCCAGCTTTTGAGCCCATGTCCTGAGCCCAGCTTCTTAGACACAGCATTAAGACAAACTCCTTTCAAACGAGGCAGTGACTGGACATTTTCTGTACTGTATAGAACATGTGAAGGAGAGACAGCAGAGTGTTCCACTGGGGGCTGCCAAGTAATGGCAGAGAGGAGACACTATCATGTATTTTAATCTATGAGTGTATTTGCAATTTGCCAACTGCAAAATAAACACCAGAGGCAGCTGTAGCAGCCAGATGTTGTCTTTG
This sequence comes from Loxodonta africana, assembly GCF_030014295.1. NCBI lineage: Eukaryota > Metazoa > Chordata > Mammalia > Proboscidea > Elephantidae > Loxodonta > Loxodonta africana. The sequence continues at coordinate 51,987,545 of NC_087363.1, read as the reverse complement.
TTTCTTCACCTATGAGCCTGCTCCCTGCCCAGGAAGAACGGAGCAATGTGTAGACTAAAAGGCCATCTCTGCAGCTCATTCATTCCTTGGCCTTTGTACAACCACTGCAAGCAGTACATCACTTAGAATAGAGTGCAGCAGTGATTTCTATAATGGCAACATCAATCAATTAAAACCAGGAGTAAGCCAGCAAACACATTTCACCAGGATCACTGATGAGTCTTTGTCACATAGATCATCAGATAGTAATGCTTTTTGACAAAAAAGAAAAAAAGAAAGAAAACTAGACCAGCTGTGAGTTGATTGATTGGAGGGCCAAGCACTTGTTTTGTCCGCATGTTACCTACTGGTATACTGGAATGTCCTCCCCTTTTCTATTTAAATTCCTTTTCTGTTTAGTTAGCCACATTTATATAACGACAAAATTCACAGAATGTTGTATTATTTATTATTAATTACTGTATAAATGGTGATTTTTTCTCCTTTTAGCTTGTATTTCCTTAAAGCAGAAAGACAATTTTTTGCAGTCGTTGTTCATTTTTAACTCAATGCCATATTTGATTATTTAAACTAGGATAGTTTGCCCTATATCTGTTACCTATCAAAGCAGTCAAATCAATAATATCTATGATTCTAATTTGTGTAGTTATGAAAATTTATATTTAGTTGGCAAAACTCTGTAATATACCTTATATAAGAACTGGCATTTTTTGAGGGCCTTCTATTTTTTTTTTTTTCTATTTGTTAGGCACTTTGGAAAACCTGGTGGTATACCGGTTAAGAGCTATGGCTGCTAACCAAAAGGTGAGCAGGATGAATCCATCAGGCACTCCTTGGAAACTCTATGGGGTGGTTCTACTCTGTCCTATAGAGTCGCTATGAGTCGGAATCGACTCCATGGCAGCAGGTTTGTTTTCTTGGTTTATTCAAAAAATTTACCTGTATTAACTCATTTACCTTAAGTGTCAACAGGGTGGTTAAGTAACCTGCCTAAAATCACACAGTAAGTGGAGATCCAAAATGTGACTCTAGACAAAAAGACTACAGATCCTGCCCTCTCAAACACTATGTAATAATTTTCAACATTCCCATATTTTAAAAGTCTCTTGAGCAGTTTAATAACCTTTATAAAAATTGTTAACATTTTAAAAGCCTGAGCGTTGTCATTGTTATTAGGTGTCACTGAGTTTGTTCCAACTCATAGTAACCCGATGTACAACAAAACAAAACTGTCCAGTTTTGTGCCATCCTCACAGTCTTTGCTATGTTTATGCCCACCGTTGCAGTCACTGTGTCAATCCATCTTATTGAGGGTCTTCCTCCTTTTCATTGACTCTCTACTTTATCAAGCACAATGTCTTTCTCCAGAGACTGGACCCTCCTGATAACATGTCCAAAGTACGTTAAGCCATAGTCTTGCTGTTGTGCCATCTAAGGAGCATTCTGGCTGTACTTCGTCCAAGACAGATTTGTTCATTCTTCTGGCAGCCCACGGTATATTCAATATTCTTCACCACAACCATAATTCAAAGGCATCAATTCTTCAGTCTTCTTTATTCGTTGTCCAGCTTTCAAATGCATATGAGGCATTTTAACATACCATGGCTTGGGTCAGGCACATCTTAGCCCTCAAAATGACATTTTTGCTTTTTAACAACCTTTTAATCTTAAGACAATATTAATACTGCTGTTTAAAAAATGAACTTCATTTGTATAAGTCTAAACTTCATATCTACCATCCAACTATCTCTTTGTTGTACTGTGGTGATTTGAGTGTTATTCTGATGCTGGAAGCTATGGTACCACTATTTTCAAATACCAGCAGAGTCACCAATGGGGGACAGATTTCAGCAGAGCTGCTACGCTGACTGGGTAGGAAGAAAGGTCTCGTGGTCTACTTCCAAAAATTAGCCAGTGAAAACCTTATGGATAAGAAAAGAATATTGTCTACTCATTTACTTTGGAGACATCACCAGGAGGGATAATTCACTAAATAAGAGTATTCTATTTGGTGAAGTAGAAATCTAACAAGGGCATGGGAGACCGTAGTATTGGCACAGTACATACAATGACGGGCTTGAACAGCGTGGCAATTGTGAGGATAGCGTGAGACCAGGCAACATTTCATGCTGCTGTACACAAGGTCCCTAAGAGTCAGAGGCAACTCAAAGACAACTAACAACAGCAACCCTCACATTTGAAAAAGGCCCCCTATTAATCTATGAACCTTTAGAGAAGTAGAGGAAGGATGAAGAGATTTTATTTTAGACATACACCTCAAAAATTTGACATTTTAACCATTTTAAAGTGTGTATTTCAGTGGCATTAATTACATTCACAATGTTGTACAACCAATACCATTATCACTTCCAAAACTTTGTCATCAAGCAAACAGATATTCTGTACCTTTTAAGCAATAACTACCCATGCCCCCTTTCAGATTCTAGCTAACTCCAATCTCCTTTCTGTCTTTATGAACTTACCTATTGTAGATATTTCATGTAAGTGGAATAATACAATATTTGTCTTTTTGTTTCTGGCTTATTTCACTTAGCTTAGGGTTTTCAAGATTCATACACATCATAGCATGTATCAGAATTTCACTTCTTTTTATGGACAAATAATAGTCCATTGAATATATATACCACATTTTGTTTATCAATTCATCTCTGATGGAAGCTTGGGGTTGTTTCCACCTTGTGGCTATTGTGAATGATGAACAGCGCTGCAATGAACATTAGTATACAAGTTTCAGTCCCGGCATTCAAGTCTTACGGGCATACCTAAGAGTGAATTGCTGGATCATATGAAAGTTTTCTGCTTAACTTGTTAATTTAAGCAACTGCCGTACTGTTTTTCACACAGATTCACCATTTTCTATTTCCACTAGCAATACACGCAAGTTCTAATTTCTCTACGTCCTCAACAACACTTGTTATTGTCTGTCTTTTTATTATTGTTATTTATAGCCATTATAGTACATGTGAAGTGGTATCACATTGTGGTTTTAATTTGCATTGCCCTAATTACTAATGTCATTGAATATCTTTTCATGTGTTTATGGGCATTTGTGTACCTTCTTTGGAGAAATGTCTATTCATCTCCTTTACCCATTTTTTGAATTAAAACCCAAAAAACAAACCCAGTGCTGTTGAGTCAATTCCAACTCATAGCGACCCTATAGGACAGAGTAGAAGTGCCCCATAGAGTTTCCAAGGAAAGCCTGGTGGATTCAAACTGCCAACCCTTTGGTTAGCAGCCTTAGTAGCACTTAACCACTACACCACCACGGTTTCCATTTTTTGAATTAGGTTTTTTTATTGCTAAGCACTAGAAATTATATATTCTGCATACTAATCCTTTATCAGATATATAATTTACAAATATTTTCTCTCATTATGCAGATTGCCTTTTCACTTTTCAGATAAAGTCCCTTGATGGACAAAAGTTATTAATTTTCATGAAGTCCAATTTATCTACTTTTTGTTTTGTCGCTTGTACTTTTGGTGCTGTAATTCTACAATTGTGTTGTCCAAAATGGTAGCCATTAGCTACGTATGGCAATTTAAATTATTTAAAATTAAATATCTAAACTCATAGAACTACACAGCACAAAGAGTGAACCCTAAGGTAAACTCTGGACTTTAGTTAACAATATTGGGTCAATATTTATTCATCAGTTGTAACAAATGTACCACACCAATGAAAGATGTTAATAATAGGAGAAACTCTGCAGGGAGGCGAAGGTATATGAGAATTCTGTGTACTTTCTGTACTCAACTGTTTTCTCAGAATAATGCTGGACCACTTGAAGTTTCTGAGAGAATCATACTTATTTATGTCTCTGTAGCTTTGCTCATTCCAGTTCAGCTTGCAGTGCTCTTCATGTATTCCTGGATAACCCCTATATCTTCTTTAAGACTCAGCTAGGTTGTACCTTCTCTAAGAAAACAACCCTCAAGCTGGGGTTCAGCTCAGTGCTTTCAACACATCCTGCATCCACTTCTACCTTACCATGTGATGGTGAAAATACCCAGTTTGCACTTGACTTCCTATGTGACAGTTAAGTTTGAACTCAAAGGTTTTGTTCTGTTACTCTCCCAGAACTAAGCACATATCTGCCATGTAGTAAGTTCTCTAATATATGTTTCTTGAATTGTAATAAATCAGGTAACAAGGCAAAACAAAGACAATCATTTGGGCTTCACTAAACCAAATGTTTATTTCGATTTTCAGAATTCATGTGAGCAATAGATATCCCTGATCTCGTGCCATTCTTCTGTAGCCCTGACCTAACCTCAACTCACCTCTAACATCATTCTTCAATCTCACCCCATTTTCATCCTAGAGTTGATTCCCCATTCTCTTTTCCTACTCAACATGGAGCTGGTCTAAGGAATGGATTGAGGTTCAGGATGATTTAAATTCAACACCCTTGCAAGGAATAACAATAAAGAAAGAAAGTTTAACGAATTACCGTAGGTTGCTGAGTTCTACTGAATAATTTTACCCACATTTAGTGATAACCTTTCTTCTTTATATGACAGTCTGATGGGTATGGTATCCATGAAAAAAGAGAACCCCACTTCTTTAGAGATACAGCATTTTTTTTTTTTTTTAATTTATGACATGGTCAGGGGATTGGAAGCCTCAAATTTAAATTTGGAATTGCTCTTTACTTTTTGTGTTTAGATTTCCCATCTACATTAAGGCAGATGTGGACTCTTTCCACAAATGATACTTGGATACTTCTCTTATTTCCCCCCCTCCTCATAGACTGGGAGGGAAATCATATTCCAAAGTAATTTTCTATGTTACTGTCCCGTAAGTTTAGGTCAATTTTACATGATTTTGAACCTAGTGTCCCAGTAATACAGTTAAACATTTTGCATGTCTGTATTTAAATTGCATCTAAATCTTTTGTTCTTTGACATTTAGCATCATTCTATTCCAGTAAAGGTTGTTGCTTTTTTTTTGCAATGATTCTTCTGACCTGTCTTTAAAGTCAGCACTCCAATCAGTCTCTACTGACATAAAGAGAATAGTGACATATTGACTTTTACAAGAGATGAGTCAGAAGGTGACAGAACATGAATAGGTGGAACTTTAACACTGAATTTTTCATATGAATTCAAGTGTCAGCTAAACAAAGAAAAAGCCTCTCTCCTTAGTCAATGCAGGTGGTTTAGCCACATAACATATATTTGAGTTACAACTCTTCCTAGGTCTATTATTCTAGTGGAATTGTGAGTATTCTTTTTTTTTTTTTTTTTTAATATAGAGCTCAATTTTCCTCCTAACTCTGGCTTACCTTAAATAGCAACTCATTGAAAAAGTTAGACTTTGAATCATCTCCTAATTTTAGTTGTGGGATAATGAAAGTATTGAGACCTAAGAAATTCCTAATAGATTGAAAAATACAGATTATTTTACCTTGTTGTTAAACATTCTTGGATTTTTCTTTTTTCTGCATTTTCTTTGGTGTTCAGACATTCCCATTATACCTCTAGTGCTTCTTCAGTGCATATATATTTAGAGAGCATTAAACATTCTTTCCTCAATTATCAAATTCTATTGTATGTTTTACTCAGCAGAGTCCCTTGGTTATTTTTAAACTTTCTCCATAATCCAGGAGACACACAATAATCAGAGGGCTGTTTATACTAACAATGAGAACTTCAACATCAGTAAAAGTTTATTGTGCTTCATTTTACCTCAATCATTACGCTAAGAGACGTATGTGGATTATCTCAGTACTATCAAGACAGTTCTATGAAGAAAGTACTTTACTCATTTATTCCCATTTTTAGAGTTAAGGAAACTGCCACAAGGAGAGGGTTTTTATGCATCATGTTCAAGGTCACTTATCTTAAAAAAAGGCAAAACTTTTATTGAAGCCCAGGATTGTTTAAATTCCAGGACTCACTCCTGACCACTCTTCATTTCACTCTTCATACTGATGCATTCGAGTTTATTTTTTGAACTATAAAAACAAAAGTACTCCCATTTTAAATATTTAAGTTATACCAATAATGTGCATGATATTAATCTTATCTTTTGAAGACTGCATAGTAAAGTACAGCACAAATATTAGCTAATATAAAACATTTATTTTTCATTTTTTGCCTTGAGTATATTTATTCATAAATTCTGATTTTTATGAAAACATTGTAATAACTGAGAAATATACAGTATATTATCAGTCAAACATTATATGAAAGTAAAATTTTTGGGGGGAGCAATAAGCAATTGCTAACTGAAAAGGAAGGGGCAAGAGTGTTGGGAAGCTGTGTTACAGTAGAAAATAGAGGATTTCTCTATGATAGGTTCTTTATGAATTGTTGAAATCATTCATGATTTTTTCTAACAGTGCATTGTCAGGCAGCACACAATGATTTTGCCTTTATTTATCATCACTAAAGAAAACTCTTTAAAAAGGACAGTGATCTATATGGATACTTTCCCTTGACAAACAAACCTATAACAATGATGGGGAAAGGAGAAAACAGTGGTTAAGAAATGTAAACAATTTTTTAAAAAGAAATATAATAAGCAGAGGGGTTGTAACTGAATTAGCAAGGTGTAATGGGGAACAATCAAAAGCTGGCAGATTACTGAATGAAGAATTGGAGCTAAAACCAGAAGAGACTTGGCTTCAAGTGTGTTGTTACACAAGGGTAGACCATGTGATTCTGTCCTTACCCTGTAAAACTAGGTAATAACCATCCATTCTGTCCTAGCAGCACAGTTGAAAGAGCTCAGCTGCTAACCAAAAGAACATCCCCTATGGGGATGTTCTACTCTGTCCTGTAGGGTGGCTATGAGTTGGAATTAACTTGAGGGCAATGGGTTTTGTTGGTCTTCTGTCCCCATCCAGCAAGATACAAGAAATACAGTTTCTGGAGGTATTAAAAGAGAATCTTGATTTAAATGTACGGTGCAAGTTCAGGGCAAAGTATATATAAGATCAAAATGGAGGGAAAGTAGAATAAGGAAGAGTCTTAATGCCAAAATGTAGAATCCCACTCCTAGTACACAATCAAAAGGTTTACAATCCCCCCTGCCCTAGTACCCTTCCTCTTACCCCAAGCATTGAGGTAGCTGAAAATCAGATTTATGTCTGAAAGAACTGAACTGAGCAATCTGCACATACTGTCATCAGGGGACCAGCTGATCATCAAATAATTGAACAGTGAAGTACACCAAATGATAAGCCCTATCTACAAACCCCAGTCTTCCAATCTTCTATTCAGTGTTTCATTCTTAAATATGAACAGGCATGCAAGGATCAACAGGTAGATGATGAAAGTCTTGACATGAAAAAATAGAGATCAGAACAAATTACTCATTTTCTTAGTAATCTAGTGCTGCTATAACAGAAATATCACAAGTGGATGGCTTCAACAAAGTTTGATTACAAGTCCAAATTCAGGGTGTCAGCTCCAGGGCATGACTTTCTCTCTGTGTCGGCTCTGGAGGTAGGTCCTTGTCATCAGTCTTTCCAAGGTCAGGGAGCTTCTCAGGCGCAGGGACCCCAGGTCCAAAGGATGTGCTCTGCTCCCGGCACTGCTTTCTTGGTGGTATGAGGTCCCCTTATCTCTCTGTTTGCTTCTGCCTTTTATATCTCAAGAGACTGCCTCAAGACACAATTCAATCTTGTAGACTGAGTCCTGCCTCACTAACAACTGCCACCCATCCTCCCTCATTAATATCATAAGAGGCAGGATTTACAACATATAGGAAAATCACACAATACAGGGAATCATGGCCCAGCCAAATTGATACACACATTTTTGGGAGGACATAATTCAATCCATGATCCCCATAAAAAGGGAAAGGACAAAGAAACACAAAAAAATATGAGGCCAAAATTTCCAAAACTTAAAATTAACACCATCAGATAAGTAAGGAAAGGCATTGTGCTAGGATATGAGAAAGAGAGTGAAAGACAGAGAAAAAGAGAATAAATCAAAGAATAAAAAATAGCTCTTGTAACATAAAATTTGGATAACAAAAAAGCAGAAGAGCTGAATAATAGTATAATAGTTAAGGAAATCTCCCAGAAAGTAAAATAAAAAGGAAAAGAGATGAAAGATAGTGGAAAAATATGCAAAAGTTGTAAGATGAACTCAACTTATGCAATATTTGAATAATATGAATTTTAGGAGAAGTGAGAGAAAGGAATTATACTCTTTTCACAAGTGAAAATGTTCCAGAAGTGAAAAACTGACTGCATTAGTCAATCCCACAAAATAAAACTTCAGAGTTCCAGGAATAAAGAAAATTTTCAGGTAGGAAAAAAATCACATCAAAAGCATCAGAATCAGAATGACATCAGACTTTACTGCAATAGCTATTGGATGCTAGAATACAGAAGAGTAAGTCCTCAAATTTGCAATAGGGAATTATAAAAAACCCGCCACTGTCGAGTCAATTCCGACTCATAGATATATACCCAGCTAAATTGTAAATCAGTTATGAGGTTACATTTTCTGAATTTTTCAGACATGCAAGAAGAGAAAACCAGAAAATCTCCTGCTCTGATCTTTTTAGGAAGCAACTGAAAGGTGTGTATCAGGAAAAAAAGAAAGAGAGAGATCAACAGAGAGCAGAATGCAGGCAACTTGTAATCCAACAAAAGAGCAACCAAGAGAAGTTCCAAAGTAGCAATGCAAGATGTGCCCCCATGCAAAAACTGTCCAACGTGGAGCAGCTGAAAGCAGATTTCCAGGAAAAACGTCTCCAGGAAAAAAAAAAAAAATGAAAAGATTATGAGTTTGAAAATTTGGAACTATTTATGAGCATGTAATACATCTGTTGGAGGATTTGTGGGCAAAAAATCAAAAATTAATACATAGTAGACTATGCCAGTAAAAAAGAGGCAAGTATTAACAAACAAAAAATAAATATAATTTTAGGTTACTCCTTTACTCAGCAGTGAATGGTAATTCTTATAGCTATACTGAGAATTAAAGGACTCCTGGTGACAAAAGTATCAAGTGCTCAGCTGTTAACCAAAAGGGTGGTTGTTTAAACCCAACCAGACAGTCTGCAAGAGAAAGACCTGACAATCTGCTCCTGTAAAGATTACAGCCAAGGAAACCCTATGGGGCAGTTCGTCTTGGTCACATTAGGCCGTTATCAGTCTAAAAGCACCTAACAATAGCAACCGAAAATTGAGGAAACAATCATAATGCAACTGTATTGGGAGAAAACTAGCACGTTTAAGAATTCTAATTTTTCACCTACGGAACAGGAAATCAAAAAGATATGAATACAATTGATACACCAATAAATCACAATATAAGCATATGATTAAGAAATTGTTTATTATTTAGAAACGTGAACAGGTATATGTTTGAATAAATGCAAGGTTCAAGTAGGAAGTCCCTGTTTTTTATTTTTATTTTTTAACCTATTAAAAATCTTCTATAACATTGTTTCTTTTTAAGTACACACATATATTACTTTCATGACAGAAAACTTAATGAAATATGATTCTGTAAGTGGAAGCTGGTAGGAGGTCATGATAGAAAGTATTGTTATTTACAAACATTTGTTACCACTCCCTGGGAAAAATTAGCCTTGCCTGCCCTATTCGCTGCACGTTTGACCTGTGACTTACTTTACCCAATGAATATTTCAGAGCCAACATGTGGTCGCCTTGCTCTGTGGCTCCTGTAGGCTGGAAACTCAGGGCAAGCACAGCCCCTTTGCCTAGGCACAGGCATAAGGCAGTCCACGGACTTTGAATGCCTTTCACCCCTGCATAGACCTGTGTTGACCCATTTCAACAGTGTAGGCCCTCATTAGCACAGTACAACAGAGTATATAACTGAAGCCTAAGTTCAACATTTGACACCATTTTGCCCATTAAGCATGGTCCTCACCTACTGACATCAGGGGCTTGAGGACTGGTGGGCTCCACCCAGGACACCTAGCCACCTACAACAGAGATTCAAGAATAAGTGGTGCCTCCCAGTCCTTAGAGTCAATAGCATTAGGTGCCCATAGTCTGGCTGCAAAACCAACCCACTGATGCATTCCAGGGAAGAGGGACATACTTTCCTCCAGACACTCAGGGGTAGCTGTCAGCCCCCAGGCTTGCTCAGTACATGACCCCCTACTGCAGCCAGATACCTGTGCCTACTCCAATTACCCCTACCTGCCTAGAACCATAGGTGAGAGCCTGCACCACACAATTGCTGACCAACTACCTGGATACCTGAGCTGAATCAATACAAGAAAAGTAAATGGAATCCTGGACTCACATACCTAGTAATACTCTAACCACGTGGTAATTGGACCTGACAGGTTCAAAGGCACCAGTAATCAAACTAGCTTGCATGAGCAGCCTACTTGGGCATGTCAAAACAAAACAAGAAGCTAGGACGCAGTAAGTAAACATAAAAAAATAAATATAATAAATTATCGATGACTCAGAGACAACAGTCAATATCAAACCACATAAAGAGGTGGACTATGATGGCTTCAGCAAGTGCCCAAAACCAAGAATGAAGAAATCTTGTGGAAAAAAGAGTACTTCTTGGAATTACAGAGGTAGAGTTCAAAAGATTACTATACAAAACTCTTCGAGAGATCAGGAAGATCAGGCAAAATGCAGAATAGGCCAAGGAACACACAAACAAAGCAAGAGACGAACTTAAAAAGGTTATACAAGAGCATAATGAAATTTAACAGGCTGCAAGAATCCATAGAGAGACAGCAAACATATTCAAAAGATTAACAATAAAATGTCAGAATCAGAAAACTCAATAGAAAGTCACAGGAGCAGAATTGAGGCAATGGAAGTCAGAATTAGTGAGACTGAAGAAAAAGCCCTTGACACCAACTTACCTGAGAAAAATCAGATAAAGGAATTTTTAAAAATGAAGAAACCCTAGGAATTCTGTGGGACTCTATCAAGAGAAATGACGTACAAGTGATTGGAGTACCAGAACAGGAGAGAATAATAGAAAATACAGATAGAATTGTTGAAGATTTATTGGCAGAAAACTTCCCTGATATCATGAAAGATGAGAAGGAATCTATCCAAGAAGCTTATCAAACCCCACATGAGGTAGATCCCAAAAGAAAGTCACCAAGACATATTACAACCAAAACCAAGGGTAAAGAAAGAAATTGAAGAGCATCTAGGGATGAAAGAGAAGTCATCTACAAAGGTGAGCCAAATAAGACTAAACTCAGACTACTGAGCAGAAACTATGCAGGTAAGAAGACAATAGGATGGCATATATAAAGCCTCGAAGGAAAAAAAAAAAAAAATGCCAGCCAAGAATTACATATCCAGCAAAAGTGTCTCTCAAATATGATGGTGAAATTTGGGCATTTCCAGATAAATGGAAGTTTAGGAAATTTGTAAAAAACCAAACCAAAATTACAAAAAATACTAAACAGGGTCAGTCCTCCAGTTAGAGTATCAGTAACTCCAGATAGCACTCCAAGACTAGAACACAGGACTGAACAACCAGATATCAACCCAGATAGGGAAGTCACAAAAATAAATCAAAGCTAAAACACTAAAAATAGGGAAACAGAGACATCAATATGTAAAAGATGACGACATTTAAAAAAAAAAAAAAAACAGGGCTAAAAACAATGTAATCGTAGATCTTTCATACAGAGAGGAAAACAAGATGATATAAAGAAATGAAAAAATTGTTTTAAACTTAGAAAAATAGGGGTACATATTAAGGTACCATGATGGAAACTAACAATCCTACACATCAAAATAAAATACAAGAAAATCTAAAAAGTCAGCAAATACAAAATCAACAACAATGAAAAGGATGAAAAGGAAATACATAAAGTAAAATGACTCACCACAAAAAATTAAATGGAACAAAGAAACTGTCAACAATACAAAAAAAAAAAAACACCAAAATGACAGCACTAGACTCACACCTGTCAATAATTATGCTGAATACATTGGTGGTGGTGTTAGGTGCCGTTGAGTTTGTTCCAACTCATACAGACCCTGTGCACAACGGAACAAAACACTGCCTGCTCCTGTGTCATCCCCATAATCATTGTTATGCTTGAGCCCACTGTTGGAGCCACTGTGTCAATCCATCTCCTTGAGTGTCTTCCTCTTTTCTGCTGATCCTCTATTTTACCACACATGATGTCCTTCTCCAGGTACTGAACCCTCCTGATAACATGTCCAAATTATGTGAGATGTAGTCTCACCATCCTTGCTTCTAAGTAGAATTCTGGTTGTACTTCCAAGACAGATTTGTTCATTCTTTTGGTAATCCATAGTACAGTCAATATTCTTCTCCAACACCACAACTCAAAGGCATCAATTCTTCTTTGGCCGTCCTTATTCATTATCCAGCTTTCCCATGCATATGAGGCAATTAAAAACACCATGGCTTGGGTCAGGCACACCTTAGTCCACAAGCTGACATCTTTGCTTTTCAACACTTTAAAGAGATCTTTTTCAGCCTATTTACCCAATGCAATGAGTCTTTCGATTTCTTGACTGCTGCTTTCATGGGTGTTAATTGCAGATCCAAGTAAAATGAAATCCTTGACAACCTTAATCTTTTCTCCATTTATTATGATGTTGATTACTGGTCCAGTTGTGAGGATTTTTGTTTTCTTTACACTGAGGTGAAATCCACGCTGAAGTCTATGGACTTTGATCTTCATCAGTAAGTGCTTCAAGTCCTCTTCACTTTCAGCAAGCAAGGTTGTGTCATCTGTATAACATGGGTTGTTAATGAGTCTTCCACTAATCTGATGCCCTGTTCTTCTTCATATAGTCCAGCTTCTTGGATTATTTGCTCAACATAAAGATTGAATAGGTATGGTGAAAGGATACAACGCTGACGCACATCTTTCCTGACTTTAAACCATGCAGTATCCCCTCAAATGACTGCCTCTTGATCCATGTACAGATTCCTCAGGAGCACAATTAAGTGTTCTGGAATTCCCATTCTCCACAATGTTATCCATAATTTGTTATGATCCACACAGTCGAATGCCTTTGCATAGTCAATAAAAGACAAGTAAGCATCTTTCTGGTATTCTCTGCTTTCAGCCAGGATCCATCTGACATCAGCAATGATATTGGTGGTCCCTCGTCCTCTTCTAAATCTGGCTTGAACTTCTGGCAGTTCCCAGCTTATATACTGCTGCAGCCGCTTTTGAATGATCTTCAGCAAAATTTTGCTTCTGTGTGATATTAATGATGTTGTTCAATAATTTCCACATTCAGTTGGACCACCTTTCTTGGGAATAAGCATAAATATGGATCTCTTCCAGTCAGTTGGCCAGGTAGGTGTCTTCCTAATTTCTTGGCATAGATGAGTGAGTACTTCTAGCCCTGCACCCATTTCTTGAAACATATCAATTGGTATTCTGTCAATTCCTGGAGCCTTGTTTTTTGCCAATGCCTTCAGTACAGCTTGGACTTCTTCATTCAGTACCATCAGTTCCTGATTTTATGTTACCTCCTGAAATGGTTGAACATCGACCAATTCTTGTTGGTATAGTGACTCTGTGTATTCCTGCCATCTTCTTTTGATGTTTCCTGCAATGTTTAATATTTTCCCCGTAGAATCCTTCAGTACGGAAACTCGAAGCTTGGATTTTTTTCTTCAATTCTTTCAGTTTAAGAAATGTTGAGTGTGTTCTTCCCTTTTGGTTTTCTATCTCCAGCTCATTGCACATGTCATCATAGTACTTTACTTTGTCTTTTCAAGCCACCCTTTGAAATCTTCTGTTCAGCTCCTTTACTTCATCAATTTTTCATTTTGCTTTAGCTATTCAGTACTCCAGAACAAGTTCCAGAGTCTCTTCTGAAATCCATTTAGGTTTTTTCTTACTCTCCTGCCTTTTTAATGACCTCTTCCTTTATTCCTGTATGATGCCCTTGATGTCATTCCACAACTCATCTGGTCTTCTGTCATTAGTGTTCAACACCTCAGATCTATCCTTGAGATGGTTTCTAAATTCAGGTAGAAAAGACTCAAGATCATACTTTGGCTCTCATAGGCCTGTTTTTAATTTTCTTCATTTTCAACATGTACTTGCATATGAGTAACTGATGATCTGATCTGCAGTTGACTTCTGGCCTTGTTCTAACTGATGATATTGAGCTTTTCCACTGTCTGTTTCTACAGATGTAGTCAATTTGATCCTTGTGTATTTCGTCTGGCAAGGTCCATGTGTATAGTCACTGTTTATGCTGTTGAAAAAAGGTATTTGCAATGAAAAAGCCGTTGGTCTTGCAAAATTCAATCATGCAATCTCCATCTTCCTTTCTATCACCAAGGCCATATTTTCCAATTACCAATCCTTCTTTGTTTCTAACTTTCACATTCCCATTGCCAGTAATTATCAGTGCATCCTGATCGCATGTTCAATCAATTTCAGACTGCAGAAGTTGGCAAAAATCTTCAATTTCTTCATCTTTGGCCTGAGTAGTTGGTGTGCAAATTTGAATAGTAGTCATATTAACAGGTCTTCCTTGCAGGCTTATGGATATTATCCTATCATTGACAGCATTACACTTCAGGATAGATCTTGAAATGTTCTTTTGACAATGAATGCAAAGCCATTCCTCTTCAAGTTATCATTCACAGTATAGTAGGCCATATGATTGGCTGATTCAAAATGATCAATACTGGTCCATTTCATCTCATTAATGTCTAGGATATTGATCTTTATGTGCTCCATTTCATTTCTGACTATTTTCAATTTTCCTAGATTTATACTTCATACATTCTAGGTTCTGATTATTAAGAGATGTTTATAGCTATTTCTTCACTGAATGTAACGGACTAAATGCACAAAATAAAGAGACAGAGAGCTGTAGAATGGATTTAAAGAAAAACATGATCCATGTATATGTTGCATACAAGAGACACACCTTAGACTTAAAGACACAAACTAAAACTTAAAGGATGGAAAAAATATATATCAAGCATACAACAATCAAAAAAGAGCAGGACTGGCAATATTCATCTCTGACAAAATAGACTTTAAAGTAAAATCCACCAAAAGGATAAGGAAGGACACAATATAATGACTAAAGGGTCATTACACTGGGAGGATATAACCATAACAAATATTTACACACCCAATGACAGGGCTCCAAAATATATAAAACAAACTCTAACAGTATTGAAAAGAAAAATAGACACCTCCACAATAATAGTAGGAGACTTCAACACACCACTTTCGGTGACGGACAGAACATCCAGAAAGAAGCTCAATAAAGACATGGAAGATCTAAATGCCACAATCAATGAACCCGATCTCATAGACACATGCAGAACATTCCATCCAACAGCAGGCAAGTATACTTTCTTTTCCAACACACATGGTACATTCTCCATAATAGTCCTCATATTAGGTCATAAAGCAAGCCTTAACAGAATCCAAAGCATCAAAATATTACAAAGCATCTTTTCTAACCATAAAGCCATAAGCGTGGAAATCAATAACAGAAAAAGCAAGGAAAAAAAAAATCAAACACATGGAAACTGAACACCTTGCTCAAAAACTATCAGGTTATAGAAGAAGTTAAGAATGGAATAGAGAAATTCATAAAATCAAATGAGAATGAAAACACATCCTACCAGAACCTTTGGAACACAGCAAAAAAAGTGCTCAGATGTCAATTTATAGTGATAAATGCACTCACCCAAAGAGAAGAAAGGGCCAAAATAAAAAAAATTAACCATACAACCTGAACAAATAGAAAGAGAGCAGCAAAAGAAGCCCTCGGGCACCAGAAGAAAGCAAATAATAAAATTAGAGCAGAATTAAATGAAATAGCAGAAAAACAACTGAAAGAGTTAACAAGACCAAAACCTATTTCTTTGAAAAGACTAACAAAATCAATAACCCATTTGCCAAATTGACAAAGGAAAAACAGGAGAGGAAGAAAATAACCCAAATAAGAAATGAGATGGGTGATATCACAACAGATCCAACTGAAATTAAAAGAATCATAACAGAATACTATGAAAAAATTGTACTCTAACAAATTTGAAAACTTAGAAGAAATGGACAATTTTCTAGAAACACACTACCTACCTAAACTAACACAAACAGAAGTAGAATGACTGAATAAACCTTTAACAAGAGATTGAAAAGGTAATTTAAAAACTTCCAACAAAAAAAGCGCTGGCCCTGATGGTTTCACTGGAGAATTCTATCAAACATTCAGAGAAGAGTTAACACCACTACCACTAAAGATATTTCAGAGCATAGGAAAGGATGGAATACTCCCAAACTCATTCTATGAAGCCAGTATGACCCTGATAACAAAACCAGTAAAGATACCACACAAAAAAATAAAATTACAGACCAGTATCCCTCATGAGGAAGCCCTGGTGGCGTAGTGATTAAGTGCTATGGCTGCTAACCAAATGGTCAGCAGTGTGAATCCACCAGGCGCTCCTTGGAAACTCTATGGGGCAGTTCTACTCTGTTCTATAGATCGCTATGAGTCAGAATTGACTCGACGGCACTGGGTTTTGGTTTGGGTTATCCCTCATGAACACAGACGCAAAAATGCTCAACAAAATTCTAGCCAATAGAATTCAACAACATATCAAAAAAATAATTCACCATGACTAAGTGGGATTCGTACCAGGTATTCAGGGATGGTTCAACATTAGAACAAAATCAATGCAATACATTACATAAACAAAAGACAAGAACCATATGATCTTCTCAATTGATGCAGAAAAGGCATTTGACAAAGTCCAACATCCATTCATGATAAAAACTCTCAGCAAAATATGAACAGAAGGTAAATTCCTCAGCATAATATAGGGCATTTGTACAAAGCCAACAGCCAGAATCATCCTAAATGGAGAGCGGAAACCAGATGAGGATGCCCTTTATCACCACTCTTATTCAAGATTATGCTGGAGGTCCTAGCCGGAGCAATTAGGTGAGAAAAAGAAACAAAGGGCATCCAAATTAGTAAGGAAGAAGAAAAAATATCTCTGTTTGCAGATGATATGATCTAAAACACAAAAAACTTCAAAGAATTCACAAGAAAACTACTGGAGCTAATAGAAGATTTCAGCAAAGCATCAGGATAAAAGATAAACATACAAAAATAGGTTGGATTCCTCTACATCAACAAAGAGAACTTCAAAGAGGAAATCACCATCAACTGATGAATGGATAAACAAATTATGGTGCAGTCACACAATAGAATACTATTCAACAATAAAGAAAAATAATGAATCATTGAAATATCTCATAACATGAATGAATGTGGAAGGCATTATACTGATTGAAATTAGTCGCAAAAGCACAAATATTGTATAAGACCACTGTTATAAGAACTCAAAAAAGGTTTAAACACAGACGAAAACATTCTTTGATGGTTATGAGGGGGTGGAGGGTGGGAAAGGGGTATTCACTAACTAGACAGTAAACAAGAATTATCTTAGATGAAGTGAAGGACAACACACAATGCAGGGGAAGACAGCACAACTGGACTAAACCAAAAGCTGAGAAGTTTCCTGAATACAACTAAACCCTTCAAGGGACAGATTAGCAGGGGTGGGGATCTGGTGACCATGGTTACAGGGGACATCTAGATCAATTTTCACAACAAAGGGTATTAAGAAAATGTTCTGCATCCCACTTCGGTGAGTGGCATTTGGAGTCTTAAAAGCTATCGAGCAGCCACCTGAGATGCATCAATTGGTCCCAACCCACCTGGAAAAAAGGAGAATGAAGAGCACCAAAGACACAAGGAAAATACTAGCCCAGGAGACAGAAAGGAACACGTAAACCAGAGACTCCATCAGCCTGAGACCAGAAGAACTAGATGGTGCCCGACTACCACAAATGACCACCCTGACAGAGAACACAACACACAGTTCCTGACAGAGCAGGAGAAAAGTCAGTGCAGAACTCAAATCCTGGTAAAAAGACCACTCTTAATGGTCTGAGAGACTGGAGGGACCCCAGAAGACATGGCCTCCTGACTCTGTTAGCCCCAAACTAAAACCGTTCCAAAAGCCAACTCTTCCGACAAAGATTAGACTGAACTATAAGACATAAAGTGATACTTGTGAAGAGTGTGCTTCTTAGCTCAAGTAGATACATCAGACTGAATGGGCAGCTCCTGTCCGGAGGTGAGTTAAGAAGGCAGAAAGGGACAGGAGCTGGTTGAATGGACACGGGAAATTCGGGGTGTAAAGCAGGAATGTGCTGTCACATATACGCAGTGTACCTAGGGTCACTTAACAATGTGTGTATAAATTTTTGTATGAGAAACTAACTTGAACTATAATCTTTCACTTAAACCACAATTAAAAAAAAAAAAAGACAGGACTGATGATCTACTTTTGAAAGTTCACAAACTTGAAAACTCTATTGAACGGTTTTACTCTGTACACGTGTTGCCGCGAGTCAGAATCAACTTGACAGCAACCAACAACATAGTTTCAATGACGTGATGTTTTCGCATTTAGAGTGTTGTTGTTGTTAGGTGTCATCGAGTTAAATTCCAGCTCATAGCAACCCCATGTGACAGAGTAGAACTGCTCCATAGGGCTCTCTAGGCTGTAATCTTTACAGAGCAGATCGCAAGGTC
This sequence comes from Loxodonta africana, assembly GCF_030014295.1. Taxonomy (NCBI): domain Eukaryota; kingdom Metazoa; phylum Chordata; class Mammalia; order Proboscidea; family Elephantidae; genus Loxodonta; species Loxodonta africana. Next base: position 51,968,944 of record NC_087363.1, on the reverse strand, counting down.
TTTCTCCCACAGAGCTGTTGGATGAGTTCAAACTGCCAACTTTTTGGTTAGCAGCTGAGCATTTAATTGTTGTGCCATCAGGGCTTGTTATATTTGGAGTATACTCAGTTAAACTGTAGATTTTCTCAAAAAAAAAACAAAAAACTGTTGCCCTCGAGTTGCTTTCAACTCATAGTGACCCTATAGGGCAGAACAGAATTGCCCCATAGGGTTTCCAAGGAGCAGTTGGTGGATTCGAACTGCTGACCTTTTGGTTAGCAGCTGAGCTCTTAACCACTGTGCCACAAAAAAAAACCCAACCCAGTGCTGTCAAGTCAATTCTGACTCATAGCGACCCTGCAGGACAGAGTAGAAGTGCCCCATAAAGTTTCCAAGGAGCACCTGGCGAATTTGAACTGCCAACCCTTTGGTTAGCAGCCATAGCACTTAACCACTACACCACCAGGGCTTCGTTAATTTCTCATTCCTTTTTTGGGTTTCATGGTTCCAAAAAACAATAAGCGTTCATAAAATAAACACTTCATAAATGTTTGCTAGATAGAACATGTCTTAGTCTCCACTGAGCAGATAGAAGTTTATGTTCATATACCTATAAAATGCCATCTCTAACTTATGTATTACCTACTTTGTGAACTATTCCTGGGCTCGATCACTTTTCTTCCTAGCATGAATCTCAGTTCATCTGACTTTACCATCATGTGGTGTGACCTGAAAATGCACACTAGTCTTAACACTAACCCAAGTGGAATATAAATAAGAAAGTAATTTCTTGTAAGTAAAGTAATGCATTCTAAGGCTAAATGTCAATGGCTTTTTATTTTCCAGGTTGGTGCATTATCTCAGCCACATTTCCCCTTATTAATTTATAAAATGTAAAATTATAGTGTGAGACATGACATCGGAGTACATTTAGTCCAGCACCTTACTTATGGATGAGGAATCTGAGGTCTGAAGAGGTGAAGTGACTTGTCCAGAGTCACAAGTCTTGTCCAGACCTGTCCACAGTTCTAATGGTTACATACGAACTGAAGCCAATATCATCAGACCGCAGTTCACGTACATTCCAACGTACTTGCACTCTCCGGTGAGGTGAATGTCATTTCCTTGTTGTAATTTTTTGCATGTCTAAAATGAAGCATATGATCTTATATTTGCTGGGCTTACTGTCTTCGGTGCTCAATTTTAAAGAGATTTTTCTGATGTAGTTTAACAAGGTACCTAAATGATTCTATATGTAGGAAATGGCGGACATTGGACAGCAAAACAAAAAAAAAATTATTTTTTTTAATTCTAAACCTGTAACCTACCAGATTTCCCTTATATTTCCCCTTCCCATTTTCTATAAGAATAGAGTACATTAAGAAGGTAACATATATCAATCAAAACCATCTGTTTAGGAGAACAGGAAACAAACAAAACTATTTAAACCAGGAACTAGGATGAGGTAATCCATATTATTAAATTAATTTTGACTTTAATTAAATTCCTTGTATTTTTAAATTTCATGGTAACATGTTCAAAGGTGATAAAAAATTGAACTTCTTTAGCTAATTGTTTAACTTATTTATGGAATGCTGTTACCTATCTAGAAATTCAGTACTTACCGCATTTATTTTTCCTTACTTACTGTCACATTTTAATGAATCTCACATTTTACCATCAGACTTGTTCACATGGGAAAAGCGGTGGGGGCAGGAGATATCTTTTATTCCTTTAATTAATCTCTTTCCGTAGGTTCATTACCTGGGAATTCTTCCTGTTAGATCAATGGCAAAATAATAATTTGTAGTCATTTTGCCTTGAGCAATATTCTGAACGTCCCTCTTGAAAATGATACTTTGTGCCCACTGGAAACCTTGAGCAGTAGTTTTAATTGCATTTTCATTAGATTTTGGTGTTTCCGAGCCCTGTTTTGATGGCCAAGACAGAATAGAATTGATCGGGCATATGTGACATTGCAAGTCTGTGGAGCTGGTTATGCTGACGGTACAATAGTTCCAACGCTCTCTCCATACAGGTTTAATAATCAAAGAACGGTAACTATTTAAAAATTGAACATGTGTTTAATATTTAAACAGCCAGGTTCTTCCAGTTGTTAAACTAATATTAAAGTAGGATGGAAACAGGATACTTGCTGGCAACTGACCATTTTATGAATTCTTTTGAAGTTCAGTATAGTGAAGGAATAGACTGCCAAGCTGGGGCGTAAGGTATTACTTGTAATAACCAATACCAAAGACAATGTAAAAACATTTTTTGTTTTGTTCTTGCAATTACAGCCATGTGTTAAACTTGTATGTGTAAAGCCTATAGTAAAATTAATTATTTTCAAAGCTCATGCGCTCTGTTTCCTTTACTATGGCTAGTGAGTGGCAGTAATAATTTTCCAAGAAAATAGGGCAATGTTTATATGAGACTATGTATTGGGAATTATTTTCCTTCTAACATTCTAATTGCTTTTACGTTTCTTTTTACTTAAATGTTTCTTAGACCAAACTCTTCCTTTATTACCCACAGTGATTTAACAATTGTATTAAACCATGGATAAAAGGGGTTATTACATTGTTGTCCATTGTCAATGATTCACATCATTGGCCCCACCCCACCTTCCAATTGATCTTGTGAATTCTTGCTACTGCACTAGAGATCCCAAGGAACTTAGCTACTCCATTTACTCAATACTAAGATATTTTGAAGGAATCTGGCTGGAGCAATGGTTAAGCACTTGGCTGTTAACCAAACTCACCAGTAGCTCTGTGAGAGAAAAGACTAGGAGACCTACTCTTGTAAAGATTACAGCCTAGGAAACCCTACTGGGCAGTTTTACTCTGCCCTATAGGTTGCTATGAGTCAAAATGGACTCAATAGCACACAACAACAAGGGCAAGTTATTTCGTAATTTGAGTTAATTTCATAAAGAAATATACAACTACCTCTGCTGAAGCCCGCACTTCATTGAATATTAACGAGAAGGTTAAAAACATCTTATATTTCTTCCCAAAATACCTGTTCTTGACATTTATGTTTCATAGCCGATTTTTAGAAAGACCATGATGACTTTTAAATTCACTTTATTTGATTCAGGCTCTGCCTCTCTCGCAAAGGAGTTTAAGTGGCCCCCACGTGACTTAAAAGTTCCAGATGGCCTTCAATTTCTTTAGTATAATGCCTCTTAATTTTGCATAAAGAAACTAAAATGATTCTCTTTTGCTCTCGATGCATATTTCAAGTGAATCTTTTGGAAAAATCTCAGTTTTGAACTTGAAGTACAACTAAGGAAGGCTGTCACAGACAATGGATCATTAATGGGTCTATGTATCAGAAACACTTAGTAAGTCTGTAAAAATTAAAGACACTTGGGTGCCACACCCCAAAAATCTGATTTTAATAAGACTTGGATGAGAAGATACATATATATCTTCTTATCATTTATATAACATATGTGTGTGTGAGTATAAACACACATATATATATACATATGATATATATATCTCATATATATAAAATGTTCTTGTGATCCTACTCTCCACCACTGTTCAAGAACAACTGTTATAGACTAATTGATGGAGGTGAATTTTTTCTTTAATTTTTCTGTTAATTAGGTGAATAGTTAAAATACAATCAGGAAACAAATATCTCATGAAAAAAATTGAGCAGGAGAAATCATGAGAATCTTAAACTAACAATAAAGCCAGGTAAGATTTATTGCTTCCTAGGGTCGTGTTGGAGCCCTGGTGGCACATGGTTAACCAGCTTGGCTGCTAAACAAAAGAGCAGCAGTTCAAATCCACCAGACACTCTGTGGAAGCCCTATGGGGCAGTTCTACTCTGTCCTATAAGGTCTCTATGAGTAGGAATCAACTTGGCAGTAATGGGTTTGGTTTTTGCTTTAGGGCCATGTTGGAAGGAGCCTTGGTGGTGCAACGGTTAAGCACTCAGCTGCTAACCAAAAGGTGTTGGCTCAAACCCACTCAGTAGCTCTGCAGAAGAAAGACCTGGCAATTTGCTCCCATAAAAATTACAGCCTAGGAAACCCTATGGAGAAGTTCTATTATGTCACGTCGGGGTTGCCTTGAGTTGGAATCAGCTCAATAGCACCCAACAACCACAACAACTGGGGGGGCAAACATTTAAGTGTTTGGCTACTAACCAAAAGTTTGGTAGTTCAAATTCACGCAGATGTGCCTATGGAGAAAGGCCTAGTGATTACTCCAGAAAAATTAGCCATTGAAAATCCTGTGGAGCACAGTTCTACTCTGACACACATGGCGCCTTCATGAGTCAGAACAGATTTGCCCACAACTGGTGGCAGTAGTGGTAGCTGTCGTGGTGGAGGTCCAAGTTAGCCATGACAATGCTCTTTCCCTTCCATCATCATTTAGGAAACATTACTCCAAAAGTTGTGACATTTGACTTTGTTTCTTGATAATCCTTTATAACATTTCAAGACTGCCCCTACCAGGAAAAGCTTTTATGAACTAAATTCCACTTGTTATACTAGATGCTCCTTCCTTCTTTTATTATTGCTGGAGTAGGGCAAAAGGCATTCTTCACTACTGGATTTCATTTTTATGAAGTTGCAGCTCAGATTTTCCTCCTAGAGACAGCGTATAATTTGAGGACACACGAATCCATATATGAGATTTATTTTTCTTGAAAACCTGAAAATACATTTATGTTTCAGTACTTTCCTTAGGTAAGTATAATGAAAATTTGCTAGAGGAGAGTCAAAATTTAAGTGGCTGGAGGAGAAAATATTTTGTATCTGTGAAGAAGTGATCAGGAGCATTTGATCAAATACTATCTCATCTTCCCCCCTCCCACCGCCCCTGCTTGGTATTTAATTAAAACAGCAGACCAATGGTATTGAATTATTATTTTTAATTACCAAATGATCCTGAAGGACCATGTCCTGTGAACATTGTGTCCTTTTCCCGCTGCATGAATTTGAATCCTACGTACTTCAGGATGGCTACAGGTGGAATTAGTCACTTAGAGAGTGACTTTTCAGAATCAACGATATACCTAGACTGAGGCATACTTTTAGACATATTTGTTTGCTTTTTCTTTTGCACATTTCACATGGGCCTATCCTGAATTCAACCCGGGTTTTCCATTGTTTCATTGGAAACAAAGGACTATTGCAGCAAAAATGAAAGAGAAAGTGTTTAGCTTTAAAGATCCAAAATAGGCCCTTGAAGCCCATTTTGGAACAATCTTTCTGAAACAAAGCTTTTAATTTGCCAAAGCATGGCTCTCTGAGCAGACTAAACAAATATGTATGTATGTTTGTGTGTGTACATATGTATGTATACATATGCATACACATATACATACATATATAATATATATATTAAAAAAAAAAACTATATACATATATATATATTGCCCTGGTGGTGCAGTACTTAAGAGCTTGGCTGCTAAGCAAAAGATCAGCAAAATTTGGAAACCCTGTGAGGCTGTGATGCTGTCCTACTCTGTCCTATAGGGTCACTATGAGTCAGAATTGACTTGACTGCAATGTGATATATATAAGTGAGCTTCTTCTATAATGTGGAAAATTTGCACATTGAAATACAGTATATTTGGAAATGTAAGGCAGAACACTAAACATATATAACATAATGAAAGTATTAATAAAAACAATAAAAATCCTAATATGAATATTACCGTGGTTAAATTGACACTGGCCTTCGCACTTAAGGTCATAGTCTATCGACTCTTTACAAGGCTCATGCCTCTTCCTCCAAGATATACTTGCTTAGAGGCATTTACTTCTAATTGAGACCGGTTTTATCAAAATTTAAAATGTGATTTACAGTGTGAACTTCTGAATCAATTAATTAAAAAAAACTCATAGAAAATGTCTTTGTAGATTAATTTGTGTCTGCAACTTCATCAGATAAACTGTGGAAACCTTAGTGGTTCTTGAAACCATTACAGTGGCCACTATTTGCACTAAACGAACCCCACTGCTATCGAGTCAATTCCAACTCACAGTGACCCCATAGCACTAAAAGAAAGTACTTACATATTATTTTCTGTTTTCTGAAGGTATTTTCTTTTATTCTGAAAAAGACTGTTCCTGATGGCTTCAAAATACTAACGTGCTGAGAAAATAAGATATGGCCTATAGTAGTTTCCTAGAGCTGCCTAACAAAGTACCACAAACTGGGTGGTTTAAAACAACAAAAATCGTTTCAGTTTTGGAGGCCAAAAGTCTAAGATCAAGCTGTTCAGCAGCACCATACCGCTCAGTACAGTCTAGGCGGGATCTTTTCTTTCCTCTCCCTAGCCTTCTGATATTCCGTCTCATTCCTTGCCCTGTAGACATATCACTCCAATCTCTGTCATCACCGCACGGTCTTCTCCTTGTGTGTCTGTATCTCTGTGTCCAAATTTCCCTCTTCTTATAAGGGCACTAATCACTGGGTTAGGGCCCACTCAAATCTAATATTAAGCACTTGTCGGCTACTAAGTATGAAGGTTGGTAGTTCAAATCCACCCAGTTGCACCTCAAAAGAAAGGTTGGGCGATCTACTGCTGAAAGGTCACAGCCATGAGAACCTTACGGAGCACAGTTTTATTTATGGGGTTGTGAGGAGTTGGAATCAACTTGATGGTAACCGTTTTTTTAGGTTTATTTGTTTTGTTTTCTAATTCAATATTACCTCATCTTAAGTTGATTCCACCTGCCAAGCCCCTATTTCCAAAGAAGGTCACATTCACAGGATCCAGGTGGACACGGATTTTGGGGGGCACTATTCAACCCAGGGGAGCCCTGGTGGCACCGTGATTAAGAGCTCAGCTGCTAACCAAAAGGTCAGCAGTTCAAATCCACCAGCTGCTCCTTAGAAGCCCTATCGGTCAGTTCTACTCTGTCCTATGGGGTATGAGCTGGAATCAACTTGCTGGCAATGTTTTTTTCTTTTTTTGGTTTATTCAACCCAGGAGCCCTGCTGGCACAGTGGTTAAGAGTTTGGTTGTTAACCAAAATATGGCAGTTCAAGTCTCCCAGCCGCTCTTTGGAAACCCTATGGGGCAGTTTTATGTTGTCCTATAGGGTCCCTATTAGTTGGAATCAACTTGACAGCAATGGGAGAACTGGGATTCAACCCATTGCATGGACCAATTCAATTCCCTCTATTTATTGATATTCTTCTACCATATGTCAGTTGTCAACTGTCTGAATCTTTAGTTCAGATACCTTTGTAGGTGCTACACATCATACAGTTTATACTACAGAAATACATTGTATTCAAAATAGGCACAATATATATATTATAAAAAAAATTGTTTTTTTTTATTTATATTTATGGAAACCCCGGTAGTGTTGTGGTTAAGAACTATGGCTGCTAACCAAAAGGTCGGCAGTTTGAATCCACTAGGTGCTCCTTGGAAACCCCATGGGGCAGTTCTACTCTGCCCTCTAGCATCACTATGAGTCAGAATTGACTGGATGGCGGTGGGTTTATATACATTTACATGGTGTGCACATGTGTCAGTTCAGGTCAGTTCAAATGCCAAGAAGTGATCAGACACGTATCACAAATTTAGTGAATTCTATACATTGCCCCAACAGAGGAGCTATGATAGCCACCCCTTACCTTGCTTTCCAGGGAGGGAATCCCTTTGACATAAGATTGAATACTGATCTTTTTGCAGAAACGCTCCTGCCGCCCTCCCCCCATACCCTTTCTTTATTCAGTCCACCAAACCCAAGAATATTAAATAACCTCCCCACTCAATATTTCAGGACACTTGAAACAGTAGGTTTTAGACACACGATTTCGTTAGGGGGTGGAAGGAGCATTAGTATGGAAGGAAAAACACTCACCCCTCAAACAGGCTCTTCACTTTGGTGGAATTGAACAAATACACTTTGCAGTTCCTCTCTCTACTACTCCCCTCAAGCCAGGGCAGCTATAATTTAAACCTCCTATATGTCTGAATATCTTATGCAGAGGAATGTAAATAAGAACGTACTGTCACATAAGAAGTTAAGAAGCCCTGTTATGAATAAATAAAATTACCTCTTTTTATGGCAAACTGCCCCATACACACACTGCACGGTAGTAGTTTTCACAGGAAAAATAGAATCTTGGAGACTCTGAGTATTTTTTACACAAAAGCCAAGCATCTGCCCTGATTAGCTCTCATAATCTTGGCCAGATATAATGAGTCAATGGCCTCTGAGCTATATTCAGCCGGCAGATATCTTTAGAATGGCCTTCGTGATATGTTTTTCAGGACCAAGCCACCACAAGACAGCCTAGCAATACAGGCCTAGCATTCCCACTCACCAACCAGGAACTGCAATGGCAGTGGGAACTGCCAGATATGCAGAACTGGACAGGTACACCTGAGGGGCTAGTCTACTAAACTAATTTAGCTTTCCTGCCTTGTCCTAACAGATATTTCTGTCTAAGATACCATCAAAAAGTGTGTAATCCAAAAGAAACTGTATTTTTTTTTTTTTTAATTTTCACAGTAGTTTGGCCTTCCTAATTATATTTGGGATGAGTTAAACATTAAAGATTACCTTCCCAGAGCACAAATCCACATGGAACTGATCACAGCCAATGGCATAGAGGGAAGAGACTACTATTTAAAATTTACTACACGCTGAAGATTATTTGCATATGTATAACTGAGAATTTATGGTACTCTACAGCCTTTTTTTTTTTTTTTTTTTTTTTACAGCCTTAAGAAATGTTCTTAGTTTACTGGGTGAGTAAAAATCAAATAGTCTGTTAACAAACACATTTAAAATTATTTTCAATCTTATTATAGAATTATGCCGAGACAAGCATACCTAGATTCTAACCAGTTTTTAGAAAGAGAGGGGAAGAGTTTCGTCTGTACATTGTTTTTGTTTTGTTTTCAACGGAAAACATGCTGGAAATTTTAAGACATTGAGATGCTCAAAGGTCAGTTAATAAACAGCTGCCATTCCAATCCCCAATTTAATTTTACTTTCATCCCCATTTTAGCGTCAAATCCTGGGAATCTTCATTCAGACACCTTTGCAGGTGCTCCACATTACTAACCTTTCAGTAAGATTAACTACCAGTCTGTGATATTTGATGTGTGATAATACAAGTCTTTGTGAATTTCAAATGATTCTGAAGATGAAGTTGAGATACAGTAAAGCCCTCTTAAGATATAATTTAAAGACCAGTCACTAAAAACCTTAATTGCAGAAACTTTTTAAGGTATAAGCATAAAGGAGTTAATTTGTGGAGGAGAGTCAAACATTTGGACATATTTCATGGAGCGTCTTTAAATGCCAGGACTTCTATAAATGGGTTAACTTCACTTGCCATCATTAATGTCACTTTCATGACCAGAGGGGCATAGAGTGCCCACATACATTTCTGCTTTTTGGGTTTATTGGGAAATTGCTTTCCCACTGACAGTACATGCTGCCTGCAGGCAGGGACCTGAATAATTGTTTGAAACTGAACACGTTGGTGTAAAAATTAAAAAAAAAAAAATTATTTTTATTTTTTTTAACCAAATTACTGTTTTTACAGGGTATTGTATTATTATTGTATTAGGTGGTACATCCTGGAGGTGTGATTGTGCAAAACTTTTGTCTCTTTTGGCTTTTGTGCAGCGAGATAAGCCTTGTAAATATATTTCTGAGTTCCTTTGTGTTATTTGGAAGTTGCATTTCTGGCGATGATTTCATGTTCGCCGTACATTGTATGCAGCTCTCAAGGGATCTAGAAGGGAATGGAGAGTCCAGAAGGACATATGTGTCTCACAGAACCCTACCCTCAGAGTCCAGAGGGATATATTTGCCCCACATAATATATATCAAAATTCATATTTCATAACAAAATTTCAGAAATGCTCCTTAATGCAGCATGCCTTCCATTAATTAAAATACATGATATCGACAAAAAATTCAAAGCAGAAAATAATTGGGTCATGAAAGGGATATGAATTTCTTCATACCCAATACCTATTGGGATCAAGAAAACGGTCCAACTACCAGCCAGTACTCCATGAAAAAGCAACAGTATCAGTAACAAAAATTGCAAAGCCTAATTAAAAATAGTTTGTGCCAGGCACAATGCTAAGTGCTTTATAAATATTAATTTCATCCTCAGTACTATCCAGTTTTTTAGCTTTATTTGAGTCTTCACTTTAGAGATGAAGAAACTGAGGTCCAGAGAAACTGAGGTCCAGAGAATTTAAAATGCTGGATCTAAGTGGTGAAACACATATTCTCATCTAATCTGTTCCTTTGACTCCAGGGTCAATTTTATTAATCCCTAAACAAGTGTTTCCAAGACTTCCTGATGTAAAGAAAGAATCGCCCCTACAGATTCTAATTCATTAATTGTGAAGTGAGCCTGGAAATCTGTTCATGCAATTTGGAAAGTGTTACCGACTTGATAAAGCCACTTAGCTACCAAGTCTACTTCCAGGAACAGAATCGGAACAATCACTCCCTTCAGGGTGCTTTAAGGCCATTGATAAAGGCAAGGCGAAAGACACTTATTTCAATACATAAATACACAAAACATCTCACACTGATGTTTGAGGGAAACTTACCTCCTTAGGGACTCGACCACAATGGGAAAATGGGAAAGGGACTAGCCAGGTATATAATAGAAAAAAAAAAATCTTTTCATATTTATGGAATTTCTATTTGATTCCCATTGTACATACCAAGCAGTTATAGGTGTGTTTCTTATATATGCATCATTTGATAAAATTTCCATATCAGTCCTCTGTTGATGTTATTTAATTCCCATTTTGTAGACAAGGAGAAATTTATGCTGATTATCTTCATGTAGGATAAAGAAACGCCTCATCTCACTGCTCCCTTGTTTTAATTTGTCTAAAAGATGAATGCAGAAAATTAAACAAACCTGTTTATTACTTGCTGAAAATAGTCTCTGGAAAGGGAAAATCAATCAATGCCCCTCCAATGGCCAATGTTTAATTAACTTTTTAAAAATCTATTCAATAGGAATTGAATAGATTTTTCTTAAGTTATATCTGTTCAGTTCAAAATGAAATTGTCTTTTTATTAGATTTTTTTTAGACTATCTTTGTGTCATTTTGGTCTGAGAGCTACAGGAACCTCATCAAGTGAACTGTAACACTTCTCATCATTTTCTCCCTTCTGAAACAACTTGTATAAGATGAAGTCCTTAAAATTTGATAGAGAGCAACTGTGAAACCATCTGAGATTTATGATTTTTCAAGACAGAAATTTTATATCACCATTTCAATGTCTTTGAGAATTTCTGGCCTGTTTAAGATTTTTATTTATTTTTGTGTTAAATGTAGCATCTTATATTTTTCTAGAAAGGTATGTACTTATTCTAGGCACTAAAAGGTACTGGTGTACAGTTGTTCATAAAATTTTTAATTTTAAATCTACGCCTTTGAGTTTCTCTCTCTCTCTCTTTTATTCTGCACAGTATTGACACCTCCTCTTTTTTTGTCCTTACTCTGTTGTGACAGAGTTTTGTTTATTATATAGTATTGGTAATTTTTTTTTTTTTTATTGGTAATTATATCCATTGTTTTTAATGTTTTCAGTTATGTCAATTTTTTCTCCAACTTTTCCAATATTCCTTTTTTTCTTGTTTTTTCCTGTTGCTTTTTCTTTCAGCTTTGAAATTGGGAATTTAGCTATTCATTTCAGACTTTCTTATTTTCTGTAAAGTTATTTAAAGCTATTAATTTCACTCAAAGAGCTACTTTAACTGCATCCCTCATTTTTCCAGTTTGTGTCTTCATTGTCATTCAGCCCTAAGTAGATTGTGTTTTCTCTCTTTAGAAAATTTTTTGAAATATCTTTTTGTAATGTTCTTGTCTATTTTTAGCTCTCTTTTTTTATTTGTTTCTAATTTTATTACAATGTCCTAGGAGATCACAATCTATGTTGCCTTTTGTTTTTCTTAATTTACCAAGGTTTCTTGGAATTCTAGTAAATGTTTGACATTTTGTGAATGGGCGATGGGTATAAAAACAATGTATTTTCTGTTGTATGTATGTATGCATCTGTCATGATATACACATATTAGATTAAATTATTAGTCATGTTATTCATACTTATATCTTCACATATTTCAGTCTGGTTGATCTATTAAGTCTAAGAGGGCTTTATTAATACATTGAACTATAATTATTCATGTATGCCTCTCTGATTATATTTATATAATTTGATGCTTTATATATTTTGGGATAATATTGAGAGTCTCAATAACATGCTACAGTTGGCTTATACTGGCTTGAAAGAGTCAATTGTTAATTTTCAGGAATTTTGTGAAATAGTTGTTAAATACAAACATTATTTAAAAAATCAAATTGTATTATGATTAAATATGTTATAATAAAAACAAAGGTAATAACTACTCAAAATCCATCACTTCCTAAATATTCTACTATATTTTACAAGGGAAAAGATGCTTTTTCAGTGCAAAGATATGGCAGAAATCACCTGAAAAAACGATCAAATTTAGAATCACAAACAACAGGACACACTAACATTATATACTTCATGAGAGATGCAATGGAAGGTAATCAGCAATCCTTATGTGCCAACAGTTTTGTGTTTAAGTTGAAGAATATCCTGAGGGAACAATCAGACAAACATGGACTATTAGACCACAAGAAAACCAGCCTAGATTCTTGAGAACATCAATGTCATGGAAAACAAAAATAAAAATGACGGTGAACTGTTCTAGTTAAAAAGAGAAAAAAGACATGGTAAATGACGGTAATAAATGCTCCTTGAATATCTCACAATAAAGGGGAAAAAAAAGGGATACAGGAGCCATCTTATGAAGTCTCCTATTGACCAAACTTAGAACAGTTTATAAATAACTGATTCATGTAAGCATCATTTTTGAAACCTGAAACCATCAGATACAAGGTTGTTGGGGAGGAGGGGAAATACTAAGATAGCCTCAAAATATCATCCCATAGACTAGTTATTAATTATATTTTCCTATATGTTCTTGAGGTTATTTACACTTATTGTATCTGTGTAGTGGAAATACTAAATAATGGCATGTTATTTCCCAATTGTTCAGTACATCACATGGATAGCTTTCAATTAGCCACAATAGGAGTTTTTACACCATATAATGGAAAAAGCTAAAAGAGGGCTGGATTTTTTTTGTTTTATTGGTATCTACACAGAAGTCCGAACTGCATCTAAAATCATATTATTTTATCAATGTTACATTTCTTAGGTGTGCTAATGGTAATCTGGTTATGTAGAAGAATGCTCTCTCTTTGGGGAAAGATACATGCGCATTATTTTGTGCTGAAATGCCATGACGTTTGCAACTTTCAAGTGACTCAGCAAAAGACATACACACACACACACACACACACACACATTTATTATAGACCATATTTTATTGCAAATAATGCACACCTTCTGCTTTTGTTTGCCAACCTCTCCCTCCCTCCACAAAGTACTTTTAAGCATGCTATGCTAATTTTTTTTTACGGCAACATGTAAAAAAAATTGGCATAGCTGGCTTATGAAAATAACCTCATGGGGAAGGGAACGGTTTGCGAACAAACATAGAAGGTACACATTGTTTGCACCAAACTGCGGTAATCAATATTTCTCTCTCTACCTCTCTTTCATTCTGTCTTCCTACCTCCCTCCTCCCTTCCCTCCCTTCTTCACCCGAGAAAGAGCTTCTTCTAATCCATCTTCCATTTCTCTCTTCTGTTGTGTTGCATCTTTGTAAGGGAGAAAGTTTCCAGCTCATGACCACATGCCATCTTTTATAGGTTTAAAAATTTGTCTCACACTTATAGTCAATCAACATATCCTACATTGTTTATACTATATGATCTCAATTATGTGAAAACACTATATTACACTAAGAAGAGTTGATGTGTATAAATGAAAATATATTAATTTCTGGTATTTTAATTTTTATTGAGGTATAATTTACATACAGTAAAACGCACAGTTTGATGAAATTTGACAGTTGTATACATCACCTCAAAGAAGATATAGAATATTTTAATGTCCCACAAAGTAGCTTGGTTTCCTTCAATCCATGTTGCCTCTCCACCCCCCTGTAAGCTGACTTCCACCACTATAGTTTGCCTGTCTTTGACGCCATATAAATTGAATTATACTACAGATATTTGTTCGTGCCTGCTTCTTTTACTCAATATCATGTTTCTGAGATTCAGCCATACTGGTGGGATAGATCACTACTTTCTGTGTGTGTGTGCTCTTTAGTATTCAATTATATGAATATAGCACATGTTTTTTCCCTTATCCTCTTTCTAGACATAGAAATTTATTTTAGCTTTTAATTATTGTAAGACTGTCATTAACATTATAATACAAGTCTTTTTGTCGGCATATATTTTCATTTATCTTGGGTAAATACCTCAGAGTTGAGTTGTTGGTTCATAGGATAAGTGTATGTTTAACTCTAAAAAAAAACTATCAAACAGCAGTTCATTATTTTATGCTTGGACCAGCAACATATGAGAGTTCCAGCTCTTCCACAATTTCCCCAAATCTGATATTATTCATCTTTTGATTTTAGGCATTCCATTAGGATTTAAATAGTGATTTCATTTTCATTTCCCTGTTGACTAATAATATTGGGCACATTTTTTCATGATCTTATTGGCCTTTCATATAACTCCTTTTTTGACTGTTTGGTCGAGTTGCTTTCTCAATTTCTTATTGGGTTGTTCCTCTTTTCACTGTTGATTTTCAGGAGTTCCTTAGCCAGATATACATAAAGCCCTTTGTCGGAGATATATATATATACTGAGAATATTTTCCCAGGCTGTAGCTTGACTGTTCATTTTTAAGTGGTGTCCTTTGATGACACTATGTGTCCTCAGGATATCCCCATTGGTCTGTGAGTCAAACTCAGTGTGTAGTGTCTGTATTTCAGTTCCAGCACTAACTAGCCATTTCTTTAAAAGGTGTAGTTCTTTTTTTTTTTTAAAAGAATAGCATTAGAAACCAAGCTCTGGGAACTAGGTGTGGTTATTGCTATTGGCATTTTATTTTATCTAGAACTTTCTCTGTAAAGGGCTCGGAAATATTTATATTGTAAAAATCATGCATTTATGTTATCACTGCCAATTCAGTTCCGACACTATAAGTCTCTCTTCCTCTTCCTTAATTCCATATTTGTATCTCTCTTTGCCCACATTGAGAACACTGGTTCCAAAATACAACAACTGGAGCCCTGGGGGCACAGTGGCTAAGAGCTATGGCTGCTAATCAAAAGGTTGGCAGTTTGAATCCATCAGCTAGCTGCTCCTTGGAAACCATATGAGGCAGTTCTACTCTAGCCTGTAGAGTCACTACGAGTTGTAAACTACTCAGCAGCAATGGGTTTAAAGTCAACATGATATAAAGAGGTAAATTCCTATCCCTTCTATACTTTTGCCACTGACCCATCTACAGCTAACTATCTTCATAAGTTTTTGTTATCATCCCTGTGTTTCTTAATAAAATAGTTACTATGCATGTATAGCTACACACAAACACACACACATTCTTATTCTCCCGTCTTTCTTCCACAGAAGGTAGCTTACTCTGTTTACACCTTTGCGCCTTAATCTTACTTTGTTTGTTTAAAATTATATATTGAAAATCACCACTTATCAGATCACAGAGACCACTCTCACACCCTCTTCTTTTTTTTTAATAGTTGCACAGCACTCTGCTGGGTAGATGCACCATAGTTTATTCATCCAGTCTCCAAGGGAAAAGCATTTAGAATTTTTTCCAATATTTTGTTATAAAAACAATGCAGCAATGAATGATCTTTTTTTTTCTTCCTTAGTAACCATCAAAGATTGTTTATTTTCTGTGTGTAAACCTTTTCATGAATTTTAAAAATAGTGGTCTCAAACAGTATTTGTCCTTTTTGTGACTGACTTATTTCAGTCAGCATAAACCAATGAATAATCTTGTTAAGAATGTTGTTTTGTGTATGTGTGTTTATTCCAGCATATTGACAAAAAGCTATTTTAAAAATTCATTATCATTATTCTAAATTGTTCTGGATATCTCCAAAATTATCCCATTGCTATAGATACAGTCAGGATCACATGATTAAAAAAAAAATGCTCCATTAAAATGTGTTTAACATAAAGGAAAAATGTATGATGTGGGTAAAACTGGTCATAGTACTAGAAATAGATACATTCTTTACTGTTTTTCGTGTACACAGACATGCATATTCAACTACCTACAAATGAATATATTTCTTAGATATGCTGCTTAGAAATTCAACAATATACCCTCAAGTCTAAGTCTAAATGTCTAGAAACAATAAAACTGATCCCATATCTGTTTGTTCAGGTAATAATTAAAACCACATGCATTATGCCAAGAGTTGGATGGCCATACTATGACCAGCCACGGTACAACAAATAAAAGGGAGAAAAAAGAGGAAAGGGCATATTAGGAGACCTCAGGGGAAAAGTGGGAACACTAGTTATAATTGACATGGTCTTTGTCCTGGGGAGTGAAATGGCCTTTGTTATTGTGCTTTCGTTATATCCTTTTCAAAGCTAATCACATATTACCACTTTTATTTTTTAACTACCAAGCATTTTAATGGCAAAAATATGACGTTTGCCATTGCATCTATGAATTAGGAAGAAAAACTTTAATTTAAACCTTAAATGTGATTAAAACTTGGACAGTTAAGGAATAAAATGTATTTTCTTAAAAAGACAGTAAATAGATGCAATGATGGGTGACAATTTAACAATGAAATTAACATAATCAGAATCCTGCATTTTGCCTTAATTACAGCGATGTGGAATTACCTATCACATGAGAATGTTATTCCAGACAAACCTAATTGTCGTTTTCATGATTATCATGGGAAAATATGCTCCAAATTCTAATAATTTTCTTCATAAAAGATCTTTTGGAAAAGCCTTATGTAAAACCTGAAATTTCCCAAACACAATTAAATGGCAGTGATCATAAGAATCACCATGAAAGCGTTTTTAGAAAGTTAATACAAATTCCTGAGTCGCATCCCAGACAGACTGGGCAAGTGGGCTGAGTGGTTCAGTGAGACCACATTTGGTAACCTCTAAATGGTCAATCAAGACTCACTGATAGGAGGCGGGGCCAAGATGGCTGACTAGGTAGAAGCTACCTCGGATCCCTCTTGCAACAAAGACTTGGAAAAACAAGTGAATCGATCACATACATGACAATCTACGAACTCTGACCATCAAACACAGATCTAAAGAGTTGACCTGAGTGACAGAGACTGAGAACGAACAACCACGGGGAAGCAACAACTGTTTTCAGAGCCTGGAGCCAGCGTCCCAGTCAGGAAACCTTGGTGCCAGGCTTTGGACTGGGCACAGGGGAGCTGAACACGGCATCCTGAGATGGCACAAACACAGGACGCAGACGTAGGCCCCAGAAGAGACCTTGGGGGAAGCCCAGCCAGTGCACACAGACAGCTCAGCGATGCGGCTGACAGGAGGAGAAGTCACCGGGAGGCAGCAACTGGTTTTGGAGCTGGGAGTGTGGCCGTTCCAGCTGGGGAACCTTGGCGCTGGGCTTTGGACTGGGAGCGGAGGAACTAACCACGGCTTCTGAGACAGCACAAACACAGGACACGGGCCTGACCCTTGGGGGCATTCTCTACCTAGCCAGCGCACACAGTCGACGTGCCTCTCAGGAATCTCAGATAAAACAGTCATCCCAAGCAAGATAAATATCTTTGTCTATATTCCAGGGTGCTACTCTCTCCTATTTATCTGAACCCTCCCCTCCCCTTCCCAGGTGGCTTCATTAAAATTGGAATTTCCTGAGCCAGAGAGTGAACAGCGCTGCGGTTTTTCTTTCTTTCTTTCTTCCTTTTTTTTGGTCTTTTCCTAGCCCATTCTCCTGGCCTGAGAGAAGCAGCTACAAAAAACCCAGGGACCAAAAATCCTTCCCTAATTGGACTAAAAACACAGAACCAGCTCCAGCCAAGCATATGTGATCCACAGTCTTGGGCTTTCATCCCTACAGGGAACAAGGCGGCTATTATAAGGCAAAGGCATTTCTGATAGGGATCTGACTATAATTGTTTTAGCGGATTACTGGAAAGACAAGTTTCCCAGGTCTGATATCTCTAAGTATTCAACGAAGCCCTCACTGACCCACATCAGGGAACTGAGGGCTGAAGCTCCCCCCAGACCACCTAGCCTCCTGCCTTAGGGGTCTAAGGAGGGTGACACCTACCAATCTGTAGAGGTACTAGCATTGGGGGCCTAAGGTACAGCTGCAGAGCCCACCCACTAAAGTGCTTTAAGAATAGAGACACACCTACCTCACTGGCACTTGGGGGAAGCCTGTCAACATCCTGCCCCCCCGGAGTGTGAATCCCTGCTGCTCCTAGAATCTGGTGCACACAACTATCACCACTACTTCTCTAGGTGGATAGGTGACAGTCTGCACCACACACTTGATGACCCAAAATCAGATTCGACTCAAGAATAGTGAATGGACTCTTAGGCTTATATATCTGGTAACAGCCCAAACCAACTGGTAATAGGATAAAAGTGAGTCAAGGGCTACAACAATCAAGACAGCACAATCTAGTAGCCCATCTACGTATACAGAAAGAAAACAAAACAAGATAAGACTCGGTGAGCAAATATAGAATGAATCACTACAATATCTTAGTGATGGCTCAGAAACAGCAGTCGATATCAAACCACATAAAGAAGCAGACCATGATTGCTTCTACAACTCCCCAAACTAAAGAATCAAAATCTTTCCCAAATGAAGATACAGTCCTGGAATTGCCAGATGCAGGATATAAAAAACTAATTTACAGAATGCTTCAAGACATCAGGGATGACCTCAGAAATGAAATAAGGCAATCTACAGAAAAAGCCAAGGAACACACTGATAAAGCAGTTGAAGAACTCAGAAAGATTACTCAAGAACATAGTGGAAAAATTAATAAATTGCAAGAATCCATAGAGAGACAGCATTCAGAAATCCAAAAGGTTAACAATAAAATTACAGAACTAGACAATGCAATAGGAAGTCAGAGGAGCAGACTCGAGCAATTGGAATGCAGAGTGGGAGATCTGGAGGACCAGGGAATTGACACCAATATAGCTGAAAAAAAATCAGATAAAAGAACTTTAAAAAATGAAGAAATCATAAGAATCATGTGCAACTCTATCAAGAGGAATAACACATGTGATTGGAGTCCCAGAACAGGGAGGGATAACAGAAAACACAGAGAGAATAGTTGAAGATCTGTTGGCAGAAAACCTCCCTGACATCATGAAAGATGAAAGGATATCTATCCAAGATGCTCATCGAACCCCATTTAAGATTGATCCAAAAAGAAAATCACCAAGACATATTATCATCAAACTTGCCAAAACCAAACATAAAGAGAAAATTTTAAAAGCAGCCAGGGATAAAAGAAAGGTCTCCAACAAAGGAGAATCAATAAGAATAAGTTTTATGTACTCAGCAAAAACCATGCAGTCAAGAAGGCAATGGGATGACATATATAGAGCACTGAAGGAGAAAAACTGCCAGCCAAGGACCATATATCCAGCAAAACTCTCTCTCAAATATGAAGGCGAAATTAAAATATTTACAGATAAACACAAGCTTACAGAATTTGCAAAAAACCAAACCACAAGAAATATTAAAGGAAATTTTTTGGTCAGAAAAACAATAATATCAGATACCAGCACAACACAAGGTCACAGAACAGAATATCCTGATATCAACTCAAATAGGGAAATCACAAAAACAAATCAAGATTAATTTTAAAAAGAAAAAAATGCTCAAAACAGGGAATCATTGAAGTCAATACATAAAAGATCACAATAATCAAAAAGAGGGACTGAATACAGGTGGCAAAGAACTGCCATATGGAGAGGGAAACAAGGCGATACAGGACAATACAAGTTAGGTTTTTACTTAGAATAATATGGGTAAATATTAAGGTAACCACAAAGAGGTATAACAACTCCATAACTCAAAATAAAAACCAAGAAAACCATAATGACTCAGCAAACATAAAGTCAAATACTATGAAAATGAGGAACACACAATTTACAAAGAAAAACATCTCAGCACAAAAAAGTAATTGGAAAAATGAAATTGTCAACAACACACATAAAAAGGCATCAAAATGACAGCACTAAACACACACTTATCTATAATTACACTGAATGGAAATGGACTAAATGCACCAATAAAGACAGAGAGTCTCAGACTGGATAAAGAAACACGATCCGTCTATATGCTGCCTACAAGAGACACATCTTAGACTTAGAGAAACAAACAAACTAAAACTCGAAGGATGGAAAAAATATATCAAGCAAACAATAAGCAAAAAAGAAGAGGAGTAGCAATATTAATTTCTGACAAAATAAACTTTAAAGTTAAATCCACCACAAAGGATAAAGAAGGACACAACATGATTAAAGGGACAATTGATCAGGAAGATATAACCACATTAAATATTTATACACCCAATGACAGGGCTGCAAGATACATAAAACAAACTTTAACATGAGATAGACACCTCAACAATTAGAGTAGGAGACTTCAACACACCACTTTCGGAGAAGGACAGGACATCCAGTAAGAAGCTCAGTAGAGACACGGAAGACCTAATTGCTACAATCAACCAACTTGACCTCATTGACTTATACAGAACATTCCACCCAACTGCTACAAAGTATACTTTTTTTTCTAGCGCACATGGAACATTCTCTAGAATAGACCACATATTAGGTCATAAAACAAACCTTTGCAGAATTCAAAACATTAAAATATTTCAAAGCATCTTCTCAGACCATAAGGCCATAAAAGTGGAAATCAATAACAAAAAAATTAGGAAAAAAAAATCAAATACTTCGAAACTGAACAATACCCTGCTGAAAAAAAAGACTGGGTTATAGAAGATATTAAGGAGGGAATAAAGAAATTCATAGCATGCAACAAGAATGAAAACACTTCCTATCAAAACCTCTGGGACACAGCAAAAGCAGTGCTCAGAGGCCAATTTATATCGATAAATGCACACATACAAAAAGAAGAAAGAGCCAAAAGCAGAGAACTGTCCCTACAACTTGAACAAAGAGAAAGCAAGCAACAAAAGAATCCATCAGGCACCAGAAGAAAACAAATAATAAAAATTAGAGCCGAACTAAATGAATTAGAGAACAGAAAAACAATTGAAAGAATTAACAAAGCCAAAAGCTGGTTCTTTGAAAAAATTAACAAAATTGATAAACCATTGGCCAGACCGACTAAAGAAATACAGGAAAGGAAACAAATAACCCGAATAAGAAACGAGAAGGGCCACATCACAACAGACCCAACTGAAATTAAAAGAATCATATCAGATTATTACGAAAAATTGTACTCTAACAAATTTCCAAACCTAGAAGAAATGGATGAATTCCTAGAAAACCACTACCTACCTAAACTAACACAATCAGAAGTAGAACAACTAAATAGACCCATAACAAAAAAAGAGATTGAAACGGTGATCAAAAACTCCCAACAAAAAAAAGCCCCAGGCCAGGCGGCTTTACTGCAGAGTTCTACCAAACTTTCAGAGAAGAGTTAACACCACTACTATTAAAGGTATTTCAAAGCATAGAAAATGACGGAATACTACCTAACTCACTCTATGAAGCCACCATATCCCTGATACCAAAACCATGTAAAGGCACCACAAAAAAAGAAAATTACAGACCTATATCCCTCATGAACATAGATGCAAAAATCCTCAACAGAATTCTAGCCAATAGAATTCAAAAAATAATCCACCACGACCAAGTGGGATTTATACCAGGTATGTAAGGCTGGTTTAATATTGGAAAAACCATTAATGTAATCCACCATATAAATAAAACAAAAGACAAAAACCACATGATCTTATCAATTAATGCAGAAAAGGCATTTGACAAAGTCCAACACCCATTTATCATAAAAACTCTCACCAAAATAGGAATTGAAGGAAAATTCCTCAACATAATAAACGGCATCTTTATATAAAGCCAACAGCCAACATCATTCTAAATGGAGAGAGCCTGAAAGCATTTCCCTTGAGAACGGGAACCAGACAAGGATGCCCTTTATCACCACTCTTATTCAACATTGTGCTAGAGGTCCTAGCCAGAGCAATTAGGCTAGACAAAGAAATAAAGGGCATCCGGATTGGCAAGGAGGAAGTAAAATTATCTCTATTTGCAGATGACATGATCTTATACACAGAAAACCCTAAGGAATCCTCAAGAAAACTACTGAAACTAATAGAAGAGTTCAGCAGAGTCTCAGGTTACAAGATAAACCTACAAAAATCACTTGGATTCGTCTACATCAACAAAAAGAACATTGAAGACGAAAGCACCAAATCAATACCATTCACAGTAGCCCCCAAGAAGATAAAATACTTAGGAATAAATCTTACTAAAGGTGTAAAAGACCTATACGATGAAAACTACAAAGCACTAGTGCAAGAAACTAAAAAGGACCTACATAAGTGGAAGAACATACCTTGCTCATGGATAGGAAGACTTAACATAGTAAAAATGTCTATTCTACCAAAAGCCATTTATACATACAATGCACTTCTGATCCAAATTCTAATGACATTTTTTAATGTGATGGAGAAACAAATCACCAACTTCACATGGAAGGGAAAGAAGCCCCAGATAAGTAAAGCATTACTGAAAAAGAAGAAGAAAGTGGGAGGCCTCACTCTACCTGATTTTAGAACCTATTATAGAGCCACAGTAGTCAAAACAGCCTGGTACTGGTACAACAACAGGCACATAGACCAACGGAACAGAATTGAGAACCCAGATATAAATCCATCCACATATGAGCAGCTGATATTTGACAAAGGACCAGTGTCAGTTAATTGGGGAAAAGGTAGTCTTTTTAACAAATGGTGCTGGCATAACTGGATATCCATTTGCAAAAAAATGAAACAGGACCCATACCTCACACCATGCACAAAAACTAATTCCAAGTTGATCAAAGACCTAAACATAAAGACTAAAACGATAAAGATCATCGAAGAAAAAATAGGGAAGATATATTGTGGGGCGGAGCCAAGATGGCGGACTAGGCAGACATTACCTCGGATCCCTCTTACAACAAAGACACGGAAAAACAAGTGAATCGATCACGTACATAACAATCTACGAACCCTGAACAACAAACACAGATTTAGAGACGGAGAACGAACTAATACGGGGAAGCAGCGATAGTTTCCAGAGCCTGGAGCCAGAGTACCAGTCAGGTACGGCACAAGCACAGAGACCTGCTCCACCCCCTTGAACTAACCCCGGGAGGGGGACCAGCCGGTTCCACGGGCGGCGTGGGACGCAGCCGGTAGGAGAAATACCCGGGAGGCAGTGACTGATCTTGGAGCAGAAAGAGCAGCATCCGAGCCGGGGAACCGTCCCGCAGGGATTTGGACTGCACGCAGGTACGCCATAAACACGGAGAGTTGCTCCACCCCCTGAACTAACCCCGGGAAGGGGACCAGCCGGGTCGCGCGGGCGGCGTGGGACACAGCCGGTAGGAGAAGTCCCCGGGAGGCAGCGACTGGTATTGGAGTGGGGAGAACAGCGTTCCAGCCGGGACACTGGGTCGCGGCACAAGCACGGGGAGCTACTCCACCCATCTGAACTAACCCCGGGAGGGGGCCCACCTGGTTCACGTGGGCAGCACGGCCACGCGGCTGGAGAGACGAGAAGTCCCCAGGAGGCAGCGACTGATTTTGGAGTTGAGAGTGCACCGTCCCAGTAGGGGAGCCTTGACGCTGGGCGTGGGGCTGGAAGCGGAGGATCTGACCGTGACTCCAGCGGGCCAGACCCCCCGGGGGCAATCTCCACACAGCCAGCACACATAGGCGACGCGCCCGCGGGAATCTCAGATATAACAGTCATTCCAAGCAAGACAAGCAACTCTGGCTGTATTCTGAGGTGCTACTCTCCTATCTCTCTGTTCCCTCCCCCACCCTCCCCAGGCGGCTTCATTAACATCTGAATAGCCTGAGCCAGAGGGAGAACTCTGATAGGGATCTGACTGCAGTTTTTTTTTAGCGGATTTTCTGGAAAAACTAGTTTCCCAGTGATGGCTCGGAGACAACAATCCATATCAAACCACTTAAAGAAGCAGACTGTGACAGCTTCTCCAACCCCCCAAACAAAAGAATCAAAATCTTTCCCAAATGAAGATACAATTTTGGAATTATCAGATACAGAATATAAAAAACTAATTTACAGAATGCTTAATGATATCACAAATGAAATTAGGATATCTGCAGAAAAAGCCAAGGAACACACTGATAAAACTGTTGAAGAACTCAAAAAGATTATTCAAGAACATACTGGAAAAATTAATAAGTTGCAAGAATCCATAGAGAGACAACATGTAGAAATCCAAAAGATTAATAATAAAATAACAGAATTAGACAACACACTAGGAAGTCAGAGGAGCAGACTCGAGCAATTAGAATGCAGACTGGGACATCTGGAGGACCAGGGAATCAACACCAACATAGCTGAAAAAAAATCAGATAAAAGAATTAAAAAAAATGAAGAAACCCTAAGAATTATGTGGGACTCTATCAAGAAGGATAACCTGCGGGTGATTGGAGTCCCAGAACAGGGAGGGGGGACAGAAAACACAGAGAAAATAGTTGAAGAACTTCTGACAGAAAACTTCCCTGACATCATGAAAGACGAAAGGATATCTATCCAAGATGCTCATCGAACCCCATTTAAGATTGATACAAAAAGAAAAACACCAAGACATATTATCATCAAACTCACCAAAACCAAAGATAAACATAAAATTTTAAAAGCAGCCAGGGAGAAAAGAAAGGTTTCCTTCAAGGGAGAATCAATAAGAATATGTTCTGACTACTCAGCAGAAACCATGCAGGCAAGAAGGGAATGGGACGACATATACAGAACACTGAAGGAGAAAAACTGCCAACCAAGGATCATATATCCAGCAAAACTCTCTCTGAAATATGAAGGCGAAATTAAGATATTTACAGACAAACACAAGTTTAGAGAATTTGCAAAAACCAAACCAAAGCTACAAGAAATACTAAAGGATATTGTTTGGTCACAGAACCAATAATATCAGATATCAGCACAACACAAGGTCACAAAACAGAACGTCCTGATATCAACTCAAATAGGGAAATCACAAAAACAAACAAATTAAGATTAATTAAAAAAAAAAAATACACATAACAGGGAATCATGGAAGTCAATAGGTAAAAGATCACAACAATCAAAAAGAGGGACTAAATACAGGAGGCATTGAACTGCCATATGGAGAGTGATACAAGGCGATATAGAACAATACAAGTTAGGTTTTTACTTAGAAAAATAGGGGTACATAATGAGGTAACCACAAAAAGGTATAACAACTCTATAACTCAAGACAAAAACCAAGAAAAACGTAACGACTCAACTAACATAAAGTCAAACACTATGAAAATGAGGATCTCACAATTTACTAAGAAAAACGCCTCAGCACAAAAAAGTATGTGGAAAAATGAAATTGTCAACAACACACATAAAAAGGCATCAAAATGACAGCACTAAAAACTTATTTATCTATAATTACCCTGAATGTAAATGGACTAAATGCACCAATAAAGAGACAGAGAGTCACAGACTGGATAAAGAAACACGATCCATCTATATGCTGCCTACAAGAGACACACCTTAGACTTAGAGACACAAACAAACTAAAATTCAAAGGATGGAAAAAAGTATATCAAGCAAACAATAAGCAAAAAAGAAGAGGAGTAGCAATATTAATTTCTGACAAAATAGACTTTAGACTTAAATCCACCACAAAGGATAAAGAAGGACACTATATAATGATAAAAGGGACAATTGATCAGGAAGACATAACCATATTAAATATTTACGCACCCAATGACAGGGCTGCAAGATACATAAATCAAATTTTAACAGAACTGAAAAGCGAGATAGATACCTCCACAATTATAGTAGGAGACTTCAACACACCACTTTCGGAGAAGGACAGGACATCCAGTAAGAAGCTCAACAGAGACACGGAAGATCTAATTACAACAATCAACCAACTTGACCTCATTGACTTATACAGAACTCTCCACCCAACTGCTGCAAAATATACTTTTTTTTCCAGCGCACATGGAACATTCTCTAGAATAGACCACATATTAGGTCATAAAACAAACCTTTGCAGAGTCCAAAACATCGAATTATTACAAAGCATCTTCTCAGACCACAAGGCAATAAAACTAGAGATCAATAACAGAAAAACGAGGGAAAAGAAATCAAATACTTGGAAAAAGAACAATACCCTCCTGAAAAAAGACTGGGTTATAGAAGACATCAAGGAGGGAATAAGGAAATTCATAGAAAGCAACGAGAATGAAAATACTTCCTATCAAAACCTCTGGGACACAGCAAAAGCAGTGCTCAGAGGCCAATTTATATCAATAAATGCACACATACAAAAAGAAGAAAGAGCCAAAATCAGAGAACTGTCCCTACAACTTGAACAAATAGAAACTGAGCAACAAAAGAATCCATCAGGCACCAGAAGAAAACAAATAATAAAAATTAGAGCTGAACTAAATGAATTAGAGAACAGAAAAACAATCGAAAGAATTAACAAAGCCAAAAGCTGGTTCTTTGAAAAAATTAACAAAATTGATAAACCATTGGCTAGACTGACTAAAGAAATACAGGAAAGGAAACAAATAACCCGAATAAGAAATGAGAAGGACCACATCACAACAGAACCAAATGAAATTAAAAGAATCATTTCAGATTATTATGAAAAATTGTACTCTAACAAATTTGAAAACCTAGAAGAAATGGATGAATTCCTGGAAAAACACTACCTACCTAAACTAACACATTCAGAAGTAGAACAACTAAATAGACCCATAAGAAAAAAAGAGATTGAAACGGTAATCAAAAAACTCCCAACAAAAAAAAGTCCTGGCCCGGACGGCTTCACTGCAGAGTTCTACCAAATTTTCAGAGAAGAGTTAACACCACTACTACTAAAGGTATTCCAAAGCATAGAAAATGACGGAATACTACCCAACTCATTCTATGAAGCCACCATCTCCCTGATACCAAAACCAGGTAAAGACATTACAAAAAAAGAAAATTATAGACCTATATCCCTCATGAACATTGATGCAAAAATCCTCAACAAAATTCTAGCCAATAGAATCCAACGACACATCAAAAAAATAATTCACCCTGATCAAGTGGGATTTATACCAGGTATGCAAGGCTGGTTTAATATCAGAAAAACCATTAATGTAATCCATCACATAAATAAAACAAAAGACAAAAACCACATGATCTTATCAATTGATGCAGAAAAGGCATTTGACAAAGTCCAACACCCATTCATGATAAAAACTCTTACCAAAATAGGAACTGAAGGAAAATTCCTCAACATAATAAAGGGCATCTATGCAAAGCCAACAGCCAATATCACTCTAAATGGAGAGAACCTGAAAGCATTTCCCTTGAGAACGGGAACCAGACAAGGATGCCCTTTATCACCGCTCTTATTCAACATCGTGTTGGAAGTCTTAGCCAGGGCAATCAGGCTAGACAAAGAAATAAAAGGTATCCGGATTGGCAAGGAAGAAGTAAAGTTATCACTATTTGCAGATGACATGATTATATACACAGAAAACCCTAAGGAATCCTCCAGAAAACTACTGAAACTAATAGAAGAGTTTGGCAGAGTCTCAGGTTATAAAATAAACATACAAAAATCACTTGGATTCCTCTACATCAACAAAAAGAACACCGAAGAGGAAATAACCAAATCAATACCATTCACAATAGCCCCCAAGAAGATAAGATACTTAGGATTAAATCTTACCAAGGATGTAAAAGACCTATACAAAGAAAACTACAAAGCTCTACTACAAGAAATTCAAAAGGACATACTTAAGTGGAAAAACATACCTTGCTCATGGATAGGAAGACTTAACATAGTAAAAATGTCTATTCTACCAAAAGCCATCTATACATTTAACGCACTTCCGATCCAAATTCCAATGTCATATTTTAAGGGGATAGAGAAACAAATCACCAATTTCATATGGAACGGAAAGAAGCCTCGGATAAGCAAAGCACTACTGAAAAAGAAGAAGAAAGTGGGAGGCCTCACCTTACCTGACTTCAGAACCTATTATACAGCCACAGTAGTCAAAACAGCCTGGTATTGGTACAACAACAGACACATAGACCAATGGAACAGAATTGAGAACCCAGACATAGATCCATCCACGTATGAGCAGCTGATATTTGACAAAGGATCAGTGTCAATTAACTGGGGAAAAGATAGCCTTTTTAACAAATGGTGCTGGCATAACTGGATATCCATTTGCAAAAAAATGAAACAGGACCCATACCTCACACCATGCACAAAAACTAACTCCAAGTGGATCAAAGACCTAAACATAAAGACTAAAACGATAAAGATCATGGAAGAAAAAATTGGGACAACCCTAGGAGCCCTAATACAAGGTATAAACAGAATACAAAAATTACCAAAAATGATGAAGAGAAACCCGATAACTGGGAGCTCCTAAAAATCAAACACCTATGCTCATCTAAAGACTTCACCAAAAGAGTAAAAAGACCACCTACAGATTGGGAAAGAATTTTCAGCTATGACATCTCCGACCAGCGCCTGATCTCTAAAATCTACATGATTCTGTCAAAACTCAACCACAAAAAGACAAACAACCCAATCAAGAAGTGGGCAAAGGATATGAACACACATTTCTCTAAAGAAGATATTCAGGCAGCCAACAGATACATGAGAAAATGCTCTCGATCATTAGCCATTAGAGAAATGCAAATTAAAACTACGATGAGATTCCATCTCACACCAACAAGGCTGGCATTAATCCAAAAAACACAAAATAATAAATGTTGGAGAGGCTGCGGAGAGATTGGAACTCTCATACACTGCTGGTGGGAATGTAAAATGGTACAACCACTTTGGAAATCTATCTGGCGTTATCTTAAACAGTTAGAAATAGAACTACCATACAACCCAGAAATCCCACTCCTAGGAATATACCCTAGAGATACAAGAGCCTTCATACAAACAGATATATGCACACCCATGTTTACTGCAGCTCTGTTTACAATAGCAAAAAGTTGGAAGCAACCAAGGTGTCCATCAATGGATGAATGGGTAAATAAATTGTGGTATATTCACACAATGGAATACTACACATCGATAAAGAACAGTGACGAATCTCTGAAACATTTCATAACATGGAGGAACCTGGAAGGCATTATGCTGAGCGAAATGAGTCAGAGGCAAAAGGACAAATATTGTATAAGACCACTATTATAAGATCTTGAGAAATAGTAAACCTGAGAAGAACACATACTTTTGTGGTTACGAGGGGGGGAGGGAGGGAGGGTGGGAGAGGGTTTTTTATTAATTAATCAGTAGATAAGAACTGCTTTAGGTGAAGGGAAAGACAACACTCAATACATGGAAGGTCAGCTCAATTGGACTGGACCAAAAGCAAAGAAGTTTCCGGGATAAAATGAGTGCTTCAAAGGTCAGCGGAGTAAGCGCGGGGGTCTGGGGAACATGGTTTGCGGGGACTTCTAAGTCAATTGGCAAAATAATTCTATTATGAAATCATTCTGCATCCCACTTTGAAATGTGGCGTCTGGGGTCTTAAATGCTAACAAGCAGCCATCTAAGATGCAGCAATTGGTCTCAACCCACCTGGAGCAAAGGAAAATGAAGAACACCAAGCCCACATGACAACTAAGAGCCCAAGAGACAGAAAGGGCCACATGAACCAGAGACCTACATCATCCTGAGACCAGAAGAACTAGTTGGTGCCCGGCCACAATCGATGACTGCCCTGACAGGGAGCTCAGCAGAGGACTCCTGAGGGAGCAGGAGATCAGTGGGATGCAGACCCCAAATTCTCATAAGAAGACCAAACTTAATGGTCTGACTGAGACTGGAGGAATCCCGGCGGCCATGCTCCCCAGACCTTCAGTTGACACAGGACAGGAACCATCCCCGAAGACAACTCATCAGAAATGAAAGGGACTGGTCAGCGGGTGGGAGAGAGATGCTGATGAAGAGTGAGCTAATTATATCAGGTGGACACTTGAGATTGTGTTGGCAACTCTTGCCTGGAGGGGGGATGGGAGGATAGAGAGAGAAGGAAGCCGGCAAAATTGTCAAGAAAGGAGAGACTGAAAGGGCTGACTCAAGACGGGGAGAGTAAGTGGGAATAGGGAGTGAGATGTATGTAAACTTATATGTGACAGACTGTTTGGATTTGTAAACGTTCACTTGAAGCTTGATAAAAGTTATTATAAAAAAAAAAAAAATAGGGAAACCTTAGGAGCAATACAAGGCATAAACAGAATACAAAACATTACCAAAAATGATGAAGAGAAACCAGATAACTGGGAGCTCCTAAAAATCAAACACCTATGCTCATCTAAAGACTTCACCAAAGGAGTAAAAAGACCACCTACAGATTGGGAAAGAATTTTCAGCTATGACATCTCCGACCAGTACCTGATCTCTAAAATCTATATGATTCTGTTAAAACTCAACCACAAAAAGACAAACAACCCAATCAAGAAGTGGGCAAAGGATATGAACACACACTTCACTAAAGAAGATATTCAGGCAGCTAACAGATACATGAGAAAATGCTCTCGATCATTAGCCATTAGAGAAATGCAAATTAAAACTACTATGAGATTCCATCTCACTCCAACAAGGCAGGCATTTATCCAAAAAACACAAAATAATAAATGTTGGAGAGGCTGCGGAGAGATTGGAACTCTTATACACTGCTGGTGGGAATGTAAAATGGTACAACCACTTTGGAAATCTATCTGGCATTTTCTTAAAAAGTTAGAAGTAAAACTACCATAAAAAAAAAAAAAATTTTTAAATCCCCCTCCTCAGAATATAGCCTAGAGAAATAAGAGCCTTCACACGAACAGATACATGCACATCCATGTTTATTGCAGCTCTGTTTACAATAGCAAAAAGCTGGAAGCAACCAAGGTGTCCATCAACGGATGAGTGGTTAAATAAATTGTGATATATTCACACAATGAAATACTATGCATCAGTAAAGAACAGTGAGGAATCTGTGAAACATTTCATAACATGGAGGAACCTGGAAGGCATTAGTCAGTTGCAAAAGGACAAATATTGTATAAGACCACTATTATAAGATCCTGAGAAATAGGATAAACTGAAAAGAACACATACTTTTGTGGTTACAAGGGGAGGATGGAGGGAGGATGGGAGAGGGTTATTTACTATCTAGTTAGTAGATAAGAACTACTTTAGGTGAAGGGAAGGACAATACTCAATACACGGAAGGTCAGCTCAACTGGACTGGACCAAAAGCAAAGAAGTTTCCAGGATAAACTGAATGCTTCAAAGGTCAGCAGAGCAAGGGCGGGGGTTTGGGGACTGTGGCTTAAGGGGACTTCTATGTCAATTGGCAAAATAATTCTATTATGAAAACATTCTGCATCCCACTTTGAAATATGGCGTCTGGGGTCTTAAATGTTAACAAGTGGGCATCTAAGATGCATCAATTGGTCTCAACCCACCTGGATCAAAGGAGAATGAAGAACACCAAGGTCACACAATAACTATGAGCCCAAGAGACAGAAAGGGCCACATGAACAAGAGACTTACATCATCCTGAGACCAGAAGAACTAGATGGTGCCCGGCCACAACCGATGACTGCCCTGACAGGGAGCACAACAGAGAACCCCTGAGGGAGCAGGAGAACAGTGGGATAAAAAAAAAAAAAATGCAGACCCCAAATTCTCATAAAAAGACCAGACTTAATGGTCTGACTGAGACTAGAGGAATCCCGGCGGTCATGGTCCCCAAACCTTCTTTTGGCCCAGGACAGGAACCATTCCCGAAGACAGCTCATCAGACATGGAAGGGACTGGACAATGGATTGGAAAGAGATGCCGATGAAGAGTGGGCTACTTGAATCAGGTGGACACTTGAGACTGTGTTGGCATCTCCTGTCTGGAGGGGAGATAGGAGGGTAGAGAGAGTTGGAAGCTGACAAAATTGTCACGAAAGGAGAGACTGGAAGGGCTGACTCATTAGGGGGAGATTAAGTGGGAGCATGCAGTAAGGTGTATATAAACTTATATGTGACAGACTGACTTGATTTGTAAATGTTCACTTAAAGCTCAATAAAAATTATTACAAAAAAGACTTACTGATAATTACTGATGAATAGAATACAAAAGTTGGAAACAGAGAAGAACAGCAGTTGGCAAATATGGCCTTGGAGACAGAAATAACGCCAGAGAGAATATGACAGAATTTTGCAAGACCAACAACTTACTCATCGCAAATACCCTTTTTAAATAACATAAACAGTGACTATACAAGTGGACCTCACCGGATGGAATATACAGGAATCAAATCAACTACATCTGTGGAAAGAGACAATGGAGAAGCTCAGTATCATCAGTCGGAAGGAGGCCAGGGGCCGACTGCAGGACAGATAATCAATTGATCACATGGAAGTTCAAGTTGAAGTGGAAGAAAACTAAAACAAGTCCACAGGAGCTAATTACAACCTTGAGTATATCCCACCTGAATTTAGAAGCCATCTCAAGACTACCTTAGATGCACTGAATATTAACGACTAAAGATCAGACGAGCTGTGAGATGACATCAAGCACATTATACATGAAAAAAAGCAAAAGGTCATTAAAAAGACAGGAAAGAAGGAAAAGACCAAGATGGATGTCAGAACACGTTCTGAAACTTTCTCTTGAATGTAGAGCAGCTAAAGGGAATGGAAGAACTAATGAAGTAAAACAGTTGAACAGAAGATTTCAAAGCTAGTTTCGAGAACACAAAGTAAAGTAGTATAATGAAATGTGCAAAGACCTGGAGTTAGAAAACCAAAAAGAAAGAACACATGCAGCATTTCTCAAGCAAAAGGAACTGAAAAAAAAATAATAATAAGTTTTAAGACTCGAATTACAATATTGAAGGTTTCCATGGGCAAAATATTGAACACTGCAGGAAGCATCAAAAGAAATTGGAAGGAACACACACAGAGTCAATGTTCCAAAAAGAATCGTTCGGTGTTCAGCCATTTCAGGAAGTAGCATATGATGAAGAATTGATGGTACTAAAGGAAGAAGTCCAAGCTGCACTGAAGGGATTGGCAAAAACAAGGCTCCAAGAATTGACGGAATACCAGTTGAGATGTTTCAATGAAGAGACACTGGAAGTTCTCATTCATCTATGTCAAGGAATTTGGAAGACAAACTTGGCAAACAGACTGTAAAAGATACATATTTGCACCTATTCCAAAGAAAGGTGATCCAACCGAATGTGGAAATTATCAAACAATAACATTAATACCACATGCAAGTAAAATTTTGCTGAAGATAATTCAAAAATTGTTGCTACAGTGTATCGACAGGGAACTGCCAGAAGTTCAATGTGGATTCAGAAGAGGACACTAAGGGTGAGATATCATTGCTGATATCAGATGGATCTTAGCTGAAAGTAGGGAATACCAGAAAGATGTTTACCTGTGTTTTATTGACTATGCAGTAACATTCAACTGTGTGAATCATAAAAAATTATGGATATCATTGTGAAGAATAGGAATCCCAGAAACTTAATCAGTGCTCGTGAGGAACCTGTAACATAGACCAAGAGGCAGGCATTTGAACGGAACAAGAGGATACTGCATGGTTTAAAATCAGGAAAGGTATGTGTCAGAGTTGTATTCTTTCATCATATTTACTCAATCTGTATGCTGAGAAAATAATCTGGACTATATGCAGAAGAAGTGAACATTAGGATTTGAGGAGGATTCTCCAACAAACTGTAATATGCAGGTGACACAACCTGGCTTGCTGAAAGTGAAGAGGACTTGAAGCACTTACTGATGAATATCAAAGACCACAGTTTTCAATATGGATTGCACTTCAACATAAAGAAAACAAAAATCCTTCACAACTGGACCAATAAGCAACATCATGATAAATGTAGAAAAGATTGAAGTTAACAGGATTTCATTTTACTTGGATCCGCAAACAACATCCATGCAAGCAGCAGTCAAGAAATCAAAGGATGTATTGCATTAGGCAAATCTGCTGGGAAAAAGAAAAAAAAAAAAAAAACTCTTTAAAGTGCTAAAAAGCAAAGATGTTATTTTGTGAACTAAGTTGCTTCTGGCTAGAGCCATGGTGTTTTCAATCATCCATAAGAATGCAAAAGCTGGACAATGAATAAGGAAGACTGAAGAAGGATTGATGCATTTGAATGATGGTGTTGACAAAGAATACTAAATATATCATGGACTACAAGAAGAATGAACAAACCTGTCTTGGAGGAAGCACAGCCAAAATTCTCCTTAGAAGCTGGGATGGTAAGATTTCTTCTCATATACTTTGGACATGTTATTCAGGAGGGTCCAGTCCCCGAAGAAGTACATCATACTTGGTAAAGAAGAGGGTCAGCATAAAAGAGGAAGATCCTCAACAAGATGGACTGACATTGTGGCTGCAACAATGGGCTCAAACATAGCAATGATTGTGAGAACGGCTCAGGAGTGAGCAGTGTTCCATTCTGTTGTACATAGGGTCTCTATGAATGGGAACCAGCTGGATGGCAGCTAACAACAACATATGGTCAGTTTACAGAAAGGAAACTGTATAATTTGTTATGAGCAGTAGTGGTCATGAAATCTGTCTAGGGATAGTGTCATTTAGCTGTGTCTTGAAACTGGAGAGAAGGAGGAGAAGGTGGTAGTTTGAAAATATGTCCAAAAATTCTTCATACTCCTCCCTTTAGAAAGTGGAGCTTAGTTCCCCTCTCCTTAAGAGGAGTTTACTTAGTGACTTATTTCTAATGAATAGCATATGGCAGAATCAATGGCTAGAGACTTCCAAACTGGATCATAAAATACATCACAGCATGTTTTGAATCTCTCACTTTGGGGAAAATGGGCTGCCATGTTGTGAAGACATTCAAGCAGTCATATAGAGAAATCTACATGTTGAGGAATAGGGGCCACCTGCCAAAAGCCAGCAAGAAAGTAGTCTCCTTCCAATGGCTATATAAGTGAGCCATCTTGGGGTCAATCCTCCACTCCCACTCAAGCCTAAAGGCAACTGAAGAACCAGCTGATGTCTTGACTGCAACCTCATGAGAAACCTGAGCCGGGGCTGCTCTCAAATTCCAAACCAACCAACAAACCAACCAACAAACAAACCTGTGGCCATTGGATCCCAAGTGGATTCCAACTCATAAAACCTATAAGAATATACAGTGAATCCTGTGAACGCTGGAACTCAAGGGGATTGTCTTGTTTTTCCGGGTGTTGCAAGTTTCCTGCCTTTGATGGGGTGCAGTCTTACCACTTTTCTATGCTCGTTTTCCTTCTCTGACAGACTTTTGGCTTACACAATTTCTGGCTTTTGCAAGTTTTATTGTAACAATTTTATGTGATAAATTGCTAAGTATTGGGGTGATTAACCATGGAGTAATAGATAAAAATTATAGTGATTTATCATAGGGTTTTGAGTATGTGGGCAACTTGAGGGACCAAAGGTCACCTAGGACAAAGGAAGAATTTATTGTGTGTAACCAAACTTAAAATTTTTAATAAATCAAAAAATAGCATTAGATAAAGTGAAATGACACTTAGGGGGTCAAATATTATATTGAGGTCAAACACATTTGACAGATATTATTATCAGTTAGTCTTTCTTTTAGTAAGCTGCTTTAGCATTCACAAAAATATTTTAATACATCTTGCTGTATTTAATTCCAATTACAGACCACCAAGGTGTATGTTACAGTCCTTAGTCCAGAAAACAGGAGATAGATGTTTTCTTTATATTATAATGAGATAGTTAATTGCGTTGAAGTGACCTAGATGGTCAGAAGCAGGGCTTGGATTTGACCTCAAGCTTTCTAATGCAAGATTTATTGATCATTCCTTTGTACCACATTTCTTCAACCTCTGCACTATTGATATTTTGGTGGGAAAATTCTTTCTTATGGGGATTGTTTTGTGTATGTTAGGATTTTTAGCAGCAAACCTGGCCTCTGCTTACTAGGTTCCAGTAGCCAGTAGCAGCTTCACCCTAGTTGTGATAGTCATCAAAATTGTCTTTGTATATTACCAAATGCACCCTGGGAGGCAAAATCACTACTGGTTGAGAACTACCATTTTATATTTTTCTAACCATGGTTTATTAAATATTTTTTAATATATAAATGAGCAAGACGTATCTTAGTGAAATAATTTACCAAACCTAAAATAATCTGACTTCAAAAACTAACTGCAGAGGAATTTGAAATTTAGTGACTACAAGCAAACCATATTTATACCTATTCAAGAATGGTAATCCAACCCAATGTGGAAATTATTGAACAATATCATTAACATCACACAAGCAAAATTTTGCTAAAGATCATTCAAAAGCGGCTGTAACAGTATATCAACAGGAAACTGCCAGAAATTCAGGCTGGATTCAGAAGAGGACATGGAACCAGGGATATCATTGCTGATGTTAGATGGATCCTGGCTGAAAGCAGAGAATACCAGAAGGATGTTTACCTGTATTTTATTGACTATGCAAAGACATTCAACTGTGTGAATCATGGCAAATTATGGATGACATTGCAAAGAAAGGGAATTCCAGAACACTTCATTGGGCTCATGTGGAAACTATACATAGATCAAGAGGCAGTTGTTCAAACACAACAAGGGGATACTGTGTGATTTAAAGTCAGGAAAGGTATGCATCAGGATTGTACCCTTTCACCACACCTATTCAATCTGTATGCTGTGCAAATAATTCTAGAAGCTGGACAATACGAAGAACAGCGCATCAGGATTAGAGGAAGACTCACTAACAACCTGCAATATGCAGATGACACAACCTTGCTTGCTGAAAGCGAAGAGGATTTGAAGCACTTACTGATGAAGATCAAAGACCACAGCTTTCACTATGGATTTCACCTCAACATTATGAAAACAAAAATCCTCACAACTGGACCAATAAACAACATCATGATAAAGGGAGAAAACATTAAAGTTGTCAAGCATTTCATTTTGCTTGGATCCACAATCAACAGCCATGGAAGCAGCAGTTAAGAAATAAAAAGATGCGTTGCGTTGGACAAATCTGCTACAAAGGACCTCTTTAAAGTGTTGAAAAGCAAAGATGTCACCTTATAGACTAACCCAAGCCTGACCCAAGCCATGATATTTTCAATCACATCATATGCATGTGAAATCTAGACAATGAATAAGGAAGACCAAGGAAAAATTAATGCCTTTGAATTGTGGTGTTGGCAAAGAATACTGAATATACCATGGACTGCCAAAAGAAAGTATGAATCTGTCTTGGAAGAAGTACATCCAGAATGCTGCGTAGAAGCAAGGATGGCAAGACTGGATTTTACATACTTTGGACATGCTCTCAGGGGGGATCAGTCCCTGGAGAAGGACGTCAGGCTTGGTAAAGTATGGAATCAGCGGAAAAGAGGAAGACCCTCAACAAAATGGACTATCAAAGTGGCTGCAACAATGGGCTCAAGCATAACAACGATTGTGAGCACGGCACAGGACCGGGCAGTGTTTCGTTCTGTGGTACATAGGGTCACTGTGGGTCAGAACCAACTCGATGGCACCTAACAATAACAACAAAAAGCAATGAAAGCATGTGCAATGCTTATTATGATATGTTCCATAGAAAGAGAAAGCTAAGTGATTTTAAGG
Source organism: Loxodonta africana (assembly GCF_030014295.1). NCBI lineage: Eukaryota > Metazoa > Chordata > Mammalia > Proboscidea > Elephantidae > Loxodonta > Loxodonta africana. The sequence goes on along the minus strand of NC_087363.1, from coordinate 51,931,060 downwards.
CATAAAAGCAGCATTAGGGTTAATAAAGTTAAAGAAAGGTCTTAATTGAATAAATGTAGATTTGAAGTTGTCCATTTGGAAGAAGGTAAGTAACTTTATTTATTGTTTTATTAAATTAATTTGTACTTCCAAATAATAATTTCAATATTTCTAAGATTAGTGTGCAAAAATGGAAATATACCCATTAGAATATTGCGTTTGTGATTTCACTGAAAGTATGAACTATTGATTACGTAACTAAAACCGAATCATTTTTATCATCTCTTTGGTAGAAGTTCTACTAAACCAAATACATGCAACACCAAAAATATTGTGCGTTCTCTGAATCAGGTTATGCATTTTCTCAATTTATTTAGCTCACTGTTTTTATTTTTTGAGGGTGGGGTGCTATTTTCCTAATTAAAGCACTTTCATAAAAAATGGTAAGTAAATTACAGTCCCTTTAACTTGTTAAAGTTTCAAATGAGAGTTCTAGGAAAATTTATCAGAAGCATCCACTGGGGTAACCTGAATTGAATCCTAGTTAGCTGTGAATTTTGACTAATTGTTATTCCCCTGTTCCACTAGCGTGATGAATACAGGTTTTACAAAATGTTGACTTTTTGTAGGGAAATGCCAGATAGTGGAATTACTGCAATTGCTACCAGAATAAAAACCCACAATTGTGCTGTAATTAGATATATGTCAGCAATATCATACAAATGCATGTAGACTATAAACTATTTTAAATGAGTTAGATGATTATTTTATAAGAAACAGATTCATTTCATTTGAGCCCTCCTTGGGGAAGTCAATATAGAGATTGCCAATACAAGCAATTACATGTTAAATGGAATTTGCACAGTACATTTGAGTGTAGATCTTACTTTTTTTTTTTTTTTTTTGCATAATTGCAAATAATTGCATTCCAATGAGGCAATACAAACTGCACGTCATGGGAAACATCAGTGTTTCTCTTCACTAACTGGCTACAGTGAGAGCTTTAAGTTTGAAGTACTGGAAGGTAATAGTAGAACGAATATTGTTCACCAACACCACAATTCAAAGGCATCAATTCTTCTTCAGTCTTCCTTATTCATTCTCCAGCTTTTGCATGCATGTGAGGCAACTGAACATACTATGGCTTGGGTCATGTGCACCTTAGTCCTCAAAGTGACATCTTTGTTTTTTACACTTGAAAGAGGTCTTTTGCAATAGATTTGCCCAGCTTCTCACGTTATTTGCTCAGCATACAGACTGAATAAGTATGGTGAAAGGATACAACCCTGATGCACAACTTTGCTTACTTTAAACCACACAGTATTCCTTTGTCCTGTTCGAACAACTGCCTCTTGGTCTTTGTATAGTTTCCACATGAGCCCAATTAAGTGTTCTGGAATTCCCATTTTTTGCAATGTTCTGAACCCAGCTTCAACTTCTGGCAGTTCCCTGTGGATATATTGTTGCAACCGTTTTTTGTTTCAGCCGGTTGGCCAGGTAGCTGTGTTCCTAATTTCTTGGTATAGACAAGTGAGCACTCCCAGATTTGAATCTGTTGAAATATCTCAGTGGGTATTCTGTCAATTCCTGGAACATTGTTTTTTGCCAATGGCTTCAGTGCAGTTTGGACTTCATCCTTCAGTACCATCGGTTCTAGATCATATGCTACCTCCTGAAATGTTTCAACATTGACCAATCCTTTTGGTACATCTATCCAAACTCCAAACCAACCCACTGCCTTCAGGTTGAATTCTGACTCATAGTAACCCTACCGGATGTTGTAGGACTGCCCCACAGTGTTTCCAAGTAGACGCAAATCTCCCCAACTTTCTCCTGTGGAGCTGCTGGTGGTTTCAGATTGCCAACCTTTCAGTTAGCAGCAGAGTGCTGAACCAGTACACCACCAGGGATGCTGAGTATATCTGTACTAAAGAAAAATAACAGTTTTTAAAAATGATGAAGACCTAAACACCTGAATTAAAATGGGAACTGGAGGCAATACAGCAAGTTTAAGGACAAAATGTACAGTAAGATATTATTTAGATTTTAAAAATACTATGTATCTTTACAGGTATATACAGATCATTTCCTAGAAAAAAAAAATCTGGAATCCCAAACTGAGATGATTGCTAACTCTAAGGAGGGGAGAAGAAACCAAGCCTGAGGATGGCAGTCAAAGGTGGATTTTTGCTTAATGTGTAATATTTTAATATATTCAAGAAGAATGTATTCATGTATAACTTGCATATTTTAAAAAATGTTTTTAGACACAACTCAAATAGCTTTTAAATGTGCTCAGACACAATACTGATTTTAACCTTTTCAGGCCCAGTGGTACATCCCGTTGCCGTCGAGTCGATTCCAACTCATAGTGACCCTATAGCAACACATACAGTGACCATGAAATTTTTAAGCCTCTCAGGTTTATTGGGAACCTGTTGTACCACTGACATTGTATGCCTCCACAAGGCAGGGTCCGTTATGACTGTTTGAAACCAGAGAAATGGGTGTGTGCCGCAAATTACTATTTTTAGAGTATTGTATGAGGTGTCTGAATTTTTGGTAGAAAAAATGGAAATTCTGAAAATTTTTATTTGTTACACATATATATATCAATAGACCTTGGTAGGAACTCTGGGGTATACTGGGCATTTCATAAAAAAAAAAAAAAAAATTCATATGTACCACTAAATATTTAGGGTAGGCTTGTGGGAGGGGGCAAGGAAAAAAAATCCATACCACCTGCCAAAAATTCAGATACACTCTTTGATTCAGCATGTTTCCATTAACGAAAACACATGATATCAACAAAAAATTCAAAGCAGAAAATAATTCAGTCACCAAAGGATTAAAGAGCTATAAACAATCTTTAAGGTCTAAAATATGAGCTGTGTATATAAACCCAGGTATGACTATTTTAAAATCCCTCTTTTTGTCTCCAGGACACAAACGTCTTGACAGCTGACTGCCAGGAGGCTGCAGGCAGGGACTAGGTAGTTTTCGGGAAGGCCGTGCCATGCCCGCAGGGGTTGCCAGGGGAGAGTTCATAAGGCAAACGTAGAGAAGTAATATTAGTGGACAATAAGTATTTTCATGAAGGATCTGTTTGGAAGGAAATAAGAAGTAAGGCACTGAGTCAAAAGTCAGAGGGGCAGGTAAGCTGAAAGCTGAAAGGGACAGGTTGCTAGAGAGACAGAACATGGCATAGAGCGGGGGTGCGTTGACATACAGTCGCGAGCCAGAGCCCACTCAGGGTGACTTTTACAAATAATATCATCCTCAGTAGCACATGATGTAGTGATCGCTCTCCAGACAAAGTATATAAGTTAACTGTTGTTATTTATCTTGGTTTTTACTGTTTAATTTCTCTGGAAAATATTAAGATTTTTAATCTAACCTCAATGTTCTTAAATTTCTCTACTATCTATCTAATATAGATCTCTTCCCGTTGGTTGGCCAGGTAGCTGCCTTCCAAATTTCTTGGCATAGACAAGTGAGTGCTTCCAGATTTGCATCTGTTTGTTGAAACATCTGTCATGGATTGAATTGTGTGCCCCCCAAAATATCTGTCAACTTGGCTGGCCCAGAGTTCCCAGTATTGTGTGAATGTGATTTTCCTTCCTATGTGTTATAAATCCTATCTCTATGATGTTGATGGAAACCCTGATGGCGTAGTGGTTAAGTGCTACGGCTACTAACCAAAGGGTTGACAGATGGAATCTGCCAGGCACTCCTTGGAAACTCTATGTGGCAGTTATACTCTGTCCTATAGGGTCCCTATGAGTCGGGATTGACTCAACGGCACCGGGTTTGTTTTTTTTTAGTGGGTTTTATGATGTTGATGAGATGGGATTAGCAGCAGTTATGTTAATGAGGCAGGACTCAATCTACAAAATTGGGCTGTGCCTTGAGCCAATCTCTTTCGAGATATAAAAGGGAGAAGCAAGCAGATAGACATGGGGACCTCATACCACCAAGAAAGCAGCACCAGGAACAGAGTGCATCTTTTGGACCCAGGGTTCCTGTGTGGAGAAGCTCATAGACAAAGATTGATGACAAGGAAGTTCCCCAAGAGCTGACAGAGAGGGAAAGTCTTTCCTGGAGCTGACGCCCTGAATTTGGACTTGTAGCCTACTAGACTGTGAGAGAATAAATTTCTCTTTGTTAAAGCCATCCATTTTGGGTATTTCTGTTATAGCAGCACTATATAACTAAGACAACATCTCAATTGGTATTCTGTCAATTTCTAGAGACTTTTTTTTCACCAACGTCTTTGGTGCAGTTTGGTCTTCCTTCAACACCATTGGTTCTTCATCTTATACTACCTCCAGAAAAGGCTGAATGTCGACCAAGTCTTTTTTGGTACAATGACTGTTTATTCCTTCCTTCCATCTTCTTTTGATGATTCCTGTGTCATTCATATTCGCCCATAGAATCCTTCAATATTGCAATTTGAGGATTAATGTTTTTTCATCAGTTCTTTCAGCTTAAGAAATGCTGAGTGTGTTCTCCCTTTCTGGTTTTCTATTTCCAGGTCTTTGCACATTTCTTTATATTACTTTACTTGTCTTCTTGAGCCTCCCTTTGAAATCTTCTGTTCAGCTCTTTTACTTCATCATTTCTTCCATTTGCTTTAGCCGCCCCACATTGAAGAGCAAGTTTCAGAGTCTCTTCTAACATCCATTTTGTTCTTTACTTTCTTGCCGTGTTTTTGATAGACCACTACTCATCTGTCAGTTTGTTGTATTGTGGTGGCTTGCATGTTGCTGTGATGCCATAAGCTATGCTGCTAATATTTAAAATACCAGCAGGTTCACCTATGGTGGGCAGGTTTCAGTGGAGATTCCAGACTAAGACAGATTACAAAGAAGGAACTGGTGGTCTACTTCTGAAAAAAATTGGCCAGTGAAAACTGTATATATAGCAGGGAAACATTATCTGATATAGTGCCAGAAGATGAGGCCCTCAGGTTGGAAGGTACTCAAAATACAACTGAGGGGAGAGCTGCCTCTTCAAAATAGAGTCAACCTTAATGATGTAGATGGAGTATAGCTCTCAGAACCATCATATGCTGATGTGGCATGACTAAAAATGAGAAGAAACAGTTGCAAACATACATTAATAATCAGAATGTGGAACGTACAAAGTATGAATCTAGGAAAATTGGAAGTTGTCACAAATGAAATGGAACACTAGAATATAGTAGCTTGGGCATTAGTGGGCTGAAACGGATTGGTACTGGCCATTTTGAATATGACAATCATATGGTCTACTATGCTGGGAATAACAAACTGAAGAGAAACAGTGTCACACTCACTGTTAAAAAGAACATTTCAAGATCTATCCTGAAGTACAATGCTGTCAGTGATAGGATAATATCCATAAAAAAAAAAAATCCATAGGCCTATAAAAAAGATCAATTAATATGATTATTACTCAAGTTTATGCACTAACCACTAATGCCAAAACAAAAAAACAAACCAATTACTGTTGAGTCAATTCTGACCCATAGCGACCCTGTAGGACAGAGTAGAATTGCCCCATAAATTTTCCAAAGAGCAGCTAGTGAATTTGAACTGCCGACCTTTTAGTTAGCAGCTATAGCTTGCTACACCCCTTAACCACTGCACCACCGGGGCTTCACTAATGCCAAAGATGAAGACAGTTAACACTTTATCAACTTCTGCATTCTGAAATTGATCAAACATGCAATCAAGATGCATTGATAATTACCGGCGATGGGAATTCAAACTTTGGAAACAAAGAAAAGGATCAGTAGTTGGAAAATATGACCTTGGTGATAGAAATGACTCCGGAGATGGCATGATAGAATTTCGCAAGACCATTGACCTATTCATTGGAAATACCTTTTTTCAACATCATAAATTGTGACTATACATGTGGGCCTCACCAGATGTAATACACAGGAATTAAATTGCCTTCATCTGCAGGAAAAATGATGATTGAGAAGCTAAATATTATCAGTCAGAACAAGGCTGGGGGCCAGCTGCAAAACAGACCACCAATTGCTCATATGCAATTTCAGATTGAAGTCGAATCTTCAGTATATCCTACTTGAGTTTAGAGACTATGTCAAGTAGAGATTTGACGCATTGAACACTAGTAACCAATGACCAGATGATTGGTGGGATGACATCAAGGACATCATAAATGACGAAAGCAAAAGGTCATTAAAGAGATAGGAAAGAATTGTGTACCTACTATGTGTCAATTACAATATCAACTTCTAATATGCAAATTATACTAAAAATATTTTAAAAGGAAGTACTACAGTCAAATGTATTAAACATAAAAACACAAATAAGGCATGCTGTCTGTTTCCAGGGTGACTACAAGCTAGGAGAGGAAAACAGACATGAAAAAAGATACTTGTTATTTTTTGTGACTGGTACTTTGATAGACATGATAACCACCCTACTTCCAGTAATTATAATTCTAATTTGTATTCTAAGATAAAAAGACACAGGCTGAGTCAAATGAAAATGAAGATTCACTCTCTTCTGAAGTGTGAAAGTTCTATTCAAAAGATTACGTTTTAGAAACATTTCTTTTTTTCTGTTGTGCTCTTGGTTCAGGAATGCCAAAACATCACACAGTTTTGCTGCCAATATACACTCAAACAGAGAAAAACCTTGTGAATGAGTAAGTATATTGTTATGCAATTTCTGGAAAAGTTTTTGAAGGTTATGAGAGTTCAAGGAAACAACTAAATCCCTTAAATAACAACAGATGCCTAAGAATTTAGTCTTCTTAACATGAACTTGGTTGACTTTTGTCTATACATATCCTATTGGTATTTGTAAAGCATGTGGCTAATTTGGGTCAAAAGGCACTTAAAGAGTTTTCTTAGTGATGCTCGACATAAATTTCAAAATAGGTCTCAAAAAAAAAAAAATTTAAGGCACTAGTTTATATTATCACCATAGTAACTGCTATTGACATTTTTATATTTAGATTTATTGTATTGCCAACAAATTTAATGTCAAAATGCTTTTTTTTAATATAAAAATAAACATAAAATATCTACGTGTAAAATCACAAGAGTTAATCAAGGGGTCTGAAGTTTATTGTGCTTAGTTTGGCCCTTTTCCAGCAGCCATAGCTGTTGGTGTAATTGAGACCCACAAGTCAAATCATTCTCATATTCACATATGCCCAGGTCAGTAGAAAAAAAAATTAGATGCTCTTATTTATTCCCTTTGGACCACACAGCAGAAAGAGAGTGGATATGTGGCAATTATCCATTTCATTATCTCAGTATAAGAAAGTAATTGATATAATCCAGATAACTCAGCCCCTAAGTAAGGAATGATGGGCTAAATTTGTGACTATTTGTTCAAACTTGTTATTCAACTTACTACTCTTCCTCTTAATTTGTGGCATGAAGTCTTTGAACTGGTGAGAATAAGAATTTTTTTGGTTGCCAACACTATATAGCAACAGCCGTATATTCTAATTCTAAAACACTATAATTAGGTAATTAATGGGGAAGAAAAAAATATTTATGCCTAAGGCTGTTCCTAGATTGTTATTTATTCCAAATAATTATTGCAAAACCCCTAAGATTTCAGTAGTAGTAGAATGGTCTGAAAAAATTATTATCAATTTAGATGTTGGAATACTTATACAGCCATGATACCTCACATTTTTTAAAAAAGTTTGTGATTGGAAACGTGCTCATGACGTAAGAAGAAATACAATATGATCTATTTTTTTAAAGTATAACTGAGAGTGGGCATATATGTGTGTACATTTATATTTAATTTTTGTTCTGGAAAAGAAAAATCCAAACTGTTATCTGTAGTTGATGGAACTCCTCACCATTTTTATTTCTATTTTTTTTTTAATGCTGTCTATTCTTTCTAAAATGAGTATATATTACTTTAAATACAGGTTATATTATTAATATAGCAATGGTGTATGAGTGATGTTTCAGTCATTTATTCCACAGAAACATTCAAAGGTCCTTCTCAAAACCAAAGAGTAAACATATCTTATATACATTTTCTAGAGCCATAGTGGCGTAGAGGTTGAGAGCTATGGCTGCTAACCAAAAGGTCGGTAGTTCAAATCCACCAGCCACTCCTTGGAAACCCTGTGGGGTAGTTCTGCTCTGTCCTATAGGGTCACTATGAATCAGAATCGACTGAATGGCAACAGGATATGCATTGTCTAATTCACTAATCTTATAGCAATCTTATAATTTATTTTCTCAGCAAGGAACCTGTTTTGATAGTGAAAGATGGCATTGTTAATAAATACTCTGGGACAAGAAAAGTAAATCATGATTATTTCCAAGGATGATTTTTCTGAAAATTCCATAAATGTGTCCTTTGGTGGTAAACAACAAATTAAAATTTACATCAGATAAGAAAAGGCAACATTTTGCACCTTCCCCTCGTTAATCTGATCACAAGCGGGAGAAACAGACCTTATAAACATTTGAGAAAGAACTTCCAAAGTCCAACTCCTAAAGAATGTTAATCCTGGAGGGTTAAGCATTTGACTACTAATGGAAAGGTTAGCAGTTCAAATCCACCTAGAGGTGCCTTGGAAGAAAGCCCTAGTGATTTGCTTCCAAAAGGTCATACCTTGAAAATTCTATGGAGTAGTTCTGCTCTGCAACACATGGGGTCGCCATGAGTCAGAATTGACTCAATAACCAAAAACAAAAAAAAAAGCTTATCCATTGCCATCGAGTAGACTTTGACTCATGGTGACCCTATAGGACAGAGTAGAACTGCCCTCATAGGCTTTCCAAGGAGCACCTGATGGATTCGAACTGCTGACCTTTTGGTCAGCAGCCATAACTCCTAACCACTATGCTACCAGGGTTTCCAAGGCAACTATTTGTTTTTGTTTTTTAATAGTAGAATTGGGAGAATCATTCTTGATCTGCACCTCCTGAAAAGTTTTACAACGTGCTTAAGAGATCATAAAATATTAAGATCTCCCTATGCCTTGTAAATTGGTAAATTGGTAAGTGCACAATAATTACTTCAAAGAAATGTACACCGATACACAGTGATTACTTTTATTTTTCTTTACTAAATTCAGCCTATCAAAGCACATTGGTTCCGTAACTATGTCTTTGGTCTTCTGAGAACTGGCATCCCTACAGTTGGTGCCACTGAGTGTGGTTAACCCATGGCACGACCTCCACCCCATGCTATTTACCGCAATATTGAAATTTTGACAAAATCCATGACTATGAAAACACTGGCAGCAATGAAAACAACAGTGTGTGCTTATAGCACGTGCAGACAAACCATGTGATGGAAGAGTAATTGCAATTGGGTAATAACCATAGCCCTAACCAGAGTGCATTAGAAGGTTCAAAAAAGCAAATTAGCACAGAGTTTTAGCCTCATAGGTACATGTAAGCGGAGCTTATGAAAAAATTTTTTTGTTGTTTAAGTACTGGTGTGTTTTTATAAAAAAATTAATTTCTGCTGAAATGCTGCACAAAAATTTTGTAGTCAGTCATTTTGGTGTCACCCCCTCTGACAGTGCCACCTGGTGTGGTCTGCATCTACCAGAACCCCCTAGTGATGCCACTGCTTCTGGGCTGTCTTATTTGCTCAGCTGGAGGTCTGACCTTTCCAGTAGGCTACTCGACCAAATCAACAAGTAACAATATTCTAAATATCTGTTATACAGACTTTCAATTTTTCCTTTGTGAAGTTCTGCATTGTTTCATTATAATAGCTATGTGTTGCAGCTATTACAATGAAACAATACAGAAGTTCGTAAAGAAAAAATTGAAAGTCTCTGTCATAGGTTGAATTATGCCCCCCAGAAAATATGTATATCAATTTGGCTGGGCCATGATTCCCTGTATTGTGTGATTTTCCTATATGTTGTAAATCCTGCCTGTATGATGTTAATGAGGGAGGATGGGCAGCAGTTGTGTTAGGGAGGCAGGAGTGAATCTATGAGATTGGACTGTGTCTTGAGGCAATCTCTTGAGATATAAAAGAGAGAATCTGGCAGAGAGACAAGGGGACCTCATATTATCAAGAAAGAAGCTGTGCCGGGAGCAGAGTGTGTCCTTTGGATGTGGAACCCCTGTGTGGAGAAGCTCCTAGTCTGGTGAACATCAGTGAGAAGGCCAACAGAGAGAGAATCCCTTCCCCTGGAGCTGATCCCCTAATTTGGACTTGTAGCCTACCTTACTAGAAGGAAATAAATTTCTCTTTGTTAAAGTCATCCACTTGTGGTATTTCTGTTACAGCAGCACTAGATGACTAAGACAGTCTCTACAACAGAGTATCTATCTGTAGCAGTATATTGACAGGGAACTGCCAAAAATTCAGGCCAAATTCAGAAGAGAACGTGGCACCACGGATATCATTGCTGATTTCAGATGGATCCTGGCTGAAAGCAGAGAATATCAGAAAGATTTTTACCTGTGTTTTGTTGACTATGCAAAGTCATTCAACTGTGTGGATAATAACAAACTATGGATAACATTGCGAAGAACGGGAATTCCAGAAAAATTAATTGTGCTCATGAAGAACTTGTACATAGATCAAGAGGTAGTTGTTTAGACAGATCAAGGGGATACTGTGTGGGTTAAAGTCAGGAAAGGTGTGTGTCAGTGTTCTATCTTTTCACCATAAATATTCAACCTGTCTGCTGAGCAAATAATCCAAGAAGCTGGACTATATGAAGAAGGATGGGCCATCAGGATTGGAGGAAGACTTATTAACAACCTGCGTTATATAGATGATACAACCTTGATTGCTGAAATTGAAGAGGACTTGAAGCATTTACTGATGAGGATCAAAGGCCACAGCCTTCAGTATGGATTAAGCCTCAACATAAAGAAAACAATCCTCACAACTGGACCAATAAGTCACATTACGATAAATGGAGAAAATATTGAAGTTGTCAAGGATTTCATTTTACTTGGATCCACAGTCAACATCCACGGAAACAGCAGTCAAGAGATCAAAAGACACATTGTGTTGGGTAAATCTGCTCTAAAAGACTCTTTAAAGTGTTGAAAAGCAAAGATGTCACCTTAAGGACTAAGGCACACTTGACCCAAGCCACGGTATTTTCAATCACATCATAAGCATGGGAAAGCTAGACAAGGAATAAGGAAGACCAAAAAGAATTGACACCTCTGAATTGTGGTATTGGCGAAGAATATTGAACATACCATGGACTTCCAAAAGAACGAGCAAATCTGTCTTGGAAGAAGTACAACTAGAACGATCCTTAGAAGCAAGGATGGCGAGACCACATTTTACACTGGACATGTTATCAGGAGGGATCAGTCCCTGGAGAAGGCCATCATGCTTGGTAAAGGAGAGGGTAAGTGAAAAAGAGGAAGACCCTCAACAAGATGGACTGACACAGTGGCTGCAACAACAGGCTCATGCATTACAACATTTGTGAATGTTGCACAGGACCGGGCACTGTTTAATTCTGTAGTACACAGTGTCGCTATGAGTTGGAAGCAACTGGACGACACCTAACAACAACAACAAATGTGTTGTTGCTATCAGTTTCCATTGTAACAAAACACCTCTTAGGTTCTTGTCCTCTCCTATTAGCCAACTGAAATAAGACAGACACAAATTGCAAGGGAAACAGAAAGTGCCAAGTTTATTGTCTGCTCAGACAAGGAGTGCCATGGGGTTTAGTGACCAGAAGACTGCGAGCTCCTTGATCTGGGGATTTGGGAATCTTTTATGAAGAGACTGGTTCTGGGTCCTATACTTCAGTTCCCTTTAACCCTCCCGTTCTTGGAATTGCCCTTCCTTGTCCAAGTTTGGGAGCCTGGTTGCTGTGTCATCTTTGGCTGAACCACTGGTAGATGGATGTCTCCTTCCAGAATAGCTCCAGGTACAACAGTGGGCTGATAACTGCGTTCCCCCCCACGGGAAGAGAGGTTACGAAGTCAGGTAAGGACACATCTCTCCCAGTCTGTGAAAGCACGGGGGACCGGTTAGTGCCTGTTCCCCATGTGCAGCTTTCTGCTGGATGGACTTCCTGGAAAATACTGCTTAAAATACATGTGCAGTTAGTTAGGAAGGGAGTGGGAGAACAGCTTGCAAAACAGCTTTATCTTGAGGTGTCTCTCAGGGGTTCCAAGCTGAGGTTTCACCATCATGTCAGTTCGACTCATGGTGACCTCATGTGTGCAGGTGGAATTGCTCCATAGTGTTTTCAAGGTTGTGACCCTTCAGAAACAGATCACCAAGATTTTCTTCACATATGTCTCTGGGTGGGTTTGAATCACCAATCTTTCAGCTAGTAGTCAAGTACTTAACCATTTGCACCACCCAGGGACTCAAAATAGCTATAACTTACATTATACTGCATTTTTATGCAAATAACACACATCTTGTTAGACATTTGTTTGCCAGCTGTGCCTTCCCCACAAAAAGGTATTTTCGTGAGTACACTGTGCTAATTTTTTACAGCAATATGTCAAAAAAATTAACATATTGACGTTTATGAAAATACCTCATGGAGAAGTATCAGTAGGCAAACAAATGTAGAAGGTGTGCATTATTTGTGTAAAAATGCAATATAATTGAAAAATATGAGGAAGGGCCAAGACAGTGGAATAGACAGATGCTTCCGGCGAGCCCCCTTACAACAATGACCAAAAAAAAAAAAAAAGTGAAATGAGTATATTTATGACAAGCTAGGAGCCCTGAACATCAAAAGCGAAGTTTGAAAACAAACTGAGCAGCAGGGGGAGCAAAAAATGGTTCAGAAGCGGAGAGGAGTTACCAGGCCTGACTTGCCGGAAGCCTTCAGGCACCATTCCCCGGAGTGGCTGCGGCAGGCTGATACTAGTGTTCGGCTGCAGTTTCCTCATGAAGAAGCAGCCAGCCACACAGCCTACTCACGCCTCAGGAACCAGAGCAGAACAGCGTTCTTGGTAAAAGCTAAGTACTTGTGTATATTTTACTGTGCCCCCCGCCCCCAAGCCAGGTTCAGAGCTGTTGATTTTCCTGGGCCTGAGATAGGCCCTGTTGAGCACCTAGAGCCATTCTCCCAGCCTTGGAGAAGGAATAAATTCACAACTGGGGGAAAAGAAAATTTGCCAGCTCCACTAACCGGGGGAACTCAGGACAGAAGCAGCTCCTGTCCAGGCACAAATGGTCTATGGACTTTGAGTACTTTTCTCCCCTACATGGACATGTGTGGGCCTCTTTCAGAAGAACAGGCCCTTGTTGGCAGACTACAACTGTCTTCAGCTGTGCAGTGGAGAGGTGGGTGTTTGATGTCTGACACTGCTTTCCCTGTTAAACAGGGTCCTCATCCACCCACATCAGGGGCTAAGGACTGGTGGCTCCACTCAGGTACCCAGCCAACTAAAACAGGGGTCCAAGGATAACTGGGACCTCCCAGTCCTTACAACAAAAAACACTGGGTGCCCACAGTCTGTCTGCAGATCCCACCCACCTGTACACTCTATGGAAGAGGAAAATGTTTTCCTCAGACACACTAGGGGGATGATTCTCAGCCTCCTGCCTTGTTCAGAGCATAACCCCCTGCTGCAACCAGATACCGGTACCTACACCAATCACCTTTGCCTCTCTAAGACTGCAGGAAACAGCCTGTACCACACACTTGATGATCAGTTACCTGGACACCTGAGCTGAACCCATACAAGAAAAGCGAATGGACTCCTAGGCTGATACACCTGATAACAGCTCTAGCCATCTGAGGACAGGATGTCAGCACTCCAAATGGGAAAATAATCAAGCTAGCTCACTCAAGCAACCCATATGGGCATATCAAAACAAAACAACGCAAGAAGCTATGACACAGTAAACAAACATAAAGTAAACTAATATAATAACTTATAGATGGCTCGGAGACTACAGTAAATATCAAGTCACATAAAGAAACAGACCATGATCACCTCAACAAGCTCTCAAAACAAGGAATCAAGGGATATTCTAGATGAAAGTGCCTTTCTGGAATTACCAGATGCAGAATATAAAAGATTAATATACAGAACCCTTCAAGATATCAGGAAGGAAATCGGGCAATACGCAGAACAATCCAAGGAACACACAGATAAAGCAGTTGAAGAAATTTAAAAGGTTATTCAGGAACATAATGAAAAATTTAATAAGCTGGAAAAACCCATAGACAGAATCAGAAATTCAGAAGATTAACAATAAAATTACGGAAGCAGACAACTCAATAGAAAGTCAGAGGAGCAGAATTGAGCAAGTGGAAGGTAGAATTTGTGAATTTGAAGGTAAAGCACTTGGCTCCAATATATTAGAAGAAAAATCAGATAAAATATTTTTTAAAAATGAAGAAAACTGAAGAATCATGTAGGACTCTATCAAAAGAAATAACCTACAAGTGATTGCAGTACCAGAACAGGGAGGGATAACAGAAAATACAGAGAGAATTGTTGAAGATTTGCTGGCAGAAAACCTCCCTGATATTGTGAAAGATGAAAAGATATCTATCCAAGATGCTCATCAAACTCCACATAAGGTAGATTTTAAAAGAAAGTCACTGAGACAAATTATAATCAAACTTGCAAAACCAAATATAAAGAGAGATTTTTAAGAGCAGCTAGGGATAAACGAAAAGTCACCTAAAAGGAAAGTCAATAAGAATAAGCTTGGACTACTCTGCAGAAACCATGCAGGCAAGAAGGCAATGTGATGACTTACATGGAGCATTGATGGAAAAAAATTGCCAGTCAAGAATGATATATCCAGCAAAATTGTCTCTCAAATACAAAGGTGAAATTAGGACATTCCAGATAAACAGAAGTTTAGAGAATTCATAAAAACCAAACCAAAACAACAAAAAATACTAAGGGGAGTTCTTTGGTGAGAAAACCAATAATATCAGGTATCAACCCAAGATTAGAACATTGGACAGAGCAATCAGATGTCAACCCAGACAGGGAAATCACAAAAATAAATCAAGATAAAAAAAGCTCAAAACAGGGAAACATCGATGTTATTATGTAAAAGAAGACAACGTTAAAACAATAAAGAGGGACTAAGAAATGTAGTCATAGTTCTTTCATATGGAGGGGAAGACAAGGCGATACAAAGAAATAAAAGTTAGGTTAAATTTAGAAATTAGGTTGAATATTAAGGTAACCACAAAGGAGACAAACTATCCTACACATCAAAATAAAATACAAGAAAAAAACAGAGACAAGAAACAAAATCAACAACAACGAATATGAGGAAAAGACAATATATAAACTACTCAGCACAAAACATTAAGTGGGAAAAAGAAACTGTCAACAATACACAAAAAAAGATATCAAAATGGCTGCACTGAATTCATACCAATACAAAATTACGCTGAATGTGAATGAACTAAATGCACCAAGAAAGAGACAGAGAATGGCAGAATGGATTAAAAAACACGACCAGTCTATATGCAGCCTACGAGAGACAATCTTAGACTTAAAGAGACAAACAAACTAAACCTCAAAGGATGGAAACAAATATATCAAGCAAACAATCAAAACAGAGCAGGAGTGGCAATATTAATTTCTAAATAAATAGACTTTAAAATTAAATCGTCATAAAGGATAAGGAAGGACACTACATAATGATTAAAACGACTGTATACCAGCAGGATATAACCGTAGTAAATATTTATGCACCCAATGACAGGGCTGCAAGATTAATAAAACAAACTCTATCACCATTGAAAAGTGAGATAGACAGCTCCGCAGTAATAGTAAAAAACCCCAACCCAGTGCTGTCGAGTCAATTCCAACTCATAGCGACCCTATTAGGAGACATCAAAACACCACTTTCAGTGAAGGACAGGACATCCAGAAAGAAGCTCAATAAAGACACGGAAAGTCCAAATGCCACAATCAACCAACTTGAACTTAAAGACATGTACAGAACACTCCACCCAAAAGCAGTCAAGTATACTTTCTTTTTTAGTTTTAGTGCACATGGAACATTCTCTAGAATAGACCACATATTAGGTCATAAAGCAAGCCATAGCAGAATTTAAAACACTGAAATATTAGAAAGCATCTTCTCTGACCATAAGGCCATAGAAGTAGAAATCAATAAAAGAAAAAAGCAAGGAAAAGAAATCAAACACTTGGAAACTGAACAATACCCTGCTCAAGAAAGACTGGATTATAGAAGACATTAAGAATGGAACAAAGAAATTCATAGAATCCAATGAGAATGAAAATACTTCCTATCAGAACCATTGGGACACAGCAAAAGCAGTGCTCAGAGGTCAATTTATATCAATAAGTGCACACATACAAAAAGAAGAAAGGGCCAAAATCAAAGAATTATCCCTATAACTTGAACAAATAGGAAGAGAGCAACAAAAGAAACCCTTAGGCACAAGAAGAAAGCAAATAAAAATTAGGGCGGAATTAAATGAAAGAGAAAACAAAAAATCAATTGAAAGAATTCACAAGAGCTGGTTCTTTGAAAAAATGAACAAAAATGATAGACCATTGGCCAAACTGACAAGAGAAAACCAGGAGGGGAAGCAAACAATCCAAATAGGAAATGAGATGGGTGATATTAAACAGACCCAACCGAAATTAAAAGAATCATATCAGATTATGATGAAAAATTGTACTCTAACAAATTTGAAAACCTAGAAGAAATGGATCAATTCCTAGAAACATACTACCTACCTAAACTAACACAAACAGAGATAGAACAACTAAACAGATGCATATCAAAAGAAGAGATCCAAAAGGTAATCAAAAAACTCCCAAGGAAAAAAAAGTCCTGGCCTAGATGGCTTCACTGCAGAGTTCTACCAAACTTTCAGAGTTAACACTACTACAAATAAAGGTATTTCAGAACATAACAAAGGACGGAATACTCCCAAACTCATTCTATGAAGCCAGCATATCCCTACTACCAAAACCAGGTAAAAACCCGTTGCCATCGAGCCAATTCCAACTTATAGTAACCCTGTAGGACAGAGTAGAACTGCCCCATAGAGTTTCCAAGGAGCGCCGGGTGGATTTCAACTGATGACCTTTAGGTTAGCAGCCAGAGCACTTAACCACTATGTGACCAGGGTTTCCAAGCCACATAAAGACAGTACAAAAAAAGAAAATTACAAACATGTCCCTCATGAACTTAGATGCAAAAATCCTCAACAAAATTCTAGACAATAGAATTCAACAACATATCAAAAAATAATTCACCATGACCAAGTGGGATTCATAGCAGGTATGCAGGGATGGTTCAACATTAGCAAAACAATTAATGTAATCCATTATATAAATAAAACTAAAGACAAGAATCACATGATTTTGTCAACTGATGCAGAAAAGGCATTTGACAAAGTTCAACACCCATTCATGATAAAAACTCTCAGGAAAATAGGAATAGAAGGAAAATTCCTCAACATACTAAAGGACATTTATACAAAGCCAATAAGCAACATAATCCTAAACAGACAAAGTCTGAAAGCATTCCCCTTGAGATCGGGAACCAGACAAGGATGCCCTTTATCACCACTCTTATTCAACATTGTGCTGGAGGTCCTAGCCAGAGCAATTAGGCCAGATAAAGAAATAAAGGGCATCCAGATTGGCAAAGAAGAAGTAGCAGTATCTTTATTTGCAGATGGCATGATCTTATACACAGAAAACCCTAAGGAATCCTCAAGAAAACTACTGAAACTAATAGAAGAGATCAGCAGAGTATCAGAACACAAGATAAACATACAAAAATCAGCTGGATTCCTCTACACCAACGAAAAGAACATCGAAGGAGAAATCACCAAATCAATACCAATTACAGTACCGCCCAAGGCAACAAAATACATAGGAATAAATCTTACCAGAGATGTAAAAGACTTATACAAAGAAAACTACAAAACACTTCTACAAGAAACCAAAAGAGACCTACGTAAACGGAAAAACATACCTTTCTCATGGATAGGAAGACATAACATTGTAAAAATGTCTATTCTACCAAAAGCCATTTATAGATTTAATGCAATTCTGACCCAAATTCCAATGACATTTTTTAATGAGACAGAGGAATCACCAACTTCATATAGATGGGAAAGAGGCCCCAGATAAGTAAAGCAGTACTGAAAAGAAGAACAAAGTGGGAGGCCTCACTTTACCCGATTTTAGAGCCTATTATACTGCAACAGTAGTCAAAACAGCCTGGTACTGGTACAACAGCAGATACATAGACCAATGAAACAAAATTGAGAATTCAGACATAAATCCATCCACATACGAGCAGCTGATATTTGACAAAGGCCCCAAATCAGTTAAATGGGGAAAAGATAGTCTTTTTAACAAATGGTGTTGGCATAACTGAATATCCATCCGCAAAAAAATGAAACAAGACCCACACCTCACACTATACACAAAAACCAACTCAAAATGGATCAAAGACCTAAATATAAAATCTAAAACAATAAAGACCATGGAAGAAAAAATAGGGACAACGTTAGGAGCCCTAATACATGGCATAAACAGTATACAAAACATTACTAACAATACAGAAGAAAAACTAGATAACTGGGAGCTCCTAAAAATCAAACACTTATGCTCATCCAAAGACTTCACCAAAAGAATAAAAAGACTACCTGCAGACTGGGAAAAAGTTTTTAGCTATGACATTTCTGATCAGCTCCTGATCTCTAAAATCTACATAATACTGCAAAAACTCAACTGCAAAAAGACAAATAACCCAATTAAAAAATGGGCAAAAGATATGAATAGACAGTTCACTAAAGAAGACATTCAGGTAGCTAACAGATATATGAGAAAATGTTTAAGATCATTAGCCATTAGAGAAATGCAGATCAAAACTACAATGAGATTTCATCTCACTCCAACAAGGCTGGCATTAATCCAAAAAACACAAAACAATAAATGTTGGAGAGGCTATGGAGAGATTGGAACACTTCTACACTGCTGGTGGAAATGTCAAATGGTACAACCACTTTGGAAATCAATTTGGCGCTTCCTTAAAAAGCTAGAAATAGAACTACTATACGATCCAGCAATCCCAATCCTCAGAATATATCCTAGAGAAATAAGAGCCTTTACATGAACAGATACATGCACACCGATGTTTATTGCAGCACTGTTTACAATAGCAAAAACATGGAAGCAACCAAAGTGCCCATCAATGGATGAATGGATAAATAAACTATGGTATATTCACACAATGGAATGCTACGCATCGATAAAGAACAGTGAGGAATCTGTGAAACATTTCATAACATGGAGGAACCTGGAAGGCATTATGCTGAGTGAAATTAGTCAGAGGCAAAAGGACAAATATTGTATAAGACCACTATCATAAGAACTTGAGAAATAGTTTAAACTGAGAAGAAAACATTCTTTTGTGGTTACAAGAGGGGAGAGGGAGGGAGGGTAGGAGAGGGGTATACACTAATTAGACAGTAGATAAGAGCTACTTTAGGTGAAGAGAAAGACAGCACACAGTACAGGGGAGGTAGGCACAATTGGACTGAACCAAAAGCAAAGAAGTTTCCTGAGTAAACTGAATGCTTCGAAGGCCAGCGTAGCAGGGGCAGGGGTCCGGGGACCATGGTTTCAGGGGACATCTAAGTCAATTGGCATAATAAAATCTATTAAGACATTCTGCATCCCACTTTGAAGAGTGGCGTCTGGGGTCTTAAACACTAGCAAGCAGCCATCTGAGATGCATCAGTTGGTCTCAACCCACCGGGATCAAAGGAGAATGAAGAACACCAAGGACACAAGGTGATTATGAGCCCAAGAGACAGAAGTTCCACATGAACCAGTGACTACATCTAGATGGTGCCTGGCTACAACCGATGACGCCCTGACAGGGAACACAACAGAGAACCCCTGAGGGAGCGGGAGAGCAGTGGGATGCAGACCCCAAATTCTCATAAGACCAGACTTGATGGTCTGACTGAGACTGGAAGGATCCCGGTGGTCATGGCCCCCAGACCTTCTGTTGCCCCAGGACAGGATCCATTCTCAGAAGCCAACTCTGCAGACATGGATTAGACTGGACAATGGGTTGAAGAGGGCTGCTGGTGAGGAGTGAGCTTCTTGGATCAGGTGGACACTTAAGAGTATGTTTCCATCTCCTGCCTGGAGGGGAGATGAGAGGGTGGAGGGGGTTAGAAGCTGGTGAAAAGGACACGAAAAGAGAGAGTGGAGGGAGAGAGCAGGCTGTCTCATTAGGGGGAGAGTAATTGGGAGTGTGTAGCAAGGTGTATATGGGTTTTTGTGTGAGAGACTGACTTGATGTGTAAGCTTTCACTTAAAGCACAAAAAAAATTATTTTTAAAAAAATCAAAAAACTATGCTCATCCAAAGATTTCACCAAAAGAGTAAAAAGTTTACCTACAGACTGGGAAAAAGTTTTTAGCTATGACATTTCCAATGATCACTTGATCTCAAAAATCTACACGATACTGCAAAAACTCAACTGCAAAAAGACAAATAACCCAATTAAAAAATGGGCAAAAGATATAACAGGCACTTCACTAAAGAAGACATTCAGGTAGCTAACAGATACATGAGGAAATGCTCACAATCATTAGCCATTAGAGAAATGCGAATGAAAACTACAATGAGATTTCATCTCACTCCAACAAGGCTGGCATTAATCCAAAAAACACAAAATAATAAATGTTGGAGAGGCTGTGGAGAGACTGGAACACTTATACACTGTTGGTGGGAATGTAAAATGGTACAGCCACTTTGGAAATAGATTTGGTGCTTCCTTAAATAGCTAGAAATAGAACTACTATACGATTTAGCAATCCCACTCCTTGGAATATATCCTAGAGAAATAAGAGCCTTTATATGAACAGATATTTGCACACCCATGTTTACTGCAGCACTGTTTACAAAAGCAAAAAGATGGGAGCAACCAAGGTTGCCTCATCAATGGATGAATGGATAAATAAATTATGGTATATTCACACAATGGAATGCTATGCATCGATAAAGAACAGTGAGGAACCTGTGAAACATTTCATAACACTGAGGAATCTGGAAGGCATTATGCTGAGTGAAATTAGTCAGAGGCAAAAGGACAAATATTGTATAAGACCACTATTATAAGAACTCGAGAAATAGTTTAAACAGAGAAGAAAGTGTTCTTTGAGGATTACGAGAGGGGGGAGGGAAGGAGGGAAAGGGGTATTCACTAATTAGACAGTAGATAAGAACTACTTTTCGTCAAGGGAAAGACAACACACAATACAGGAGAGGTCAGCACAACTGGACGAAACCAAAAACAAAGAAGTTTCCTGAATAAACTGAATGCTTCGAAGGCCAGTGTAGCAGGGGCAGGGGTTCAGGGACCATGTTTTCAGCGGACATCTAAGTCAATTCCCATAATAAAACCTATTAAAAAAACATTCTGCATCCCACTTTGGAGGGAGGCATCTAGGGTCTTAAACGCCAGCGAGAGGCCATCTAAGATGCATCAATTGGTCTCAATGCACCTGGACCAAAGGAGAATGAAGAACACCAAGGACACAAGGTAATTATGAGACCAAGAGACACAAAGGCCTACATAAACCAGAGACTACATCAGCCTGAGACCAGAAGAAGTAGATGGTGCCCGGCTACAGCTCATGACTGCCCTGACAGGGAACAAAACAGAGAACCCCTGAGGGAGCAGGAGAGCAGTGGGATGCAGATCCCAAATTCTTGTAAAAAGTCCAGACTTAATGGTCTGACTGAGACTAGAAGGACCCTGGTGGTCATGGCCCCCAGATCTTCTGTTAGCCCAAGGAACCATTCCCAAAGCCAACTCATCAGACAGGGATTGGACTGGAGAATGGGATAGAAAAAGATGGTGGTGAAGAATGAGATTCTTGGATCAAGGAGACACTTGAGACTATGTTAGCACCTCCTATCTGGAGGGGAGATGAGAGGGCAGAGGGGGTTAGAAGCTGGTAGAATGGCACAAAAATACAGAGCGGAGGGAAGGAGCGGAGCTGTCCTAGTAAGGGGAGAGCAATTAGGAGTATATAGCAAGGTGTATATAAATTTTTGTAAAAGAAACTGACTTGATTTGTAAACGTTCACTTAAAGCACAATAAAAATTTAAAAAAAGAAAAAGAAGAGGAGAAGAAAGGAAAAGGAAGAGGAGGGGAGAGAGAGGGGAGGAGAGGGGAGAGGAGAAAAGATACTGAAAAAGGCAGCCTTCAGGTCCATTATGCATTGTAACGAGTAATTTCTGGTAGTGTTTTGTTCTGTTGTACATAGAGTCATTATGAGTCGGAACCAACTGGATGGCACCTAACAACAACAAAAAAAATTTTGGGCTATAAAAATTATTGGGTTTTGTATATTTATCTTATTTTAATTGTTTTTAATTCATTCTCTCTCATTTTATAAAAAAAGTCATAACATCTTCAAATAATGATAACTGAATTTTCTTTTCCATACTTCAAATACATTTTCTCTTCTTTTTCTTCCTTCCTTCCTTTTTTCCTTCCTCCGTCCCTCTCTCTCTCACACTTTTTTCTTGCTGTATTTTGTCTTGTGCTTCTAGAATGAGCCTGAAATAGCAGTGACAGAAGTCATGGTTTTCTTTGTAACAAAGGCATTTTAGGAACTTGAGGATGGAGGATTTACTGAGGCTGAGGGTTGACCTTTTGGTTTACTGTAAGCATTATAGTGTTTTATATAATATTCCTAATTATTAAGCATATGAAATGTTACATCAAAATCTGGTAGTAAAGAGAAAATTTCTAATATATGATAAAAGATTAATACACTGATGGGGCAATCAAACAAAGTATATTTTTATGTGAATGTTAAAGAAATAGTTTTCATAAAGGATAAATGAGCAATTGTGGACTAGGATTCATAGTGACTTTTTCTTAAGTTTTAGATAACATAGAGCTGGATGGAAGGGAACACAAGTGACTCATACCATTGTGGGTTGGGTTTGAAAGTGAGTTGGAATGGACTCAATGGCAACAGATTTTAAGTGAATGAAAATGCCTGATACAGTTAAATCCTTTCTGTGCTGAGGAAGAAAGCTAAAGAGCATTTACAATTAATGAGAAGAAAAAAGGTTGTAGCTTACATCAAGTCCAATATTTTAGAGCATTGTGCAAATGGATCTACATGGGCACCAGGCTTCTAAAAAAAAATATGTTTGAGGAGAAACCAAACAAAGCACAGTTTTAAATCACCTCCTTCTAGGATATTGATTCCAGACTCCACTTCAGGGAGCATCGTTCAAAAATAAAGGGAATGCCTCCAGAGACATTGTTAAAAATGTTCACTGTTGGTTTCTGATCGTTCACTCTATTCTGTTAAGGAAGCATCCTTCTATTACTAATTTCTTAATGAGGTTTTACATTAGAAATGTATGTTGAATTTAATCAAACATTCTTTCAAGATCAAACAATACATTTCTCGAACACATTTAGTCATAGCGTATTTTTTTAATATGCTGCTGATTTAAATTTCGTTATATTTTATTTCTAAGGTAGGAGTCCGTAGGTGTCACAAACAATTAAGCACTAGACTACTAGTCAAAAGGTTGGCGGTTAAAATCCACTAAGAGGTGCCTAAGACAGGCCCAGCAATCTGCTTCTAAAAGGCCACAGCCTTGAAAATCCTATGGCACAGTTCTATGGTGCACACGTGGGGTCACCATGAATCGGAATCAACTTGATGGAAACTAACAACAACAAATGTAAGTGAGGTGTACTGTGGCTCTCTTTTTTCTGCCATCTTTGTCAGAATTGGGACATGGCCACATTTGTTAAAATTGGGGCATGGCTATGCTAATTGCATTAGACATATACAACAGCTTTCTGTCTTTTCTGTTCTATTTACCAATTTAAATAGCACCAGAATTCCCAGTCCTCACATATTTGATATATTTTGCCTGTAAAGACATCAGATGAGACTTCCTCGCTCCTTGTGGGTGGGGGTGAGGAAGAAGACACTTTCTTCTGCTAACTAACCATTACTTTAACACTCTCTTTCAGCATATTTTATGGTAATTAATATCTTATTCTTGCATTCCATGAAGGAGAGTCGGGTTTTGATTCCCAGTCAACACACCTCAAGCACAGCCACCACCTGTCCATCAGTGGAAGTTTTCATGTTGCTATGATGCTGAACAAGTTTCAGTGGAATTTCCGAACTATGACAGACTAGGAAGAAAGGCCTGGTGACTTACTGAAAATTAGCCAGTGAAAACTCTAAGAATCACAATGCTTCTGATCCCATGAGTCAGGGGTGACTCAAAAGCAGCTAACGACAACACCATCATCTACTTTTTTTTTTACAAATCAGAACCACATCAACCCTCTTAGCATAGATGGTTACGCAGGTAGTCAACTAGGATGATCAAAATTGTTTTGACTTGTAAATTATTCCCTCGGAACTCTGCTAACATAAACAGCTAATTTGAGTTTACACGTTGATGAGTGGTCATAGAGGCATTTGATTTTCTCCTCAAAATTGCAGTTATATTTTTAACAAAGGGTTCATTCAGTGCCTTCACCCAAAGAAGCGGTCCAGAGACGGCTAATCACACATAGCTAAAAGGGCAGTCATGCTTTCTGTAAAGATTCTTTCCAAAACAACATTACTGAAGAGTTCTCAATTTTATTTTTAAAACCGACCACCAAGGTTCTCCACTTTGCTCAGCTAGACAGATGTAGAATATTTCTCCTTTTCTCTCTTGCAGTTAAGTGATAAACGGAATGAACATGGGGGACGGGGTAGAAGAAATGAAAATCCAAGCAGAAGAAAATGAAGCAAAACCACACAGCTGCTTTATAGTTCTTAAGATCTCTTTACTAAGTGCTGCTGACTTAACTGTCATAGAACTAGGTTTTGGGGGATTTTTGCTTGTTTGATTTTTAGATTTGTTTATTTCCAAAAGTCACTTTCAAAATAGCCAACATTTAACTGAGACCCGGTGACAGCTGTGATTTTCTCAAGCTTTCAATTTTAAACACTTTCAAAACTGCAGATTTAAGTTTGTTAAATGATTTTAGCTTAAGATCTGCTTTAGAAATGGAATTTACTGCATTTTTCTCTAAGTATTCTTTTATCAGTCTGTTCCCACGTAGAATTTTCTACTTTGTCCTCTTACAGTAGAATAGAAGTGAAATAGTAATTCAGGTAGACAAAGAAAACAGTTTGACTCCAGAGATATAACTTTCTAACAATGAACAGGACCAAAGCACTACATAAAATAAATAGTATGGTGCTGATGGCTTTCTTAAATTTCCACTGAGAAGAAGCCATCCAAGGGACTGTGAATGTCAGGTCTAAGATACTGAGTTTCAATTATGTGGTAAGATTCTGGAAATACGTTGACCTGTGGCAGCATATGACAGGAAAAGGAACCAAAGAAAGATTTAAAATTGTAATTGATTGAACTGATTATGAAAGGCGTAAGTTCTTTTGTTTTGTTTTTAAGTGTTTACCAAAACGCTGTTAGCAAATTTTTTGATTTGATGTAGTCAAGTGAAAGGTTAACAAGAAGGGAAGAAAACAGCAACAGAAGCAACTTGCAGATCACTTGTGAAGTGTGTCACATTAGTTTTGCTTTTTTTCACCCCCCACCTCCATGCATTTGTCCCAGGCATCTTCCATATCCTGGGCCCAACCCCGAGCATGAAAAATTTCCAAAGAATCTTTGTTGTTGTTGTTGTTCGTTGCCACTGGGCATGCTCTGACTCAGGGTGACCCCGTGTATCACAGAATGAAACACTGCACCGTCCTGTGCTATCTTCATGTTTGAGACCATTGTTGTAGCTATTGTGTAGTGCCTTTGACCTAGGGGGCTCATTCACATTGGACAGTATTCTGTTGTGATCTAAAAGGTTTTCCTTGGCTAATTTTTGGAGGTAGATAGCAAGACCATTCTTACTAGTCTGTCTTAGTCTGGAAGCTCTGCTGAAATCTGTCCACCATGGATGACCCTGCTGGTATTTGAAATACTGTAGAGATAGCTCCCAACATCACAGCAACATGCAAACCACTATAGCAAGACAAACTGACAAACGGGTGGTGGAATCACTAATATCACTTAAATCTGAAGTCTTTCCCTCCATTCTAATGTGGCTACAATTGGCATTTGATCAATAAAAGTGAAGAGTTGACTTCGGTAAAAACATGTAAGTGGAATGTCAATGTGGTAACTTTTTGACTGAAAGGAACAATAGCAGAGTGGGGTTTGAGAATTTATAAGAAAAGCTGTGGTAAATGTCCTGTCCCTAGATCCCCCCGTATACTCTTTAGTCTACATGTTCTTTTTTCACGCATGTTTAATTATAATGGTATCATGCTGGATTGTTGAGGGGAATCTTTCCGTGGTGGCTGTGACGGTACCTAAGCCAGCAGAGAATTTGTGGTGGTTGAACTTTTGTGAAATTAATTGTTCAGTGCAATTAGCATTGAGTCCCTTGGGATACAGACAAGGACTTTATTTCATAATTCAAGGTGAAACTTAATGAGAAATATTATTTTGTGCTGTTTATAATAATTATGATTCTAGGTGCATATGAAAAAAATTTTGTTGTACAAGACACTAAGATAATACATCATAGGACAATACATTAAGGACCTTTCTGTCCCATATTAATCTATTTTAAAATAGATTGTGTTTCCTAAGCATGGTAATTGCTCTAATAAGAATCATATCAGGTCAACCTATGGTCATAAACACTGATAAATAATTCCATAGATCATTCAAAAACTCTTTTCCGGTATCATTGTGCTATTATTTGGCAGGATGAATTTTTTGCCCAAGGTTAATATTTGAACATGAGTTTTTAGTCCCCAATTATTTATCTATCAATTCTAGTGAAGATAGGAAAGGACAAGGCTGGGATTAAATATTTTTGAAGGATAATCTAAATATGGCTGATGGTGAGTTGGTTGTTCTTATACAGTATGGGTACACAGAGAAACAGTATGATAAAGAAAACTTGAAACAGCTTTTTTTTTTTTTTTCTTATAGAGAGTCATGTATTTATGGAGAAAACAACACAGCCATTCAAAGCACGTAAGCAGTTAAAAATGGTATTACACAGTCAAATCCTGGAATGTCAAAGCTGTGATGGATCTTAGGCAATCAACCAATCTAAGTCTTGCATTAAAAATAAAAAAAAAAGATCTCTTTTTTTTTTTTTTTAATTAAGATTAAACCAAAAACCAAACCAGTTGCCAAGTCATGGCATCCCCATGTGTCAGGGTAAAACTGTGCTCCATAGGGTTTTCAACAATTGTAATCTTTTGGAAGTGGACAGCCAGGCCTTTCTTCATACCACCAGCCTTTTGGTTAGCTGCTTTTCAGTGAGCAGCCAAGCACGGTTGTTGGTGGTGGGTGCCGTCAAGTCAGTTTTCACTCATTGGTTGTGATCACCTGGAAGCAGATCACAAGGCCTGTTTTCCCAAACACTTCTGGGTGGGCTTGAACTGCCAACCTTTTGGGTAGTAGTCAAACTCTTAAAAACTTGTACCACCCAGGGAATCTTTTAAAGATATTAGTCCCTGTTCTTATCACCTTCCCTTTGAAATCCAGTTGGCACATGGTGGGTACTCAGTAAGTTTCCACTACTATGTCATTAGCCCAAATTTAATTCACCAATGGGCTTCCCCTGTAAGCCTCCTGCTACTGTGCTACTTCAGCCTCCAAAACTAATCTTGATGGGACAGGAAGCTTCAGCACCACCAAAAAAATATGAATTGGAATTATATGTTACAGATCTCTAATTTGGTTCTCTGCTTGGCACTATAATACTTCGTAAGCGGAAGAGACCTCTCTTGGAAATCACATTGCCTTAATCTACCAGTGTGTTTCTTTTTGTTTTTATATTGCATTTAAATAATTTGAAAACTTTTTTTTTCATGGGTGCTTGTCTTACTAATGCAGCATATTAAACAGTTCCTTCCTTTCTCCTCAAATCCTTCAAATCACAGGATTAACTTGTTGAATTAGAAATGCTTCACTTCCCCTGTGACTTGCAAAGTATCTGCTCCAGCTACATTTGGTAAACAAAATAAGTACATCAGCATTTTGGTGTTGTCATCAGATTTAACTCATTCTGGAACTATCAAAATAAATCACTGTTTTGGAATATATTACATATAACATATACCTGCAGATAGAGAGGGGCTGGCATTAAGGTCTGTATGAACGTCATAGTCATAAGAAAGGCTGATAAAAAAAAAAAAAAGGCCTAGTTGAAGAGAGACTTGAATTCTTACTAATCATTGAAATCACAATTTAATATATTTTAAAAACTCGGCTTAATATCCCTTTTATTAGAGAAATAAAAGGCACTGTAATAAGGAAAAAAAGCCCACTTAACTGAACTCTCACTTGTGTTAAATATTATAAGTTCCAAGTGGAAATAGAACATAATTTGAATTTCCAGATACCACAGTGGGCTGGCTTCCTGTGGGAACCCTGGTGGTGTAGTGCTTAAGTGCTAAGGCTGCTAACCAAAAGGTTGGCAGTTCAAATCCACCAGGCACTCCTTGGGAGCTCTATGGGGCAGTTCTACTCTGTCCTGTAGGGTTGCTATGAGTCGGAATGGACTCGACAGCAATGGGTTTGCTTTTTTGGTTTGTTTTTGGCTCCCTGTGTCTTTCTAGCTTCTTTAATGGAGAAATCTCAACCTGATGGGGAGAAAACCAGAAATCAGAGTTTCTTCTTCAAATACAGTAGAGCATAGTGATTAAAAAGAGCATGGCCTCTAGAGTTAGACCATTTGGGTTTGTCTCCTGAATCAACCACATTCTAGCTGTGTTATCTTGAGCAAAGTAATTTAGTTTCTCTCTGTATCTTCCAGGTAAGGTTGTCAATTGGATTAAAAGAAAAAAATGCATGGAAATTTCTTAGAACAGTGTCTGACCATTGGAAAACATTTAATAATAAATAAATGCCTTAACCTGAAGAAATGACTACTGGGTGGTATTATATTTTACTTTCCCACCAGCAAGGTATGATAGTTCCACTGTCTCCACATCCCCATCAACACTTGCTGTTATCTCTCCTTTATTTTAACCATTCTAGTGAATGTAAAGTGGTATCTCGTTGTTGTTTTAATTTTCATTTTGCTAATAGCAACAAATGATGTTTATCCATTAACATGTTGTCTTTGGTGAGATGTCTATTCAAATTATTTCCCCATTTTTGAACTGCATTATTTTTCTTTTTACTATAGAGTTGTATGAGTTCTTTATATGTTATATATTCTAGATATAAATCCTTCAACATATATCTGGACTTGGCTTTAAGAACTCATTGCTTCAGAGGAGAGATAGCTCAAAGTAGCATTAATCTTTCTGACACCTAATAGTTGCAATGTGGTATACTATATAAAGCATGAACTTTGAGTCGGAAAGTTCTGGGTTCATATTTTACCCTGCTGCTACCAGCCGTGTAGACCCTGGCTGAGTTAATGAATCTTAACATTTTAATTTCCTTAAAAAAAATTTTTTTTTTCACATTAAAATAGGATTAATAACACCAGCTGCATGTGACAAATGAATTAGAGAGTTCAGTTCAGCAACTTTCTTTCAAGTGAATTAATAAAACCCAGTTCTTTCTATCTAATTCTTACATTCTATTTGGGAGAGAGAGGCATTTAAATATAGAATGTCAATGAAGGAGAACAGATGCTATGTCAGAGGCATATACATGCTCCATTTGATACTTGGAAGATACTCAGCCCAGCTTGGTTTGGGATGGTCAGGAAGGGCTTCTGGGAAGACCTGACTCTAAGCAGTGTTAAATATTGAGTAGGAGCGGACCAGGCTAAAGCCAGTGTATTTTTATCCCCTATGTGTTTGATTACCAAATAAATCATTTAGGAGAAATTTATAAGTGAATTTTCTTAGAGATTATTTTCCATGCACTGGATTGAAAGCCATTTATGTTCAGGCCATGATGGAATACAGAAAAATCACATACAGAGGGGAAATAATAAGACTAAGCTCTGATTAATTGGCAGAAACCATGAAGGCAAAATGGCAATGGGATGACATATATAAAATGTTGAAAAAACTGCCAACCAAGAATAATATATCCTGCAAAACTCTTACTCAAATATGATGGTGTAATTAGGACATTTCCAGTCAAAGAGAAATTAAGGGAATACGTAAAAAGCAAACCAAACTTACAAGAATTATTAAAAGGAATTCTTCAGTTACAGAATCAACATCATCAGACAATAGCCTGAATCTAGGACTCAAAAGAGCATCAGCCAGATACCAACCTAGGTAATGAACTCTCAAAGGTAAAACAAAACTAAAAGGTCTACGACAGAGAACCAGAGAGGATAACCTGTAAATGACAACGGGTTCAGAACAATAAAAGAGGGAATAAACTGTATAGGTATAAAACTTTAAAATGTAGAGGAAGTCAGGGCAATACTAAGAAATAAAAACTGGTTCAAACTTAGGAAGATAAGTGTAAATTTCATGGTAACCACAAAGAAAGTTAACAAACCAACTCATCAAAATAAAGGAGTATAAGGCCTTAGTAAACACATACCTGCAAAAAGGAAATAAATGTAAAAAGAATCCACAAAAAAAGGAATTTAGCACAGGAGAGTAAGAGGAACAACAACAAAAAAATCATTACCACACACGCAAAAAAATTAAACCACTACAAAATGACAGCGATAAAATCACATCTATCAATGATTACACTGAATGTAAATGGCCTAAACGCACACATAAAGACAGAGAGTGACAGAACGGAGAAAAAAAAAATAGCACCCAATAATATGCTGTCTACAAGAGACACACCTTAGAAACAAAGGCATAAATTTACTAAAAATCAAATGATGGAAAAAATAAATCAAGTAAACAGTTACCAAGAAAAGGGAGGAGGTGCAATACTAATTGTGATAAAATAGACTTTAAAACAAAATCCACCATAAAAGACAAAGAAGGATATTATATAATGATTAAAGGGATGATCCATCATGAAGACATACCATAATAAATCTCTACACACCCAATGACAGGGCTCCAAAATACATAAAACAAATTCTAACAGCACTGAAAAAGAGAAATTGTCAGTTTCACAGTAATAGTAGGAGAGTTCAACACACCATGCTCGGTAAAAGACAGAACATTTACAAGGAAACTGAACAAGGATATAGAAGGTCTAAAGGCCACAGTAAGCCAACTTGACCTCATAGACATAATATAGAACACTCCACCCAAGAGCTACAAAGTACGCATTCTGTTCCAATGCACATGGAATGTTCTCCAGAATAGACTGCATCTTAGGCCAGAGAGCGACCTTCAACAAAATCCAAATCATTGAGATAATACAAAGTATCTTCTCTGACCACAATGCAATCAAAGTAGAAATTAACAACAGGAAGAGTAAGGAAAAAAATTAATCACATGGAAACTGAATAACACCCTGCTTAAAAACCACTGGGTAATAGAAGAAATCAGACATGGAATCAGAAAGTTCCCAGAGTCAAACAAGAATGAAAACACCTCATATCAAAACCTTTGGGACACAGCAAAGGCAGTCCTTGATGCAAACATCAAAAAAGAAGAAAGGGACAAAATCAAGATTTCAGTTACACAACTTGAACAAATAGAAAGAGAATAGAAAAAGAAGCCCACAGCCACCAGGGGAAAGGAAATAATAATGGTCAGAGCAGAAATAAATGAAATAGAGAATAGAAAAATAAGAGAATCAACAAAACCAAAAGCTGATTCTTTGAAAGGATCAACAGAGTCTACAAACCACTGGCCACACTGACAAAAGAAAAAAGGAGAAGCAAATAACCTGAAGAAGAAATGAAATGGGAGACGCTACAACAGACTCAAATGAAATAAAAAGGATCATAACAGAGTATTGTGAAAAATTATACTCCCACAAATTTGAAAACCTAGAAGAAATGTACATATTCCTAGAAACACACTATCTACACAAACTAACACAAAATTGAAATTGAAAATGTGAACAGACCCATAGCGAGAGAAGAAATTGAAAAGGTAATTAAAAAAAAAGCAAAAAACTCCCAATCGAAATAAAGCCCTGGCTCAGATGGCTTCACTAGAGAATTCTACTAAGCAGTCAGAGAAGAGCTTACACCAGTACTACTCAAACTATTTCAGAACATAGAAAAGGAAGGGATACTTCCAAATTCACTCTATGAAGCCAGCATAACCCTGATACCAAAAGCAGGAAAAGACACCACAAAAAAAATTACAGACCAATATCTCTCATGAACATAGGTGCAAAATTCTCAACACAATTCTAGCCGAAAGAATTCAACGTCATATCAAAAAAAAAAAAAACAAAAACACACCACGACCAAGTAGGATTCATACCAGGTATGAAAGGATGATTCAACATTAGAAAATGAATCAATGTAATCCACCACATAAATAAAAGAATCACATGATCATCTCAATTGAAGCAGAAAAGGCATTTGACAAAGTCCAACACTGATTCCTGATAAAAACTCTCATAAAATAAGTATAGAAGGGAAATTCCTCAACATAATAAAAGGCATCTATTTTTCTATACAAAACCAAGAGACAGCATCATTCTTAATGGAGGCTGAAAACATTCCCCTTGAGAACAGGAACAAGACAAGGACGCCCTTTATCACCACTCCTATTTAACTTTGTGTTGGAAGTCCTAGCTAGAGCAATAAGGCATGAGAAAGAAACAAAGGGATCCAAATTGGTAACAAAGAACTAAAAGTGTCCCTATTTGCAGATGATATGAAATTATATATAGAAAACCCAAAAGACTCCATGAGAAAACTACTGGAAGTAATAGAAAGATCGAGCAGATTAGCAGGATATAAGAAATCAGTTGGATACCTATACACCAATAAAGAGAACAATGAAAAGGAAATCAGGAAAACAATACCATTTATAATAGCCTGTAAAAAAGTAAAATACTTAGGAACAAATATAACCAGGGATGTAAAAGACCCATACAAAGTAAACTACAAAACACTACTGCAAGAAACCAAAAGAGAACTACATAAATGGAAAAAGATACCACTCTTATGGATAGGTGGACTCAACATTGTGAAAATGTCAATTTTACCCAATGCAATCTACAAATACAATGTAATCCTGATCCAAATACCAACAGTATTCACTTAAGAGATGCAAAACTAATCATTAACATTATATGGAAAGGGAAGAGGCCCTGGATAGGTAAAGCATTACTGAAGAATAAAGTAGGAGGACTCGCACTACCTGACCTCAGAACCTACTATAGAGCTAGGGTAGTCAAAACAGCCTGGTACTGGTACAATAACAGATACATTGATCAGTGGAGCAGAATTAAGAACACAGATGTAAATCCATCCTCCTACAGTCACAAGGGCCCAAAATGCATCAAATGGGGAAAAGACAGTATTTTCAACAAATCATGCTGGCAAAACTGGATGTCCATCTACAAAAAAAATGAAACAGAACCCAAACCTCACACCATAAATAAAAACTAATTCAAAATGGATCAAAGACCTAAATATAAAACCAAAAACTATGAAGATCGCAGAAGCAAAAAATAGGATCAACACTAGAGGACCTAATACACGGCATTAACAAGTTACAAACCATAACTAACAACACACAAACTCCAGAAGATAAGTTAGATAACAGGGATCTTCTAAAAATTAAACAGCTGTTTTCATCAAAAGACTTCACTAAAAGAATAAAAAGAGAACCTACAGACTGGGAAAAAAAAAATTGGCTATGAAAAATCAGACAAAGGTCTAATCTCTAAAATCTACAGGAAAATCCAACACTTCTATAACAAAAAGACAAATAAGCCAACTAAAAAATGGGCAAAGCATATGAACAGACACTTCACCAAAGAAGACATTCAAGCAGCTAACAGGCACGTGAGGAAATGCTCACCATCACTAGCCATTGGAGAAATGCAAATCAAAACCACAATGAGACACCATCTCACCTCCAACATTACTGGCACTAAATAAAAATAAATAAATGTTGGGAAGGCTGCAGGGAGATTGGAACTTTTATGCATAGCTGGTGGAATGCAAAATGGTGCAACCATTTTGGAAAATGATACGGCCCTTCTTTAAAAAAAGCTAGAAATAGAAATACCACATGGTCCAGCAATCCCACTCCTAGGGATATATCCTAGAGAAATAAGAGTTGTCATACCAACGTAGGAAATGAACTCTCAAGGACTATCCAAAACCAAAAGAGTTGCAAAACAGAACCAGGGAGGTTAATCTGTAAATGACAACAATGTCAGAACAATAAAAGAGGGAATAAACAGTGTAGGTATAGAAATTTCTAATGGAGAGAAATAAGAGTTGTCATATAAATAGACATATGCACACCCATGTTCATGACAGCACTGTTCACAACAGCAACCTAGATCCCCATAACAGATGAATGGATAAACAAACTATGGTACATACACACAATGGAATACTATGCAATGATAAAGAGCAATGATGAATCTGCGAAGCATCTCACAACATAGATGAATCTGGAGGGCTTTATGCTGAGTAAAATAAGTCAATCACATAAGGATAAATATGGCATGAGGCTACTATTATAAAAACTCATGAAAAGTTTACACACAAAAAGAAACAACCTTTGATGGTTATGAGGGAGGGGAGAGGTGGGGATGGAAAAACACTAAACAGACAATAGACAAATGGTAACTCTGGTGAAGGGTAAGACAGTACACAATCCTGGTGAAGCCAGCACAATAGTACAGCACAACCTGTACAAGGCAAGGTCATGGAAGCTCCACAGATGCATCCAAACTCCCTGAGGGACTGAATTGCTGGGCTGATGGCTGTGGTGACCATGGTCTTGGGGAACATCTAGCTCAATTGGCATAATGTAGTTTATAAAGGAAATGTTCTATATTCTACTTTGGTGAGTAGCCTCTGAGTTCTTAAAAGCTTGTAAGTAGCCATCTAAGATACTCCATAGTCTCGCTCCATCTGGATCAAGGTAGAGTGAAGAAAATCAAAGACACAAGGGAAAGATTAGTCCAAAGGACTAATGTACCACAACTACCACAGCATTCACCAGCTTGAGTCCAGCACAACTAGTTGGTGTCCAGCTACCACCACCGACCGCTCTGACAGGGATCACAACAGAGGTTCCCAGGCAGAGCTGGAGAAAAATGTAGAACAAAATTCTAAGTCACACACACACACAAAAAAAAAAAAAACTCAGAGTTACTGATCTGACAGAGACTGGAGACACCCTGAGAGTACTGCCCCCAGACATCCTTATAGCTCAGTAATGAAGTTACTCCTGAGGTTTACACTTTGGCCAAAGATTAGACAGGCCCATAAAATAAAGAGACAAAATGAGCACACCAGGCCAGAGACAAAGACAAGAAGGCACGAGGGAACAGAAAAGCTGGTAATAGGGAACTCAGGGTCAAGGAGGGGAGAGTGTTGACTTGTCATGGGTTGGCAACCAATGTCACAAAACAAGATGTGTACTAATTGTTTAACAAGAAGCTAGTTTGTTCTGTAAACCTTCATCTAAAGTAGAATTTAAAAAATGCATTGATAATTACTGGTGATTGGAATGTGAAAGTTGGAAATGAAGAAGAAGGATTGGTAGTTAGAAAATAGACCTCAATGATAGAAACGTCACCTTAGATCACATAATAGAATTTTGCAAAACCAATGACTTCTTCATTGCAAACACTTTTTTTCAGCAACATAACCAATGACTGTACATATGGACTTCACCCAATGGAAAACATAGGAATCAAATTGACTACATCTGTGGAAAGAGACAATGGAAAAGCTCAATATCATCAGTCACAACAAGGCCGGGCAAACTGCGGAGCAGATAATCAATTGCTAACATATAAATTCAATTTGAAGCTGAAGAAAATTAAAACAAGTCCATGAGAGCTAAAATATGACCTTGAGTATATCCCACCTGAATCTGGAGACCATCTCAAGAACAGATTTGACATACTGAACACTAATGACCAAAGACCAGACAAGTTGTGGGAAGACATCAAGGAGAACATACAGGAAGAAAGCAAAAGGTCATTTAAAAGACAGGAAAGAAAGAAAAGACCAAAAAGGATGTCAGAAGAGACTCTGAAACTTGCTCTTGAACAGCAAGTAGCTAAAGCAAATGGAAGAAATGATAAGTAAAAGAGCTGAACAGAAGATTTCAAAGGGCAGCTCAAGAAGACAAAGTACAGTATTGTAAAGAAATGTGCAAAGACCTTGAGTTAGAAAACCAAAAAGGAAGAACATAGTTGGCATTTCTCAAGCTGAAAGAACTGAAGAAAAACTTCAAACTTCGAGTTGCAATTTTGAAGGATTCTATGGATCAAATATTGAATGACTCAGAATACATCAAAAAAAGACAGAAAGAATACATGAAGTCACTATGCCAAAAAGAACTGGTCGATGTTCTACCATTTCAGGAGGTAGCATATGATCAAGAACCAATGGTATTGAAAGAAGAAGCCCAAGCTGCACTGAAGGCATTGGCAAAAAACAAGCCTTCAGGAATTGACAGAATACTAATTAAGATGCTTCAACAAAGAGGTAAAGTATCGGCGGAGGTGCTCGTTTGTCTATGCCAAGAAATTTGAAGGATGGCTACCTGGTCAATCGACTAGAAGAGATAAGTATTTGTGGTTATGCCAAAGAAAAGTGTTCCAACAGAATGCAGAAATTCTCATTAACAATATCATTAGCATCGCATGCAAGTAAAATTTTGCTGAAGGCCATTCAAAAGTGGTTGCAGCAGTACATCAACAGGGAACTGCCAGAAATTCAAGCTGGATTCAGAAGAGGACGCAGCATGAGGGATATCATTGCTGATGTTAGATGGATCTTGGCTGAAAGCAGAGAATACCAGAAAGATGTTTACCTGTGTTTTATTGACTACACAAAGGCATTTGACTGTTTGGATCATAACAAATTATGGGTAACATTTCTAAGACTGAGAATTCCGGAAAACTTAATTGTGCTCATGTGGAACCTATACACAGACCAAGAGGAAGTCATTCCAACAGAGCAAGGAAATACTGCACAGTTTAAAATCAAGAAAGATGTGTCTCAGGGTTGCATCCTTTCCTCACACTTATTCAATCTTTATGCTGAACTGAGAGTCCAAGAAGCTGGAGTATATTATAGAAGAATGTGGCATCAAAGTTGGTGGAAGATTCATTAACAACCTACAATATGCAGGTGACACAACCTTGCTTGCTGAAAGCAACTTACCTATGAGGATCAAACACAACAGCCTCCAGTATGGATTACACCTCAACATAAAGAAAACAAAAATCCTCACAAGTGGACCAATAAGCAATATCATGATAAATGGAGAATAGATTGACCTAGACAAGGATTTCATTTAACTTAGATCCACAGTCGATGCCCATGGAAGCAGCAGTCAGGAAATCAAATGACACATTGCATTGGCAAATTGGCATGGGTTTTATATTAAATTGGTATCAAAATGAAAGTGTGATATTCAAAATGTTGAGGAAATGATTGACACCCAATGCCCTTTTTAAATGTTGTTTCTTTATTAGGAGCTTATCTTCAAAAATGTATTTTCTTTGAGCTTATTGTCAAGAAGATAGGACTGATATTACATGAAATAAGAACAAAAGGATGGAGGGAATTCAAGGTCTGGAAGAGGCTGAGAAAAAGGAGGGTAGTAGAAAGTCAGAAGGAACACAGAGAGATCATTCAGGGTGTGGAAAGTTAGTTAGCACTTTTTTTTTTTTTTTTCCCAGTATGATCTTCCAGAAAGTCCCAGAAGCAATTCCTATCCTGATCTGCTTACTTCCGCTCAGGATAATCTGTAATTTGTATATAAAAATAGTGTTAACCATTGAAGCCACAGGCAATATGAAGTGTGTAGTAATGTTTAAGTGGGATTTATTATCAATCACTAACAAATGTAAAAATAGTCAATTGTAATTGGAATGTTTGAAAAAAAAATAAACTGTCAAATGTGGAATAAAAAAGACTTCCAAATAAGTTCCATTCATGAACTTTTTACTCCCTCTTTAGCACAAAATCATAGTACACATGAGTAGAATCAGCACTAGCTACCCAAAGTAATTTTCTAGTAAGTCAAGATTGTGAGCATTAACTGGGAAAAGGGATGGGACAAAGACTGAGAATCAGAAATAAAAAGTGAGGGAAAAATTTTGAATAGCAGTGGAAAATGGAACAAGGAACTAGCTGGAGGAAATATCCATAAGGGTCTATCTTGAGATGTCGACTTTCAATACAACATGAAGCACAATTTTGATGATTATCGGATTAATTTGTTCTTGATGCAACTTGTTCTTGATTCAATTGTCTTCATAAATCAAACGAACTAGATAAGCTCTAGAGTTTTGAATTGGATATACTGACACAACGTTTAGATTCAAGTTTGGGAGCCATATTAGACGAAAATATTTGACATGAAAACCTGTATTTGAACCACAAAGGATGAATGAGTTTATAAGTCAAAGGAACTACATAATAAGCTGTTTGCATAGACAGAGAAGGCATAATAAACAGCCTTTGTCTTTCCAGCTCTAGTTCAAAGATCTGTTCCTAATCTTCTAACTGGAATTAATCATCCTTTTTTTTTTTTTTAGTTCAATCTCATTGTCCCTCTCTTACAGCAATTGTTTCATGTCCATTTTACTATCATTACTCACATGCTTTTTTATGACAATTTAATGTCTTTAGGACAGAAATATATATAATTGAGTTTTGTTTCTTTCATACCTTGACCTCTGCACACCAAACCCTCATCCACATTTCTTCGCCTAGTGCACAGATCATAATCAAGTGTAGGAGTTAGTAGCATGGGCTCTAAACACAGAGGGACCCAGCATTCAGAACATGGCTCACAATCTGCAAGCTAATTTGATCTTAGGCGATTTACTTAGGCTTTTTAAGTCTGTTTCTCATTCTGTGAAGTGGAATAATAATCCCTTTTTAATAGGTTGCTGTAGGGTGAAATAAAATGTATTTGTCAGCCTTACGGTTGGGATAGAAAGACAACTTCAATTATCTTAAGTGATTAGAAGTGTGGATGAGAAAGGTGGGCTTTGGTAAAGGCACTGGGACTAGGAAAGCTCACAGATCAAAGAAAGCACACTAGGATCCAGGGAGCCTCCTGGGTATTGAGGTATTTCAGAACTGAACTCCTCCAGTAGGATCCTCTTTTGGACCCTTAACTTCTGTTATTTTCTTTTATTTATTAATTTTTTTATGTTAGCCCCATTTTCTCATTCTTTGCACATGGCAGGGGAAGCTACCCAGAGAAAGAGTCTATCTTCTCTGCCAGCTGCAGTTCTGTCACAGAAATTCCAAGAAAGGGCACTTTGGTTGACTGGCTGTGGGTCAGATATCCACTCCTGTCTACGATCAGAGAGTTATCAGGAGGGAGGAAAGAGATCCTAAGACAATTGTTATTGTTGTTAGGTGCCATCGAGTCGGTTCCGACTCATAGCAACCCTACGCACAGCAGAATGAAACATTGCCCGGTCCTGAGACATCCTCACAATCGTTGTTATGCTTGAGCTACTTGTTGTAGCGACTGTCAATCCACCTCATTGAGGGTCTTCCTCTTTTCCACTGACCCTGTACTCTGCCAAGCATGATGTCCTTCTCCAGGGAATGATCCCTCCTGACAACAAGTCCAAAGTATGTAAGACACAGTATGGCCATTCTTGCTTTTAAGGAGCATTCTGTTTGTACTTCTTCTAAGACAGATTATTGTTTTGTCAGTCCATGGTATATTCAATATTCTTCGCCAACACCACAATTCAAAGGCGTCAATTATTCTTTGGTCTTCCTTATTCATTGTCCAGCTTTCACATGCACATGATGTGATTGAAAATACCATGGCTTGGGTCAGGCACACCTTAGTCTTCAGGGTGACATCTTTGCTCTTCAACACTTTAAAGAGGTCCTTTGCAGCAGATTTACCCAATGCATTGCATCGTTTGATTCCTTGACTGCTGCTTCCATGGCTGTTGATTGTGGATTCAAGTAAAATGAAATCCTTGATAACGTCAATTTTTTCTCTATTTATCATGGTGTTGCTCATCGGTCCAGTTGTGAGGATTTTTGTTTTCTTTATGTTGAGGTGAAATCCATACTGAAGGCTGTGGTCTTTGGTCTTCATTAGTAAGTGCTTCAAGTCCTTTTCACTTCCAGCAAGCAAGGTTGTGTCATCTGTATAACGCAGGTTGTTAATGAGTCTTCCTTCAGTCCTGATGCTCCGTTCTTGTTCATATAGTCCAGCTATTCGTATTATTTGCTCAGTATAAAGATTGAATAGGTATGGTGAAAGAATACCACCCTGACGTACACCTTTCCTGACTTTAAGCCACACAGTATCCCCTTGTTGTGTTTGAACAACTGCCTCTTGATCTATGTACAGGTTCCTCAGGAGCACAATTAAGTGTTCTGGAATTCCCATTCTTCACAATGTTATCCATAATTTGTTACGATCCACACAGTCGAATGCCTTTCCATAGTCGATAAAACACAGGTAAACATGCTTCTGGTATTCTCTGCTTTCAGCCAGGATCCATCTAACATCAGCGACGATATCCCTCGTTCCATGTCCTCTTCTGAAACCGGCCTGAATTTCTGGCAGTTCCCTGGCAATCATTTTTAAATGATCTTTAGCAAAATTTTGCTTGCATGTGATATTAATGATATTGTCCTATAATTTCCACATTCAGTTGGATCACCTTTCTTGGGAAGAGGCATAAATATGGATCTCTTCCAGTCAGTTGTCCAGGGAGCTGTCTTCCATATTTCTTGGCATAAACGAGTGAGCACCTCCAGCACTGCATCTGTTTGTTGAAACATCTCAACTGATATTCCAACAATTCCTGGAGTCTTGTTTTCCGCCAGTGCTGTCTGAGCAGCTTGGACGTCTTCCTTCAGTGCCATCGGTTCCTGATCATTTGCCACCTCTTGAAATGGCTGAATATAAACTAATTCTTTTTGGGATAATGACTCTGTGTATTCCTTCCATCTTCTTTTGATGCTTCCTGCATCGTTTAATATTTTCCCCATGGAATCCTTGACTATTGCAACTCGAGGCTTGAATTTTTTCTTCAGTTCCTTCAGCTTGAGAAACACTGAACATGTTCTTCCCTTTTGGTTTTCCATCTCCAGCTCTTTGCACATGTCCTTATAATACTTAGTCTTCTCGAGCCGCCCTTTGAAATCTTCTGTTCAGTTCTTTTACTTCATCAATTCTTCCTTTTGCTTCAGCTGCTCGACTTTCGAGAGCAAGTTTCAGAGTCTCCTCTAACATCCATCTTGGTCTTTTCTTTCTTTCCTGTCTTTTCAATGACCTCTTGTTTTCTTCATGTATGATGTCCTTGATGTCATTCCACAACTCATCTGGTCTTCAGTCACTAGTGTTCAATTTCTCATATCTATTCTTCAGATGGTCTCTAAATTCAGGTGGGATGTACTCAAGGTCATATTTTGGCTCTTGTGGACTTGGTCTGATTTTCTTCAGTTTCAGCTTGAACTTGCATATGAGCAATTGATGGTCTGTTCCACAGTCAGCCCCTGGCCTTGTTCTGACTGATGATATTGAGCTTGTCCATCGTTTCTTTCCACAGATGTAGTCAGTTAGATTTCTGTGTGTTCCATCTTGCGAGGTTCATGTGTATAGTGGCCATTTATGTTGGTGAAAGAAGGTATTTGCAACGAAGAAATTGTTGGTCTTGCAAAATTCTATCATTCAATCTACGGCATTGTTTCTATCACCAAGGCCATATTTTCCAACTACTGGTCCTTCTTCTTTGTTTCCAACTTTCGAATTCCAATCCCCAGTAATTATCAATGCATCTTGATTGCACATTCAATCAATTTCAGACTGCAGCAGCTGATAAAAATCTTCTATTTCTTCATCTTTGGCCCTAGCAGTTGATGTGTAAATTTGAATAATAGTCGTATTAACTGGTCTTCCTTGTAGGTGTATGGATATTATCCTATCACTGACAGCGTTGTACTTTAGGATAGATCTTGAAACGTTCTTTTTGACAATGAATGCAATACCATTCCTCTTCAAATTGTCATTCCCGGCATAGTAGACTATATGATTGTCTGAGTCAAAATGGTCAATACCAGTCCATTTCAGCTCACTAATGCCTACGATAGTGATGTTTATGCATTCCATTTCATTTTTTACAATTTCTAATTTTCCTAGATTCATACTTCATACATTCCATGTTCCAATTATTATTGGATGTTCGCAGCTGTTTCTTCTCATTTTGAGTCATGCCACATCAGTGAATGAAGGTCCCAAAAGCTTTACTCCAACCACATCATTAAGGTCGACTCTACTTTGAGGAGGCAGCTCTTCCCCAGTCATCTTTTGAGTGCCTTCCAACCTGGGGGGTCATCTTCCAGAACTATATCAGACAATATTCTGCTGCTATTCACAAGGTTTTCACTGGCTAATGCTTTTCAGAAGTAGACTACCAGGTCCTTCTTCCTAGTCTGTCTTAGTCTGGAAGCTCAGCTGAAAACTGTCCTCCATGGGTGACCCTGCTAGTATCTGAATACCAGTGGCACAGCTTCCAGCATCACAGCAACACGCAAGCCCCCACAGTAAGACAAACTGATAAACTAAGAAAATAACCACCAAATTTACCCAAGTCCAATTGCTTAGTACAATGCTTATATATAATAAATGTAATTTTCTTCAAAAATCAGTAAATTCTAGATTAAAAAAATAAT
Source organism: Loxodonta africana (assembly GCF_030014295.1). NCBI lineage: Eukaryota > Metazoa > Chordata > Mammalia > Proboscidea > Elephantidae > Loxodonta > Loxodonta africana. The sequence goes on along the minus strand of NC_087363.1, from coordinate 51,888,340 downwards.
TCTGTTATCTACAGTGGGTTGCTCAGTAAAAATCTATTACGTGAATAAGTATCTATGGATATAAGGTGAGGAAAATAATCATCTGGATTATCATTATGCCCATCTTCCCTATTTCAGTCAGTTGCACCACCCACCCAAAATACAGGAATTTTGCAGTTGATTTCTCTCTTGAGAAACAGTTTTAATTCTCCTGGAATCCAGATTTCTGGGATCCATGGAGATTGGGTAACTCCCTCCCCAGGCCATTGCCCTTAGTTATCCTTTTGAACCTTAACCTTGAAGAAAATGGTCTCCTAAAAATCACCTTCAAGTCAAACAGTGGTCTAGATAAGCTAGTAAAAACCAGTTAGCCTTAGGCAGGGGCTCTTTTGAAGAATCATCTTTATGCAGTCATTTTCTAGAAACGGAAACTCCAGGGCTGGACTGGAAGCTGTGTTTTAGGGTAAATTGTTATTATGTAAACACTGTTCCTGGTCTTTTTCCATAGCAGTATCACCAAGATGGAATATAAGAATTTTTGGAGGATCTCTCATTTTTTTTTTTTTCATGTTTCACAGTTTCTTTATTTATTTATTAACTTTTATTGAGCTTCAAGTGAACATTTACAAATCAAGTCAGTCTGTCACATATAAGTTTACATACATCTTACTCCGTACTCCCACTTGCTCTCCCCCTAATGAGTCAGCCCTTCCAGTCTCTTCTTTCGTGACAATTTTGCCAGCTTCCCACTCTCTCTATCCTCCCATCCCCCCTCCAGACAGGAGATGCCAACACAATCTCAAGTGTCCACCTGATATAATTAGCTCACTCTTCATCAGCATCTCTCTCCCACCCACTGTCCAGTCCCTTTCATATCTGATGAGTTGTCTTTGGGGATGGTTCCTGTCCTGTGCCAACAGAAGGTCTGGGGACCATGGCCCCAGGATTCCTCTAGTCTCAGTCAGACCATTAAGTATGGTCTTTTTATGAGAATTTGGGGTCTGCATCCCACTGATCTCCTGCTCCCTCAGGGGTTCTCTGTTGTGCTGGATCTCTCATTTTTGAAACATTCTTTACTTCCTAGTTGAAATGTTATCCCAATTTGCAAATCATATATTCAATAAACTTCAATCAGTTTCTATTATTGGCTTAATATGATTTTTGTTTTAACACTTTAGACTACATAATGACCATATCTGCTTCTCTCCATTTCCACTGATACAATTTTAGGCTAAACCACTGCCATCCCTCAATGCCATTCCTCAATTACTGCCATAGCCTTCTCGATAGAGTCTTTGCTTTCAGTTTTTTTCCTCTTCGTGGGTATTTTCTCCACAGTAACCAGCGTTATCTTTTTGAAGGAGCAGATCTACCTCATTACTCTTCTGTTTGAAATGAGTGTCACCTGATCACTCTTCTGTTTGAAATGAGTATCTTCTCATTGCAGGAAGAATGTAGTCTAAACTCTTAACCATGCTTAAAATCCCTTCACTTTCTGGCTTCTGCTTCTCACTCCACCCACATCACACAGCACTGTCCTCCTTATGCTTCTGTACCACTTGCCTCATTTCTGTCCGTCATAACTCATCTTCCTCCCAGCTTAGGACCTTGACACTATCTTCCCTTCCATAATGCTCTTCTTCCAGATATTTTCATAACTCTCTCTTTTGCATTTCTTTAGGTCTCTAATATATCAGTATCACAAAGATAATTCCCTAATATCCACGGCTAATGTAGAGCACCCCCAATCCACTTCCCAGTTGCTCTCAATCTCATTACTCTGTGTATTTTCTTCATGACATTTACCATTATCTGCAACTAGTTTATTTATTTACGTGTTTATCATCCTTTTCCCCAATTAGAATATAAACTCCAATCAGGCAAGAATTATTTATTTCTGTTGTTAGGCACCATAGAGTCACTTTTTGACTCATACCAACCACATGTAACAGAGTAGAACTGTCCCATGGGGTTTTCTAGGCTGTAATATTTATGGGAGCAGATCACCAGGTCTTTCTCCTGTGGAGCCGCTGGGTGGGTTCGAACCACCAACCATTTGGTTAGCAGCCAAGAACTTAACTCTTGTGTCACCAGTCTCCCTTGTTTTGTTCCTAGGGACTAACATATCATATTGTTGTTGTTAGCTACTGTCGAGTTATCCTGGAACAAAATGCTGGCTGGTTCTGTGCCATCCCCATGATCAGTTATAGATTGGACCATTGTGGCCCATAAGGTTTTCAATGATTTTCTGAAGTAGATCACCAGGCCTTTCTTCTTAAGCTGCCTTAGTCTGAAAGCTCCGCTGAAACCTGTTCGCCCTCCCTTTGATAGACAGGTGGTGGCTGCACGTGAGGTCCATTGGCCAGGTATTGAACCAGGTATCTCGTGGCAGGTGAGAATTCTACCACTGAACCACTGCTTCCATTAACATATCATAGGGCTTTAGTAATTACAGGTTGGTGATAAAGTAAGTGCGAATCAAGTTTTAAACAGAAGAATGACAGCTCAGAGCTCCCACATTGACATTAATAGTATGGATTAAGACAGCACAGTTTCTGTAAAGGCTTTGTTAAAGACCTGGGTACTTACCTAGAGAAGGCTATGCCATATTGTCACTAGTACCCTACTGAGATATGAATGGTGTTTGTGGATCAGAGGAGTGAGTGGTCACCTAATAAGGTCCTGAGGGAATGGGACCCAAATTATGTACTTTTGAAGAATAGAAGTGGAAATAAATGTCAGATAGAGGAACACGCTTGGTGTTCTTATCTGGGGATTTGTACAAGGAAACAGCATAAAGTAAAAGACCACTAGGCTCCTGAAAAAGACGAAGGAACTATTTAAGGCAACATTGCTTCCAGAGATATAGCCACAATAATGGAGAAGTAACACCCTGTGTTCACTCGGAAGACTAAACAGAGGCAATCATGAACTTGTTGGGTGACCTTGGGCCAATTCCTCTCCTCACGGAATGCTGATTTCCATCTCTGTAAAATAAGAGAGGGCTTAATGACATGTAGAGTCTTTCTTGCTTCAACATTGTATGAGCCTATATACTTCCTCGCACAAGCATTTCTCAAATGTAAATGAAAGGTTTACAGTGCCTTGGGGGTTTTCCTTAATGTCTGTAGTGAGAGATTACCAAGAAAGAGTGTATCAATTGCCAAGGCAGCCTCTCCAAGGTACAAAATAGGACGGATGTCGCAGTAACCGCTATGGGACTGTCCTGCTTATTTTGTCAGCTCAATAGGGGATAAATGAGATATGGTAAGATGAGTGTGCTTGTGTTTTTGAATCTGTGTATTTTCCCATCTTTTCTTATATAGATTTAACTTCCTTTGAAAATTAACAAGGAAAGGCGATTTAATTTCAGGGCTCTTGTTATATTGATAATGGTATTGCTGGCATGGCTCCAAGAATTTCAATTAGGTCTCAGGCTGCAAAGTCTTTGTCTTGTTTCTTGAAGGTATTACTTCCTTAATGTGGGTTACAGATTCTACCTGGGGCTTAAAAAAGATGAAATAGCTAGTGAAAGAAGTTACATGATTATCCCTCAATTCTTTCCTCGGGTACACTTAAATGCACCAAAGTGGTAACTAATTTTCCAGAGTAAACTATGATATATCCTTGAATTTAGAAGGACAGAAGCTATCTGTCAAAATTCCAGGTTAGATCCCAATAGCCAGAAACTGAGTCTAAGAAGCAAAACGAAGAACTGCCTCCTTGAGAGAGAATTCCAGAAAAGGGAGGAGGCAGTGGGATCTCATACAGGATAAAATGAAGCTTGGTATTGGAAACAGGTTTACATGAAGACTACTGACTACAAAAGTTTTCATGGTATTAGAAATGAACACTGTAAAATTCGGCCTTTAGACAAAATAGTTCTGCTTTGCTGTCTACAGAACAGAACTGAACTAGGAAAAGGCAGAGGCAATTGCCTTATCCGAAAAGAATTTCCAAACCTCCCTGTCCTTTCACTCACTACTCTGTGGCCATTTTCCAAAACAGATTTGGGGCAAGAGGTAAGTTGTGCTTCTGGTATAAAAGGTTATAAAATGAATAAACTATATTTACTGCCAATCATTTAAACAGAGAGCCCTGCTCTTTCTTTGCATTTAGACTGTTTCTTTTTTTTTTTACAGAAATATATGAAACTTGCAGTCCTCCATGAAGACAATAAATAGAAATGTGTGCACGTACGCACATGCACACACACACACACATACAAGCTGGCCAGAGAATCTGGTCAGAGAAAAACAGCACAAAAGGACACATCCTGCCCAGTAGAATACAAGGAGTTGTTAAAGGAATGCTATAACAGCATATGTCTTGGAAGAAGTACCAGAAGCAACTCTCGCCAACTTTAGAAGCAAGGATGGCGAGACTGTGTCTCACATACTTTGGACATTTTATCAGGAGAGATCAGGCCCTGGAGAAGGACATCATGCTTGGTAGAGTACAGGGTCAGCAAAAAAGAGGAAGACCCTTAACAAGATGGATTGACTTAATGGGTGCAACAATGGGCTTAAGCATAACAAGGATTGTGAGCATGGCAAAGTACTGGGCAGTGTTTCATTCTGTAGTACATATGGTGGCTATGAGTCAGAAGTGGCTCAATGGCACCTAACAACAACAACAACAACATGAGAGCATAAAAAAGGGAAGAAATTCATTTAGATTGAAATGATCTAGAAACACTGCGCAAACGAATTTGAATTTGAGCAGAGACTTAAAGTACTAGAAAACCTTTAATGAGTGGACACTGGATTGTGAGAAAATGTAAAAGATGAGAATCTACAGGTACTATTTGGAGAATAGTAAGCAATCCCACATGATAGGGGTACATGTAAGTCAAAATGTAGATAAGTTTGAGAATGTAGCTTGGGGCCAGGCACCAGACTATGAATTTGACTGCAAAAGGACATAAACTCTTTGTCCCAGCATTCAGTACTTCACCAAATCAAGGATCAGCTGAGAGATTATGCCATTAATAAAGTCATTCCAGGTACTGTTGTTCATAATGCTATTTCCCTATAATGGCACCCATATTAACTATATAGATGGATTCTCCTCTTAATTATAATTTTCTTTGTCTCAACTTGTCTGTGTTCATTCTGTACTCTAAAGAAACTTGGAACTCCATGAAGCCTAATATTATCTTACAGAATAGAGTCACACAGGTTTAGGTACAGAATTAGCACTCAGTAAACACATCACTGATTTCTACACTGTGAGGGGAAAAAAAAAATCACACTTTCAGACTGAAACAATGATAGTCACAACCTCACGTGTTTTGCTTAACCTACAGGACAGCTATTGATCCTGCCTGGCAACAAGCACAGAACTTGGCATAAAGGGGTTAGGTTATACACACTTCAGTCATATTCTCTCTACTGTGTGGTCAAAAATCCATATTAGCAGAGTGCCAGCAATACATCCGATGTGCTGTTAATTTCACTTACAGCAGAGGTTCTGCACTTTGATGAGGACCACTTAAATTTAATAGAGAGTCAAGCTGCCCTGTGGCTGGTCTAAACCCAGAGAGTGATCCAAAAGCCAGAAGACAGATTTATGCAGCATGTACAGAATACAATGTGTGCCTCCCAGTCCTTGGAGCAGATTTTTGGCTAGAACCCTGAAAAGTGAAATGGCAGTCTGGGAACAGAACCTCCAGGGTGATATGCAAGAGCAGGCAGGCTCGCTTCTCTCATAAATGGCTCAGAAGAAGGACAACCCTCATTTTGGAGAGCTGATAAAAGGTGTAAAAAATTAATTTATCAAGAGAACAGCCCTAGGCAGACAGCAAGCCTATCAGGAGACCTAGAGGCAGCTTGCAGGCTGCCAAAGCCATTGTCAGAAATGGTTGCCAGAGAGTCAGATTCAATGGTTGCAGGCAGGGATATTGTCTGTGACTTGTCATTTGAAGCCTACCCTGGAAGTTCAAAGAGGAGTAGAAATGACTGAGCCAATTCCCAGGTGAACACAGTGTCATATTATCTATAATTTATTTGACTTGAAAGACAACATTTGATTTTGGGGGATACACAAGGAATGATGTTTCTTCTGGAAGAGGCACCGCCTTAGAGCACGTGTGCCGTGGATTTCTCCAAAGACAAACATGAAGACTGAAAAGACAGAGGAAGCTCATCATGAACTGTCTTGATTAGGTAAATTCTGATCATATTTATGTCAAGCCACAACAGCTTAAGTGCAAAAGCCTAATCAGTTCACAGGGTTTATAATGACATTAAGAGGGCTTCCCAACCACCATATCTAACTAACAGAACGATAACTCCAGTTTACAAGTGAGGGGAAGCTTAGTAAGTATCCTGTCAAAGTATGCATAGCAGCTGCTGAAAAGTTGGCTCCCAAATTGCAATAAGAATGCTCATTGGTTAGATAAGTAGCAATGTCTGGACCTTTGTGGCAGATCAAAGTTTAGGAGCTAGTTAACGCTCAGCAAGCTAGTATTCTCCAGCATTGTGGTAGGGCTTATATTATTTCTTATGCATTAAAATCCTCTATCATTATTATATTCCAGATTAAATAGTTTACTCATTTATTCCTTCAATGTATAATTACTGAGTGTATATTATGTGCCAGGCGATGATCCCAATGATGTGCCTTCATTAACTTTACATTCTACTGGACAAAGGCCCAAAATAAACAAGGAGAATGTACACCAGGAGTCTGTGAGATACAGGCAAATGAAGGAGGGAAAAATAGAAGCAATAACGAGGGCACAATATTGAGTTGAATAGCCATGCAATGTCTGACTTAGATCGTGACATCATATAAAAACTTGAAGGAGGTGACGGAGTAAATCATGTGGGTATCAGGGAAAAAAACGTTTCAAAAGAAGAGAAGAGGAAATGTGGACATCCTGAAGCAGCAGTGTGCCTGGGTGTTTGAGGAACAGCAAAAAAAAAAAACTAGCATGTATGACCACAGTGAAATGGACAAGTGGGAAAGGAGTAGGAGAGGGGAGCAGTGGCCTAATTAGGGGCTATGGAGGCCACTGTAGGAATGTTGGCTACTACCCAAGTTGAAAGAGGAATCAATGGAAGGTTTTGAGCAGAGGCAGGACATGCTCTGTCTTAATATTTTAAAAGGTCATTCTGGCTGCTCTGATTAAAATAAACTGAATGGGGCAAGAACAGAACAAGTCCAGTAAGTAGACTCTTGAAATTTTCAGAAAAGAGACGATAATGATTGAGCTATGATGACAGCAGTGAACATATCGACGGTGTATTTTTACAGTATTCCTTTAAAGTGTAACAGGAGATATAGAAAATGAAATTCACTAGTTATAACATGACTGATTTTTTTTTTAAGTGCTGTAACACCAAGTGCTATATTGTTACTGTATTTGGACTCTGTCCAGTCAATTCCAACTCATAGCAACGCTATACGACAGAGTAGAGATCCTCCATAGGGTTTCTTAGGCTGTAATCTTTATGGGAACAGAATATCAGGTCTTTCTCCCACAGAGCCACTGGGTAAGCTTAAACCACCAACCTTTCAGCTAGCAGCCAAGGGCTTAACCATTGCACCATCGGGGCTCCTAAGCGCTGTATATATATACAGATGGATAGATATAGATCTATCTATCTATATAGTGCAGATAAAAGAACTACTAATTTAAACAAGGACATGTGAGGCTTGAATAAGAGAAAAATTAGAGATGGCTTCCTGAAGAAAGTGGTAAAGTACTCAACTTGAACAAATAAATAGGCTTTTAAACACAGCATCTTTGGACCTGCTTAAGGGTAAGGGTGAAGGAAAAGGCTGGAAAAGGCAAAGAGATGGCAAATGTATTTTAATGTCAATCATTCATAGTAGTTGCCTAGAATTAGTGGGGGAAAGGTGCTGGAATTGATTAGTAGTATCTGCCGTCACAGAAAAGAGAGAGTGAAGTCACCCAGAGCTAGGAAGTGACCATGATAAAAATACACCAGCATGAAGATACATACATTATTGAGGAAATAAGAGATCTTCTGTTGTACCTAGAACATAGACTGTGTTCCTGTACCTTTCTCTGTTACTAACCAGTTATATGACTAGAGCAAACCAGTTATATGACTGGGCATTAGCTTCTTCATCTGTAAAATAGGGTTATTTTGAGGGAAACTAGATCATTGATGTAAATGCTGGTTGAAAGTTTTACAGTTTTTATTCATGTCTTCCCTGTGTGTGTGTGTGTAGTTGTTATTATATGCCAGTTGAGTAGATTCCTAGGCTATAATCTTTATAGGAGCAGGTCACCAGGTCTTTTCTCCCATGGAGCTGCTGGTGGATTAGAATCACTGATCTTTTAGTTAGCAGTGAAGCACTTAACCATTACGCAACAAGGTCCTTAAGTGTGTAATTAGGTAGCATAATTATTATAGTATGAGCAATATGGCAACAAAACCATTGTAATATTTAGCAGATGAACAGATCTCATCAATCTTTGTACCCATAGAATTTGACAGTCTAATAATCATCCAACAGGATATCTAGGCTCTGGGTGATGGTTGGAGCGGTTACACTCACTGCCCGCCTCTGATCACAACCTTCTTTGTTGTGATCAGGACTATTATTAAAAGAATGAGATCATACAAGCAAACTAATCTTAACAGCTGCTATGCAATGTGTTCACTAACCCAAACATGAGAGAAGGTACATCAGATGATTAACATATTTTAGAAGTGATTATTTATCAAAAAGAATTGGGCACAGAACTATGATAATCACCAATTATTGAGGATTATTGACTGCACTGGGTTTGGTTTGGTTTTGGAAACCCTGGTGGCATAGTGGTTAAGAGTTTGGCTGCTAACCAAAAGGTTGGCAGTTCATATCCACCAGGTGCTCCTTGGAAATCCTATGGGGCAGTTCTACTCTATCCTATACGGTCAATATAAGTTGGAATTGACTTGATGGCAATAGGTTTTTTGGGCTCTGTTAGCGTTATACATTGTTTTGTTTTGTTTTGTTTTGTTTTTATACATTGTTTTTAATCCATTCAACAACCAAAGATGATTAATTTTTTTCTTATTTTATATATAAGGAAATTAAGGTCTAGAGAGGTTAAATAACTGGATCAGTAAGATGCTGTTCTCACATGCATGTGAAAGCTGGACGATGAATAAGGAAGATCAAAGAAAAATTGGCTCCTTTGAATTGTGGTGTTGGCAAAGAATAATGAATATACCATGGACTGCCAAAAGAATGAACAAATCTGTCTTGGAAGAAATACAATCAGGATGCCCCTTAGAAGCGAGGATGACAAGGCTACATCTCACATACTTTGGACATGTTATTAGGAGGGATCCGTACGTAAAGAAGGGCATCGTGCTTGGTAAAGTAGAGAGTCATCAAAAAAGAGGAAGACTCTAAAGAAGATGGATTGACACAGTGGCTGCAACAATGGGCTCGAGCATAACAATGATTGTGAGGATGGAACAGGACCAGGCAGTGTTTCGTTCCATTGTACAGAGGGTTGCTATGAGCCGGAACCGGCTTGATGGCACCTAACAACAACAACAACAAAAGATGCTGTTGGTAAGCAGCTCCCCTGGGTGTTATACCACGCTGTGTGATGGTAAAGGTTCATTTTTCTTTTCTTCATTTTTCTCTCATTCAACAGTATGTCACATACTTAGTGATATGGGTTGTTGTTGTGAGGTTCCGTTGAGTCAGTTCCAACTCATAGAGACTCAGTTCCAACTCATAGAGACCCAGCGTACAGCAGAACAAAACACTGCCGGGTCCTGCATCATCCTCACAATCATTGCTATGTTTAACCCTATTGTTGCAGCACTGTGTCAGTTCATCTCGTTGAAGGTCTTCCCCTTTTTTGCTGACCCTCTACTTTACCAAGCATAATATCCTTCTACAGGGACTGGTCCCTCCTGATAACATGTCCAAAGTACATGAGAGGAAGTCTCGCCATCCTCCTTTCTAAAGAGCATTCTGGTTATACTTCTTCCAAGACAGATTTATTCATTCTTTTGGCAGTCAATGGTATATTCGATATTCTTTGCCAACACTATAATTCCAAGGCATCAATTCTTCTTCAGTCTTTCTTATTCATTGTCTGTCTTTCTCATGCATATGAGGTAATTGAAAATATCATGGCTTGAGTCAGGTGCAACTTATTCCTCAAAGTGATAGCTTTGCTTTCTAACACTTTAAAGAGGTGTTTTTGCAACAGATTTGCTAATGCTGTAAGTTCTTTGATTTCTTGATTTTTGCTTCCATGCGTGTTGATTGTGGACCCAAGTAAAATCAAATCCTTGAAAACTTTAATCTTTTCTCCATTTATCATGATGATTTTTATTGGTCCAATTGTAAGGATTTTTGTTTTCTTTATGGAGAGGTGTAATCCATACTGAAGTTTGTAGTCTGATCTTCATCAGTAAATGATCCAAGTCCTCTTCACTTTTCAGCAAGCAAGGTTGTGTCACTGCAAATCACAGATTGTTAATGAGTCTTCCTCCAATCCTGATGTTGCACCCTTCTTCATATAGTCCAGTGTCTCAATTTGCTCAGCATACAGATACCATAAGTATAGCAAAAGGATTGAATAAGTACGGCAAAAGGACACAACTCTGCTGCACAACTTCCCTGATTTTAAACCGTGCAGAATCCCCTTGTTCTGTCCAAACAACAGCCTCTTGGTCTATGTACAAGTTCCTCATGAACACAATTAAGTGTTTTGGAATTTCCATTCTTCACAGTATTATCCACTATTTGTTATGTTCCACACAGTCAAATGCCTTTGCACAGTCAGTAAAATACATCTTTCTGGTATTCTCTACTTTCAGCCAAGGTCCATCTGACATCAACAGTGATATCCCTTGTTTCACGTCCTCTTCTGAATCCAGCTTGAACTTCTGGCAGTTCCCTATCTAAGTACTGCTGCAACCATTTTTTAATGATCTTCAGCGAAATTTTACTTGCATGTGATATTAATGATACTGTTTGATAATTTCCACATTCTGTTAGATCACCTTTCTGTGGAATGGACACAAATATAGATCTCGCCCAGTGAGTTGGCCATGCAGCTCTTCTAAGTTTCTTGGCATTTCAGGCATGTCATCGGTTTGTTGAAACATCTCAACTGGTATTCTGTCAATTCCTGGACCCTTGTTTTTCACCAATACCGTCAGTGCGACTTGAACTTCTTCCTTCAATACTATCAGTTCTTGATCATATGCTACCTCCTGGAAAGGTTGAACATCTACCAATTCTTTGTGATACAGTAACTCTGTATATTCCTTCCATCTTCTTTTGATGCTTTCTGTGTCATTCAATATTTTCCCCATTGAAACCTTCAAAATTACAACTTGAGGCTTGAATTTTTTGTCAAGTTCTTTCAGCTTGGGAAATGCTGAGCATGTTCTTTGCTTTTGGTTTTCTAACTCCAGGTCTTTGCACATTTCATTATAATACTTTATTTTGTCTTCTTCAGCAGCCCATTGAAATCTTTTGTTCAGTTCTTTTACTTCATCATTTCTTCCATTCGCTTTAGCTGCTCTATGTTCAAAAGCAAATTTCAGAGTCTCCTCTGACATCTATTTTGGTCTTTTATTTCTTTCATGTCTTTTTCATGACCTTTTGCTTTCTTCATGTCTGATATTTCTTATGTCACTACACAACTCATCTGGTCTTCAGTCATTAGAGTTCAACGTATCAAATCTATCCTTGAGATGGTCTCTAAACTCAAGTGGGGTATGCCAAGGTCATGCTTTGGTTCTTGTGAACTTGTTTTAAATTTCTTCAGCTTCAACTTGAACTTGCATATGAGTAATTGATTATCTATTCTATAGTTGGCCCCGGGCCTTATTCTCACTGATGATATTGAGCTTCTCCATTGTCTCTTTCCACAGATGTAGTTGGTTTGATTCCTGTGTATTCCATCCAGTGAGGTCCATGTGTATAGCTGCTTTTTATGTTGTTGAAAATAGGTATTTGCAATGAAGAAGTCTTTGGTCTTGCAAAATTCTATCACGTGCTCTCTAGAGTCGTTTCTATCACCAAGGCCCTATTTTCAGCTACTGATCCTTTTCCTTTGTTTCCAACTTTCACATTCCAATCACCAATACTTATCGATGCATCTTGATTAGATGTCTGATCAAATGCAGACTGCAGACTGCAGAAGTTTCTTCATCTTTGGCATTAGTGGTTGATGCATAGATTTGAATAATAATCGTATTAAGTGGACTTCCTTGTAGGCACATGGATATTATCCTATCACTGTGACATGGGTAGGAAGTTGGTTTTTATGAGAAGGAGAAAATGTATGCTGCTAGGAAATGTGCTAAAGGTAGCAACAATTGGATTTGTGTATTTCAGAATTTTCCTTAATGATGCAAGTGAACAACTTATGCATGTATAGTGTTTTGTAGTTTTCATTGTATATCATATACATTTCCCTATAGAATGACCTTATCAGTGCTCCATTTTTCATTTTTACAAATGCTGAAATTGAAGATCTCAGACAGGTTCAGTAACTTGCTTAAGGTCAAACAGCATAGTTTGTAGCAGACTTGGATCTTAAACTCCACTCGTCTGAGTCAAAATTTCTTTCTATTACACCACTCTTAGAAATCTCACACCACAGCATAACCCCTCGTAGATGGATAGATAGATAGATAGACAGACAGACAGATAGATAGGTAGATAGATACACAGAGAGAGACACATAGATGATAGACACACAGGCAGACAGATAGATAGATAGAGAGATACATAGATGATAGAGAGAGAGATAGACAGACAGATAGATAGATAGCTTCCATCCAGCGAATTTCGAAATGGCATCCTTATATATAACAGAATGAAACATTCCCCACTTCTGTGTCATCCTCACAATCACTGGCATGCCCGAGTCCATCACTGTGGCTATTGTGCCAATCCATCTCATCAAGGGTCTCCCTCGCCTTCACTGGCCCTCTACTTTACCAAACATAGTATCTTCCTCCAACAATTACTTGATTCCTCCTGGCAACGTGCCCAAAGCAAGACAGTTGTACAATGTTCTGTTGTGATCCATAACGTTTTCATTGGCTCTTTTGGAAGTAGATCACCAGGCTTTTCTTCCTAGTCTGTCTTAGTCTGGAAGCTGTGCCGAAACCTGTCCACCATGAGTGACACTGCTGATATTTGAAATATCAGTGGCATATTTAAACATCATCATAACATGCAAGCCACAAAAGTACCACAAAATGACAGACAAATAATGAAATATTTAAATGAAAGATAAATATAGTTAGGGTCAGCCTATGTAGTAAATATTTCTATTTCTGAATCTTTTTCATAATATAGGAATTTATAACTTCATTCATACTAAATAAATAAAATAAAATCTAATCGCAAAGGAAAATGATAGCATTTTCTTAAACCTAACATTGTTCTAGATAGACAAATGGACACATCTTTTGTGTTTTCATTCCAATGGACTGTACAACTGAGGATGGATTAAGATATTATTCAAAAATGCAGAAAAATACATTGATTTTTACTTTGAATACTTTATACTTTATCCATTCAAGATGTATTTAGAAACTTAAGTTATTAAAAATATAATTTCACTATATGCAAACATAATATTCTTGCTACATAAAAAGGCACCATTTATAGTCTTCTTTTTTTTTAAACCTTGAAAAAAACAGCAAATAAATGGAAAGGGAACAACAATCTTTGTGAAAACCATCACAGAGCTACTCTAATGATACACAATCTGCTAGCTATCTGAAGAGTGTACACAGACTAATATTTCGAGAAGCATAGGATGAATCACCCATTTAGAAGTATTGAGGAGCAAATGAAGATGCTATGAGTGAGTTGTGCAGCAATGAATAAGGATGTATTACACCACAGGAAACCATCAATATTTGTTTATTATGTCAGCATAAGAAATAAATCTGTAAGCTAATTTTGTATTCTGCACAGTTAATTCCAGTGTTCCTGCTTGAGCGTTTTTGTCCCAGAATGAGTGCTGCACAGCTGTTTAATGGTGCCATCAAGAATTCAGAGAGTCATGGTCCCCTGGAGATGGAGAGGCATTGTAAAATATGATATCAAATCACAAATGATGAAACACTATTACCTTCAAACATCCTATTTTTTTTTTTTTCCTTATTCTCTTCCTCTCCCTCCCAACTGGACTTGTTAACAATTTCCTTCAGTTTTAAAAATAAGTCTGCTCAGCCCAATAGCAAAATGACCGGTAGCTTAAATAGTTGAACCACTTCTTTTTTTGATTGCACACTTCTTTACAATTTTTATTTTTTTAGTTTTTCCTGTATTGCTTTGATTTTTAGTTTGCTTTAGTGATGACTTGATGAGTATAATTAAACAAAAACATTAAGCTATTTCATGTGTAGAAAAACCTGTACTTAAAAATTGTTTTTAGGTACGTCACAATAGCTATATTATAGCTTATATTTGCACATATGCCAGTGTTAAAGTGGAGGAGTAAAATAATAATATTTATTCCATTTAGATATCATAAACGAATACTAACAGTCTTTTTGAGGAGCCCTGATGGCACAGTGGCTAAACGCTAGGCTGCTAAACAAAAGTTCAGCAGTTTGAACCCATCAGCTGGTCCTCGGGAGAAAAATGTGGCAGTCAGCTTCCGTAAACATCTACAGCCTTGGAAACCCTATGTGGCAGTTCTATTCTCTCTTACAGGGTCACTGTGAGTCAGACTTGACTAGATGGCAAAAGATTTGGCATTTTTGCTTTAATGCCACATACAGTTACCTCGTTTTCTAATTTTGAGTCCCTTGCAGACATGATCTCAACTTGCTGCTTTCTCTAACTTCGAAAGAAAATTGAATCTTTGATTCAGCTTTAAGTTTTGTCTAGTGAAGTGACAAACTGGATTTGTATCTCTGAACTCTCTTTAAATAAAGCTGAAATTTCCTCAATCCAGTGTCACAGAAAGCCCAGATGAGAATTCTACACTAGTTACTGCAAACACCTACATGAAATCATTGCAGTATAAACACTGAGATACCTGCAGCCTTGTTCCTGTGATTCCTTGGCTGATAAACTAAAGAACAGATTAGGGTCCACCTTCAGTGATTTCTAAGTGTTTGAAAACTGTGGAATAAACAATCCAGGTAAATCTGATTATAAATCAAATGCTTCCCCCCACCACAAACCAAACAAAAAAAATAAAAACTTTTTTTTAACTAAATCAACTATATGCAACTTCAATTTTACATTGTCATATTGCCAAGTTTGCAAAGCCAGTCATCAGGATACTGTCTTGTCTTTAAACATATGAAGCTCTAGGTATGAAAATTTATTTTTTTCTTTTCTCAAAAATATTTGATGAAAAAAGTCTTTCTTCCGTTCCAATTGTTTCAATGATCCTGGTTATATTTGTTGTTGTTGTTGTTAGATGCCATTGAATCAGTTCCGACTCATAGCTGCCCTAGGTACAACAGAACAAAACACTGCCCAGTTCTGCACCATCCTCACAATTGTTGTTATGCTTGAGCCCACTGCTGCAGCTGCTGTGTAAATCCATCCCATCAAGGGTCTTCCTCTTTTTTGCTGACCCTCTACTTTACCAAGCATGATGTCCTTCTCCAGGGACTGGTCCCTCCTGATGACATGTCCAAAGCACCTGAGATGAAGTCTGGCCATCCTTGCTTTCAAGAAGCACTCTGGCTGTATTTCTTCCAGGACAGACTTGTTCCTTCTTCTGGTGGTCCATGGTATAGTCAATATTCTTCACCAACATCATAATTCAAAGGCATCATTTCTTCAGTCATCCTTAATTCATTCTTCAGCTTTCGTATGCATATATCATGGCTTGGGTCAGGCACACCTTAGTCCTCAAAGTGACATCTTTGCTTTCTAGCACTTTAAGAAGGTCTTTTGCAGCAGACTTGCCCAATGGAATGTGTCTTTTGATTTCTTGACTGCTGCTTCCATGGGTGTTGATTGTGGATCCAAGTAAAATCAAATCACTAACAACATCAATCTTTTCTCCATTTATAATGATGTTGCTTATTGGTTCAGTTGTGAGGATTTTTTTGTTGTTGTTGTTGAGGCGTAATCCACATTGAAGGCTGAAGTCTTTGATCTTCATCAGTAAGTACTTCAAGTTCTCTTCACTTTCATCTAGCAAGGTTGTGTCCTCTGCACATCACAGGTTGTTAATGAGTCTTCCATCAATCCTGATGCTGCAGTCTTCTTTATATAGTCCAGCTTCTCTGACTATCTGCTCAGCATACAGATTGAATAAGTATGGTGAAAGGATACTAACATGACATACACCTTCCTTGATTTTAAACCATGCAGTATCCCCTTGCTCTGTTCGAAAGATTGCCTCTTGGTCTAAGTACAAGTTCTGCATGAGCACAATTAAGTGTTATGGAATTCCCATTCTTCACAATGTTATCCATAATTTCTTATGATCCACATAGTCAAATGCCTTTGCATAGTCAATAAAACACAGGTAAACATCCTTCTGGTATTCTCTGCTTTCAGCCAGGATCCATCTGACATCAGCATCTGCGGTTGCAGCAGTACATCTCAGCGAAGTGCCAGAAATTCAAGGTTATATTAAATTCAATAAATATGAAATGACTTATTCTCTTTAAAAATAGACTATTTTTGAAGTTGATGTATTGCTTTAGTCTACATAACAAAATGTATCTCTTTTCATACACATATATGTAGTATATCTAATATGACTAGGGTTGTAGTTGCATCTAAAATATAGTAAACATTGATTACAAACAAAAAATTTAACTGATCATGTTGCTATTTGCCTGCTTGATCAAAAACATCTAGTTATTTGACAAGGTCCAGATGATAGGTGGATATATTTTTAAAATTGTTGTAAGTATAGACATAACTAGTTCCATTTATAGAATGAAAAAAATATATAACAGACTATAAATAATGTATTCTCTATTCTCTAGGTATTAAATATTGTTATTTTAAGATATCGATGAAAGGCCATGTTTTCCAGGGTAGTGATTTTTTTCCCCCACTAACAATTTATGAAAAATATCTAGCTCATCTCTCTCTTGTGTTTTGGGGGGAAGATAGCAAGAGGAAAATTTTATGAAAGCTCAATTGCAAAAGCAAACAACATATTCCATTCCATAAGTCTCAAAAATGTGCCAGCAATCAAATAAGAACTTCAACTGTTTACACACTAGAGATTTATAAAAGTCTTCAAAGGAGACTTCATTTCAGAATCATTCCTATGACTGTGAGGAAGATCGTAAAGGTTTTGTGTCTCTACTGGTTTTTCATTAATCATCTGATTGTATCATTTCTAGTTTGCAGTACTATGAAGTTAATACCTGGTTTACTTTGAGGGACTAAAGATATATGTCTTAGAAAATTGCACATCTGAGGCAAATGATGAAATGTGTAATTAAAAGAGAAATAACATAATTTGTAGGAAATATTAAAAAAAAAAAAAAAACAGTAGGAAATATTTTTTAAAAAACCCAGTAGGAAATATTACATGTTGTAAAATCGTTTGGTACACAAGTGATTTAAGCAACTTTCTTATCCCCAAAAACACCTACGTTAGGACTTTGCATTCTAACTGTACAGGCTCAAAGAAAGCTTTACACTGTTCTCAGTTCTGAAAAAATCAGCACATCACATAGCTTAAAACCTGTTGCCATCCAGTTGATTCAGACTCATAGCGACCCTATAGCACAGAGTAGAATTGCCTCATCGGGTTTCCAAGGAGCAGTTGGTGGATTTGAACTGCTGACCTTTTGGTTAGCAGATGAGCTTTTAAACACTGAGCCACCAGGGTTCCTACCAGATAGCTTATGGATCACTAATGCAATTTGTTCATAAAATAGCTTTAGAGATGGCATAGTTGCATATTTTGCTCTATGTCTGCTTCCACACAGCTTCTCAGGCATGGTTTCTTTCCAAGCTTCACTTATGTGCTGAACAGTAGGTGTGCCAATCTCAGAGCATAAAGAGTCATATGCATTATAAAAACACACCATTTAAGTGTGTGTGGCAGCAATCTGGATCAAGAAACTAACATTCTGAGAGTCAGCATAACTCTTTGTCCTATGAACTTTGGTGCCTGCTTCAGATGCAGAAAGTACAGGGGCTGTTTTTCTTTTGTAGCTGTTGAGGGAAGTGGTCTGTAGTTCTCCTAGTTTTAACTTCCCCAGTGTAGCTCAACAACACATACCCACTCTGCTTGGAGGTGGGAAGAAAAGGGCATCAAGAGAAAAAAATTAGTAGTTATATTAAGTCGAGTATGAAGAATCACTTAAGTGTTTCTTGCTAAGCAGAAATTGCGAAAGACAACACGGTTTATGAAGTAAAAGAAAGTGAAAAATATTGAGAAGAGTAGTGGACTAGAATTCAGGAAACTTTATGTTGTTAACCTATTATTTACACTCCTATACAATTCTAACCCTGGTGGCGCACTGTTTAATAGCTACAGCTAATAACCAAAATGTCGGCAGTTCGAATCCACCAGGCACTCCTTGGAAATCCTATGGGGCAGTTCTACTCTCTCTTATAGGGTTGCTCTGTGTCGGAACCGACTCTACGGCAACAGGTTTTATAAAATTCTAAGGATTATAAATAGTCAGAAGATCTTAATTAGCAAAGTTAACTTCTATGTTACTAGATGGAAAAAAAAAGTGTAATGAAAAAATTAGAGTGGCTTTACTAGAAAATCTATTAATATTCATATTACATATTAATCTTTAAATTTCAGTTTAATAATTCACAAATATTCATTGAGTACCCAATCTATTCTAGGCATGATGTTAGGAACTGTAGCTACAACAATTATTTGAACTTGTGGTTTCGTGAAGAGGCAGAATTAAATATTCCATGTGGCTTGATAAGTGACAGAAAAAAGAAGAATGCTATTTAAATATTATTATGAAACTTCTAAATGAGCACAAAAATAGAAGTAATGGCATATTATACTCTTATCATCCAGCTTTAACAGTTATCTGTGTATGGTAAATTCTTGTTACATTTATACCACCATTCACCTATCACCTTCTCCTGACTTACTTTCAAGCAAAACTTAAGCAGAATAGCATTTTTTCTCATAAAAAGTTCCATATGTTTGTCTAAATTTTTGTCATTTTTTTAAAAAGCACAAGACTTATTCAACTATCACATTTAAAAATCTAATGGCATCATTTGCTTAATATCAAATGATATTACAACAGTGTTCATATTTTCTTTGTTGGTCTATCTATCTTTCTATCTATCTATCTATCATCTATCTATCGATCTACCAATCTATCATCTATTGATCTATCATCTATCGATCTATCATCTATCTATCTATCACCTATCGATCTATCTATCTGTCTGTCTGTCTGTCTATCTATCTATCTAGAGCCCTGGTGGCACAGTAGTTAAGAGTTATGCTGCTAACCAAAAGGTAAGCAGTTCAAATCTACCAGCTGCTCCTTGGAAACCCTATGGAGCAGTTCTGCTCTGTCCTATAGGGTCGCTATGAGTCGGAATTGACTCCACAGCCAGTGGGTTTGGATTTTGGTTTTATCTATGTATCTATCTCTGTGTGTGTGTGTGTGTGTGTGTGTGTGTGTGTGTACGTATATATATAGTTTAGTTAGTTTTTCACGTTAGATCAGAATAAATTCCCCACAAGATATTTATTTGTTTTGACAGGATTTTCCCCAATATTTTGCTATGAAATTTTCTAAGCCTACAAAAAAAAGATGAAAAACCTTTAGAATGAATACATATTTACCGACAAGACTCAACATTTATAACATATTATCCTTTTTTATCATGTATCTATCCATCTATCCATTCCTCTGTTCAGTAATTAATCTGTTTTATAATTTGAGGCTTCCCAAACATATGTGACTGGAATGTATGCTGTGAGAAGGATACTAAAAATAGGTGTAGTTGGTGGAGTTGACTGAGGTCAGATCATGAACAGCTCTGCTTCCTTGGCTAAGAAGTTTGGATTTTATTTTATATTCCTGTGGGGAAGACAATGAAGCTTATAACTAAGTAAAATAGATGATATAATACATAGTGAAAAGTGCTAAGGAAAACCATTAAACATGCAAGTGGAAGCAGAAACAGTAGACTGGTAGGAAAATGTGTACCTTTGAAACAAGTTGGCCAGGGCAGCTCTCAATAAGAAGGCAACATTTAGTAAAACCTAACAAGGGTAAGCAGGAAGGGAATGAGGATTCTAAGACACAGACTAGCGACAGCAAAGGCCCTGAAGCTAGAACAAATGGGCATTTGTTTAGTCATTTTAATAAAGTGTAATTATACAGGTATAAGGATAATAACAAATAACAACAGGTAAAGAAGTCACACATAATCTGCTATTGCTTTTTGCTTTTTATACTTTGATCTTACCTGTTTTTAGGTGTCTATGTGAACATGTGTATGAATACACACACACACACACACATATATATATACAGTTATTTGTCAACTGACGTCCACCATATATTATGTGAAATAGGATGTTACGTGATTTGGATGTTTTGTGAACCACATATGCGTAATGGAGGCTTCCCCTTTGCTCCAGGAAGTCCCCTGTCTGTGTGATTTGGGGCAGGCAGGAGGGGTGTGACCAGGGTCTTGGAGGTGGCGATCACAGGTGACAGGAACTGAGGGTTAGTCTGCCTGCAGCCCTGCAATCCTCGCATCCTTATGAATCAAATCCACACTCAGGAGACCACTGACTTGGGATGAGCAGGCCTTCAGTCATGCATGAGCTTCGGTTATGAATTTGGAGCCTTAAAGGATATTCGTAATCATGGAGCCCAATCCTCTCCTTGTGCAGATGAAAGAGACCCAGGGAGGTACTTTGTCATGAAACACTCTCATGACCGAACTAAGTCTAGAATTCCAGGCATCGTATTATCCATTGCTCAGTACAGAATAAAGACTATAACCTTATGGGACCACGGACATACATGCAGTCAGACATTGCCCTAATGGATGTTACGTGGTGCGTGACTTTATATATGCTTATATGCACCACACACCTGTCAGTTTCTTATACTTTGGTGGCTTGCAGGCTGCTATGATGCTAGAAGCTACACCACAAGTATTTAAAATACCAGCAGGGTCACCCATGGTGGACAGGCTTCATCAGAACTTCCAGACTAAGATAGACTAGAAAGAAAGGCCTGGCAATCTAACTACAAAAATCAAGCAATGAAAACCCTATGGATTACAACATACAGTGTCCAATATAGTGCTTGAAAAAGAGCCCCTAGAACATTGAATTTCTGAGTCAAGAGTTGACTTGATTGCAACTAACAACATATATATATATGTGTGCACGTATGTGTGAATGTGTATATGTATTCACGTAAGCTGTTGGCATCAAATCAATTCCTATTCATACAGACCCTATAGGACAGAGTAGAACAGCCTCATAGGGTTTCCAAGGAGCAGCTGGTAGATTTGAACTTCTGACCTTTTGGTCAGCAGCCAAGCTTTTAACCTCTAAGCCACCAAGTTTCCATATATACATTCCTGGTTGTGAAGTTGATTAAATAGAATAATATTGGTTGAAAATGCAATTTGATACTACCTTTAGGAAAGAATAATTATTCAAGTGCTCATCCCTTTGATACTATAATACCTTCTTTTTATGTTTTTCTTGTTTTGAAAGACAAGATAAAAAGCAATTAAATTTATAAAGTTACTGTATTTTTAAGAAGAAAAATTATATACAACTTACAGAGCTAATAACAGAATTGCTAGGTAAAATATTTCACATTGTTTCACCTGATGGGATAATATTCAACTATCAAAATAATAATTATGTAGACTATATAGTAACGTGAAAATATTTATAATAAATTAACAACCCCCCCCCAAAATATGTATATCTAGTTTTGGTTGTTTATATATATATATGTTTATTTATATATATATATAAAATAAATAAACAACCCCCCAAAAATACATATACAGTTTTGGTTGTTTATATACATATTGTTTTGGTTGTTTATATATATATACACATATATGTTTTGGTTGTTTATATGTATAGTTTTGGTGGTTAATTTACTAAAAACATTAAAGGATTATAGTATCAAATGGATGAACACTTGAATGATTTTCCTTTCCCAAAGGGTAGTACCAAATTGTACTTCTCACCAGTATTATGCAATTTAACCAGCTTCCTAACTAACCATTATTAAGAATTGAGAAATGCATTTTGATAATTTAATAGTTATAAAATGGGGTTCTGTGTTTGATTTTGATCTTTTTATTATTGCCAAGCTTGAATATTTTACCATGTATTTGTTTAACATCTATATTTGGTAACATAGAGATCATATAGTCTTAATTTCTTTATCCCCACAAGTCTGTCAGTTTGTCCTGTTGTGCGGGCCTGCTTGTTGCTGTGATTTTGGAAGCTATGCCACGAGTATGGTTCAAACAGAACAACAACAGGATACTGTGTGGTTTAAAGTCAGGAAAGGTGTGCGTCAGGGTTGTATACTTTCACCATTTTTAGGTTTTATTCAATCTGCATAAACCCAAAAACCAAACCCACTGCTATCAAGTCGACTCCAATTCATAGCGACCCTATAGGACAGAGTAGAGCTGCCACATACGATTTCCAAGGAGCACCTGGTGGAGTCAAACTGCCGACTTTTTGATTAACAGCCATAGCTCTTAACCTCTACACCACCAAGGTTTCCTCAAACTGTATGCTGAGAAAATAATCTGAGAAGCTGGACCACATGAAGAAGAATGGGGCATCAGGAATGGAGGAAGATTCATTAACAACCTGCCTTATGCAGATAACACGAACTTGCTTACAGACAGTGAAGAGGACTTGAAGCACTTATTGATGAAGATCAAAGACGACAGCCTTCAGTATGGATTACACCTCAACATAAAGAAAACAAAAATCCTCACAACTAGACCAATAAGCAACATCATGATAAACAGAGAAAAGATTGAAGTTGTCACGGATTTCATTTTACTTGGATCCACAATCAATGCCCATGGAAGCAGCAGTCAAGAAATGAAACAACATATTGCATTGGGCAAATCTGGTGCAGAAGTCCTCTTCAAAGTGTTGAAAAGCAAAGATGTCACCTTGAAGACTAAAGTGTGCCTGACTAAAGTCATGGTGTTTTCAGTTCTATCATATGCATGTGAAAGCTGGATGGTGAATAAGGAAGATCGAAGAAGAATTGATGGCTTTGAATTGTGGTGTTTGCGAAGAATATCGAATATACTATGGGACTGCCAAAAGAACTAACAAATCTGCCTTGGAAGAAGTGCAACCAGAAAGCTCCTTAGAAGCAAGGATTTCGAGACTATGTCTCACACGCTTTGGACAAATTATCAGGACAGTCGAGTCCCTGGATAAGGACATCATGCTTGGTAAAGCAGAACTTCAGCGAAAAAGAGGAAGACCCTCAATGAGATGGATTGACACAGTGGCTACAACAATGGGCTCAGGCATAATAATGATTATGAGGATGGCACAGGACATGGGGTCGATGTGAGTCGGAACCAACTCTATGGCATCTAACGACAATAACAATTTCAAAATATTACCTGTTAGGAACACTAGTGGGGAAACATGCCCACTCTTTTTTCCTTGCCTTATTTGAAAATAAGAGCTAATATTTATGAAATACACATGAAATCGTAAATACTTACCACTTAAAAATATTTTAAAATTCACATTTTTCTGATTATAAAGAAACATATTTTTAGTTTTTTAATTTGCATTAAAAAATTAAAAAATAAGAAAATAAAAACCAGTTCTACTTCTGAATCAAGAGCATAAATGGGACAGAACAGCTTGTCTCGTGTCTCTTCCCAAACCCTCCCTTCTATGACTTTCCATTAAAATAACACTACACATATAGATTTTATTTTCACACATATAAAATAACACTACACATAGTGATTGTGCAGGGGTGTAGAGGACATGAAGTTTTCCTGACAGACTGAAAACAAGAAGAATGGGATTCTGTGGACAGACTAAAGGGAACAGAGAGACAGCATTCCTATACTGAGGGCCCCAGAATTAAGAACAAATAACTACTGAGCAAAGTGAGTTCACGGCATTATTTAGGGGATTACATTAAATGGCTCTCAGTGGAGCAGCTGTATCTGCTCATGTTGTTTTATGTTTCCTCAAGGCGCTAACCCAGTTATCTATTTCTTTATTTTCTGCCACCTTTCACCAGAGTGCAAACTCCATCCAAACAGGGACATCATCTGTTCTGATCCAGTGCCTAGAATGATGCCTGGCACATAGTAGGTTCTCCATGTGCACTGAGTGAATAAATGAGCCAAAACCAAAGATCTCCCCTTTGCTTTCAAATGGTCAAAGTGTCTCAGCTTCGATGGTCTAATATTTGTGTTTTTCAAATAAGCGCCATAGGCCTTGGTTTCTTCTTGGGAATTCTTAAAGAGACAGTCATTGTTACACCTACATTTCCATGATGTTTTGTGTGTTTGGTTTTTCTAGGATCTTCAAAGGCATTTTTGTGGGAAGTAAGAAAAGGGTTTATCAGGATCAAGTATGATTTTAATGCAGACATGTACTGTTATGTTTTAATAATTTTAAGTTACATCCCTGGCTCCTACAAATACAGTAAAAGGTGTCATATTTAATTGTTTATGCCTTTTGCTTCAATAGAGTAGGGCTTAAAGGACCTCTGTAAAGTTCTTCATTTAGAAATTTTATCCCAACTACTTTAATAGGATGTACCTTTGTGACCTCATGCACTTCTCCACCCCCGCCCCCGCCGCCCCAGCAACAACAAAGTGATAGTTTTGTTTCTGGCTACACTATAAACATTCCTGAACACTGATCTAACTTCAAAAGCAGAAAAAAGTACACTGTGCTTTTGAAGTTGGGTAGAGAATGCACATAAACATATCCTAAGAGAGTAGCTTTTCTAAAAAGCCATTTGCTACTAAGCAGTTTCAAATTTTCTTTTCTTTTTCTTTTTTTATTTGTTTTCAGTCTGGGTTCTCTTTCAGTTTTGCTTCTACCTAGTTCTCATAAGGGAAACTTTTGATCTAAAATTTTGTTTTCCTACAGTTATCTCTAACTTTATTTTGTTGTTTTGTTTTACAACATGTTGCCAAGGCATTTCTGCTGCTGGGTTCCTAAGAGCGGTTTTAAATGGGAAGCTCTCAATAATGTTGGTTTAACTGTTTAATCTTCATTTAGAGCCTGGATAGCAGCCCTCCTGGAGGCCTGGGATAGAGCAAGAGGGAATTATGCATCTGATTTAAGATTTTTAATAAAAAGCGAAAGTTAAAAGTAGTTTGCCGACAAGGGAAAGTGGCACAGAAAAACAGCAACCTAATAAATTTCCACATTAGGGTGAAAACAGAATTACAGAATGGAAAGGCAGGAAGGAAGCAGTACATCTAAGGCTACATTTAGTCTACAAGAAACAGGCACTCTGACAAAGGATCAAGGACTACAGCACACTAAAACTTCATGACAGAAACTCAGGTTGTCATATGGAAATTATGGCAACACTTTGATAAAGGGAAATAACCAATCAGACCATTAAAGTTCAACAGCTTTTACGAATAGTTATTTACTTTGGATTTTGATCAGCAGATATTTATTAAACATCCTCTCTCTGAAAAATGAATTTTTTTCTTCCACATAATTTATCTTAGATAATCCTAACAATAATACTAGAATGTACAGAGTATTGCCATTTTACATAAGAGGAAATGAAGCTTAGAAATTTTTAAATAACTTGCAAAAATTACACAGAAATTCAGTGTTCAAGCTGGAATTTCATTTTCAGATGGTCAGAATCTAAATCCAGTGTTTTTTTTATTATATAAAATTTTCTCTGTTGGGGTTACAGTGACCAAAATAAATGAAAAGTAGCCAGCTCTCCATTGTGTTCTCCATAGAAATACTCTTGTAGATGAGAATCATGATAAACAATGGTCAGTAACATATCAGGAAAGTCAACAAAATATTTCTTATTGCAAAGAAGAAAAATGTATCTCGAAAAGAATTTATGAATGCACATATATTTCTTGTTTATCCATTAGTTCTGTTTGACTATTCCTGATTTAAACTCTTTGCCCACCTGCCTGGTCTATGGGGAGATGATGACTAGTCAATAATAAATGAGGGCAACGTCTATTTATTATTGTAACAAGATCATCTTTACATACATATATATATATATATAAATTTTTCTGAATGCAAGTACGAGCACTAACTTTTAAAAGAATGTTGATGTTTAAACTCTACCTTTCAAATATTTCATCCAAAGCAAAAGGTGTAACTATACCAGTGTACGATAGGCTAGAAAAGTATAGTGTTTTCAAATCATTCCATTTGTAAGTTACATTGCTATTACTCTTATAAAGTATGGGGTTCAAATAAATTGATCAGTTTGTATGAAATATAGATCACAGAAATACATAAATATTTTTTAAATTTTTATAGGCAGTCATCTGAGTAGTTTTTAACTTTATTTTACTGATATGTCTCATTCATACCAAGCCATAACAATGTGGTATAAAACATATTTTTTCTAAAGAACAACGATTTGTTCTGGTGTTTACTCTGTTAACATCATCACTTTACATTATTGTCTCTTTCTTCCTTCTTTGCTCCTTCCCTCCTCTCTTTCTCTTTTCATTCTCACTTTTTAAAAGGATCGTTGTGAGCCAGGGAGCAAAGGAAATATTTTTTTTACCCTGCTTTATTTTTCATGCACTTTTTGCATAATATTGTGTTTTTACCCCTATCAAGAGGAAGGGAAGAACTCATCTTCCTGCTGCCAAATTTCAGACATCAAAAAACATTTTCTGTAAGAGTTCTCTCTTCCTAATACAGTTACCTCCCCATTCAGAAATTCTAACCAAATATTTTTCTATCTATAGTCACTAAATCTAGTGTTTACTGAAAAAATGTATACCTGGATCTGATCCTTGAGTTTACTGCATCTTTCCCTTTTGTGCTGTTATTTGTTCCCTTTATGTTCCCCTGCATAACAATTGGATTTTGTAATAAATTATGAATAACTACTAGAAATCAAATGATGTATTGCATTGGGCAAATCTGCAAAAGGCCTCTTTAAAGTGTTGAAAAGCAAAGATGCTACTTTGAGGACTAAGGTGTTCCTGACCCAAGCCATGGTATTTTCAATTGATTCATATGCATGCAAAAGTTGGACAATGAAAAAAAAGACCAAAGAAGAATTGATGCCTTTAAATTATGGTGTTGGTGAAGAATATTGAACATACCATGGACTGCCAGAAGAATGAACACGTCTGTCTTGCTCTAGTGTCAGAGCACTCCTTGGAAGTGAGGGTGGTGAGACTTTGTCTCACATACTTTGAATATGTTACCTGGAGGGACCAGTCCCTGGAAAAGGACATCATGCTTAGTAAGGCAGAGGGTCAGTGAAAAACAGGAAAATTGTCAAGAAGATGGACTGACAGTGTCTATAACAATGGGCTCAAACACAGCAATGATCATAAGGATAACGCAGGACCGGGCAGTGTTTCATTCTATTGTACATAGGGTTGCTATGAGTTGGAACCGACTCAATGGTACCTAATAACAACTGGATATCTCTTTGTCATATTTGAAAATGACAACTAACACTGAAGTCATTATCAGGATGCATATTATGTAGTAAGGAAAGGAAGTGTAAGAGCGTTTGAGAATAAAAAAAAAAAAAGGATTGAGAATGCAAATTCTAGAGTCAGTCTATCTAGGTGTGTGAATCAAGGTTCCATCAATTACAAGCTCTGTGAAAATCATTGACTCTCTCTGTGCCTTGATTTGATCAACTATGAAATGGATATATTAATGGTAAAAAAAAAAAAATTTTTTTTTTTTTTTTATTCCTAGGATGAAGGAGCCCTCCTGGAACAGTGATTAGGAATTCGACTGCTAACTGAAAAGCTGGCAGTTTGAACCAACCAACTGCTCTGCAGGAGAACAATATGCCAGTCTGCTTCTGTAAAAGATTACAGCCTTGGAAACCCTACTGGGCAGTTCTACTCTCTCCTATAGGGCGGGTGTGGACTCGATGGCAATGGGCACAGTTTTTGGTTTTATTCCTTGGATTGATTAAGGATTAAATGAGTAATTTGAATACATGCAAAGCACAAAGAAGAGTACTTGGCATATAATTGCTCAATAAATATTAGCTATTTAATCATTAAAAAGAGCCACTTTGTTGTCATAATTTTATTAATACATTTTTATTGATATGCTGATTAACTTCTTTGGACCTATGTAGTCTCATGTATTACCCTATGTTTTACTAAGTTTTTTTTTTTTTTGCCAAAGTTACGCATATAGTCTACTGTCTCCTAGGATCTTAATATCAAAGAGTTGTCTTGATCTCTTTAATAAAATGAGCTAGGGCCAAGTCAGTTGATAACTGCTCTTACTAGAGTAATTACACTATTTGATACCAAGCTTATCTTTGGGCTAAGGGGATAAACATGGTGCCTACTTGAATAATATCAACACAGTATCATGCTGCAATTTGATTTAAAGATACTAATTGATTATAATTACCCTTTGAAACTGTCAATATGTTTAGTTTCCTTTATCCTACTGATGTTATTAATCAGCCAAAACAGCTCTATCTATGTAAGTAGTAAAAGTAACCACATTTCTATGAATGGAAAAGTGGAACAATGAGTATGAAATGTAGCCTTCCTCAGAGCTCAGACAATATGAGCAGTCGTTTATTTTCTGTATGTGTTGTTTACTGGACACCTTTTGTCAGTGTTTATAGTAATTGGGAATAATGGATGTGCTAATTCACTATATGTTATTGAAGAAAGCCACCTGCATCTCCAACTGTGAACTCTTGATAAGTCATGATATTGGCACAAAGAAGTAGGTATGACTGCACATGTGTGATTTATCTATCGATTTCTGTGTTTTCTCATGCCATCTGTACAGTAGCAGGGAAGCTGAACCACATGCCTCAATTTATTTAACAACCACACTTAACTCCCACATTGTTCCCAGGGTGCAGTAAAAGCATATTAATGATTATAAGGACAACATTAATAAACAAACAAATCAGAGACCTTGTGGGTACAGCCAAAATGAACTTCTTAGTCCACATCTGCCCATGTGAATACAGATCTGATGCAGACTAAGTTTTCATTACCTTATTTCTCCATTTGAGAGGCTGCATGAATACTAATGAAAGCAAATGGTGTCAAGATGGGTAAACAGGCAGAATCTAATAGTGAGAGGTTCTCAGGAGATCCACATGGAATTAAAGTAGTACAATAACACAACAGTTGGATATTAATAATATGTAAATGATTTGCTCTTGAAAATAGCTAGGTATTCTTCAAAGGGGATGAGCTTTTATTTAATTATTTTTTGCTGAGTGCGTGGTTTGGAAAAATGCTCATTTCAGCGTTTATGTGCCCCCTTGGAATGGGGCAGGCTGGTTTAAAATAAAAACAAAACAAAACAAATAATCAAACAGCCCAACTGTGTGGGTTGTTGAAGTTTTTTTGTTTGCTCGCATGCTGATTTACATGCCTGAGCAAAATGGAAAAAGCAGAAGGTTCAGACCTATTATAATAGCGCTTTCCTTTGGCAAATAGACCATGATTATAATATATAGTAATGTGATGTTGAATATGGATTCTGTGAAATAAAATTAAGTCTCTTTGGACTCATTCTCACTACTGAATTTTATGGAAGGAAGTGAATTCTCTAGTTGGACTGTTAAGGCCTGTGTTCTAAGGAAGTAAATGAATATTTAATGAGTTCCAACCATGTGTTAGGACTTGTGTTAGGCACTTTGGAAAAAAAAAGTAAAAAACATGTACTGATGAAGTATTAGACAAAATGGAATCCTTGAAGTCAGGCATGTATTTGAATCCTTGGTCAGCTATTAGTTCATTTACTAAAATATTTTGAGCTTCACTTTCCTATCTGTATAATAGGATTAATGAAATCTAACTTGCAGGATTCATATGACTAAAAAAAATTATTTACTTGATACCTTGATCCAAAAATATGCTGCACATTTTGCACATAATTTGTAAAATTCTCCAAATCTGTAGGTTTAGCTTATTATAGCAGAGCTTAAAATTTTAAGTGAGTCTAAACTGCTGTGACCAAGAGACCCACAAATACAGTGACTTCAACGCGATAAATATTTATTTTCCCGAAGTCTTACCTTGGGACAAGTAAGCAGACTCTCTCCAGGAAGTCATTCAGGGATCTTTTTCTAACTGACCCTATCTTCAGCCATATCGAAGGAGATGGATGAATGAGTTCAAGGCAAGTCTTTCTATGAAAACAATCTAAAAGTGACCCCATCCAAGCGAGCGGGATGCTGGAAGAAGAAATACGCCCCCCCACCCCCCCACCCACCCTTGCCAAAAAGCCAAGGCTTGGATTTGGTTCTTTCCAGGACCAAGGCTTGAATCCATGACTGAGCATTTACTCACATGGTCACACCTAGGTATGAGAGAAGCTGTAAAGTATAATCACTAGCTGTATGGCCACATGCCCAGGAATAAGTAAAAAATGGATTTGGGGAGACCAGCAATTTGTCACATTTTTCCAAGTTTATGCAATAATAACAGAGTTGAGTTTCAAAGATTTATTTCTGCTTATAGTTGACTCCCACATTTATATTTCCAGGTTGCATCCCTCTTCTGAGCTCCATACTGATAAATCTCTCTGCCTTATTTAACACCTCCTCTTGTATGTGTATACTTCAAAGGAATCTCATACTTAGCAAGCACACATCTTATATCTTGATCTTTGTAAACCTAATCCTTTTCTGATGGTTCCCTTCATCATTGGGACATTCAGTTAGGCAAACCAGACACAAAGGCATTGCCTGTAGCAAGCTCCACTTTGGAGTCTCCCAAAGCCAATCGAACATCAAAACCTGAAACTTATACATGGGGTCACTGTGAGTTGAAACCAACTCGACATTAGCTAATAACTAATGAATGGGAAAGACTTAATTCAATTGGAGAGCCAATGAAGAATTTCTGAAAGGAAACAATTCCAAGTTTGTTTATTAGAAAGTGCAGATGGAGAAGAACACGGGGTGAAACGATATCTTGCAATTTAGGTTATAAAGAACCTGGGGTGAGAAGATATTCTTTGCAATTAAGGTTATGAAGGTGCAAATGGAAAGGAAGAGATAGCTGAGAAGCAATCAAGAAAAATGTTATTTCATTTCTAGAGTGGCATCAAATCGGAGGTGTCCACAACACAGCTAAAACGTGAGAGTGAAGCCCAGGAGAGAGGTCAGACACAGATTATGAGTCATTTGCATAGAGTTCACACTCCAGATGTGAAAAAGGCCTTCAAAGAAGATAACAGAGAGTGAAAGAAGCAGAAGACTCAGCAGAGGGCCCCACATCTAGGATGTCAGAGAAAACATAGATATAGAAAGGATATGTAAGAGGTGAATTTAAACAGGGAAGTAAACTCAGAGATGTGAGCACAGATCCTCCTTCAAGGAAGGTGCTCAGTGGTGGGGAGTGCAGCCACAGATATCCCCCAGCTGTTAGCTCCTTCAGGGACTGACTCTACTTCATTGAGAAAACTGCTCCACCAGAGGTCACATCGTTCCAGAAACAGCCCAAACACAGTGACTGTGCAAGGCAGAAGTACAGACATCTAAACATCTGTGCCAGACACAGGACAGCTCTAACTGGCAGTAGACATTCCAGAACCGGTTGGCCAGGGCTATGTTAGGTCTGCATTGCTGTTCAACTCCTCCCTCTGTCTAATCCTGCTTCCTCCTGCTTCCCTTCACAGGTGTTGATTCATAAAAAACATCTTACACCCCAAGCTCCATCTTAGCACCTGCTTCCTAGGAACCCAAACTGTGATAGGAACTAGGAGAAAGAATGTATAACTTCAAGGAAGTATTTCATAAAAATCACACAGATATAAATAAAAAAAAAAAAGATATAAATAGAGCTTTACAATTCTCAGGCAACATCTACATGTGTGTTCTCTATTAATACCTGGTGTACCTTTTTAAAGCTGTCGTTTCACTTGTAGAAATTGAGGATCAGGGAGTTAGGGTCTTCCCAGAAGTTATTTAGCTAGCTGGAAATGTGAATCTAGAGTTCAAAGAAGACTAATAGATTGGGAGTTAGGCAGGTATTCTTCCTGAAAGTTATACTGTTGTCAAGTGGCCATAAAAAGACCATAAGCAAGACCTCCGGTCTCTAGGTAAGTCTTCCTTTCACTCCACCTTGCTCCCAAAGAAGAAGAAAGTTTAAATAAAGTCCTCAACAGTGTCAAAGGCTAGAGTGGTTAAAGAGAATGACAACTGACATTGCTAGTATATTGCTGAGACTTGTTAGAGAATGCCTGAATTTTGAATGTAAATGTTTTGAAGGCACTGAAATACTTCATGATTCTTGCAATGTGTCTACATGGAGATTCATTTCCATATGTGAATGGATAGTTTCATTACATGGCATGTAGACTTAAGTACATCCTGAAGATAAATGCTTCCTCTGAGTACATTTTCTATATATAACTTTAGTTGTTTAGTGCAATAGACTAATATTCAAATAGAGTTCCAACTAAAAAGCATGTAAAAGGGAGAGATGATGTTTAGCTCTCAATAGCTATGACAATATAGTTTTCTAGTGTCTAGGATGTCCTACCCAGAGCCCAAAAAAAAAACAAAAAACCCCAGTGCCGTCGAAGGATGTCCTAGATTAAGTTTAGCAAAACTTGATTATTTCTAAACAAGTTTCATTTCCATCTCAAAGATCTAAGCAATAAGCTTCACATTATAGATTAGTATGCTTTAAAGAATCAGTCCCAATTAAATCAAGACAATTCCTGAATGTAATTCAATTGAAAGAAAAGCATGAAAAAAAAAAAAAACTGTGTTTCTCAGGTTGGAGATGTTTTGTTTCCAAAGACTAAGTAAATATGAATCATTATCTTGTTGATGGTAAGCAACATTTTTTTTTTTTTTGCTTGGGATAAAGCCCACTGCCGTGGAGTCGATTCCGACTCATAGCGACCCTATAGGACAGAGTAGAACTGCCCGATAAGAGTTTCCAAGGAGCACCTGGAGGATTTGAACTGCCGACCTCTTGATTAGCAGCCGTAGCACTTAACCACTATGCCACCAGGGTTTCCTGCTTGGGATAGGGGGACCTATTTTATCAGTTAGAATTCTTTATACTGTAATCAAAAATACAGAGTCAAGCTGCCTCAAAGAATAAGAAAATGTACTGCAGTATAACAGAAAACCCAAAGGTTGGGAAAGCATCAGGGTTGGTTAACACACGGTCTAATGGCACTTTCTGTCTAAATCCTCTGCCTTAGTTACTCCTGGCTTCATCTGAAGGCTAGTGTTCTTTCGGTTCTAAGGTGGTTGCTCGTAGCTGCTGGAGCAATATGCTTTCTTGGTTATATTCAGTGGGAGACAGAAATAACCTCACCCCTGGAATTCCTTGAGAAACATGTCTTAGAGAATAAAATTTGAGTAACCATTTTCTTAATTTTCCCAAGGCTAGTATTTAGCTAATACCATTAAATATGAATGTTGCTGTCGTTGTCATTAGCTGCCCTTGAGTCCATTTGACTCATGGTGACCTCACATGGAGATGTTAATTCTTTATAAACAATGGTTGCCTTCAGACATTAGTGCTTCTCTTGCCCAAACTGATTGAGATTGGCTTGCTGGAAGTGGTAAACTAACTGAACCAAATTGGAACTATGTTAAGAACAAGGAAAGGAGTACATATTGTACCCACAGCCAATAGTAGCCACTAGATATTATTTATTATAATTGCATCTATCAAAATTTCAGCACAGGTTATTTCCTTGTTTATTTATTTTTAAACCTGGAAGCATTTATCTTGGTTTGTCATGAGTTCATTTAAAGACTGTTTATATATATATACACATAAATATATGTATAGTTTTTTATGTATATAAAAACCAAATCCAGTGCTGTCGAGTCGATTCCGACTCATAGCGACCCTATAGGACAGAGTAGAACTGCCCCATAGAGTTTCCAAGGAGTGTGTGGCAGATTCGAACTGCCGACCCTCTGGTTAGCAGCCATAGCATTTAACCACTACGCCGCCAGGGTTTCCATATATATATATATATACACACATATATATACATATATATATGTATATATATATAGTTTTTATATGTAATTTATCTTAATTCACCCTGCTGGTGTCAATAACAGTCCTTGGGCATTATTTATCTTGGTTTGATTCATATTTGCTCAGCAGTTGTCTTCTGGCATGGCTCTCCCTCATTCACTTCTCATTTATTAAGCAGCAGATATATGACATTTTTTTTGGTTTAGTTCTTTACAATTCAATTCAGCTGTGTTTTCCTCAGATCATCCTTCTTCATCAAACCATCTTTGCCCTATATGGTTCTCTCCCTCTCACTTGTGTACATTAGCAATGATCCCATAATGGGATTCAATTTCTTTTACCTCCCATGCATTCAGAAGTCATCTGATATAATTTCCTTCCATACTCTTTGGGTCCATTCAGAGATTATTTATCTTGATTTCTTTCCACTCACTGAGAAATTGTGGAGTTAATGCCACATGCTAGCCTATTCTGTAGGACGATATTTCTGATAAAGAAGTTAGATATTAATTCATGAACACTCTTGAGACTTCTCAGCTTGCATCTTGCCAACTATGAATTCTCATCACATCAGACAAACTCTACAAAAGAACCCTAATGTTGAAAAATGGAAATATAATGAAGTGACTAAGGACATCCTTGTGGTAGTTTACTTAAAGTTTGTGTATATATATACACGTTTTTTTTCTGGATAATTCTGTACAGGACATTGCAGGCAATATTTTTCAAAAGAAAAAAACATTGACTCTTTTTTGAGGATCTGAAAAATTGTTTACACCTCAGTGGTGAATTGCTTTCAATTCAAAGCGCTCATCACCACAAGGTCTAGATTTGCACTCTACACAAGCATTAAAAACTGCCTTCTTACAAGATATCATACAAAATATCCTTATCAATTTCAGATAAAGTTTAATATTGAAAGATATATAGGTAATGTGAGTGACAGTTCAATTATTCCATGATGGACAAACTACATTCACTTAACAGGTGATGCTCACAGTCCTTTGTCAATTTATGCCAAAACTAGTCCCACCACTAGCTCATCACTGCATTCAGGGATTTCTGTTTCAGAAACTCTCTTTGGCACTATTTCAAAGGGTTTATGTATTTCTGACAAAAAGAAAACATTTGCTTAAATCTTTTCCTCTCCCGGTAGTCTACTTAAAATTCAGTAAGGTATTTAAATCATTTTTATAACTCAATGCTCTCTTATAGTAACTTCCAATTAGAACATTTTAGAATGTTGCAGGAGAATCTATCAAGCAACCTAGGTTTTCTGAAACAGATATATTCACAATATATGAATGTTAAGATTAGGTTTTCAGATTATATAAACCATTTGGTTTTGGATACAAGAATTTTAATAATCCTACATCAAGCTATATTCCTAATGTCATCAAGGCCCATCTCCCTTAGAAATGTGATGACATTATGATTCTCACCTGGCTAAATATGTAAATAGTAGTCATAGTGATAGCATAAACATTGGTGGTTCAAACCCACGCGGTGGTTCAAACCCACCCTGTGGCTCTGTGGGAGAAAGACCTGGCGATCTGCTCCCATAAAGATTACAGCCTAGAAAACCCTATGGAGCAGTTCTACTCCATCACATGGAGTCGCTATGAATCAGCAACAAACATGATGGCACCACACAGCAACAACAACAGTGAGAACAGATAATCCTCGTTAGTCCTCATCAGAGTCTTTGGACAAATAGGTTTACACAGATGATAAAATATTTTCTGCTTCACAGAATCTTTGAGAATTCCTATGACTTTGTGAAACTGGAGTGCACATCATGAGCACAGAATAGATCCCCTTTTGAGACTGATACAAAGAATGCAACTTTCTCATGAGTTTTATACATTTCAATATTGCAATTGCAGAATATCTTCTCTAACTCTCTCCCAGTTGTATTTTTCTTCTTCTCCACAACAAATTTTGTCTAACTTTGCCTTAAAAAGAAAAAGCAAAAAAAAATAGGGGTGATTCCTGAATTTTTTTTTTTTAAGGGAAATTTATCATCTTTTAAGGAGTTTCTAGGTGAGATGCAAACAATTAAGCATTTGACCACTAACTAAAATGTTGGCAGTTCAAACTCACCCAGAGGAGCCTCAGAAGACAGGCCTGGTGATCTGCTTCCAGAAGGTCACATAGCCTTGAAAACCCTATGGAGCAGCTTTATTCTGTACACATGTGGTCTCCATGAGCCAGAACCGACATTGCCAATTAGATGATATTCACATTCTAGAATGCCCTATGTTTTAAGGGGAATTGCTGTGTTGCCCAAATTCAGATCTATCACTCATGTTGTATTCTCTGTGCTGCCAGGGTAGGGGAAGGCAGTATTCACTAGAATACAATATGGAGGTGCCTTCTGGGGTTGTGCCTTTTTGTAATGTTAATTTTAAGGACAAGATGCATTCTCACACTGTCTAAGATCCATAAATCATGGCTAATTGTATGTCACATATCAGGAAGTAAGGAGCCTCATCAGCTACAAAAAGGCAAATAAAATGTGGAATATGGAAGAAAGCACTCCTAAGCCTAATTCTAGCCCCAGTGGAGGCAGAGGTTTGGGCAAAAAGGAAAATAAGAACTCTTTAGTGAATGTTTCCTCATAAAGCTATAGTCAATGAATTTTTATAAAGTGTATTTAATTTTCAGATTATACCTTTATTTAGCAATTCTTTTTTTTTTAAGTTGGCAAATCTATAACAACCAACAGATTTTAATATATTATTTTATTAGCTCATGAAATATAGGTTGAGAAACTGTTGTAAAATAAAATTTTTTTTAATTAATTCTCAGCACTCATGCAAATACCAGCTCAGTCAACTTCATAACAATTTCAGGTTCGAACATGGAGAAGAAACAAGTGGGGCTAGAGTTGATATGGCACAGTGATTAAGTTTGGCTATTAATCAAAAGGTTGGCAATTCGAATCCATCAGCTGTTCCTTGGAAATCCTATGGGGCAGTTTTACTCTGTCCTACAGGGTGGATGTGAGTAGGAATCAACTCGATGGCAATGGGCTTTTTTTTTTTTTTTCTCTTGGTTTAGTAGTTGCTAACATTCATTACAATTTTGCTTCATATTAGATCCTTACATAGTTGCTACTAGACTTCTAATAACAATAACCAATAACAATGGCTATTACTGAATACGATTTAATACATTTCATTCAAATTTCTGAAAACAGTAGAGACACTGTTTCTGTGGTAGGTACTGAGACATTTTTAATTGCTTCAAAAATACAGTTATTTGTGGAGGCAAATGACCATTATTATAATCTTGAAATTTACAATTATAATCCATCTCTTTATATTGAGTGATATACTAAGTATGCCACAGCAAATAATCATAAGGCTATTTTTAGTGTTCTATTGATAATGCTTAAACAGGTATAGCATTGTTTTCTAATCATTTGATATGTGTAAAGCACATGTGTATATATATTTGTATGTGTTGCTGTTGTTGTTAGATACTGTCAAGTGATTTCAACTCACGGCAACCCCAGGTGACAGAGTAGAACTGCCCCACAAAGGATACTAGGCCATAATCTTTTCAGAAGCAGATGGCCATATCTTTCATTCATGGAGCTGCTGGGTGGGTTCAAAGTGCCAACCTTCCTGTTAGCACCCAAGTGCTTAGCCATTGTGCCACCAGGGCTACTATGAATATAGACAGAGCTAGATATGAGTCTAGTTGTCTTAACAAGATTTTGGGTTCCCTAAAGGCAGAGTTGGTCACGTTCTTTTTGTATAAAACCATAAGCCACAGAATACAGTACAGGGATTGCCACATAATAGGCACTCAGGAAATACTTGTATTCTCATTTTAAAATGAGCTTAACTTGGAGAGACAGGCTCATATTTTCAAAATATCTGGAAGCCAGCCTCCCTAGATATCACAGGAAAATTAAAAAAAAAAAGAAGGTTTGATACTGTGCAGATCTAAACCAAAAACACTGGAAAAGAGTAGGAGGAGATCATGAAAAGGGAAATAAATTTCAGTATAATTTTGTAATTTTCTACAGTATGTTGACCATACAACCAGACGTTTTACTGCTAAATTTTGAAGTAATAAACTGCACCATTTTTATTGATGTATTTCATCACTACGTCAATAATACTATAATGATTTGATAGATTGATATATACAAGAAAACCTAACTTTCACAGTAACTAATAAACCCTGTAGTTTTTAAAATAAGCTTGTTTTGTTGTTAGGTGCCGCCAAATCAGTTCCAACTCATAGAGGCCCTATATACACAGGGTCGCTATGAGTCAGAACCAACTTGATGGTACCTAACAACAACAAATGTACAACAGAAGGAAACATTGCCCAGTCCTGCGCCATCCTCACAAACATTGTTATGCTTGAGCCCATTGTTGCAGCCACTGTGTCAATCCATCTCATCAAGGGTCTTCCTCTTTTTCACTGACCCTTTACTTTACGCTCCAACCACTATGGCCCAAGATGAAGAAACAGAAGATTTTTATCAGCTTCTGCAGTCTGAAATTGAACGAACATGCAACCAGGATGCATGGATATTTACTGGTGTTTGGAATGCGAAAGTTAGAAACAAAGATGGAGGATTAGTAGTCGGAAAATACAGCCTTGGTGAGAGAAACAATGCCAGAGATGAAATGATAAAATTTTGCAAGACCAACGAATTCTTCATTGCAGATACCTTCTTTCACCAACATAAATGGCGACTATACACATGGACCTCACCAGATGAAATACACAGGAATAAAATCAACTACTTCTGTGGAAAGAGACGATAGAACAAGTCAATATCATCAGTCAGAACAAGGCCAGGGGCCAACTGTGGAACAGACCATCAAATCATATGCAATTTCGAGTTGAAACTGAAGAAAATCAGAGTAAAGCCATGAGAGCCAAAACACAAACTTGAGTACATCACACCTGAATTTAGAGACGATCTCAAGAACAAATTTGATGTCTTGAACACTAATGACTAAAGACCAGATGAGATGTGGAATGACATCAAGGACATCATACATGAAGAAAGCAAAGGTCATTGAAAAAACAGGAAAGAAAGAAAAATCCAAGATGGATGTCAGAGGAGGCTCTGAAACTTGTTCTTGAACGTCGAGCAGCTAAAGCAAAAGGAAGAAATAATGAAGTAAAAGAGCTGAACGGAAGATTTCAAAGGGCAGCTTGACAAGACAAAGTAAAATATTACAATGCCAGGTGCAAGCAGCTGGAGATAGAAAACCAAAAGGGAAGAACATGCTTGGTGTCTCGCAAGCTGAAGGAACTGAAGAAAAAAATTCAAGCCTCGAGTTGCAATAGTGAAGGATTCCATGGGGAAAATATTAAAAGACACAGGAAGAATCAAAAGAAGATGGAGGAAGTGGGGCCAAGATGGCAGACTAGGTAGAACCTACCTCGGATCCCTCTTGCAACAAAGACTCGGAAAAACAAGTGAATTGATCACATACTTGACAATCTACGAACCCTGACCATCAAACACAGATCTAAAGAGTTGACCTGAGTGACAGAGACTAAGAACGAACAACCACGGGGAAGCAGTGACTGTTTTCAGAGCCTGGAGCCAGCGTCCCAGTCAGGAAACCTTGGCACCGGGCTTTGGACTGGGTGCAGGGGAGCTGAGCATGGCATCCTGAGACGGCGCAAACATGGGATGCAGCCCTAGCTCCCAGAACTGCCAGTGCACGCAGACAGCGCAGTGACGTGGCTGACAGGAGGATAAGTCACTGGGAGACAGCGACTGGTTTTGGAGCCGGGAGTGCGGCATCCCAGCTGGGGAACATTGGCACTGGGCTTTGGACTGGGAGCGAAGGAACTAACCATGGCTTCTGAGACAGCACAAGCATGGGACACGGGCCTGACCCTCGGGGGCAATCTCTACCCAGCCAGCACACACTGACCACACGCCCCTCGGGAATCTCAGATAAAACAGTCATCCCAAGCAAGATAAGTAACTTTGTCTATATTCTGGGGTGCTACTCTCTCCTATTTATCTGAACCCTCCCCTCCCCTTCCCAAGCGGCTTCATTAACATTGGAATTTCCTGAGCAAGAGAGTGAACAGCACTGCGGTTTTTCTTTCTTTCTTTCTTTCTTTTTTTTTTGGTCTTTTCCTAGCCCATTCTCCTGGCCTGACCGAAGCAGCTACAAAAAACCCAGGGACCAAAAATCCTTCCCTAATTGGACTAAAAACACAGAACCAGCTCCAGCCAAGCATATGTGATCCACAGTCTTGGGCTTTCATCCCTACAGGGAACAAGGCAGCTATTATAAGGCAAAGGCATTTCTGATAGGGATCTGACTGTAATTGTTTTAGCGGATTACTGGAAAGACAAGTTTCCCAGGTCTGATATCTCTGAGTATTCAACAGAGCCCTCACTGACCCACAACAGGGAACTGAGGGCTGAAGCTCCCCCCAGACCACCTAGCTTCCTGCCTTAGGGGTCTAAGGAGGGTGACACCTACTGATCTGTAGAGGTGCTTGCTTTGGGGGCCTAAGGTACAGCTGCAGAGCCCACCCACCAAGGTGCTTGAGTAATAGAGACACACCTACCTCACTGGCACATGGGGGAAGCCTGTCAGCATCCTGGCCCCCGGGGAGTGTGAACCCCTGCTGCTACTAGAATCTGGTGCACACAACTATCACCGCTACTTCTCTAGGAGGATAGGTGACAGTCTGCACCACACATTTGATGACCCAAAATCAGATTCGACTGAAGAATAGTGAATGGACTCTTAGGCTTATATATCTGGTAACAGCCCAAACCAGCTGGCAATAGGACATAAGTGAGTCAAGGGCTACAAAAAACAAGACAGCACAATCTAGTAGCCCATTTAGATATATTGAAGGAAAACAAAACAAGATAAGACTCAGTGAGCAAATATAGAATAAATCTTTACAATATCTTAGTGATGGCTCGGAGACAGCAGTCGATATCAAACCACATAAAGAAGCAGACCATGATTGCTTCTACAACTCCTCAAACTACAGAATCAAAATCTTTCCCAAATGAAGATACAATCCTGGAATTGCCGGATGCAGAATATAAAAAACTAATTTACAGAATGCTTCAAGACATCAGGGATGACCTCATAAATGAAATAAGGCAATCTACAGAAAAAGCCAAGGAACACACTGATAAAGCAGTTGAAGAACTCAAAAAGATTATTCAAGAACATAGTGGAAAAATTAATAAGTTGCAAGAATCCATAGACAGACAGCATTACAGAAATCCAAAAGATTAACAATAAAATTACAGAATTAGACAACACAATAGGAAGTCAGAGGAGCAGACTCGAGCAAGGAGAATGCAGAGTGGGAAATCTGGAGGACCAGGGAATTGACACCAATATAGCTGAAAAAAAATCAGATAAAAGAATTAAAAAAAATGAAGAAACCCTAAGAATCATGTGGGACTCTGTCAAGAATAACAACTTGTGTGTGCTTGGAGTCCCAGAACAGGGAGGGTTAACAGAAAACACAGAGAGAATAGTTGAAGATCTGTTGGCAGAAAACTTCCCTGACATCATGAAAGACAAAAGGATATCTATCCAAGATGCTCATTGAACCCCATTTAAGATTGATCCAAAAAGAAAATCACCAAGACATAGTATCATCAAACTTGCCAAAACCAAAAATGAACAGAAAATTTTAAAAGCAGCCAGGGAGAAAAGAAAGGTTTCCTTCAAGGGAGAATCAATAAGAATAAGTTCAGACTACTCAGCAAAAACCATGCAGTCAAGAAGGCAATGGGATGACATATATAGAGCACTGAAGGAGAAAAACTGCCAGCCAAGGATCGTATATCCAGCAAAACTCTCTCTGAAATATGAAGCGGAAATTAAGATATTTACAGATAAGCACAAGCTTACAGAATTTGCAAAAACCAAACCAAAGCTACAAGAAATACTAAAGGAAATTGTTTGGTCAGAAAACCAATAATATCAGATTCCGGCACAACACAAGGTCACAGAACAGGACATCCTGATATCAACTCAAATAGGGAAATAACAAAAACAAATTAAGATTAATTTTAAAAAGAAAAAAACACTCAAAACAGGGAATCATTGACGTCAATACATAAAAGATCACAATAATCAAAAAGAGGGACTAAATACAGGTGGCATAGAACTGCCATATGGAGAGGGATACAAGGCGATATAGGACAATACAAGTTAGGTTTTTACTTAGAAAAATTAAATATTAAGGTAACCACAAAGAGGTACAACAACTCCATAACTCAAAATAAAAACCAAGAAAAACGTAACGACTCAGCAAACATAAAGTCAAATACTATGAAAATGAGGAACAAACAATTTACAAAGAAAAACTTCTCAGCACAAAAAAGTAAGTGGAAAAATGAAATTGTCAACAACACACATAAAAAGGCTTCAAAATGACAACATTAAACACATAAAAAACTTATCTATAATTACGCTGAATGTAAACGGACTAAATGCACCAATAAAGAGACACAGAGTCTCAGACTGGATAAAGACACATGATCCGTCTATACGCTGCCTATAAGAGACACACTTTAGACTTAGAGACACAAACAAACTAAAACTCAAAGGATGGAAAAAATATATCAAGCAAACAATAAGCAAAAAAGAGCAGGAGTAGCAATATTAATTTCTGACAAAATAGACTTTAAAGTTAAATCCACAACAAAGGATAAAGAAGGACACTACATAATGATAAAAGGGACATTTGACCAGGAAGACATAACCATATTAAATATTAATGCACCCAATGACAGGGCTGCAACATACATAAAACAAACTTTAACAGAACTGAAAAGTGAGCTAGACAGCTCCACAATTATAGTAGGAGACTTCAAAACCCCACTTTTGGAGAAGGACAGGACATCCAGTAAGAAGCTCAATAGAGACACGGAAGACCTAATTGCTACCATCAACCAACTTGACCTCATTGACTTATACAGAACACTCCACCCAACTGCTGCAAAGTATACTTCTTTTTCTAGAGCACATGGAACATTCTCTAGAATAGACCACATATTAGGTCATAAAACAAACCTCTGCAGAATCCAAAAACATTGAAATATTACAAAGCATCTTCTCAGACCACAAGGCCATAAAAGTGGAAATC
Organism: Loxodonta africana; assembly: GCF_030014295.1. Lineage (NCBI taxonomy): Eukaryota > Metazoa > Chordata > Mammalia > Proboscidea > Elephantidae > Loxodonta > Loxodonta africana. The sequence goes on along the minus strand of NC_087363.1, from coordinate 51,845,089 downwards.
AATAACAGAAAAAGTAGGGAAAAGAAATGAAATACTTGGAAAATGAACAATACCCTGCTGAAAAAAGACTGGGTTATAGAAGACATTAAGGAGGGAATAAAGAAATTCATAGAATGCAATGAGAATGAAAATACTTCCTATCAAAACCTCTGGGACACAGCAAAAGCAGTGCTCAGAGGTCAATTTATATTGATAAATGCACACATACAAAAAGAAGAGCCAAAATCAGAGAACTGTGCCTACAACTTGAAAAAATAGAAAGTGAGCAACAAAAGAATCCATCAGGCACCAGAAGAAAACAAATAATAAAAATTAGAGCTGAACTAAATGAATTAGAGAACAGAAAAACAATTGGAAGAATTAACAAAGCCAAAAGCTGGTTCTTTGAAAAAATTAACAAAATTGATAAACCATTGGCCAGACCGACTAAAGAAATACAGGAAAGGAAACAAACAACCCGAATAAGAAGCGAGATGGCCCACATCACAACAGACCCAACTGAAATTAAAAGAATCATATCAGATTATTACGAAAAATTGTACTCTAACAAATTTGCAAACCTAGAAGAAATGGATGAATTCCTAGAAAACCACTACGTACCTAAACTAACACAATCAGAAGTAGAACAACTAAATAGACCTATTAAAAAAAAAAGAGATTGAAACGGTAATCAAAAAACTCCCAACAAAAAAAAAGCCTTGGCCCAGACGGCTTTTCTGCAGAATTCTACCAAACTTTCAGAGAAGAGTTAACACCACTACTACTGAAGGTATTTCAAAGCATAGAAAATGACGGAATACTGCCTAACTCATTTTATGAAGCCACCATATCCTTGATACCAAAGCCAGGTAAAGACATCACAAAAAAAGAAAATTACAGGCCTATATCCCTCATGAACATAGATGCAAAAATCCTCAACAAAATTCTAGTCAATAGAACTCAAAAACATTTCAAAAAAATAATCCACCATGACCAAGTGGGATTTATACCAGGTATGCAAGGCTGGTTTAATATTAGAAAAACCATTAATGTAATCCACCATATAAATAAAACAAAGACAAAAACCACATTGCCTAGTGTATTTAGTCCTTTTTTGTCAACATTTAGATCTTCCGTGTCTTTACTGAGCTTCTTACTTCACCTAAAGTGGTGTGTTGAATTCTGCTACTATAATTGTGGAGCTGACTATCTTGCTTTTCAATGTTGTCATGTTTGTTTTATGTATCTTGCAGCCTGTCATTGGGTGCATAAATATTTAATACGGTTATATCTTCCTGGTAAATTGTCCCCTTAATCATTATGTAGTGTCCTTCTTTATCCTTTGTGGTGGATTTAACTTTAAAGTCTATTTTGCCAGAAATTAATTTTGCCACTCCCGCTCATTTTTTGTTGTTTGCTTGATATATTTTTTTCCATCCTTTATGTTTTCATTTGTTTGTGCCTGTAAGTCTAAGGTGTGTCTCTTGTAGGCACCATATAGCTAAAACAAAGAAAAAAAAGATTATTTTTTTTATGCAATCTGCAACTCTCTGTCTGTTTATTGGTGCATTTAGTCCATTTACATTCAGAGTAATTATAATAGGTACGAGTTTAGTGCTGTCATTTTGATGCCTTTTTTGTGTGTTGTTGACAGTTTCATTTTTCCACTTACTTTTTTGTGCTGAGTTTTTCTTTGTAAAGTGTGTGTTCCTCTTTTTCACTGTAGTTGAATTTGTTTTTGCTGAGTCTTTGTGTTTATCATGGTTTTTATTTTTGAAGTACGGGATTGTTAGTCTTCTTTGTGGTTACCTTAATATTTACCCCTATTTTTCTAAGTATAAGCCTAACTTGTATCTACCTATATCGCCTTGATTTCCTCTCCATATGGAAGATCTATGCCTAGTGTATTTAGTCCTTCTTTTTTTGATTATTATCTTTTACAAAATGACATCAGTGATTCCCTGTTTTGAGCGTTTTTTTTTTTAATCTTATTTTTGTGATTTCCCTATCTGAGTTGATATCAGGATGCTCTGTTCTTTGTCCTCGTGTTGTGCCGATATCTGGTATTATTGATTTTCTAACCAGAGAATTCCCTTTAGTATTTCTTGTAGTTTTATTTTGGTTTTTGCAAATTCTCTAAGCTTGTGTCTATCTGTAAATGACTTAATTTCACCTTCATATCTGAGAGACAGTTTTGCTGGATATATGATTCTTGGCTGGCAATTTTTCTCCTTCAATGCTCTATATATGTCATCCCGTTGCCTCCTTGTCTGCATAGTTTCTGCCAAGTAGTCCAAAGTTTTTCTTATTGATTCTCCTTTGTAGGTGACTTTTCGGTTATCCCTGGCTGCTCTTAAAATTTTCTTTTTATCTTTGGTTTTGGCAAGTTTGATGACAATACGTCTTGGTGACTTTCTTCTGGGATCTACCTTTTATGGGGTTTGATAAGCATCTTGGATAGATATCCTTTCATCTTTCATGATGTCAGGGACTTTTTTGCCAACAAGTCTTCAACAAATCTCTCTGTATTTTCTGTTATCCCTCCCTGTTCTGGAATTCCAATTACACTCAAGTTATTCTTCTTGATAGAGTCCCACATGATTATTCATTTATTAAAAATTCTTTTACCTGATTTTTTCTTCAAATATATTGGTGCCACATGTCTTATCCTCCATCTCCCCAATTCTGCATTCCAATTCCTCAATTCTGCTCCTCTGACTTCCTATTGAGTTGTCTAATTCTATAATTTTATTGTTAACCTTTTGAATTTCTGAATGCTGTCTCTCTATGGATTCTTGCAGCTTATTAAATTTTTCATTATGTTCTTGAATAATCTTTTTAATTTCTACAACTGCTTTATCTGTGTATTCCTTGGTTTTTTCTGTACATTGCTTGATGTCTTAAAGCATTCAGTACATTAATCTTTTGTATTCTACATCTGGCAATTCCAGGGATACATCTTCATCTGGGAGAGACCTTGATTCTCTGTTTTGGGAGTTTGTAGAAGCAGTCATGGTCTGCTTCTTTATGTGATTTGATATCAACTGCTGTCTCTGAGCCATCTATAAGATATTGTAATAATTTATTTTATGTTTGCTCACTATGTCCTATCTTCTTGTTTTGTTTTGTTTCAATATACACACATAGGCTGCTAGAGTGCACTAATTTGATTACTGGAGCCTCTGAAGCACTAATGTCCTGTTACCACATGGCTAAAGCTGTTACCAGGTATTATGAGCCTATGAGTCCATTCATTATTCTTGAACAGAGTCAGCTCAGGTGTCCTGATAGTTGGACATCTAGTGTGTGGTGTAGGCTCTCACCTACTATCTTAGAGGAGTAGTGGTGATGGTTGTATGCACTGGTTTCTAGGAGCGGCAGGGGGTCACACTCTGAGGAGGGCACGGTGCTGACAGCCTTCCCCCAAGTGTAAGGAAGGAGTGTCTCTGTTCTCTAGAGCACTCTGATGGGTGGGTTCTGTAGCTGTACCTTAAGTACCTATGCCTGTAAAGACTGGTAGGCACCACTATCCTCAGACCCCTTTTGTGGGTGGCTAGTTGGCGTAGATGGAGCCTCAGCCCTCAGGTCCCTGCTGTGGGTAGGAGAGGGCTCTGTTTAATAGGTAGAGTGGTATCAGACCTCCAAAACCTGCCTCTCCACCACACAGCTTAATCAATTACAGTCAGACCTCTTACAGATTTGCCTTTGCATTATAATAGCCACCTGGTTCCATGTAGGGGTGAAAGCCAAAGTCTGCGGCTCTCTTATGCCTGGACTGGAGCCACTTCTCTGATCTTCCTGTTTAGGGAGTCCTGAAAGTATTTTTCCCCTATTTGTTAATTTGCTCCTTCTCCCAAGCCTGGAGAATGGGTCAGAAAAAGCAGGGCACTCCTATCTCAGGCCTAGGGAATTCAAAAGTTAATGAAGCCAATTTGGGCAGGGAGGGGAGGGATCAGATAGATAGGAGAGAGTACTTTAAGAAGGAGCTATTAGATCCACGGTAAAATAGACAAAATAACTTGTGTTGAGAGTGCTGTTTTATCTCAGATTCCAGAGGTGTGTGTAGCCTGTGTGCATTGCCTGGCTCCCTGCCGAGATTGCCCCAGGGAGTTAGTGCTGCATTCTGTGTGTGCTGTGTCTCAGGAAACTACCATCAGCCCAACCACATTCACACCAAAAAATGGGACCAAGGAAATCAGAGCTAAGGCACTGCGTGGGCTTGGCTACTGGTTGCTGCTTCTGCATGGTTTCTCTATCCCCTGTCACTCAGGTCAGTTCCTGAGTTTGTGTTTGATAGTCAGAGTTCATAGATTGTCATAACTGTAATCGATTCACTTGTTTTTTCGGGTCTTTGTTGCAAGAGGGTTCAGCAGAAGCTTCTGCCTAGTTAGCCATCTTTGCCCCTAGTGTTGTTAATTAACACTTATAATCTTCCTTGTTCCACAGGCAGTAAATCTAAAGCCCTGTGAATTTCCATATGCTAATTCTGTAAGCATCAAAACATTCTTTATATTTTCTTTCATTTTCTAAATCTCTTCTTATTAACCAAACTCTGAGAATAGAAAACCATCTAGCTCCACCATTTTTTGTCTACAGTATTTATGAGTCTCTCCCCTCCCTCCAGGATCTCTCAAGCTTGCCAGTGATAATCTCTTCTAAGAAGTAATCTTCCATGCCTGAGTCTCCTGAGGGGTTTTTGAAGCATTGTTTCCCCACATGACACACAGCCTATGTTCCTTAACGATGAGCTTGTCATACCAAGTTAGTTGTGTTTTTTATTCAAATGTGACATTTCTGGTTGTGCTCACAGTTACAAATTCAGTTTGTCCAATTATACCCTGGTAAGAGGATGGGTTTCTATTGAACCTAAAAAACAATGGCATTGCTATAGAAAGCAGAGGCGCCCAATGAAGGTACCTTGTATAAATTCTAGCCAGTATATTGAGGAATTTTATGGACAGAGCCAATTATTATCAGCCATTTTCTGCAGAAAACCTGTATTTTTAAAACAATGGGGCAATTTCAATGCTTATTTACTTTTTATCAGGAAAGAAGCTGAGTTTTTAAAAAAGTAAAATTCACAGAAACTTCTTTATGTTTGTAGTTCCTTTATCACTCCTAAATCAGCACCTTCTCTCTCTACGATTTATCAGCTCCTGAAAATTTATAACCTTTTACTAATGAGACAAATTTTTCTATAGTCTTCAAAGTTTGTTATTTTTCTTTTCTCTTGTGAATTATATTTTACTCAACTTACTTTATGTTGACTTTATTCATAAATTCTGGGTCACTGATAATTTTAAACATTTCTTAATTTGCTAGTCATCAGTTTACTTCTTAAAGCATAAGCACTGTATGTGCTAGTCAATTTTAGTTAGCTACTAGGCCTGTCACCCAAATAGATTTGCTTTTGTAGAAGGAAAGGTATACTTCTTACTTGAAAATTATACAAATATCTGTTGTTGTTGTTAGGTCCCGTCGAGTCGCTTCCGACTCACAGCAACCCTTTGCACTATAGAACAAAACACTGCCCGGTCCTTCACCATACTCACAATCCTGTTATGCTTAAGCCTATTTCTGCAGCCACTGTTTCAGTCCATCTCGTTGAGGGTCTTCCACTCTTTCGCTGACCCTGACTCTACCAAGCATAATGTCCCCCCCGCCCTGGTCCATCATTAATGTGTCTACCTTCCTTTTAATAATTCCATAGCTGCCCCACATGATCTCTCCTCCTACTTACCTCCTCCTACCCACCTCCCGCCCTTCTCAATTTACAGCCCATTAATAAATATTCTGGCCACAGTTGGGTTTTACCAGTGGCTTACTAATCTTTTCGACAATAATTTATGAGTCACCTACCATCTATCATACAAGCAGGAAAACACTGATGAACAAGTCCAATCACTTTCCTTCCCCCACAGAGCTTACCCTCTAGAATAGGAAAAGTGCACTCCATGAACAAAACTCTATCTTCCAAGGTTGTTCTCTATACAAACATCCTTGAAAAGAAGCCTGGAACCAAGAGCAGTGACTGGCCCGCAAGGCATGGAGAAACACAAAAGTCATACTCAACACACTGGTCTTCACTACAGATAGTCTGAGTAGTACTGATCTTTTTCCCAGAAAGCTTATGATCTATTCTGCATGGTTCCATGAGCCTAACATGGTGCCCGTGAAATCATTGCTGTGATTGACATTTTTAAGAAAGAGTACTAGAACACCAACTTTTGCTTGAATTTAAGGTAAGATTTTATAACTGAGATTTGGCTGCAGTACTGAAAAGAACTGGGGTAGAACTTCAGTTTAGTGGGCAAAAAATAAGCTATGCTTATTAGGGTTAACTCTGATCAAATTTTCTTTCATGAAATTTTTTCAAGAGACCCATAGATTAGAACAAGGACAAAAACCCTCGAAGGAGTGCTCTGGAGTGTTTGTACCATGGTATATATTTACATATTCAGATAGTAAAGAAGCATCACCCCATAACATGATAGATCATTTCTTAGAAAAGAGAATTTCTGCATTATTAACCTTCCTGCCCAGCAGTACACATAGTGACCATGAACTTTATCAGCCTTTGGGGTTTACTGGGAAGCTGCTATATCATTGATAGTATGTGCTGTCACAACGCAGCACTGTCTGAAATCAGAGAAATGAGTGTGTGCCACAAATTTCTGTTTTTACAGGGTATCGTATGAGCTGTCTGAATTTTTGGTAGAAAAAATGGAAAATTTTGAAAATTTTTATTTGTTACACGTATGTACCAATAGACCTTGGTGGGGACTCCCGGGTAAAATTAGTGGTACTTCATATGTGCCACTAAACACTTACAGCAGGCTTGTGGGAGGGGGCAGCAAAAAAAATCTACACTAACTACCAAAAGTTCTGACACATTCAGTGATTCAGCATGTTACCATTAATGAAAACACATGGTATCAACAAAAAATTCAAAGCAGAAAATAATTGAGTCATTAAAGGGTTAAGTGGGAAACACCTATTAGAAGGGGAAGACAAAAGGAAAAAAAAATGTATTGTGTAAGGGGAGGGAGAGACTTTGTGGTTAACTTCTAGAAACAAGAGAAATCAAGTTAGTAAATTTCGGAAAAAACATAGATTGGATGAAATTTAATAATAAAAAATGAGATTTCTATTAGTTGTTTTCTGCTGTGTAACAAATTACCCCAAAATTTAGCAGCTTAAAACAATACAATAAGAAAACAGGAAAATATGAAATAGTGTGTGTGTGTATATATGTGAATGTGTATATACACACATATATTTTTTCTTTAGACACAAGAGTAAGAAGGGCCAAGGATAATCTAGTAAAAATCTTACCCAGTAGGGTTATATCTAAGCTAAAGCTTCACTGTGCAGACTTAGCCTCATAAGGATGGAAATACATAGTGGAAAACTTCATGAAAATGATATAAACAGTGATTAGAAACGTTTCTGCATATAGTCTAACTAATTCCATATTGAGTGAAAATCTGAAGGAGATTTTCAAAGGAATTCATGCTTCAGAGAAACAATGATTTCCTGAAGGAGAAGAATTTGAGTCAGACTTGCAGGATGAACTTAAGTCTACACACTGAAGTTAACTTTCAGAGAACCCAGGCCTGTTGCTGTTTGCCCTGACCCAATTCAAAGTAGGTAATAAACGAGGAAGATGAATCTTTGCATGGTCTCCCATCTGCTCTTGCAATGCCGAAAAGCCTGAGTTTAGTGTTCTATATATGCTGAACAGGCATTGTTAAAATCTAGTCAACTTGTTACTTAGAGTGTTCTTGTTTTTAGTGTAACCTAAGGATTATCCATAAATATATATTATATATATGCAGGAGACCTGGGTTCAATGGCTGGTAAATGCACCTCATGAGCACCCACCACCGATCCATTAGTGGAGTCTCGCATATTGCTATGACGTTGAATAGGTTTCAGCAGAGCTTCCAGCTTAAGACAGACTAGGAGGAAAGTCCTGGCAAACTACTTCCAAACATCAGCCAATGAGAACCCTGTGAATCACAACAGTCCATTTTGCAACTAATCATGAGAATGGCACAGGACCTGGCAGCATTTCCTTCTGTTGTGCATGCGATTATCATGAGTCGGGGACCGACTCAACGACAGCTAACAACAATAAAAACTATATATATGTATGTGTGTTTGTGGGTGTGTAAAATCTACATAAAAATATCAAATAATACAGATAAAACAATGATTCCCTTGACATGCACATCTCCGCCCCAACATAATATCTGTCATATACTATCAGTTTGGTATGTATTTCTCCAAGTCTTTACATAGACATTCATGTGGCCATGTATGTAGATGCTGAAATGCAACCTTACAGAGCAGGAGTTGGCAAACTACAGCCTGTGGGCCAAATCTTGTCAGCCATTTTTTAGCTGCATATAAGCTAAGAATGTCTTTTACATTTTCAAATGATTATATTTTCAATGATTACATAAGAGCCTACATAATAACCCCCATTTTGCCTCTTGACCTGTAAAGTCAGATATTTAGAATAAGTTTGCTGACCCCTAATATACCAAGGAAATCCTGGTGGCACAGTGGTTAAGAGCTATGGCTGCTAACTAAAAGGCCAGCAGTTTGAATCCACCAGGAGTTCCTTGGAAACTCTATGGGGGAGTTCTACTCTGTCCTATAGTGTTGCTATGAGTCGGAATTGACTCACTGGCAACAGAAATATACCACCCCTCCCCCCTCCAAAAAAACCCTGTTGCCGTCAATTCCAACTCATATAGAATGATTTGTTTTTCGAAATATGTTTATTTACATTTAAAAACATGCTTTGGGGATCTTTTTGTGTATCTATCTCATTTTTTAGTTGAAAGATGATATTTCATGGTATGAAATATTGTCGTATACATAATTTCTCTCTTGATAGATATTAAGGTATGGTACTATTTTTAACACCACAAACAATTCTGAAATGCCCACATTTTGTAGCTGCTTTTGGTGCACTTGAGCAAGTATTTGCATTTGGAAGCACTAATAATCTCTCCACAAATTTGAGGTCCTTTTCTGTTCCTAAGAATTTTAGCAAAATCAAATATTCTTGGTATATCACTTTAGGACAACTGCTAACTTTCAGTAAGAAATGTAACTGCTATATGGACCACAATCTTACATCAGTAGGTATAATACATTTTTCTCATAGGCAGAACTATTATTCATGGCAAATTATAACCAGAAGAGTTTTTGGTGAGCACAGAAACAGCAACGGGCATCAATTATATGAATTTAATGTTAAAAGGCATCAGGCTAATTTAGTCTAATGCATCTATTTCTAAAATACAGACAGTTTGGTAAGAGACTATCATATTATAGACAATTACCACTTTTCAGTAGGCTCCATATGATTCTCATTTTAAATATATATTAAACATATAGTTCTACCTCTGACTGGCATGTGATAGGAAGACTCGTAATTATTTTCTGGATGTGTGAAGGAATATACTAATAACAGTATTTGCATCTTTGATTTCGAGATTGATATTAAGTGATGTATAATTACAGGAACATGGATTTTAGAAATATGAATGCAAATTAATGAATTCAAAAAAAGGGCTTATGGAAAATAATGAAGGCATATTATCATAAACTCTTAGAAACACTGATGTTGGCCAATTTTCAAATACTATAAGTAATATGGGAAACCCTGGTGGCATAGTAGTTAAGAGCTACAGCTGCTAACCAAAAGGTCAGCAGTTCTAATCCACCAGACACACCTTGGAAACCCTATGGGACATTTCTACTTTGTCCTGTAGGGTTGCTACGAGTCAGAATCAACTCGATGGAAATTTTTTTTTTTTTTTTTTGGTATGGGTGATATGTAGGGAGCACAGAGTAAATTAGCAAGAGGAATATGCGGAATAATAGTATATTGAAAGAGATGAGCTATGCTGTTGACACTATATGAGTATATTATTGTACTTTTTTGACTAGCTCACAGCTGTATTTATACATCAAAGCACGTTATTTTAAGAAAATATACTAACTATATTCAAATAATTTAGTGAATGTAATAGAAAAAATAACTGAAAATTTCTATTTTGCTCTAAAATAAATCATTCTCAAATGTCAATTGCATCAGAAATTACCTAAAAGGTCTGTTAAACACAGATTGCTGGACCCCACCCCCAGAGTTATTGACTCAATAGGTGTGATGGCTTTGTGATGTGTCAGCCTGGTGTATGTACACATCTGTCTACCTGCATTGCACGTGCAGACAGGCTGAGCCTCAAACTTCCAGGCAGCCATTAGATGGCAGGAATGAGACATATACACCCACTGGCATCAACCATTCAATGAGGCTTACATTCATCTGTGATCAAGCCAGATACACAAGACACTTAGACATGGTTGTCAAAGTGAAAGCCATTATTATTATTTATGGTAAACAATAACAACAGATTTCCAAAGGAAAACTGCTTACCCTTCCTCAAATTACCCATGTTCATTCTTTTGTCACTGAGCAAGCATGTCACGGTTCAGGTCAGATGCTGTGTCCATGTCACCACTGCCACCATGCTGCTCAGGAGACCTGCACAGCTCTCACTGCTTCTGCTCTGCCTATGGGTCTTGCTCCTGGCTGGAAGACCCCTGCACAGGATTTCCTGAGCCTCTGCGCTGGGCCCTTCCAAGGGTCTGCTGTTGGCTCCTGCCATGCTACCCAGGTCTGCAGGGCTCTCTTGCCACCCCACTACCTGGGCCCCCACTACCCAGGGGAAAGGAGAGCATGTTACCCCTGTATGGGGCACACTCAGGCCTCTCTTGCTCTGCACAAGTGTTACAACTCTTTTAGCTCCACTAGCAAGCATCATCACCAAAGGTGAGGGTAGGCTTAACGTCACTATCTCTGATGGTCTTCAGTGATTGTTCTATCTTCTGGGTCTAAAAGGTTCTCAGCACAGGGACCCCAGATCCTTGATCCAAAGGATGCACTCTGCTCCAGACTCTTCTTCTTGATGGTAGTGAGTTTCCATGAACCTCTATGAGATTAGCCCTTTTAAGCCTAGCAGGATGGCAAAACTGACAAATCCCCTTTGTAGGCCACAGTCACCTTATTTGCATAGTAATAGTAAACTGTCCAATCCCCGCAAGACTTTTACATGCCTTATTTGCATAGGCCACAGTCACCTTATTTGCATAGTAATAGTAAACTGTCCAATCCCCGCAAGACTTTTACATGCCTTATTTGCATAGTCCCAGCACATCATTTTGTGGGAGTTAGAAGACCATGGCTAGAAAGGCCATATGAAAGCAATTCACTGTACCACATTTAGCTAAGCAAAAATTTATTCCCCAGAATTCCTTTTTTGTGTGTTTCATGACAGAGTGAGCTACATGAGATATTTTCCTGAGAGTCAGGAAAAGGAAGGAAGGGAAGCAGCAGCTATATTGTACCAAATAGACATACCTCAAACACTAGCCTAGTTGCTGATGTGAAGAGATTTTGCACATCTTCCTAATTAGTTGACTTTTAGTTAGGGAGTTTATCTTGGGTGGTCCTGACTTAATCAGTTAGAAGGCCTAAAGAGCACTTAGGCCTGAGAGAGACAGACTTCCACCTACGGACAACAGCTTCAGCATATACCCGTGGTGTCCCAAGCTGTTTGGGATCTTCCCTTTCCAACTGCCTGTCCTGGAGATTTTGGACTTGCTTAACCAAACTCCATCACTGAGTAAGCCAATTTCTTATATTAAAACCATACATATTTTCTTCTCTCCACCTTATCTGGTTGAACTCTAATTGATACAGTAGTTTGGGGTGGGGTCCGAGAATTTACATTTCTAACAAGTATCCAAGTGATGTTAATACCGTTGGTCTGAGAATCACACTTTCAAAATCACAATACAAAAAGTAGAGATGATAGGTCAATGTGTATAAACCACCTGCTAGAAAATATTCAACACGGCATAAGACAGAGGTGTCTATCAACTTGGAATTTTCAATAACGAATACCGCATTTTTATGCAAATAAAGTGCACAATCTGCCTTTGTTTGCCTGCCCCTGTGAGGCACCTTCACAAGTGCCACCATGCCAATCCTCTTCCACATGTTGCTATAAAAAAATTAATATAGTGTGCTTATGAAAATACCTTAGGAGGGCAGGGCATGGCCAGCAAACCAATGCAGAAGACATGCATTATTTGCATAAAAATATGGTAGTCTTCTCAAACGTAAGCAAATTTATCTTTATTGCAAATGTTCAAGTCATGTTTGGATAATAATATCACAGACTGAGTACTTTCCACAGTTAATCTATATAATCTCAAAGTTACATATATTAACTAACTAAATATAATTATAAATAATTTTCCCATGGTCCCAGCATAGGTGATAGAGCTTAGATTCGGATAGAGACGGTCTGGCTGAAAGCCAATGTTCCTAGCCATTAGGTGTACTAGGCATACTGTGTCTGTCTGTCTGCCTGTCTATCATACCCACTGCTGTCCAGTCGATTCCGACTCATAGTGACCCTGTAGGACAGAGTAGAACTGCACCATAGAGTTTCCAAGGAGCACCTGGTGGATTCAAACTGCTGACCTCTTGGCTAGCAGCCACAGCACTTAACCACTACGCCACCAGGGTTTCCGCCTATCATACATATACATATATATGTATATATATATATATATCAAAGATGAAATAGAGAAATTCTTTTATTAAGAAATATTTGGACTACATGAACTAGAAAATATTTTTAATTCTGATTCTATGAGGTAGAAAAAACAGCTGGCCTGAATAATTCTTTCAATTTATTTTTTCTTCTATCACTCTCAAAATTATTCCCTTGACTGTTTTTGCAAACAGTCTTAGTTTTGTAAACATGAGTACTCAGTCTCCTGGTGACTCAGATAGATGTTAACATTTTTAATATTTATAGTAACACAGGTTATAATTTTTCCTATCATGGGACAACTTAAGTGGATAATTGAGATAAGCAAATAATTCAGACCTCAGTTCCATTTCCTTTTTATATTAATATATGTTTTGTTTTTTTTTGAAATTCTGCAAAAAATACATAGTGCTCTGCCTAATGGAGGCTCTGTTGTTTGGTGAATGTGGAGAGACTTTACAAGCAGAGTGAAAGGATTTCTAGGACCTAAATGATATGAGAGAATTATATCATCCTCATCATTAATCATCATCTGTTATGTCATGTTTGTTCTCCATCTGGTTGGGTATCAGCTGTGATGTTGAATAGTTTCAGTACATTAATTTCCAACTAGTGACTACTGGTAGCAGCCAGATTAGGTTAAACTGTGACTATTTATTAACTCTCTTAATTGTTTGACAAATCGTTATTGACTACCATTCACAAAATGACAGATGACCAATAAGATGTTAAATAACATTTGCTGTACTTTTGTGATCTCTTGATAGATCTTACATTAAAAAATTTCTTTTAAAAAATAAACAGTCTTCCTTTAAAGGGATGAGTGAATTATATCATCAAATCAAGGAAAGAATAATTTTAGTATGGAAACAAAGCCTAATTTAAAATAAAAGAATGAAGACCAAATTAACCTTAAGTGCTCACACAATTAAGCGTTGTTTTCAGCATCTTTTGCTCTTCTCTGATAATGAATGTACTAGAAGAGTATTCTGGTAATCGATATTATAATAGTAGGAAGGTGAACCTGGGAAAGAATCCAGAGTCAGTGGAATAGTTTATATAACAAACGCTTTTTCGATGGGATAACGAAAGGCAGAGACAGTTGTAAATTCATGTGTCTATCTCTGCTTTTATGCATATGAAATTTCAATAGGGCCTGAGCAAAAGAAACTAAATAATGAAACATATTCAATTATCTTCACATTTAAAAATTCAGAAAAAGGGTTAAAACCTCAAGGATTTGCTGACCTGTAAATTTAAAAAAAAAAAAAAACTAGGAATGACAATGTGGAGTTACCTAAATACTTGGAAACTGATCCTAAGACTGAATGACTAATGTTGTATGAGGAATCCACAACAAAACATATTCCACTTCTCCTCATTTCAGCTTGTGTCTGTCTTATTACCACTACCTAGATATATTAACTAAATAGTGATGCAAATTGCTATAACAAATAAACGACATAATTTTAGTGACATAGGACAACTGAAGTTTATTTCTTCCTTAGATAATACTTCTGATGCAGATGTTCCTTGTTGCAATGCGGCTCTCATCTATCTAGAAATATAGACTTGGATTTTTCCATTTTGGGACTCTTTCATTCTATATATATGTATAGTCTCTGTGAGTCGGAATCCACCGATGGCAACAGGCTTGGGTTTTTTTTTTTTTTTTTTTGGCTTACATTCCCTAACAAAACCCATGGAAGCAGCAGTCAAGAAATCAAAAGACACATTGCATTGGGCAAATCTGCTGCATAGGACCTCTTTAAAATGTTGTAAAGCAAGGATGTCACCTTGAAGACAAAGGTGCGCCTGACCCAAGCCATGGTATTTTCAATCGCATCATATGCACGTGAAAGCTGAACAATGAATAAGGAAGACCAAAGAAGAATTGATGCCTTTGAACTGTGGTGTTGGCGAAGAATATTGGGACTGCCAAAAGAATGAAGAAATCTGTCTTGGAAGAAGTGTAACCAGAATGCTCCTTAGAAGCAAGGATGGAGAGACTGCATCTTACATACTTTGGACATGTTGTCAGGAGGAATCAGTCCCTGGAGAAGAACATCACTCTTGGTAAAGTAAAGGGTCATCAAAAAAAAAGAGACCCTAAAGGAGATGGATTGACACAGTGGCTGCAACAATGGCCTCAAGCATAACAATGATTGTGAGCATGGCGCAGGATCGGGCAGTGTTTTATTCTGTGATACACAGAGTAGCTATGAGTCAGAACCTACTCTACGGCACCTAACAACAACATTCCCTAGCATCCTATAGTCTTTTGTGCTCAGCTAAAAGTGGGGGGGTGGGTGAGGGACATGGAGAAAGCATTCACACCTCTAAACAAACCCACCAGAAGTGGACCAGACCTCTTTCACTCACGCTACATTGGCAAGAATAGTCAAGTGACTCCACTTAAATGCCAGGGAAACTGGGCAATGTAGTTTCTGTCTGGGCAGCCAGTTCCCTGCCACAGCCCTACATTGTGGATGGAGCAGCATAAATTTTGGTGCATGGTTAATCATCTCTGACACAGTCTCGTGGAAGGTTTTAAATATATATTTAAGGAACAAACGAATGAGGGTGGCATTACTTGGACTATGCCTCTGGGAGGGAAAAGGCTTACCAAGATGAGCAGTCATCTATATGCATTATGGAGTTATCTCTCTTGTTTAGACAGCAATAGGGAGAAGCAACATGCCAGCTTCTTCCAGCTTCATCACACTTTAAGAATCCTCTTTCATTCTACTCCCTTAAGTCTGATGAATTCTTTCTGAACTCTAACAATTGGATTATATTGTTCACAATGATGTCATGCAACTACATAGGATGTCTTCTATTTCAAAACCCAAAACTATTTATCTATTCTTCAAAGCTTTGCTTGACTAGCTGAATCCATTACTCTTCTAATATTACCTTACATTAAACATACTTCTGAAGTATGTTCTCAGTCAGAATGACATCTTCTCAGTTTCTGACTGATGTACAATTAATAGTGGCTTCTTCTACACTACCCAAAGATTTCTATTTGCCTTCTAATTCCTTCCACCATCACATTCTCTCTTCATCAAATATATCGACTAGTGTATCAGCAAAATCTACATGTTTCAGGAAAACGGATTTTTAAAGAGATCTTTCAGTGAACTAAGTGCATATAGAAAGACCTGCTATGTTAAAGCATATTGTTTTAGTTTCCCTAGGCTGCCATAAAAAAAAAAAAATACCACAAACTGGGTGGCTTATAAAAATAGAAATGTATTGTCTCACAGTTCTGGAGTCTGGAAGTGCAATTTGAAGTGTCTGCTGGGCCATATTCTCTCTGTCCACTCTAGGAGAAGATCCTGTCTCTTCCAGCTTCTGGTAGCCCAGGAGTTCCTTGGCATTTCTTGGCTTATAGGTGCATCTTCACAAGGCTGTCTCTTCTCTGTCTCTCTGTGTCTCTTTTCCTCTTTCACAAGGACAAAACTATGATTGGTATGACCTCATGTTAACATCAGTGATAAGATCTTCAAAGATTCTACTTCCAAACAAGGTTACATTCACAGGTAGCAGGGGTTAGGACTTCCCCATAGCTTTTGGAGTTTAATACTGGAGTTGATGGGTGGGCATTTGAGAAAGGCATATTTTACTGCAATATGAGCAGCCACTTTCTTACAGGCAATACAGTACAGTAGAAAGTACACTGGATTTGGAATCCAAAGACCTTGGTTTGAGCCTCAGCAACATCTCTTATTGCTGTGTGATTTCAAACAGGTCACTTAACCTCTCTAAATCTTAATTTCCTGGTGTATGAAATGAGGATTACTAATAAAACCTCGTCCTCCATATAATTTATATGAGTGCGAAAGACAATGTAGATGACAGCTCTTCTAAACTGCAATGTTTTGTTCAAATATTGTTATTAACATCTCTTAGATTGTCTCTTAATGGAACAAGTTGCCTCACCAAGTAATATGTGCTCTTTAGTATGATGGCTACCCACACTCCAATCACTCCAACCACTTCATTTTTTAGGTGAGGGAACCAGAGACGTCCTGTCACTTACTGAACTGTAATTACTTGAGCCAGAAAGCTCTTGATGACAACATACTCTTTCTGGAATCATATGGATGCTGGCCTTAGTTCTATCTGGGCTACATTTGGCATTTTCTGACAAGTTATTTTGATTTTTTGTTATTGTTGTTTCTTGCTGTAGACCTCAGTGCATGCTCTTGACCTCATATTTAATAATTCTTTCACCCTTTGAAGAGGTATATATAATTCATCTATCGATATCCTGATGGCTCAGGTGTTTTTTTTTAAGAAGGGATGGATTATTCAAATGATGGTGTTACTTATTGCTCAAGTTCAGCATATGTTCTAAGTTTAAGTTGAATTTAATGGTCATCTAAGAATTGAATTAGCATTAGTACAGCATAACTTGACAATACAGAATCCAGCTGTACCAAAGAGTAAAGCATTAGAGAATGATTTCATATTTCACAACGGCTCACTATATAAGTTGAATTTGAAAAAAAAAAAAAAACCTTACAACTACAGTATGTGTAAATATTATTTTTTCAGCATTCTAAAGATTTACATTTCCTGATGTCTAAGGAGATATTTTCCAATTAAGCAAGCTTTCAGTAGATATTTTTTTTTATCAGTTCTCGCTATGTGAAATAATTAAAAAAGAGGTGACTTGCCAGCTTAAATTAAAGTAGCCCAATATGATAGAGTAGTCCAATATGATAGAGTAGTCTAATATGATAAAAAAAAAAATATAGAGTAGTCCAATATGATAGAGTAGAATAATACGATAGAATCTGCCAGGCACCTTGGCAAATCTATGGGGCAGTTCTACTCTGTCCTATAGGGTCACTACGAGTCGGTATCGACTCAATGGCAGTGGGTTTGGTTGTTTTTCTTTTTATCTTTAATATGATAAGAGACAGAGTCCCTCAATTTGTCTTTATCAATATATACCCTAACATACATAGGTCATGCTAATTTGTTAGGAAAAAAAAAATTCACATTGGAGACATGTAAATTATCTTATGTCGCTGGTAATTTTTTGTTATCTTCACTGAGATAAGCAAGTCTGTTAAATTGTAAATATTCTTCTTCTTTTACAATTTCACCATTAAAGTGCTCTACTCCTTAAACCCCCAATTTGGAGAAAGTAATCGTGTCATTTATTCTAAATATAGAATAGAAAACACTATGTAATTTTAATAAAATAAAAAAGAGTGAAGATTTACAGTGAAATTACAATATATTGATCTGTTTTCCCAATAAGCTATAGTTGCTAATATTGAAATATAATATAGTTAGAGAAAATGTTGTCACTTGCACATTGGAAAAATATTTCATACCTGTAGGCTTTGTAGTATTCTGTTTACTCTTCCGTTGAAAACTTCATCTGGGCCTTGGAAAACAGAGAAAGACTCTGTTGACAGGATTTCATGATGTATAAAAACTAAGCAGCGAACTCTCTGGTGAAGATGGCGGACTAGGAAGACACTACCCCAGATCCCTCTTGCAACACAGACTCGGAAAAACAAGTGAATCGATCAAGTACATAACAATCTGTGAACCCTGAACAACAAACACAGATTTAGAGATGGAAAACGAACAAATAAGGGGAAGCAGCGATTGTTTTCAGAGCCTGGAGCCAGCGTCCCAGTCAGGTAAACTTTGGCGCCCGATTTAGGGCAGAGCCCAGGGGAGCTGACGGCGCAAACAAGGGGCTCAGCCCTGCCCCCTTGAACTCACTCCGGGAGGGGGCCCATCCAGTTTGCCCGGGCAGCGTGGCAACGCAGCCAGGGGGAGAAGTCTCAGGGAGACAGTGACTGGTCTTAGAGCTGGGAGAGTAGCATCCCAGCCAGGGAACCATCCCGCCGAGATT
Organism: Loxodonta africana; assembly: GCF_030014295.1. Lineage (NCBI taxonomy): Eukaryota > Metazoa > Chordata > Mammalia > Proboscidea > Elephantidae > Loxodonta > Loxodonta africana. Next base: position 51,826,576 of record NC_087363.1, on the reverse strand, counting down.
TTGACTGGGCGCTGGCACAGCACAAGCATGGAGAGCTGCCCCACTCCCCTGAACTAACCCCGGGAGGGAGCCCAGCCGGTCCGCGGGGGCGGCGCGGCGAAGGCTGGCGGGAAGAGAAGTCCCCGGGAGGCAGCGACTGATTTTGGAGTCGGGAGTGCACCGTCCCAGCAGGGGAACCATTATGCTGGGCGTGGGACTGGCAGCGGAGGATCTGACCATGGCTTCAGTGGGCCAGATCCCCGGGGGGCAATCTCCACACAGCCAGCACACATAGGCGACACGCCCCGCGGGAATCTCAGACATAATAGTCATTCCAAGCAAGACAAGCAACTCTGGCTATATTCTGAGGTGCTACTATCCTATCTCTCTGATCCCTCCCCCACTCTTCCCAGGCGGCTTCATTAACATTGGAATTGCCTCTCCGGCTCCGGTTCCGCGGTAGCTTTGCTTTCCTCCCGCCTTTTTTTTTTTCTTTTGGTCTTTTCCTAACCCACTCTATTGGCCTGAGAGAAGAACAACAACAACAAAAAAAAAAAAACCCAGGGACCAAAAATCCACCCCTAATTGGACGAAAAACACAGAACCAATTACAGCCAAGCATATATAATACAAATCTCAGACTTTCATCCTTTTTCATCCTTACAGGGAACAAGGTGGCGGTTATAATCCAAAGGCAATTCTGATAGGGATCTGACTGCATTTTTTTTTAGCGGATTTTCTGGGAAAACTAGTTTCCCAGTGATGGCTCCGAGACAGCAGTCCATATCAAACCACATAAAGAAGCAGACCATGACAGCTTCTCCAACCCCCCAAACAAAAGAATCAAAATCTTTCCCAAATGAAGATACAATCCTGGAATTAAAACTAATTTACAGAATGCTTCAAGACATCACAAACGAAATAAGGCAAACTGCAGAAAAAGCCAAGGAACACACTGATAAAACTGTTGAAGAACTCAAAAAGATTATTCAAGAACATAGTGGAAAAATTAATAAGTTGCAAGAATCCATACAGAGACAGCATGTAGAAATCCAAAAGATTAACAATAAAATTACAGAATTAGACAACGCGATAGGAAGTCAGAGGAGCAGACTCGAGCAATTAGAATGCAGACTGGGACATCTGGAGGACCAGAGAATTAACACCAACATAGCTGGAAAAAAATCAGATAAAAGAATTTAAAAAAATGAAGAAACCCTAAGAATCATGTGGGACTCTATCAAGAAGGATAACTTGTGGGTGATTGGAGTCCCAGAACAGGGAGGGGGGACAGAAAACACAGAGAAAATAGTTGAAGATCTGCTGACAGAAAACTTCCCTGACATCATGAAAGATGAAAGGATATCTATCCAAGATGCTCATTGAACCCCATTTAAGATTGATCCAAAAAGGAAAACACCAAGACATATTATCATCAAACTCGCCAAAACCAAAGACAAACAGAAAATTTTAAAAGCAGCCAGGGAGAAAAGAAAGGTTTCCTTCAAGGGAGAATCAATAAGAATAAGTTCAGACTACTCAGCAGAAACCATTCAGGCAAGAAGGGAATGGGACAACATATACAGAGCACTGAAAGAGAAAAACTGCCAGCCAAGGATCATATATCCAGCAAAACTCTCTCTGAAATATGAAGGTGAAATTAAGATATTTACAGATAAACACAAGTTTAGAGAATTTGCAAAAACCAAACCAAAGCTACAAGAAATACTAAAGGATATTGTTTGGTCAGAAAACCAATAATATCAGATACCAGCACAACACAAGGTCACAAAACAGAACATCCTGATATCGACTCAAATAGGGAATCACAAAAACAAATTAAGATTAATTAAAAAAAAAATACTCATAACAGGGAATCACGGAAGTCAATATGTAAAAGATCACAATAATCAAAAAGAGGGATTAAACACAGGAGGCATAGAACTGCCATATGGAGAGAGATACAAGGCGATATCGAACAATACAAGTTTGGTTTTTACTTAGAAAAATAGGGGTAAATAATAAGGTAACCACAAAAAGGTATAACAATTCCATAACTCAAGATAAAAGCCAAGAAAAATGTAACGACTCAACAAACATAAAGTCAAACACTACGAAAATGAAGATCTCACAATTTAATAAGAAAAACTTCTCAGCACAAAAAAGTATGTGGAAAAATGAAATTGTCAACAACACACATAAAAAGGCATCAAAATGACAACACTAAACACTTATTTTTCTATAATTACGCTGAATGTAAATGGACTAAATGCACCAATAAAGAGACAGAGAGTCTCGGACTGGATAAAGAAACACGATCCGTCTATATGCTGCCTACAAGAGACACACCTTAGACTTAGAGACACAAACTAAAACTCAAAGGATGGAAAAAAATATATCAAGCAAACAATAAGCAAAAAAGAAGAGGAGTAGCAGTATTAACTTCTGACAAAATAGACTTTAGACTTAAATCCACCACAAAGGATAACGAAGGACACTACATTATGATAAAAGGGACAATTGATCAGGAAGACATAACCATATTAAATATTTACGCACCTAATGACAGGGCTGCAAGATACATAAATCAAATTTTAACAGAATTGAAAAGTGAGATAGACACCTCCACATATATAGTAGGAGACTTCAACACACTGCTTTCGGAGAAGGACAGGACATCCAGTAAGAAGCTCAATAGAGACACGGAAGACCTAATTACAACAATCACCAACTTGACCTCATTGACTTATACAGAACTCTCCACCCAACTGCTGCAAAGTATACTTTTTTTTCTAGCACACATGGAACATTCTCTAGAATAGACCACATATTAGGTCATAAAACAAATCTTTGCAGAATCCAAAACATCGAAATATTACAAAGCATCTTCTCAGACCACAAGGCAATAAAACTAGATATCAATAACAGAAAAACTAGGGAAAAGAAATCAAATAGTTGGAAAATGAACAATACCCTCCTGAAAAAAGACTGGGTTATGGAAGACATCAAGGAGGGAATAAGGAAATTCATAGAATGCAACGAGAATGAAAATATCCTATCAAAACCTCTGGGACACAGCAAAAGCAGTGCTCAGAGGTAAATTTATATTGATAAATGCACACATACAAAAAGAAGAAAGAGACAAAATCAGAGAACTGTCCCTACAACTTGAACAAATAGGCAGTGAGCAACAAAAGAACCCATCAGGCACCAGAAGAAAACAAATAATAAAAATTAGAGCTGAACTAAATGAATTAATTAGAGAACAGAAAAACAATCGAAAGAATTAACAAAGCCAAAAGCTGGTTCTTTGAAAAAATTAACAAAATTGATAAAGCATTGGCTAGACTGACTAAAGAAATGCAGGAACAGAAGCAAATAACCCAAATAAGAAACGAAAAGGACCACATCACAACAGAACCAACTGAAATTAAAAGAATCATATCAGATTATTACGAAAAATTGTACTCTAACAAATTTGAAAACCTAGAAGAAATGGATGAATTCTTGGAAAAACACTACCTACCTAAGCTAACACATTCAGAAGTAGAACAACTAAATAGACCCATAACAAAAAAAGAGATTGAAAAGGTAATCAAAAAACTCCCAACAAAAAAAAGCCCTGGCCCGGACGGCTTCACTGCAGAGTTCTACCAAACTTTCAGAGAAGAGTTAACACCACTACTACTGAAGGTATTTCAAAGCATAGAAAATGACGGAATACTACCCAACTCATTGCATGAAGCCACCATCTCCCTGATACCAAAACCAGGTAAAGACATTACAAAAAAAGAAAATTACAGACCTATACCCCTCATGAACATAGATGCAAAAATCCTCAACAGAATTCTAGCCAATAGAATAAAACAACATATCAAAAAAATAATCTACCACGATCAAGTGGGATTTATACCAGGTATGCAAGGCTGGTTTAATATCAGAAAAACCATTAATGTAATCCATCACATAAATAAAACAAAAGACAAAAACCACATGATCTTATCAATTGATGCAGAAAAGGCATTTGACAAAGTCCAACACCCATTTATGATAAAAACTCTAACCAAAATAGGAATTGAAGGAAAATTCCTCAACATAATAAAGGGCATATATGCAAAGCCAACAGCCAATATCACTCTAAATGGAGAGAACCTGAAAGCATTTCCCTTGAGAACGGGAACCAGACAAGGATGCCCTTTATCACCGCTCTTAGTCAACATCGTGCTAGAAGTCCTAGCCAGGGAAATTAGGCTAGACAAAGAAATAAAAGGCATCCGGATTGGCAATGAGGAAGTAAAATTTTCTCTATTTGCAGATGACCTGATCTTATACACAGAAAACCCTAAGGAATCCTCCAGAAAACTACTGAAACTAAGAGAAGAGTTTGGCAGAGTCTCAGGTTATAAAATAAACACACAAAAATCACTTGGATTCCTCTACATCAACAAAAAGAACACCAAAGAAGAAATAACCAAAACAATACCATTCACAGTAGCCCCCAAGAAGATAAAATACTTAGGAATAAATCTTACCAAGGATGTAAAAGACCTATACAAAGAAAACTACAAAGCTCTACTACAAGAAATTCAAAAGGACATACTTAAGTGGAAAAGCATACCTTGCTCATGGATAGGAAGACTTAACATAGTAAAAATGTCTATTCTACCAAAAGCCATCTATACATATAACGCACTTCCGATCCAAATTCCAATGTCATATTTTAAGGTGATAGAGAAACAAATCACCAATTTCATATGGAAGGGAAAGAAGCCCCGGATAAGCAAAGCATTACTGAAAAAGAAGAAGAAAGTGGGAGGCCTCACTCTACCTGATTTCAGAACCTATTATACAGCCACAGTAGTCAAAACAGCCTGGTACTGGTACAACAACAGGCACATAGACCAATGGAACAGAATTGAGAATCCAGATATAAATCCATCCACGTATGAGCAACTGATATTTGACAAAGGACCAGTGTCAGTTAATTGGGGAAAAGATAGGCTTTTTAACAAATGGTGCTGGCATACCTGGATATCCATTTGCAAAAAAAATGAAACAGGACCCATACCTCACACCATGCACAAAAACTAACTCCAGGTGGATCAAAGACCTAAACATAAAGACTAAAACGATAAAGATCATGGAAGAAAAAATAGGGACAACCCTAGAAGCCCTAATACAAGGCATAAACAGAATACGAAACATTACCAAAAATGACAAAGACAAACCCGATAACTTGGAGCTCCTAAAAATCAAACACCTATGCTCATCTAAAGACTTCACCAAAAGAGTAAAAAGACCACCGACAGACTGGGAAAGAATTTTCAGCTATGACATCTCCGACCAGCGCCTGATCTCTAAAATCTACATGATTCCGTCAAAACTCAACCACAAAAAGACAAACAACCCAATCAAGATGTGGGCAAAGGATATGAACACACACTTCACTAAAGAAGATATTCAGGGAGGCGGGGCCAAGATGGCGGACTAGGTGGACGCTACCGCGGATCCCTCTTGCAACAAAGACTCGGAAAAACAAGGGAATCGATCACATACATAACAATCTAAGAACTCTGAACAACAAGCACAGACTTAGAGACGGAAAATGAACAAATACGGGCAGACAGCGACCGTTTTCAGAACCAGGAGCCAGCGTACCAGCCGACTACCTGGAAAATCTAGTTTCCCAGTGATGGCTCGGAGACAGCAGTCCATATCAAACCACATAAAGAAACAGACCATGACAGCTTCTCCAATCCCCCAAACAAAAGAATCAAAATCTTTCCCAAATGAAGATACAATCCTGGAATTATCAGATACAGAATATAAAAAACTAATTTACAGAATGCTTCAAGACATCACAAATGAAATTAGGATAAAAGCAGAAAAAGCCAAGGAACACACTGATAAAACTGTTGAAGAACTCAAAAAGATTATTCAAGAACATAGTGGAAAAATTAACAAGTTGCAAGAATTCATAGAGAGACAGCATGTAGAAATCCAAAAGATTAACAATAAAATTACAGAATTTGACAACGCAATAGAAAGTCAGAGGAGCAGACTCGAGCAATTAGAATGTAGACTAGGACTTCTGGAGGACCAGGGAATCAACACCAACATAGCTGAAAAAAAATCAGATAAAAGAATTTAAAAAAATGAAGAAACCCTAAGAATCATGTGGGACTCTATCAAGAAGGATAACTTGAGAGTGATTGGAGTCCCAGAACAGGGAGGGGGGACAGAAAACACAGAGAAAATAGTTGAAGAACTCCTGACACAAAACTTCCCTGACATCATGAAAGACGAAAGGATATCTATCCAAGATGCTCATCGAACCCCATTTAAGATTGATCCAAAAAGAAAAACACCAAGACATATTATCATCAAACTCGCCAAAACCAAAGACAAACAGAAAATTTTAAAAGCAGCCAGGGAGAAAAGAAAGGTTTCCTTCAAGGGAGAATCAATAAGAATAAGTTCAGACTACTCAGCAGAAACCATTCAGGCAAGAAGGGAATGGGACGGCGTATACAGAGCACTGAAGGAGAAAAACTGCCAACCAAGGATCATATATCCAGCAAAGCTCTCTCTGAAATATGAAGGAGAAATTAAGATATTTACAGATAAACACAAGCTTAGAGAATTTGCAAAAACTAAACCAAGACTGCAAGAAATGCTAAAGGAGATTGTTTGGCCGGATGACCAATAATATCAGGTACCAGCACAATACAAGATCACAAAACAGAACGTCCTGATATCAATGCAACTCAAATAGGGAAAGCATAAAAACAAACAAATTAAGACTAATTCTAAAAAATAAATAAATAAACAAAATAATACACACAACAGGAAATCATGGAAATCAATAGATAAACGATCACAATAATCAAAAAGAGGGACTAAATATAGGAGGCATTGAACTGCCAGATGGAGAGTGATACAAGGCGATATAGAAGGATACAAGTTAGGTTTTTACTTAGAAAAATAGGGGTAAATAAAAAAGGTAACCACAAAAAGGAATATCAATTCCATAACTCAAGAAAAAAGCCAAGAAAAACGTAACTACTCAATAAACACAAAGTTAAACATTATGAAAATGAGGATCTCACAAGGTACTAAGAAAAACGTCTCAGCACAAAAAAGCATGTGGAAAAATGAAATGGCCAACAACACACATGAAAAGGCATCAAAATGACAGCACTAAAAACTTACTTATCTATAATTACGCTGAATGTAAATGGACTAAATGCACCAATAAAGAGACAGAGAGTCTCGGACTGGATAAAAAAACACGATCCATCTATATGCTGCCTACAAGAGACAAACCTTAGACTTAGAGACACAAACTAAAACTCAAAGGATGGAAAAAAATATATCAAGCAAAAAAGAAGAGGAGTAGCAATATTAATTTCTGACAAAATAGACTTTAGACTTAAATCCACCACAAAGGATAAAGAAGGACACTATATAATGATAAAAGGGACAATTGATCAGGAAGACATAACCATATTAAATATTTACGCACCTAATGACAGGGCTGCAAGATACATAAATCAAATTTTAACAGAATTGAAAAGTGAGATAGACACCTCCACATATATAGTAGGAGACTTCAACACACTGCTTTCGGAGAAGGACAGGACATCCAGTAAGAAGCTCAATAGAGACACGGAAGACCTAATTACAACAATCACCAACTTGACCTCATTGACTTATACAGAACTCTCCACCCAACTGCTGCAAAGTATACTTTTTTTTCTAGCACACATGGAACATTCTCTAGAATAGACCACATATTAGGTCATAAAAAAAATCTTTGCAGAATCCAAAACATCGAAATATTACAAAGCATCTTCTCAGACCACAAGGCAATGAAGGTAGAAATCAATAACAGAAAAACTAGGGAAAAGAAATCAAATACTTGGAAAATGAACAATACCCTCCTGAAAAAAGACTGGGTTATAGAAGACATCAAGGAGGGAATAAGGAAATTCTCAGAAAGCAACGAGAATGAAAATACTTCCTATCAAAACCTCTGGGACACAGCAAAAGTAGTGCTCAGAGGCCAATTTATATTGATAAATGCACACATACAAAAAGAAGAAAGAGCCCAAATCAGAGAACTGTCCCCACAACTTGAACAAATAGAAAGTGAGCAACAAAAGAACCCATCAGGCACCAGAAGAAAAAAAATAATAAAAATTAGAGCTGAACTAAATGAATTAGAGAACAGAAAAACAATTGAAAAAATTAACAAAGCCAAAAGCTGGTTCTTTGAAAAAATTAACAAAATTGATAAACCATTGGCTAGACTGACTAAAGAAAAACAGGAAAGGAAACAAATAACCCGAATAAGAAATGAGAAGAACCGCATCACAACAGAACCAATTGAAATCAAAAGAATCATATCAGATTACTACATAAAATTGTACTCTAACAAATTTGAAAACCTAGAAGAAATCGATAAATTCTTGGAACAATACTACCTACCTAAACTAACACATTCAGAAGTAGAACAACTAAATAGTCACGTAACAAAAAAAAGAGATTGAAACGGTAATCAAAAAACTTCCAACAAAAAAAAGTCCTGGCCCAGATGGCTTCACTGCAGAGTTCTACGAAACCTTCAGAGAAGACTTAACACCATTACTATTGAAGGTATTTCAAAGTATAGAAAAAGACGGAATACCACCCAACTCATTCTATGAAGCTACCATATTCCTGATACCAAAACCAGGTAAAGACATTACAAAAAAAAGAAAATTTTAGACCTATATCCCTCATGAACATAGATGCAAAAATCCTCAACAAAATTCTAGCCAATAGAATCCAACAACACATCAAAAAAATAATACACCCTGATCAAGTGGGATTTATACCAGGTATGCAAGGCTGGTTTAATACCAGAAAAACCATTAATGTAATCCATCACATAAATAAAACAAAAGATAAAAACCACATGATCTTATCAATAGATGCAGAAAAGGCATTTGACAAAGTTCAACACCCATTTATGATAAAAACTCTAACCAAAATAGGAATTGAAGGAAAATTCCTCAACATAATGAAGGGCATATATGCAAAGCCAACGGCCAATACCACTCTAAATGGAGAGAACCTGAAAGCATTTCCCTTGAGAACGGGAACCAGACAAGGATGCCCTTTATCACCGCTCTTATTCAACATCGTACTTGAAGTCCTAGCCAGGGCAATTAGGCTAGACAAAGAAATAAAGGGTATCCAGATTGGTAAGGAGGAAGTACAGCTATCACTATTTGCAGATGACATGATCGTATACATGGGAAACCCTAAGGAATCCTCCAGAAAACTACTGAAACTAATAGAAGAGTTTGGAAGAGTCTCAGGATATAAAATAAACATACAAAAATCACTTGGATTCCTCTATATCAACAAAAAGAACACCGAAGAGGAAATAACCAAATCAATACCATTCACAGTAGCCCCCAAGAAGATAAAATACTTAGGAATAAATCTTACCAAGGATGTAAAAGACCTATACAAAGAAAACTACAAAGCTCTACTACAAGAAATTCAAAAGGACATACTTAAGTGGAAAAACATACCTTGCTCATGGATAGGAAGACTTAACATAGTAAAAATGTCTATTCTACCAAAAGCCATCTATACATATAACGCACTTCTGATCCAAATTCCAATGTCATATTTTAAAGGGATAGAGAAACAAATCACCAATTTCATATGGAAGGGAAAAAGCCCCGGATAAGCAAAGCATTACTGAAAAAGAAGAAGAAAGTGGGAAGCCTCACTCTACCTGATTTCAGAACCTGTTATACAGCTACTGTAGTCAAAACAGCCTGGTACTGGTACAACAACAGGCACATAGACCAATGGAACAGAATTGAGAATCCAGATATAAATTCATCCACGTATGAGCAGCTGATATTTGACAAAGGACCAGTGTCAGTCAATTGGGGAAATAATAGTCTTTTTAACAAATGGTGCTGGAATACCTGGATATCCATTTGCAAAAGAATTAAACAGGACCCATACCTCACACCATGCACAAAAACTAACTCCAAGTGGATCAAAGACCTAAACATAAAGACTAAAACGATAAAAATCATGGAAGAAAAAATAGGATCTACCCTAGGAGCCCTAATACTGGGCATAAACAGAATACAAAACATTACCAAAAATGAAGAAGAGAAACCAGATAACTGGGAGCTCCTAAAAATCAAACACCTATGCTCATCTAAAGACTTCACCAAAAGAGTAAAAAGACCACCTACAGACTGGGAAAGAATATTCAGCTATGACATCTCAGACCAGCGCCTGATCTCTAAAATCTACATGATTCTGTCAAAACTCAACCACAAAAAGACAAACAACCCAATCAAGAAGTGGACAAAGGATATGAACACACATTTCACTAAGGAAGATATTCAGGCAGCCAACACATACATGAGAAAATGCTCTCGATCATTAGCCATTAGAGAAATGCAAATTAAAACTACGATGAGATTCCATCTCACACCAACTAGACTGGCATTAATTCAAAAAACACAAAATAATAAATGTTGGAGAGGCTGCGGAGAGATTGGAACTCTCATACACTGCTGGGGGGATTGTAAAATGGTACAACCACTTTGGAAATCCATCTGGAGTTATCTTAAACAGTTAGAAATAGAACTACCATACAACCCAGAAATCCCACTCCTCGGAATATACCCTAAAGATACAAGAGCCTTCACACAAACAGATATATGCACACCCATGTTTATTGCAGCTCTGTTTACAATAGCAAAAAGCTGGAAGCAACCAAGATGTCCATCAACGGACGAATGGGTAAATAAATTGTGGTATATTCACACAATGGAATACTACGCATCGATAAAGAACAGTGACGAATCTGTGAAACATTTCATAACATGGAGGAATCTGGAAGGCATTATGCTGAGCCAAATGAGTCAGTTGGAAAAGGACAAATATTGTATAAGACCACTATTATAAGATCTTGAGAAACAGAAAAAACGGAGAAGAACACATACTTTTGTGGTTACGAAGGGGGGAGGGAGGGAGGGAGAGGGCTTTTTATTGCTCAATCTGTAGATAAGAACTGCTTTGGGTGAAGGGAAAGACAACACTCAATACAAGGAAGGTCAGCCTAATTGGACTGGATTAAAAGTAAAGAGGTTTCCGGGATAGGATGAAAGCTTCAAAGGTCAGCGGAGCAGGGGCTGGGGTCTGGGGAACTTGGTTTGAGGGGACTTCTAAGTCAATGGGCAAAACAATTCTATTGTGAAAACACTCTGCATCCCACTTTGAATTGTGGCGTCTGGGGTCCTAAATGCCAACAAGCGGCCATCTAAAATGTATTAATTGTTCTCAACCCACCTGGAGCAAAGGCAAAGGAAGAACACCAAGGTCACACAACAACTAAGAACCCAAGAGACAGAAAGGGCCACATGAACCAGAGACCTACATTACCCTGAGACCAGAAGAACTAGTTGGTGCCCGGCCACAATCGATGTCTGTCCTGTCAGGGAGCACAACAGACAACTCCTGAGGGAGCGGGAGACCAATGGGATACAGACCCCAAATTCTCATTAAAAGACCACACCTAATGGTATGATTGCGACTAGAGGAATCCCAGAGACAATGATCCCCGGAGCTTCTGATGGCACAGGACAGGAACCATCCCCGAAGACAAATCATCAGGCATGAAAAGGACTGGTCAGTGGGGGGGAGAGAGATGCTGATGAAGAGTGACCTAATTAAATCAGGTGGACACGGGAGAATGTGTTGGCAGCTCTTGACTGGAGGGGGGATGGGAAGATAGAGAGAGAGGGAAGATGGCAAAAGTGGCACGAAACGAGAGACTGAAAGGGCTGACTCAATAGGGGGAGAGCAAGTGGGAGAAGGGAGTAAGATATATGTAAACCTACATGTGACAGACTGATTGGATTTGTAAATGTTCACTTGAAGCTTAATAAAAATTAAAAAAAAAAAAAAGAAGATATTCAGGCAGCTAACAGATACATGAGAAAATGCTCTCGATCATTAGCCATTAGAGAAATGCAAATTAAAACTACGATGAGATTCCATCTCACTCCAACAAGGCTGGCATTAATCCAAAAAACACAAAACAATAAATGTTGGAAAGGCTGCAGAGAGATTGGAACTCTTATACACTGCTGGTGGGAATGTAAAATGGTACAACCACTTTGGAAATCTATCTGGCATTATCTTAAACAGTTAGAAATAGAACTACCATACAACCCAGAAATCCCACTCCTTGGAATATACCCTAGAGAAACAAGAGCCTTCACAAAAACAGATATATGCACACCCATGTTTATTGCAGCTCTGTTTAAAAAAAAAAATTTTTTTTTTTTTTTTTTTCAAAGCTGGAAGCAACCAAGGTGTCCATCAACGGATGAATGGGTAAATAAATTGTGGTATATTCACACAATGGAATACTACGCATCAATAAAGAACAGTGACGAATCTCTGAAACATTTCATAACATGGAGGAGCCTGGAAGGCATTATGCTGAGCCAAATGAGTCAGTTGGAAAAGGACAAATATTGTATAAGACCACTATTATAAGATCTTGAGAAATAGTAAAAATTAAGAAGAACACATACTTTTGTGGTTATGAGGGGGGGAGGGAGGGAGGGAGGGAGAAGGTTTTTTATCGACTAATTAGTAGATAAGAACTGCTTTAGGTGAAGGGAAGGACAGTACTCAATACATGGAAGTTCAGCTCAATTGGACTGGACCAAAAGCAAAGAAGATTCCTGGATAAAATGAATGCTTCAAAGGTCAGCGGAGCAAGGGCGGGGGTTTGGGGACCATGGTTTAAGGGGACTTCTAAGTCAATTGACAAAATAATTCTATTATGAAAACATTCTGCATCCCACTTTGAAATGTGGCGTCTGGGGTCTTAAATGCTAACAAGCGGCCATCTAAGATGCATCAATTAGTCTCAACCCACCTGGAGCAAAGGAGAATGAAGAACACCAAGGTCACATGACAACTAAAAGCCCAAGAGACAGAAAGGGCCACAGGAACTAGAGACCTACGTCATCCTGAGACCAGAAGAACTAGTTGGTGCCCGGCCACAATTGATGACTGCCCTGACAGGGAGCACAACAGAGAACCCCTGAGGGAGCAGGAGATCAGTGGGATGCAGACCCCAAATTCTCATAAAAAGACCATACTTAATGGTCTGACTGAGACTAGAGAAATCCTGGCAGCCAGGGTCCCCAGACCTTCTGTTGGCACAGGACAGGAACCATCCCCGAAGACAAGTCATCAGACATGAAAGGAACTGGACAGTGGGTGGGAGAGAGATGCTGATGAAGAGTGAGCTAATTATATCAGGTGGACACTTGAGATTGTGTTGTCATCTCATGTCTGGAGGGGGGATGGGAGGGTAGAGAGAGTGGGAAGCTGGCAAAATTGTCACGAAAGGAGAGACTGGAAGGGCTGACTCATTCGGGGGAGAGCAAGGGGGAGTACGGAGTAAGATGTATGTAAACTTATATGTGACAGACTGACTTGATTTGTAAACGTTCACTTGAAGCTCAATAAAAGTTAAAAAAAAACTGAGCAGCATTTTTAACTGCTTTATTATATTTCTTACACATGTGATTAACAGATGTGTAAAATATATTGTTGTCACAAATCTTATAAAGGGAAAATGTTTCTTAAAGCTACAATTTGATTACAGTTATAAGCTTGCAAATAAAGTTATGAAATAGGAGCACTGTCTCCATTCATTTAGTCATGGGGGCTGGATAAATCCCTGAGACTACTGCCCTGAGATAATCTTTAAATCCTAAACCAAAAATATCCCCTGAAGTCTTCTTAAAACCAAATAATAGTTTAGTTTAACTGGAAGAAAAGATTCACCTTGAGAATTATGTTCTTTCAAGAACTGTCTATATGGGATCAAAATGACAACAGCAACTCAAAAGATTAGATAGGAACCTTAGAGGGCTGTGAGTTTATGTTACTGGGGGAGGAACAACCCAGAAAAGGAGAGTGCCAGCGGTTGCACAACTTGAAGAATGTAATCAATGTCACTAAAATGTACATGTAGAAACGGCTGGATCAGTGTATATTTTGCTGTGTATAGTAACAACAAAATAAAATAAAGTGTTTAGCATAGACCCTGTCACAGAGTATGGACCTTAAACATAAGTTGATACTATTATTAACATTATCTATGAAATGAGGGAGCTGAACTAGGTCTACATAACATGTCACAATAGGCTAAATTTGTTCTCTCAAGTCTTTGCTCAATACATTTCAAGCTACATAACTGATTCTAAATAAGACACTGAATATTCTTGCTGGAAAATTTCTATTTTTGCAAGATCCTCTTTTTTTTTTTTTCCTTTTATTCTTGAAAGCACAATATCACTGTCCCTGTTAGTTTACATTCCTTTGTATCTGCATAGTTGTGGGATTAGTAACCAGTACTTTTGAGATATGGACATTTCAGCTGTCTGATGTCCACAGGGGTTGAAGTGGTCAAATTCTTTCAGCCAACATGTAGACAATCCTGAACCCACTATTTGGTATCAAAATGGGAATTTTAATTCAATTTTGAATTAAACAAACTTCTGCTTTTCCAGTTTTCCATGCAGACTATTTCCAAATTATTTTTTGGAATTATCGTTTGAACAGTTAACTCATTCTGCAAGTCGGATGCTAGGCTTTGGAGATACGAATAAAACATGGCCCTCATTTTAAGACATGGTGTAGTGGTAGAATTCTCACTTTCCTTGCGGGAGACCCAGGTTCAATTGCTAGCCAATGTATCTTATGTGCAGCCACCACCCCTCTGTCAGAGATGGTTTACCTGTTTTTTATTTTTATGATGCTAAACACGTTTCAGCAGAGCTTTGAGACTAACACAAACTAAGAAGAGAGATCTGGTGATCTACTTCTGAAAATCAGCCAATGAAACTTCTATGGATTGCAACTGTCTGATCCACAAGCAATGATAGGGATGGCACAGGATCCAACAGTGTTTTTTGTTCCCTTGCTCATGGGGTCTCCAGGGCAACTAACAGTAATATTAAGGAAATTAAAATTGGAAAGCAATGCAGACACATATAACTACTTTTTTATAATAGATATGTCATGGGCTGAATTATGTCCCTCCAAAAATGTGTGTATCGATTTGGCTGGCCCATGATTCCCAGTATTGTGTGATTTTCCTATGCATTGTAAATCCTGCCTCTATGATGTTAATGAGAAAGGATAGGCAGCAGTTGTGTTAGTGAGGCAGGACTCAATCTACAAGATTGGATCGTGTCTTTAGGCACTCTCTTGAGATATAAAAGAAAGAAGCCAGCAGAGAGATAGAGGAACCTCATACCACAAAGAAAGCAGAACCAGGACCAGAGCACGTCCTTTGGACTCAGGGTCACTACACAGAGAAGCTCCTAGTATGGGGGAAGATTGATGAGAAGGCGGACAGACAGAGAAAGTCTTCCCCTGGAGCTGAAAACCTGAATTTGGACTTTTAGTCTACTTTACTGCGAGAAAATTAACTTCTCTTTGTGAAAGCCATCCACTTGTAGTATTTCTGTTATAACAGCACTAGATGACTAAGACAAGATAGTTGTTGTCGTTAGCTGCCGTTGAGTCAGTTCTGACTATCCACAACAGAACGAACACTGCCCTGCCAGTCCTGTGCCATCATTACAATTGTTGCTATGCTTGAGCCCACTGTTGCAGCCACTTTGTCAATCCATCTTGTTGAGGGTCTTCACCTTTTTCAGTGACCCTCTATGTTATCAAGCATGATGTCCTTCTCCAGGGACCGATTCCTCCCGATAATATGTCCAAAGTATGTGAGACATAGCCTTTGCTTCTAAGGAGCATCCTGGCTGCACTTATTCCAAGACAGATTTGTTCATTCTTTTGGCAGTCCACGGTATATTCAATATTCTTCGCCAACACCACAATTCTAAGGTGTCAATTCTTCTTCAGTCCTCCGTATTCATTATCCATCTTTTGCATGTATATGAGGCAACTGAAAACACCATGTCTTGGGTCAGGCGCACCTTAGTCCTCAAGGTGACATCTTTGCTTTTCAACACTTTAAAGGGGTCTTTTGCAACAGATTTGCTCAATGCAATGAATCTTCTGATTTCTGGACGGCTGCTTCCGTGGCTGTTGATTGTGGATCCAAGTAAAATGAAATCCTTGACAACTTCACTCTTTTCTCTGTTTATCACGATGTTGCTTATTTGTCCAGTTGTGAGGATTTTTGTTTTCTTAATGTTGAGGTGTAATCCGTACTGAAGGCTGTGGTCGTTGATCTTCATCAGTAAGTGCTTTAAGTCCTCTTCACTTACAGCAAGCAAGGTTCTGTCATCTGCATAACATAGGTCATTAATGAGTCTTCCTCCAATCCTGGTGCCTGGTTCTTCTTCATATAGTCCAGCTTTTCAGATTATTTGCTCAGCATACAGATTGAATAGGTATGGTGGAAGGATACAACCCTGATGCACGCCTTTCCTGACTTTAAACCCTGCAGTATTCTCTTACTCTGTTTGATCAGCTGCCTCGTGATTAATGCACAGATTCCTCATGAGCACAATTAAATGTTCCGGAATTCCCATTCTCCACAATGTTATCCATAAGTTGTTGTGACCCACACAGTAGAATGCCTTTGCATACTCAATAAAACACAGTAAACTTCTTTCTGGTATTCTCTGCTTTCAGCCAGGATCCATCTGACATCAGCAATGATATCCCTGGTTCCATGCCCCCTTCAAAATTCAGCTTGAATTTCTAGCAGTTCCCTCAGGATATACTGCCACAATCGCTTTTGAATGATCTTCAGCAAAATTTTCCTTGCATGTGACATTAATGTGGATACTAATTTGGATCACCTTTCTTGGGAACAGGCACAAATGTGGATCCCTTCCAGTTGGTTGGCCAGGTAGTTGTCTTCCAAATTTCTTGGCATAGACAAGTAAGCACTTCCAGCACTGCATCCATTTGTTGAAACATCTCAATAGGTATTCCGTCAATTCCCAGAACCTTGTTTTTCATCAATGCCCTCGGTGCAGCTTGGACTTCTTCCTTCAGTACCATCAGTTTCTGGTCATATGTTACCTCTTGACATGGCTGAGCTTCAACCAATTTTTTTTGGTATAGTGGCTCTGTGGATTCCTTCCATCTTCTTTTGATGCTTCCTGTGTCATTTAATATTTTCCCTGTAGAATCCGTCAGTATTGCAACTCGAGGCTTGAATTCTTTTTCAATTCTTTCAGCTTGAGAAATGCTGAGTGTATTCTTCCCTTTTGGTTTTTCTATCTCCAGGTCTTTGCACGTATCGTCATAATAATTTACTTTGTCTTTTCAAGCTGTCCTTCAAAATATTCTGTTCAGCTCTTTTACTTCATCATTTTTACTTTCACTTTAGCTACTTAACATTCAAGAGCAAGTTTCAGAGTCTCTTCTGATATCCTTTCTCTCCTGTCTTTTTATTGACCTCTTGCTTTCTTCACGTATGATGTCCTTAATGCCATTCCACAACTTGTCCGGTCTTCAGTCATTAGTGTTCAAGGCATCAAATTCATTCTTGAGATGGTCTCTAAATTCAGGTAGGATATACTCAAGGTCATACATTGGCTCTCATGGACTTGTTCTAATTTTCTTCAATTTCAAGTTGAACTTGCATGTGACTAATTTATGGTCTGATTCACAGTTAGCCCCGGCCTTGTCCTGACTGATGATGTTGAGCTTTTCCATTGTCTCTTTCCACAGGTGTAGTCAATTTGATTGCTGTGTATTCCATCTGGCAAGGTCCATAGGTACAGTCGCCATTTACACTGGTGAAAAAAAAGGCATTTTTAATGCAGAAGTCATTGGTCTTGCAAAATTCAATCATGTGATCTCTGGCATTGCTTCTATCACCGAGGCCATATTTTCCAAATATCGATCCTTCTTTGTTTTCAACTTTTGCACTCCAATCTCCAGTAATTATCAGTGCATCCTGATTGCATGTTCAGTCAATTTCATACTGCAGATGTTGTTAAAAATCTTCAGTTTCTTCATCTTTGGCCTTAGCGGTTGGTGCGTAAATTTGAATAATAGTGGCATTAACTGGTCTTCCGTGTAGGTGTATCAATATTATCCTATCACTGACAGTGTTGCACTTCAGGATAGATCTTGAAATGTTCTTTTTGACAGTGAATGCAACACCATTCCTCTTTAAGTTGTCATTCTCAGCATAGTAGGCCATATGATTGTCCGATTCAAAATGGCCAATACCAGTCCATTTTAGCTCACTAATGCCTAGGATATTGATGTTTATGTGTTCCATTTCGTTTTTGACAGCTTTCAATTTTCCTAGATTCATACTTTGTACATTCCATGTTCTGATTATTAATGGTTGTTTGTAGCTGTTTCTTCTCATTTTGAGCCGTGCCACATCTGCAAGATCCCGAAAGCTTGACTCCATTCACATGATTAAGGTTGACTCTACCTTGTGGAGGCAGCTCCTCCCCAGTCGTATTTTGAGTACTTTCCAACCTGAGGGTCTCATCTTCCAGCACCATATCTGACAATGCTCTGCTGCTATTCATAAGGTTTACACTGGCTCATTCTTTTCCAAAGTAGACCACTGGGTCCTTCGTCTTAGTCTGTCTTAGTCTGGAAGCTCAGCTGAAACGTGCCTGCCATGGGTGACCCTGCTGGCATTTGAATATCGGTAGCATAGCTTCTAGCATCACAGCAACACACAAACCCCCACAGTACCACAAACTGACAGATGAGTGGGGGATAATATATAGTATCATATCATATTATTATATATAAGTGGCCCTGGTAGCACAATGGTTAAGTGCTGGGCTGTTAACCAAAATGTTGGCTGTTGAAACTTGCCAGCTTCTCCATGAGATAAAAGACCTGGTAATCTGCTCCCATAAAGATCACAGCCTAGAAAAACCTTCAGGGCAGTTCTACTCTGTCATATAGGGTGGCTATAAGTTGGAATCAACTTGACAACACACAGCTACAACATCATATTATTATATCATTTGAAAATTTGGTTGGTGCCATGGGAGGAATACATGGAGACACAGGTGCAAGGCATCATATCATGAAATAGGTGAATAGGAAATTAGTCAGGGCCTTAAATTTAACTTTAAAGAATGAAGTTGAATTTGAAGATAAAAGAATGGACATAGAGAAATGTGACGTGGTAGAAAAGGATATTTTAGTCATAGTAGATAGGAGCAAAGCCAGAGAATTAGGAATAAGAATGGCATTTGTGAGACACAGGGAGCAAACAAAATCAGGTCAATATAGCAGGAGCATAAATTACTGGATAGCTGGATAATTTTCTTTTACATTTTAGATATACGTAGCCTAAGTTGTAACTTACTTGAAAACATTTGAAGATCTCGCCATTCAGTCTACAGAGGCATTTGCCTTTCCTGAAATCTGGCAGCTACAATGACATATTTAATCAATTTGTCAATTATACCTAAACACCTCTGTCATAAATTTTTTAATTATTTTGATTGTCTTAAATTACAAATTGAGTCTTATAGCTTTGATTTTCTCACACAAAAACTCTTTGAGAGCGCATATTAAATATAATATCACAGATGCCCCAGAGTGCACACGTGCCTCAAATATCGTTGCTATTTAATAGTACTTTTTCATTAGACAACTTCCTCTGTGTGGATACTCATTTTTATTTATGATTCCCATGTAGTCACCTTGAAGATGACTTCAGGGTCCTGCTGAAATCTTTCAACTACAGAAAACAAAACTAAGTCATTTAGGACTTAAAATTTTGTCAAATCACCTCAATTCCTGATCTCACCAGGCAATTGCTCACCCTCTGCTTCTGTTGGCATTGGAACACCTAAACCCTGGATGGTAAATGAGGTAAATATCACCACGTTCATAAGAGAAGTTTTATAAATACCTGTAAAGGTTATTTGCCAGTCAATTACCAGTTGTCAATCATCTCTCAATTACCCATTTATGAATTATTCAGAGCTGGTTTAATCCCAGGCTGATTTCTTCTGCCTCCCAGCACTCATCTGATCTCACTCTCTGTTCCAGCAACTGATATGTGCTCAGGGAATGCAGACTAATTTTAATATTAGCCCAAACATTTAAAAGACTAAATCTGTTTTATTAAAAATATATGTTAGTGCATTTCCAAAGACAAATATGTATCATCTTTGCATTATCAAATGCTTTGGTTTATTTAATACCATGGCTCATTTCCTTGATAATCAAAAGTACAATAATCGCTATGTTTACACTGTTTATAACTTGAAGTTATAAATTCTTAATCACTAGTCAGGTCTGTTTTCATTTCAGTTTTCTCTAGCGTGCAGGACAGAATTACAGTGCTAGCTGACGTGGGTTGGTATATAAGACAAAATTCTGTCCTGCAATCTTTAATTCTTGGGTTAGGAGACCTTACTGAATTCTCTCTGGTGACTGGACACATCTAATTTATACATAGGACCCAGGATGCCGTTTTATACAATATATCTACCATCTATCCAGCCCTCAGTTTTGGCCCACAGATGGGTAACTGATCCAAGCTAGTGTTGTTAGCTGCTGTTGAGTTGGTGCCAACTCATGTCAGCCTTAGCTATAAGAGAGGGAAGCATTGCCCAGTCCTGCGCCATCTTCTCAGTTCAGTATGTTCTACCCTATTGTTGCAGCTACTGTGTCAATCCATCTAATGGATGGCTTTCCCTTATTTTCACTGACTCTCTACTTTACCAAAAACTAGGATGTGCTCTCTTTTCTAAGAATTTGGAATTGAGACCCAGGGAATGAATCCATCTCTTTAAATACTTGGATCTATGTTATGTGAATTCAAAATCTGTCGGTGGCCATGTTTTCTGGCTGATGGAAAAAGGAGCAGAGAGGCCAGATCAACTAAAGAGAGAAAAAGGAAATGAATGCTCAAAAAAGAGAGATTGCTTGCTGAGCTTCCCAAGCTCTGGTTCAGTTTCTTTTAGATGGTCTGTTGCAATGTTTTTTTGAGCATTGGGAGTTGTCTCTATATCCTTATAAAAGTTGCCCATTTGGTAAAATTAAACATGATAGAATTTGCTTATATCTCCTGCAACTAATATAGAAATTGTCTAGCCCAATATGCTTGTTTTATAGATGAGAACATTGAGGTCCTAAGAGATTAAGTGTGAGTCAGAATTCACAAAGAATTAGTATCAGAACTAGGAAAAGAACAAATGTCATCAAATTTCCAGGCAATGGTTCATTTTGAGGTAATTGCTTAATACAGTTCTCTATTTTAGAAAATATCAGAGTTATAAGCTATTAACTACTCAATAGATATTTTACTGAAATTATTATTCACCGATCTGCATTCTTGGTCCTAGCAGTGGACAAAACAACAAGGTTTCCAATCTCATGAAGATTATATTGTGAGATAGAGAGAGAGAGAGAGATGATAGAGAGATAGAGAGATAGAGAGAGAGAGAGAGATGGATGGATGGATGGATGGATGGATGGATGGATGGATGGATGGATGGATGGATGGATGGATGGATAGATAGATAGATAGATAGATAGATAGATAGATAGATAGATAGATAGATAGATAGATAGATAGATAGATAGATAGATAGATAGATAGACAGACAGATAGACAGATAGACAGATGGTTAGATTTGTACAAATACATCTCTCTTTTTCTGGATTCTCACTGAGATGAAGTTCATGAATATGCAAAATGGCTGGCTGCAGCCACAGGTACAGTTTGGTCCCCGTGGAATGCAGACAAACCACCTGGTCCCCAGGAAAGAAAGGGGAAGGGAAATACAACATAAGATACTGCAGAGCATATTTACAGTCTGTGCCTCAGAGCTCCATCCTGTCCAACGTGTCGGCACACTGAGAAAGCTTAAGGAATTTTAGCTCCTAGACAAAACAGTGGCTGTAAATATGTACTAGGCTGATCGCCTTTTTTTCTTTGATTTTTATCGTGGCTTTGTCACTAATTATTGTAGCCCTTCTGGGTTCAATAAGCTGACATTTGTGTCCTTGTATTTGAGATTCTCAGTATTTTAAACTTTGCAAGTTACATTTCTAAGCACAATAAATTCAACTTCTTAATCTTGCATTTAATACCTTCCATGATTTGGCTGTAGGTTACCTTATAGGTATAAAAGGATTTCCAATAACTGTAAGAGAATGTTAAAAAAAAAAAAAAAAAACTTAATCCACTGTTTCCCTTAAAACTGTACATATGCTGTTCAAACAAGAATGTTTACTTCTCCTATACACCACCACCTTGCCTATGTTTCCAGTGGGTCCTTTCCTTTTATACCTTCGTCCCTGCAATGTAGTGAACCAAAAGTACCTTCCTTCCCATCTCTGAGCTTATGATGGCCCCTCTACTCCACATCTGTTTATTGTTGGTATGGGCTGTATAAGAAGCTGAGTATTCCAGACATGTGCTTGCCTTAGCTTCCTATCACCAGGGTATATAGGCAGGTGGCTCTATCCTGGCCAACTGGCTCTGATGCAAAATCGGCTAGGAAGGAATTTCCTCTGT
This sequence comes from Loxodonta africana, assembly GCF_030014295.1. Classification (NCBI taxonomy): domain Eukaryota; kingdom Metazoa; phylum Chordata; class Mammalia; order Proboscidea; family Elephantidae; genus Loxodonta; species Loxodonta africana. Next base: position 51,804,024 of record NC_087363.1, on the reverse strand, counting down.
GATAAAATTAAAGCACACAAGGAAAGCCCCCTCTCCTTCCTTCCTACTTTGTACTGCCGTGATATTTGGATTTGGTGTACACAACTTGCCACCCAGATGAAGAGGCTGAGACAGCCTCGGACTAGACCATTCAAGTCCCAACATTATTGAGCCCCTCAACCAATTTAGGTGTTACCCAACTCCAGGTGTTTGTTTCATTGGAATAATAAATATTTCAAAGCCGCTTCTAACTGGGTATTTTGGCACTTGCTCCAAATGCCAAACCTATTCCAACTGATATAGTGTTTTATTTGTACCCTGATGTGTTTAGCCCTTCATACCTTATATTATTTACTTATAATTTACTTTCATTTTCTACTTTATAGATAACTAAGGTGGTACTCTCCCTACGTTAAACAAGAGCAAACTGAAACTTGAAGCACTGTTCTGTTCACAGGCATATAGATGGTAAGGGGTGATGCTGATGTTAAGCTCATAACATCCTGGAGGAATGGTTTCTCTTAGATAATTAGCCACGTGCTGGTGATTTTTAACAGCTTTATATTTTCACAGGTTTCTCACTCACAAATAACCTTCTTGTCAGAAGGCTATGTTTATTTGAATGTTCATTGAGCAGTGACTTCATGGTTTGTATTATAACTACTTCTGGCTATGCCTTCTTATAGGGATGATCCTATAAATGGTCCCAAGCATTAAGAGACTCTGTTCTATTCCTCAACAACAGTATTCTTCAGAATACATGAGAGGCAATATAGCTTAACTGTTACATGAACAGACTTGAGTCAGAATGTCAAGTTCATACCTTGGTTCCACATAAGCCCAAGAAAAAGTAACTATAGAAGTTACATTTGACACCAGCTTTTTCCTTCTCTTAAGTCCATTATCATACACTATTGCTGCTATTTTTAGTAGGAAAGGGTTTAAGAATTCATGTTTTATAATCCCATAACCTAGCATATATGGCACAATATCTTAGGCATATTTTTTTTAGTATGTGCTCAAAATGTGTTTAAATAGATTTCCCGGAGAGACTGTAGAGGGACAATTAATAGATACTGGGTTATCGTGGGTACTAATTCAGCTTTGCTATTATTCTCACTTGCATCTCCCAAAATCATAGGAATTATAGTTAATGCAAAATAACTTTGTAGCTCCCAAAATGTTACAGTACTAGAACTTTGATTGGGTTTCCAGTAGTATAAAAATACATAATTGCCCATAGTATAATTTCTTTTAGGCCTTGAGCCCAGGGACTCAGTCTAAGTTTTCTTGCCATGTTAACCTTTTGTAGCTCATCCTGGCAGGCTGCTTTGCTCTATCTCTTAATATGCATTTGTTGTAGCCACCGTTCCTTTCAGAGTCTTATTTGTTCAATGAGACACAAGAATACAGTTCTTTCAAGGAAAAAGCAAATTAAAAAGTTATTAAAGCATGTATCGCCACTTGACAAGCCTCTCTGGAGCCATTTGAGCTTATGACCACGGTGAGTCTTCAGGAAGGTTTTTATTTCACAAACCACTGAGCCCTTCCAAGCCACATGCTGTTTTATAATTAGGGGCTATATTATCTGTGATAGAAACCCAGTACTGAAGAAAACAGTGAAAGAGACTAATATAGACAACCAGCTGTTGTTTTTCTGCCACTGTACCGGTTGACTTAAACTATGTTGCCATCGAAATTTATTTTGAGCCAAAAGCTTTTGCTCACAGTAATAGGATGGCAAACAGAATACTATGCCATCCTACTGGACTGCCATAGCAATAGCAAACATCTGTCTGGGGCTTTACAATTTACAACGTGCCTTTATATTATTTATCTTATTTAACCATCACAATATTCCTGTAAATCAGGAAATTTTGACTCTCATTCAGATGCATGATTTTATGTAACTTCTCTAAGGTCTAATGGTAAAGCTGGGACTATCTGGCTTCTTCGTGGCTCTTTATCACCATTATCATCATCACCCACGCTTCAGAATTTGATACTCGTAGATGCTCCAGCTGGTTCTTCCTTATACTCTGACTTACGCTCTGCAGTGTTTTCTGCTTTTGCCTGTAGTAGCAGTCATTCGAATAACACCAGCTACCACTCACCCTCCAACCACCTTTGACTGGGACCGTTGATGGGTCAACCCAAGTTAATTGGTTATTTCCAAACCGCTGTTCCCTGCTGAGCTCACAGAATAGAAGGATCTTATGGCACTAGTCCCTTACAGAAGCTTCAAAACAAGGCAAGGTGGTTATTTTAGAGATTTCTCCTTTGGTAACTGCCATCTCACTACAGTTCAGTAGCTTTAGATTTGGGAAATATTCAAGACCGAATTTTACCAAATGTAAACGCACCCAAGAAATTTTTAGAAACTGCCCATCTTGTAGTTTCTTGTCCACAGAAAAGTTCCTCAGTTTTACTAATCTTCATGTTGCTTTTGAAACCAAACCTGCTGATGCTGTAGAGATTGCTTCCTCACAGCTGGGACACAGATATATTGTAATCATTACTTCCGTTCCTTGAAGGCAACCTCTGGACTTTATTGATTTCTTTACCTTAGTTAATACTCACCTGGCATTCTAGAGCACTCTCTTGGAATACTGGCAAACAATTTTAGATCCTCACCTTCCATATAACACATTCATGAATGGATACTGCAATTTTTCTGGTGAGAATGTGAGTACAGATATTTTTGGTATTCCTAATGTTTCCTTCATGTTCATAGGGAGCAGAGAGACTGCTGTTTTTACCATGTTATCACTTTCTAGCGTGCCTTGAAAAGGCAAAAACAAGGTATGTATTACAGGCAATATTGAAATATATATTTCAGAGTAAATTTATTCCTTTCATCTTATTCCTGCTGATCTTTCTTTCTTTCTGCCTTTTATTCTTTCTGGTATCAGCTATGACGCTATATGTAAGGAAATGGAAGAGGGGCATTAATTCTAGGGGAACCTTGGTTCACTTGAAGAGCATTTGCTCCCAGCTTAAATTAAGATTCTAAACTAAGGTGTGACAAAATGAGAATGTTTTTCTTCCAAAGTACATGGTTTCATTAATACTTCAAAGACGTAGGATCCTCAGCAATTTCTTAAGCAGGGGATGTCTGCTTTGGAAGAAGTTACAAAATGTCACTGCAGATACTTAGAACTTCTCTGAGAGAAGGACCTGAGTCTGCAAACTTAAAGTGAAGTAACATGTAAAATCAGTATCATGTACGTCTTGCTGCTATAGATATAATCACAGTGACCTGTCAATTTCTGGAACATGCCTAACATTCTCATTGTATGTAATGAGATTGAATTGTGTCCCCCCAAAATATGTGTCAACTTGCTCAGGCCATGCATGGTTGTCCTCCATTTTGTGATTTTCCTGTGTGATATAAATCATAATCTCTACCTGTGGTTAAAGAGGATTAGGGTGGGATGTAACACCCTTGCTCAGGCCACATTCCTGATCCAATGTAAAGGGAGTCTCCCTGGGGTGTGGCCTTCACCACCTTTTATCTTTCGAGAGATAAAAGGAAAGGGAAGCAAGCAGTGAGTTGGGGAGCTCATGCCACCAAGAAAGCAGTGCTGGGAGCAGAGCGCATCTTTTGGACCTGAGGGTCCTGCACTAAGATGGTCCCAGACCAAGGAAGACTGATGGATCACACGGACCTTCCTCCAGAGCCAACAGAGAAAGCCTTCTCCTGGAGCTAACATGCTGAATTGGGACTTTCAGCCTGCTAGACTGTAAGAAAATAAATTTCTCTTTCTTAAAGCCATCCACTTGTGGTATTTCTGCTATAGCAGCACTAGATGACTAAGACAAACAGGACTTTGTACTTTCTAGTCTTATGCCTGAAATCCTCTTTTCAACTATATGTGAATGACCCCTTCTCCAAACATTAGGCCCCAACTCAAATGTCATCTCAGACAAGTCTTCCCACAATCACTCTAATGCAGGGCCCTCTGTTATTCTCTATCACTGCACCCTATAGGTCTTTCCTTGAATTTATCACAGTGTATCATTATTTTTATTTGTACTTGATTTATCTTCGCCCTCCAATGCAATCTTTATAATGCTAGAGAACTTGCTTGTCTTGTTTTCATTTTATTCTTAGCAACTAACATGGGAACTGGCACCTAGCACAGACTTAATAAATATTTGTTGAATGAAAGAGTGAAGTATTTCCTCACAATGACTCTGCACTATTGTCATTACTGATACAAAACTGAGGGAGGAATACAAAGAAGTGTGAAATCCTCAAGCTATTCACCCATCTGATCTAAATTTTGTTCAGCTCTATTGAGATGCAATGGACAAACAAGTGTTCCGTATATGAAGTGTACAATTTGACAAGTTTTGATATATGTATACAATCACCACAGACAAGCTAATGAGCATAACAATCACAGTCAAATATTTTTTCCCTTCTAGCTTTGTCATTTCTTCCTCCCCATCCAACACCAGGAAAACACTGCTGTGTTTTCTGTCACTAAAGATTAGTTTACATTTTCAACAGAAGTTTATATAAATGGCATCAGAGTATGTACTTGTTTTTGGTCTGGCTTCATGCACTCAACATAATTATTATGAAATCCATTCTTCTTGTTGCATGTATCAATAGCTCATTCACACTTACTTAATGCTGAGTAATATTTCATTGTACGAATATACTGCAATTTGCTTATCCATTCACTGTTGATTGACATTTGGGTTATTTCCAGTTTGGGCTATTACAAATAAAGCTGCTATGAATGTTTACGTACAAGTCTTTGTATATGCTTCCATTTCTGTTGGGTAAAAACTTATGAGTGGAATGGAGAGGTTGTTTGATACCCAGGTGTTTAAAATTCTGAGAAATTGCCAATTATTTTCCAAAGTAGTTGAACTATTTTGCATGCTCACCAACATTATAGGAGAGTTTCAGCTTTTTAAATATTTTTACCAACACTTGTTATGGTCAATCTTTTTAGTTTAGCCATTCTAGTGGGAATATAGAGGTATCTTATCGCAGTTTTAATTTGCATTTCTTTAATGGTTAATAATGTTTAGATTCTTTTTATGTACTTATGTGTCATTTGTATATCTTATTTAATGAACTGTCCAAATCTTTGGTCCTTTTTTACTGGACCGTTTGCATTTTATTATTGATTTGTAAGATTTATTTGTATGTTATACCTAGGAATCTATTGTAGGGTATATACTTTACAAATATTTTCTCCTAATTTGTGGCTTGCCTTTCTATTTTTATAACAGTATACTTTCAAAAGCAAAAGCTTTTAGTTTTAATGAAGTCAAATTTACTGATTTTCTTATGTTATATTTCTTACTTTTTGTGTTGTTTTTAAGAAATTTTTGCCAAATCAAGATATTCTCCTAATTATTCATCTATAAATCATATAGTTCTAGCTTTCATTTGAAGTTCACTTTTATATATGATGTGCTTTTTGTTTTGTACATGACTGATTGATTGATTGATTGCAAATGGCTATTTGTTCTTGCACCATTTGCTGAAAAGGTTATCATTTCCCCATGGGATTGCTTCAGTAGTTTTATCAAAAATCAGTTTGACCACATATGCATGCCTCCACTCTGAACTTTCTATTCTGTTCCATTTATCAATTTCTCTTTACATGAATACTACACTGCCTCGATTACTGTAATTTTATAAGTCTTAAAAATTCAGTAGCGTAAGTCCTCCAACTTTGTTTTATCTTCATTGTTGCTTTGGCCTTCCTGTTTTCACATAAATTTTAAAACAGCCTTTCTAAACTCTACAAAAAATTATGTTAGGATACTTAATAGCATTTAATTAATTCAATGATAAATTTGTGGAGAACTGAGGTCTAGTTGACACCCAACTTTTCAATTTTCCCTTACCCTATTCTTATCACTCCTTTGCACTTTTGCATATACTGCTCTGTCTGCCTGGAATCTATTTCAGTACTTCTCCACCTGGATAAATTGTGTTTATCCTTCAAGACATTGTTGAGATGACACCTCTTCTGGAAAGCTTTTTTTTAACCTCTCTAACTGACTTATATCTACAATTATTTAATGACAAATGGTTATTCTTCAAATAAAACATTCTAATTTAATCCTTGAGACAACCCTTAAGTCAGGCATTATTATTTTTTATTTTATTAGCCATGGAAGAGTCTTGGACTAAGAAATTAGATAAAATGTTGAAAAGCCTATGGCTAACATGTGGCAGAATCAAGACTGGAATCTTAGGTTCAGCACTCATCCTATTACAACACAATGTCTTCTCAATAACCCAGGATACAGGTCGCTTCAGCATTCTTTCTCATTGAAGTAGTTATGTATTAAATAATCTAACGGAAATCTTTTCTCAGCTTCTTATAAAGATTACAGTGGGCGTGTAAGCAGTGCCTGCCCCAGATATTCTCCCCTAAATCAGATTAAATGGGATAATGTATGTGAAAGTGTACAAATACTATAATACTATTCAAATGCTTTTATAACAAAATGAGATTCACTGCTTAAAGTCCTCTATCATCTTTTCCTTACAGCCATGGGGGGAAAAAACACAACAACAACAGAAAACTGCAATAAGAGATTGCAAGTCACTGGGTTAGCAAGCAGCAATGTAGGAGAACTGATGTAACAAATACTATCATACTCAGGGGAAGCCCTAGTGGTATAGTGGTTAAGTGCTACAGCTGCTAACCAAAAGGTTGGCAGTTTGAATCCACCAGGCGCTCTGTGGAAACTCTATGGGGCAGTTCTACTCAGTCCTATAGGGTCTCTATCAGTTGGAATCGACTCAATGGCAGCGGGTTTTTTTTTTTTTTTTTTTTTAAATCATAGTCAGGGCTTTCTAGAGAAACAGAACCAGTGAAATATGTAATATGTGTGTGTGTGTGTGTGTGTGTACAGAGAGAAAGTGAGCTTTACTTCAAGGGATTGACTCATGGGATTGTGGGGGGGTGCTGACAAGTCCAAAACCCCATATGAGACTGGTGGTTTCACAGGCTTGCATCTCAAGATCCTCTGGTCAGGTGAAGAGAAGAGTGCAGAGTGAAGAGGGACAATGATTTATAGTCTGGCAAACCATAATCTAAGGAAATTCCCTCTTCCGATTGATTGATTGATTTGATTACATTATGGAAATTTATTACATTGCATTACTTAACAGCAACTAATTCAGTATATGGTCAAACCACTGGGAATCTTAGCCTAGTCAAGTTGACACATAAAACTATCACATACACCTTACCTTTTTAGGAGCTATAATATAACTGAATTTCTGACTTAAACAGAATGATATAAAAATGAACTCATCGCATTAATTTTTTCTTCCTCATCAAAAGTAACCTGTTTCAGTAGAAAATTTGCTCCTCACTTGGTGTTTCTTATCTCATATAAGGTTATAATTGTGGTTCTGATCTTTTCTTTCTACACAGTAGGGTTGATATAGCTTGCACAGGTTTGAATGCAGGGAATTTGTAGAACCTCAGAAAAAATGCTGGTGAGAAAAGGAAAAAGTGGATAGACAAGAACTAAGAGACACAACTTGGCTATAAGGCTAGCCTTTCCAAAGATGTTGACAAGCAACCTAAGTCACAGTTTTCAGCTGGCATACTCAGGTTCAATTTGGACTGGTATAGGTCTTCAAGGTGACTGATGGGATTGGCAAGGGCATACCAACAGAAGATTCTAGACACTAACGATTCTCCTCAAGTCAATGGTAGTATTTTCATTTGGTTCAGATCCCATTAACCACTCTATGCAGGCTGAGCTTACCTGCCAGGTGTTTTGGTTGGAAAAAAGCAGGAACCCAGCCAATATTCAAAAATCTGAGGAGAGGCTCTAGACCTGACAAGTGGTTTCTCTTCTGGCATACCATAGACTTTAATTTCAGAGGTTAACTTCGTCTTTGTTCGAGCTCTTCATTTTTTGTCAGTTTTAGTTCAAATTGGGTCCAATGGAGCAGAAATTGCTGATTAAAGGACTAAGTACTTATTAGTGAGTATAGTAGGAACAGGGGGCAGATAAAAGTTGGTCATGTTATTTAATTATTTCCATTTTAAGGTTAAAAAAAATATAAGCTCTAGTCAGTATTTCTAAGTAAAGGGGGTCTCTGCCTAGTTTTCATCTTTCAAACCAAATGTCAATGAAAATGTGAAAGAGAAAAAAATGGAATGAATGCTAAACCACATTCCAGAAAGACGTGTAGTTTGAAAATTAATATGGGAGAGGGAAAAATGCCACAATGATCTTTATGAATATTTCAGGCCAACAATGCAAAGTTCTCCAAAATAATCTTTCACATTCTGAGAGGAAAAAAATTCCTTTCTTGGAACAGTAAGTTACTGAATGCAGAAGAGGACTGTGAAAGCCTCCCAACCTCTGCCCTTAAACACCACAGTGCAGAGGCCATGTGAGACAACGTAGAGGCAAGCCATCATTGCAGGAAGCAGGACGTCAATGTGACACAGTGACACCTAAAAATGAACAAAACCATAACTCACACACACACAAAAAAAAAAGCCAGACTCACTGGCCTGACAGAGACTGGAGAAACCTCAAGAGTATGGCCCCCTGGACACCCTTTGAACTAAGTACTAAGGTCACTCCTGAGGTTTACTCTTCAGCCAAAGATTAGACAGGCCCATAAAATGAGACTTAATGGGCACATCAGCCCAGCAGCAAGGACAAGAAGGCAGGAGGGACAGGAAAGCTGGTATCAGAAGGAGAGAGTGTTGACATGTCCTGGGGATGGCAACCAATGTCACAAAATGATATGTGTATTAACTTTTTAATGAGAAACTAATTTGCTCTGTAAACCTTCATCTAAAGCACAATTTAAAAAAAAGCGGGTTGAAATCAGTTTAAGTCACAGAAAGGGCCTTTAGCAAATCAGGTTCACTCTGAGCAAGACTAGAACAGAGAAACTTCATGGAGCAAATCATTTTTCCAGAAAGTGTTCTGAAACAACAGACTAAAATTCCAGATGCTGGCAGATTCACCTCAAATTTCCAGATACTCCCTGACATTATCCTTAAGAAATTATCTGGTCCAAGAAAACAAATTGAGTAGTTACAACAACAAATGCAAAAACTTACATAAGCTTCTAGAAAAGAAATAAAAGATGTGAAAAATAGAAAGCAGAAAAACAATTCAAACCATAAAAATTACACAGCAGAGATTTAAGTTATTAATTATGAATAAATGCTACTTAAAACCCAAGAAAATAATGAAAATTTCACTTTCAAAGTTTCAAGGAGCTCAAGAAAGAGAAAACAAAAGATTTAGAAAATATTACGCAAGCTAAAAGAGCTTAGTGAAAAAAATGGGAGAGATAAACAACAGCATTGTGGAAGCAAAAAACACACTGAAAGGAACAAAATGAAAATCAGCCACTCCCCAAAACTTACCAAGAGATAATGAGGCCAGCTTCAGAAAACTGAGTGAAATGAAATTGAAAAGAAAAGGGTTAAAAATGTTAGAGAAACAAAAGAAATGGAAAAAGAAGGGAAGTTAATGACAACGTCTATTTTGGTTTACTGAGGGTAAACCAAATAGAAAATAACTGGTTATATGAATAAAGAAAACAAGAATAGTGATATAACAAATGGAAATATGGGGGCAAGAGTGGTGACTGGGGAGATGAATACACACTGTATCAATCAGGGTTCAATCAGAGAAGTACGGTAAATAACTCTGGATTCAAATAAGAAAAGGTGGATCAAGAAAAAAATCATAATATCTAGAAAATAATGATAAATAAAATCACGAATAAGAACCTATAAGAGACAGCTAAAGCAGTACTAATAGGAAACTCGTTGCCTTAATAATAATTAATGAAATTTCCTAATTAAGCATTCAACTCAAAAATTTAGGCAAAAGAACAAGAGAGTAAATAGAAAGTAATAATAATAATTATTATTAAGGATTTAGTAAAACAAAAAGTTACCAAAGAATTAATATTAGAGTGTGGCATATTTTATTTATTACAGATTGCCACCACAATATATACCACTCCACAAGTGCTTTCTAATAATGTGCCATTATTGCTCCTCCTATTCAATAGTGGTATCTGAGTCACTTTTTATGAAGTTGGGTAGAAATTTGTGACAGCATCCACCAATCGAGGATGGTGGAAGTGATGCTATGTAACTTACAATGATAGATCATAAAAACCTCAAAGCCTCTGACTTTTCTTCTTGGGACTTTTACTATTGTGTGCATTGGAACCACTTGGGAAGCATATTGAAATTCACATTACCCACATATCACTTGGAAATTATAATTAAGTATTATCTGTGTTTTTAACAAGCACAGTATAGGGTTCTGATGTGCACATATGTTTGAGAAGATACATATTTTTAAGATGGAATATATTACTGTGCATATACAACACATATATAATCTATATAATTTTCTTTATGTGTCCCTGTTTCTCTCTCTCTCTCTTTCACACACACACACACACACACACACACACACACAGTACACAGTTACCTTTAATTATAGTAATAAAATATATTAGGGAAAAACACATTAGAATCATACCAGCCAGGGTTTATTCCTGACTCTCCCTCTTATTATTAAAGTGGTTTTTGCCTTATTAATATGTTAGAAAACCTAAAGGGAGGAAACGTGGAATTTTTCAAGCTGAAAGAACTGAAGAAAAAATTCAAGCCTTAAGGTGCAATATTGAAGGACTCTATGGGCAAAATATTGAACGATACAGAAAGCATCCAAAGAAGATGGGAAGAATACACAGAATAACTGTACCAAAAAGAACTGGTTGTCACTCATTCATTTCAGTAGGTAGCATATGATCAAGAACTGATGGCGCTGAAGGAAGAAATACAAGCTGCACTGAAGGCATTGGTGGAGAACAAAGCTCCAGGAATTGATGGAATACGAATTGAGATGTTTCAACAAACAGATGCAGCCCTGGAAGCGCTTACTCATCTATGTCAAGAAATTTGCAAGACAGCTACCTGGCCAACTGACTGGAAGAAATCCATATTTGTGCCCGATCCAAAGAAAGGTGATACAACAGAATGCAGAAATTATCAAGCCATTTCATTAATATCACATGCAAGTAAAATTTTGCAGCAGTACATTGACAGGAAACTGCCAGTGATTCAAGCTAAATATAGAAGAGGACTTGGAATGAGGGCTATCATTGCTGATGTCAGATTGATTTGGGCTCAAAGAGGGGAATGCCAGAAAGATGTTTACTTATATTTTATTGACTACGCAAAGGCATTCAGCTGTGTGTATCATAACAAATCATGTACAACTTTGAGAAGAATGGAAATTCCAGAACATTTCATTGTGCTCCTGAGGAACCCGTGCATAGACCAAGAGGCAGTCGCTTGAACAGAACAAAGGGATAGACACTGCATGGTTTAAATCAGGAAGTGTGTGTCAGGATTGTATGCTTTCACCATACTTACTCGATCTGTATGCTGAGCCAATAATCTGAGAAGCAAACTAAATGAAGGAGGATGTAGCACCAGGACTGGCAGAACACTCATTAACAACCTATAGTATACAAATGACACAAATTTTCTTGCTGACAGAGAAGAGAATTTGAAGCAATTACTGATGAAGATCAAAGACTAGAACCTTCAGTATGGATTATACCTCAATATAAAGAAAACAAAAATTCTCACAGCTAGACCAATAGGCAACATCATGATAAAGAGAGAAAATATTGACGTTGTCAAGGATTTCATTTTATTGGATCCAGAATCAATGCCCATGGAAGCAGCAGTTGAGAAGTCAAACAACGTACTGCACTGGGCAAATCTGCTGCAAAAGATCTCTTTAAAGTGTTGAAAAGTAAAGATATTACCTTGAGGGCTAACATGCACCTGACCCAAGCCTTGGTGTTTTCAATCACCTCTTAGGCATGTGCAAGCTGGACAATGAATACGGAAGACAGAAGAAGAATTGATGCCTTTGAATTATGAAGTTAGCAAAGAATATTGTCTCACATACTTGGGCATGTTATCAGGAGGGACAAGTTCCTGGAGAATGACATCATGCTTGGTAAAGCAGAGGATCAGCGAAAAAGAGGAAGACCCTCAGAGAGATGGACTGACACAGTGGCTGCAACAATGGGCTCAAACACAGCCAGGATTGTGAGGTTGTACATAGGGTTGCTATGAGTCAGAATCTACTCAAAGGCATTTAACAACAATGTGATTTAAGGCAAGTTACTTAGCCTCTCCAAGTTCAGTTTCCACATACCTGAAATGGCAATAAAAATACCTTCCTCAGAAGGAGAGAGTTAATGAACAGATACATGATGCCAATTAACTCTTTGGATCACTTAGATTTTTATACCAAATTTACTGAACTGTGCAATTTGAAGAATGCCATATATGCACAGACCTAAAGCAATTAGATGAGAGGGTGGTGCTCCCACTGTTTCAGACTACTATAATAATGATACCTTTGCACTGGATCCCAAGAGTGGCAACTAAGCTCCCAACACCTGCTTCAGACCACAAATAAGGGTTTAGTTGGGGCGGGAGGGGAAATGCCAAGATAGCTCACAGTCAGGAATCAGAACTTTGAGCTCAAGCCAGGGTCATGAATATTTCTCAGACATCGAAAAGCAGAGTGAAAGAATGGTTCCCTCCAGGACACTGCAATGATCCACTTCCTCCATGGAAAATTGTCCTCCTCAACCTCTATTTTAGTGCTGGGTTTTTGTTCTGATTTTGAAGCCACAGATTAATCCCTCCAGTTTTGGCAACAAATAGAACACTAGCATGCTTGCTGCCACAAACGGCTTGAATGTAACAGGTTGTTGAGCTGGTTCCACATAAGTTTTAGGCTCAGGAAAGAGCGCTTCCACCTGGGAAGAGGAAGATGAGAATGTATGTGGTTCTAAATTCAGCCATTATCTCAAAGACTTTCTGTAATATTGGCAGCATTTATGAAACCATTTTATTTATTTTTGCAAAACATATATATTTTTTCTCTTAGAAACAACTGTATATAATAATATAAATACAGTCATAATTCATCGCAGAAAGCCACATGATTCAGTAAACCATCTGAGTACTCTTTTGGCTTCTGTTATAATTTACTTTATTCAAAGCTTCCGGAGAATTGTGTGGGTAGAGGCGTTATTAGTTTTTCAGTATCTCACTAAATATATTTAGAATGCTTAATTGAAGCTTAACCTTTATTTTGTTCAATACGTGTTGTCTGTAGCTAATAGTTTGGGAGAAAAAAAGTTCCCTCGGTTAAGGTCTTATATTTAGCTGCTTCTGTTTTCTTTTAAAGCTGGAAAAATGAAGATTCTCAAATGGAATTGCTACAACAGGAAATCAACAAGGTAAAGAATAATTTTGATGATTTTGTCTTGGCATTGCAATTATAAGTGGTATTACTTGACTACGAAATAAACAAATAGTTGCAACAAAGCCATTAATTTCCTTCCTATCTATACAACTTTAATTAGAAACATTTAATTAGACTTGGCAAAAATTTCTCAAGATTGCAGAATGCATATTTAAGCAACTTACATACAAGCAAGTGTATATTCATCATGGACTATATGTAACAATTAGCTGCCAAGGTTATCGGTATTTCATGAAAAACATCGTTGTCAAAATTATCATGAAATTTATTGGAAAACAAAGTTCTCCCAGGGTTCATTAGTCACTAAGCTTTTGTTCTTTTAATTGTTATGATAAATACGATGCCTTTTTAATATATTCAGTGCATTTTATATCGTCATATTTTTATGGCAAGCAATAAATGTGTTTGATGTTCCTGATACTATTTCACCACTAGATTTTTTTTTTTTTTGGTTTTCATTATCATGAGCATTTCTGACTTGAATTAAAATGACATGCAAATCTGCAAGCTCATTTCATTGTAGCAAAATTGCTAAATTGTTGAATTCATACAGCTTTTTAATCTTTGGGGGTTAGCTGATTGTTTTCAAATAAATTGTAATAGAGCTCAACCAAATGTTTTAAACAGTTCTTTTTTATTGCTGTTATTCCACAAGCATTTGTGTGTAGGAAATATGCAAGTATAATAGTTTTTCAACCTAAAAAATAATAAAAATGAATTCAACTAGTAACTTGAATTATCTTTATTTGAAGGCACTGCACCATGCTCCCTAACTGAAGAAGCATTATATTACCTAATTATACCCAAGAGGTAAAGTCTGTATATGGTTCACCAAATATTTACTGCCAAATTATTAATATGGTTATTTTGGGTTGTCTATGTTTCCAGTGGAGCCCTGGCGGCACAGTGGTTAAGAACTTGGCTGCTAACCAAAAGGTTGGCAGTTCGAATCTACCAGTTGCTCCTTGGAAACCCTATGGGGCAGTTTTACACTGTCCTATAGGGTTGCTATGAATAAGAAATGACTGGGCAGCAATGGGTTGTTTTTTTTTTTTTTATGTTTCCAATAATATATAATAATAATAAATTTAAATTTTCATCTTTAATAATCACACACCAATGCTATGTTTATCCCCAAAGTCTTGGAAAATGCATTTAAGTTCAAGCATAGTGGCAATTAGTTGGGCAGATGGAGGGTGCAGCTAGCTAATATTTGAATTAGATTTTTGTTTTTTCTAAATTATTTACTATTTAGGTAAATTCCAATTTTTTAAATCATCTTTTTCTGAACTTACAAAAGTATCCATGTAATTGTGAAAAATACAAATATTTTAACAATATGTAACAGAGAATTAAAATCCTATGTAATTCACAGAAAAAAAAAAAACACTTTAAAGAGTTTGATGGAAGTTTACATGGGTATTCTAAACATGAGAAAAGTCAGCCCTTGTTGTCTCATCTCATTTTAGCTCTTCAATTTTTCCATGGGAAAAGGGAATCTGTTCCTGATATATGAAACATATCTTGAAATGTATGAGACCACTGAGGAACTTAGCTTGCCTAACATTGCCTTAATTCTGTAAATGTTAAGAATCAGTCATCTACTATACCCTTTCTTAAAGTGTGTTCCATAAATATTTTATTGGATTATAATAGACACTCCAAACCAAACCAAACCAAATCCAGTGCCGTCAAGTCGATTCTGACTCATAGAGACCCTACACTTACACAAAAGTTATTTTGAGGAGGTAAAGAGACCTTATATAAAAATATGTATGTAAGACTCTGACAAGAGAATCAAATATGCTGATTTTTAATTTAAAAATATTTTACTACAGAAATTTTACTTTTGGAAAATTTCATTTTCAGAAAATTTCAAGGAAATATGGTTTTCTAAAAAGCATTTATGAAAAATGTCTATAATCACAGGTTGAGGAGGTGTAATAACATATATTCAAATTCTGTTTCATACTTTTTATGTATTTTAACTTATTTAATCTCAGTTTTAGCATTTTTAAATGAGAGTAATACTATATATTCCATAAAATTTTGTGAATATACAGTATGTAATTTACTAAGCAAACCATAGTAACAACGAGCAATAGCAACAATGAACAGTAACAACATCAAATCCTGGAGATGGGGAGATTCAAATTTCCAGAGCTGCTGCCACATTATATTATTTAAAATATCCACATTTCAACTAAAAATTGTGAGACGTGAAAAAAAAAAAAAGTATGGTCAATACACAAGGGGAAAAGGAATCAATAGAAACTGTACCCGACGAAGTCCTGACCTTGGACTTATTAGAGAAAAGCTTTAAATCTGCTATTTTAACTATGTTCAAAGAACTAAAGAAACCCATGCTGAAGATAATTCAAAAACAGTTGCAACAGCATATTGACAGGGAACAGCCAGAAATTCAAGCTGGATTCAGAAGAGGATCTGGAATGAGCAATATCATTGTTGATGTTAGACGGAGCTTGGCTGAAAGCAGAGAACAACAGAAAGATGTTTATCTGTGTTTTATTGAATACGCAAAGGCATTCAACTATGTAGACCATAATAAATTATGCATAACATTGCGAAGAATGGGAATTGCAGAACACTTCATCATGCTTATGTAAAATCTGTACATAGGCAACAGGCACTCATTCAAACAGAACAAGGAGTTATTGCCTGGTTTAAAATCAGGAAAGATGTGCATCATGGTTGTATGCTTTCATCGTACTCACTCAGTTTGTAAACTGAGCAAATAATCTGAGAAGCTGGGTTATCTGAAGAAGAATGCAGCATCAGGATTGGAAGTAGACACATTAACAACCTGCAATATGCAGATGACACAACTTTGCTTGCTGAAAGCAAAGAGGACTTGAAGCAATTACTGATAAAGATCAAAGACAATAGCCTTCAGTGTGGATTACACATCAACATAAAGAAAACAAAAATACTTAAAATGGGACCAATAGGTAACATCTTGATAAAAGGAGAAAATATTGAAGTTCTCAAGGATTTCAATTAACCTGTATCCACAATCAATGCCCATGGAAGCAGCAGTCAAGAAATCAAATGATGTATTACATTGGGCAAATCTGCTGCAAGAGATCTGTTTAAAGTGTTAAAAAGCAAAAGTGTCACCTTGAGGACTAAGGTGCACTTGACCTAAGCCATGGTATTTTCAATCACCTCATATGCATGTGGAATCTGGACAATGAATAAGGAAGATCGAAGAAGAAACTGATCCCTTTGAATTATGGTGTTCACAAAGAATACTGAATATACTGTGGACTGCCAAGAGAATGAACAGATCTGTCTTGGAAGAAGTACAACCAGAATGCTCCTTAGAAATGAGGATGGCAAGATTTCATCTCTCGTACTTTGGAGATGTTATCAGGAGGGACCAGTCCCTGGAGAAGGACATCATGCTTGGTAAAACAGAGGGTAGCAAAAAAGATGAAGACCTTCTATGAGGCACACTGACAAAGGTGCTGCAACAATGGCCTCAAACATAGCAGCAACTGTGAGGATGATGCAGGACTGTACAGTGTTTCATTCTGTTGTACATAGGGTCAGTATGAGTTAGAACTGATTTGATGGCATCTAACAACAACAACAAGGAACTAAAGAAAATTATTAAAATAATGTCTCACCAAATTGAGAATGGTATGTCACTAAAGAGATAAGAATTATTTAAAAAATAAATAAATAAAAATGAACCAAATATAAAAAATATAATAACTGAAATAAAAATTTAGTAAAGGAGCTAAATAGTAGATTTGAGCTGGCAGAAGAAAGAATCAGTGAATTTGAAGATAAGTCAATTGAAATTATTTGTTCTGAGGAACATAGAGAAAAAAGAATGAAGAAAAATGAGCAAAGCCCCAGAGGGCTATGGAATAAAATCATGCATACCAACATATGCATAATGGCAGTCCTAGAAGAAGACAAGAGAAATAAAGGAGCAGAAAGGAGAGGTGAAGGAATAGTTGCTTTAAAATTCCAAAATTTAATTAAAAACATTAATCTATATATCCAGGGGCTAAAGAAACTCTAAGTGGAATAAACTTAAAGACACCTATACCTAGGGACATCATAATCAAACAGTTGAAAGACAAAGAGAGAATCTTGAAAGCATTAAGAAGTGACTCATCACGTACAAGAGATCCTCAATAATACTTATAACTGATTTCTCATCAGAAACCTTGGAGGCCAGAAGACAGTGAGATGACATATTCAAAATGCTGAAAGCAAAAGACTCCCAACCAAGGAGCCTAACAAAATTGTCCTTTGAAACTGAAGAAGAAATTAAGGCATTCCCAGATAAGCAAAAATGGAGAAAATCCATCAACAGCAGACCTGCCTTACAATTTATAATAACGGGAGTCCTTTATGCTGATATAAAAGGACCCTTAAGAGCAACTCAAACCCACAGGAAAAATATTAAAAGTACCTATAAAGGTAGCTATATAGATAAATAAAAAGAATATAAATGTACTTTGTTTTTGTTTGTTTTTCCTATCTGAAATAGAAGACAACTACATAAAACAATAATTATAAAACTATGTTGATGTACTTACAATGTATTAATCTAATTTGTATGACAAAACAAAGGAGAAGGAGGGAATGAAGGTATAAATTAAAAAAAGGTTTCTGCATACTATTCAAATTAAGCTGTATTAATCCAAAAAAAATTGTGCTAAATTAAGATGTTCATTTTAATGAGGGTAACCACTACAAAAATAACCCAAATAAATATCATAAAAGAAACAACAAGGGTATTAAATTGGTACAGGAAAAAACATTTAACAGAAAAAGGGCTGTAGTGGAAAGGTAAAGAAACAAAAGAATGCAAAAGATATATAGAAATAAATACCAAAATGGCAGCTGTAAATCCTGTCTTATAAAAAATTATATAAAACATAAATGAATAAAATATTTCAGTCCAAAGGCAGAGACTGGCATTAAAAAAAGAACAATATGCTAGCTATTATTGTTTGTTGCTGTCGGGTGCCATTGAGTCGATTCCGACTCATAGTGACCCTATGCACAACAAAAGAAAACACTGTCTGGTCCTGAGCCATCCTCACAATCGTTGCCATGCTTGAGTTCATTGTTGCAGCCACTGTGTCAATCCACCTTGTTGAGGGTTTTCCTCTTTTCTGCTGACCCTGTACTCTGCCAAGCATGATGTTCTTCTCCAGGGACTGACCCCTCCTGACAACATGTCCAAAGTATGTAAGATGCAGTCTCGCCATCCTTGCTTCTAAGGAGCATTCTGGCTGTACTTCTTCTAAGATAGATTTGTTCATTCTTTTGGCAGTCCACGGTATATTCAATATTCTTCACCAACACCATAATTCAAAGGCATCAATTCTTCTTTGGTCTTCCTTATTCATTGTCCAGCTTTCACATGCATATGATGCAATTGAAAATACCATGGCTTGAGTCAGGAGCACCTTAGTTTTCAAGGTGACATCTTTGCTCTTCAACATTTTAAAGAGGTCCTTTTGCTAGCTATAAGACATACTTTTTATTCAAAGAAGCAGTTTGAAAGAACAAAATTAAAAAATACATATCATCCAAACAGTTCCCAAAAGACAGCCAGAGTAAATATATTAATACCAGACAAAACAGACTTTATTACAAAAATTATTACTAGAAATAAAGAAGCACACTTATAATGATAAACATCTTAATCCATCAAGAAGATTTAGTAATTTAAACATACATGTACTTAACAAAAGCGCCCAAAAATAATTTTTTTAAAAAACTGACAAAATTGAAGGAAGTAATAGAGTTCTACAATAATAATTGGAGAGTTATTCCCACTTTTAATAATCGATAGAACAACTAGACAGAAGGTCATCAAGGAAATATAAGACTTGAAAACTATAAGCCAAGTAAACATAACAGACATCTATACCACACTCCACCAGGAAAAACCAAAATACACACATAGATCTTATTTTAAGTCATTAAATAAGTCTCAATATTTTTGTTTTAAATTTAAGTTATACAAAGTATGTTCTCTAGACACAATAAAATGAAATTAAAAACCAATAACAAATGGATATTTGGAAAATTCACAAATGTGGAAATTAAAAATGCATTCAAAAATAACCAGAGTCAAAGAAAAATCACAAGTTAAAAAAAATACTTTGAGATTAATGAAAACAAAAACAGAATATAACAAAATTTATGGGATGCAGCTAAAGCAGTACTTGGAGGGAAATTTATAGTTGTAAATGCTTATATTAAAAAAAAGAGCTCAAATCAATAACCTGATCTGCTTTAAGAAACTAGAAAAAGGCGAGTAAACTAAACCCAAAACTAGCAGAAGGAAAGAAATTATAAAGTTTACAGCAGAAATGAATGAAATATTCCACAACAAAACCTATTGCCATAGAGTTGATTCCAACTCTTGGAGACCCTATAGGACAGAGCAGAACTGCCCCATAGGGATTCCAAAGCTGTATTCCTTACAAAAGTAGACTGCCATATCTTTCTTCCAAGGAGTGGCTGGTGGGTTCAAACAGCCAACCTTTCAGTCAGTAGCCAAGTGTTTAACCACTGTGCCACCAGGGTTCCATCTAAATGCAATATAGAATTAAAAAAAAAAAATAGACAAAATCAATCAGAAGTTGGTTGAAAAGATCAACAAAATTGACAAAACTTTAGCTAGGCTAAAAAGGAAAAAACTCAAGTTACCAAATTACAAATGAAACAGGGTACCTTACTTTTGCCCTTACAAAAATAAAAAGGATTACAAAGAAGTATATGAACTACTGGATGACAACAAACTAGGTAACCTAGATGAAACAGACAAATCACCAGGAAGAAACAAATTACTGAAACTGATTTAAGAATAGAAAATCTTAACAGTCTGATAATAAGAAATTTAACCAGTAATAGAAAAAAAGAAAAAATCCTACAAATAAAAGACCAAGCAAAATGGTTCTAATGGTAAAGTCTACCAACTGTTTAAAGAGGAATTGACACAAATCCTTCACAAACTCATCCAAAAAGTAGAAGTGAATTCTTTACAACTTATTCCATGATTATTCCATGAGACCAGTGGTCTGACATCAAAATCAGACAAAAATATCAGAAGAAAATAAAACTACAGACTGATATCCTTTGTGCATACAGATGTAAATTTCCTCAACAAAAAACCTAGAATTGGACTACCTATAGATTCCTTCCCAAACTTCTGACCCACAAATTGTGAATAAAATAAAATGTTATATCATTATATTTAAGATAATTAAGTACAATAAATAATAATCAAATACATGTATAATACAATAACATACCATTTAAAAGAAGCACTCAGTAAGGGGTAACTAATCCATAATCATCATTATATATGTTTTAATTAACCCTAAATTTATTTTTCCATTTTTTAGAGCAATTCAACATTATAAAAAATTAGATCTAGAAGAAAATTTATTGTTTTTATTTAACAGCATAGATATTTAAACCCAGATTGTACTATGTACAGTGAAACCTGTGAGAGCTGGAGCTCAACGGAACAGACTTGTTTTTCAGGATTTGGCAAGTTTTCCACCATTGACAGGTTGCAGTCATACCAACTTTACTATTGCTACTAGTGGAAAATATGTGTTTTCTTTCTCTGACAAGTTTCCACCTTACACAGTTTCCAGCTTCACAGGTTTTACTGTCCAGTCATGTATTGCTTAAGCACCACAATACATTCTATGAAACAGGATGTTATGTGATTTGGATGTTGTGCAAACACCATATTATATACTTTGCAACATTTTGTGGGATACCTTCTGTGTCACTTCCAAATCGTAACTTTTGCTGCTTCTAACACTAGCACTGGCTTTGCTGCATTTGGGAGCCATGATGCACTTGGTGGTAATATTTTCAAAGGATAAACAGAGAGATAACACCATAACACTCCAGAGATGCATGATACACAAGACTGGATGCTGTTGCCTATGAGCTGAAGCATACACTATCATACGGTAAAGTTTTTTTGTATAAGTAGGGAAAGTTCATATTAAAATAATGATAGAAAATACAGCACAGGCATAAGCTAATGACAGGCATTTACTATGACTATCAAGATATATCTGTTATAGGTGATATATGTACTGTACCATTATAAGCCTGGCAGTACAACAGCCTTGTATACAAGAGACATAAGATAATATGTGTTACATGTGGGAAGCTGTTGTATTTGCTATGTTTGGTTACTTCCACTATGTTCAGTTACATCCGCTATGTTCCATTCTCCACTCAGGGTTTCTGAACTTTACTATAACCATATGAGACTGTGGATATTCATGTGGTCGGACATTGCCCGAATGAATGTTATGCAATGCATAACTGTATATGTTTAAAGTCACTCTTCTTCTACTTGGTAATGGCTGAACTTCAATCTAAACATTTTTGTATAGTATTGGATAAACTTTCTTCAGCAGTTACTGTTAGGTGGCTATGGAACCATTCTTCTGTTTGACAAAATTCTCAGAAAATGTAAAATTTCTGGAAAAGTATCTGAATACTGTACATAAAACTAAGGGCTTATGTTTCTTTTCCTCCATTTTGTACACTGAAAAAAAAACCTACATGAAATTCATAGATATAGGTGTATATATTTTTTCCAAGAGTAAAATTATTTTATGATTAAGGTCCTGTCTTTAATCCCTAAAGTATTCATTAGAGTGTGATTCAACTGCTTCTGGAAAA
The DNA here is from genome assembly GCF_030014295.1 of Loxodonta africana. Taxonomy (NCBI): domain Eukaryota; kingdom Metazoa; phylum Chordata; class Mammalia; order Proboscidea; family Elephantidae; genus Loxodonta; species Loxodonta africana. The sequence goes on along the minus strand of NC_087363.1, from coordinate 51,781,968 downwards.
TACTAGCTAAGATATGACTTAACAAGTGGCCATTATTTTTTTTTCAAACCGTACTCTTAGACACATGTTCAGAACTCTCAGCCAAGAAGATAATTTCTTGACTGGTTGTTATGGGCTTGGGCTATTTTATTTAATCTAGTTTTGAAAAGGCAGAGTTAGTTAGGATTTCCTTTTTTTTAATAATGGATATTTGTTGAAGGAAAAAAGGAAAAAAAAATCCTCTTGACTAAGGAAAGTTTAACCTATTCATTCATACATCTATTTATTAATTTATTCAAAAATATTTATTGAACATGTATTATATGTCAGGAATGCTGGGGAGAAGCAGTGAACAAGACAGCCTAGTTCACTACCCCTATCCTATTGGGAAAGAGAAATAATAAAAGATCATTGCAGCAGCTCTTTAAAGAAGGGCTTGGGAAGTTAATCAGGGTGGAAGTAGCAAAACAAGTCAGGAATCTTCTGGAGAAGGGCAGGTGAGAGATAATCATGGACTGAGGCCACAGTGACATTAGTGTAGATGGAGGGAAGAGAATACACTTGAGATATGTATAATAGTATATAGAGATTATTTGTGTGGTATGTTTACTTCTGTTATTTTGTATTACTCTATGTTTTATTTCAATGAAATGACAATTTTTAAAAAAATACAGTCAATCCTCAACTACTTTTGGCGTAACAGAATGATGAGCTCCACTGACACACTCCGCATTGAAACTGCTGACAACTATAAAATACAAATATTTTAAACCTCTGGAAATGGTCCTAAGGGCAAATGGCAAATGAACTAACATCTATTCAAATATATCTATGAAAATTTGGAATTTGCTAAGACAGTTGAGAGTCTATGGTATTTGAGTCAAGACCACTTCCTATCCCCTCCCTCACAGCTCAGTAAAGCTGAGACTCCACTCTTGACTGCTACAGCCAAATACATACAGTTTCCTCTCAGTTGGACAACCTTCTTCCCAGAAGGAGCAAATGCCAGTGTTTCTCATTCAGCCCTGGGGTCCTGATCATACTTGTCCTGGCTCATCAGGCCATAGTTCTATTGCAAGAGTAATAAACTGAGAGAATCTCTGGCTTTCCCTCTCCTTCCACGATATGCTCAGTCTCGAGAGAAGGGTTTTGGTCATAGGGAAGCTTGCCATTTTCCTCACCCCTAGCTCTAGATTCATAGCTCAGATTTCTCCTGGAGAAAAAAACAGGCATTAAAACAAATGGACCCTAGTCTCTTCCGAAAGGAACTGCCTTTATCTGCAAATGATACTGGATAATGTCAAGCCTAGGGGAAACTAAAGAAACAGTAGATGTTGTGTTTAAAAGCATTGGGGGACAAGACACAGGCTAAAGTGTTTTTAAAGGAGAGAACTGGCAGGTAATTCAGCTTGGAGGAACATTCCTAGGGTCAGAACAAATAATAAACACTAACCTCAGCAATTTCCAAGCTCCAGAATTTGGTTGGATTAATTTGCAGAATGATTTATGCTTCATGGCATTGATGAAAACAACTGAGCAATCAGATGCCAACTGGTGAAGCTTGGCAGATGAAGGTGGTCAGGAAATGACAGGAGGGGAACTCTACCAAAATCACTGTTCTGCCAGGTGACTGTGGGCATGCTCAAAGCTCAGCTTCCATAGGCACCAACATCAGAGTCTTAACACTGTTGGAGGAAACAGAGGTTTCAATAAAATCAACAAGCCAGTCACTAAAAATAAAAAAAACAAATAAGAGTAACAAGCCCCTGTGGGTGGAAGGGTAGTGCCTAGGGTTGTTAAAATGCATTACCTAAATTTTTCAGTTTCCAACAAAATTTACAAGGTTTTCAAAGAAATAAGAAAGTATAGTCTACAAATAATCATAGCAGAAGAAAACCTGCCAAAACCAAACCCACTGCCGCCAAGTCAATTACAACTCATAGCGACCCTATAGGGCAGAATAGAACTGCCCCACAGAGTTTCCAAGGAGCATCAGGAAGATTCAAACTGCTGATGTAGAAAATGCTTTGGGGAGTAAAAAGATGCTGGACTTATTGAAAAAGATTTCAAAATAGTCATTACATTTACAGAAATAAAGGAAATCTTGATTAAAGAAGTAGAGGACAATATGATGTCAATGTTGTATCAGAGATACAAATAGATAGAAATTATTTAAAAAAAATGAAAATTTGGAGGGAAAAATACAGTAACTGAAACTTTAAAAAATTACTAGAAATGTTTACCAGTAATATGAACTGGCAGAAGAAAGAATAAGGGAACTTGAAGATAGATTGATAGAGATTATGCTAACTGAAGAACAGAGAAAAAAGAAAGAAAATGAAGAATGACTCAGGGAAATGTGGGGCATCTTTAAGTGCCCAAACATATGGACAATGAGAGTACAAAAAGGAGAAGAAAGAGAGAAAGTAGCAGAAAACAAAGTCCAAGCAATAATAGATAAAATATTCCAAAACTTAATGGAAAACAATAGCCTACATATCCAGCAAGTTCAATGAACTACAAATAGGATAAATTCAGAAGTCCACAAACAGACACATTATAGCAATAATAGTGAAAGTCAAAAATAAGGAGAATATTTTGAAAAGAGAAAACTGATACATCACTTAAAAGAGAACTCCAACAGATTAACAGCTGACTTTTCAGCAGAAACAATAAAGGCTAGAAAGCAGCGGGATGAAGTATTCAAAGTGCTCAAAGGAAAACAAAAACAAAAAACTATCAACCAGGAATGCGATATCAAGAAAAACCATCATTTAAAAACAAAGGTGAAATAAAGATTCCTCAGATAAACAAAAATGGAGAATATTCATTTCTAGCAGACCTACCTTATAAGAAATACTAAAGTAGATCTTCAGGCTGGATGCAAGTGATCCTAGACAGTAATTTGAATTCACAAGAAAAAACACACAGCTCAGGTAAAGGCAATTATGTAATTAAGAAAGGCAGCTTAAATGTGTATTCTTTCTCCTTTCTTCTCTCAACTTATTTAAAAAGCAATTGTACAAAATAATCTGAATATTGTTGGACATATAACATGTATCAATGTAACATATGTGCAATATATTTACAATAATAGCACAAAGTACTAAGTAAAGGCAAAAATGCAATAGGCTAAGGAAATGACTATGCATGGAAAAGCAAAAATTACACCAATATGTTGTTGGGTTTATAACATTGGTAGATGTAATATGTATACCAATAACACCACAAAAAGTGGAGAGAAATAATAGAGATGTCTAGGAGCAGCATTTCTATATATTTCTGGAATTAAGTTAGTATAAATCTGAAGCTGATTCTGATAAGTAAACCCTAGAACAACCACTAAAAATCTACCTAAAAAAATAGAGAAAAATCAGTAAAGAGATTAACACGCTACATTAAAAATATTCACTTAATGTAAAAGAAAGCAGTAAAGGGGGAAGAGAGGGAAAAAGGCATAAGGCATATAGAAAACAAAAAGTAAATTGGCAGACATCTATCAAACTATATCAATAATTACATTAAATGTGAATGAATTAAGCAATCCAGTCAAAATACAGAGATTGTTAGAATGGTTTAAAGAACAAATGAACAAACAAAAAACATGATTCAACTACACGCTGTCTACTGAAGACACATTTTAGATTCAAAGACACAAATACATTGTAAATAAATGAATGAGAAAAGATATATTACGCAAACAGCATCCTCCAGGAAGCTAAAGTGGCTATATAGTACCAGATAAAATTGACTTAAAATAAAAAGTTGCTAAAGATAAAAGACATTTTATAACAATAAAAGTGTGACTCTATTAGGAATATGTAACAATTAGAAACATATATGCACAAATAAAAGATTACCAACACACATGAAGCAAAAACTGACAGAAATGAATGGATAAGCAGACAATTCAACAGTAAGAGTTGGAGACTTAAAACTCAACTTTCACTAATTGATAGAACTATTAGACAGAAGATCAACAAAGAACATTCCACCCAACAAAAACAGAATATATGTTCTTCTCAAGTGTAAACAAAACATTCTCCCAGACAAACATTATGCTACAACATAAAACAAACTGATAATAAAGTTTAAAAAATAAAAATATTGTGAAGTATGTTCTCTTATCACGAAGGAATGAAATTAGAAAGCAAATAAAAGGGGGGGGGGTTACAAATATATAGAAACTAAACAACACACTCCTTAAAAACCAATGGGTCAAAGAAGAAATTAAAAGGGATATCAAAAAATATTTTGCAATGAATGCAGTGAAGATACTTATGCAATGCACCTGAAGCAATGCTTAATGGAAATTGATAGACATAAACGCCTATACACCTACTCCTCACTTATCGACTATTTTGTTATCCGACATTTCACCTTTACAACAATAGAAAAAATCTACTATCTGACTATTTTGAGCATTAACAAAGTGGCAGGCATAGCAGCAATGGTTGCTGAGTGTCCCCTCCCTTGAGGAGGGTCTCCAGACAGTTTATGGGGAGCTGGGCGGTGCTGTCCGTGCCCTCCACTCCCTGGACTCCTCCCTGGCCTTCTCCATGGCCATAGTCTCCAGGCAGACACACAGACAGCATGGAGCCAGCAAGCTTCTGTTCTGGGTTCCCAGCTCCTATGGAGCCTGAGGCTCTGCAGCTCAAAATTGCTGTGAGGAGCTGTCATGGATTCAATTGTGTCCCCCAAAAATATGTGTATCAATTTGGCTATGCCATGATTCCCAGTATTGTGTGATTGTCTACCATTTTGTCATGTGATATGTTTTTCCTATGTGTTGTAAATCCTATCTCAATGATGTCAATTAGATAAGATTAGTGGCAGTTATGTTAATGATGCAGGACTCAATCTACAAGATTAGGTTGTGTCTTAAGCCAATCCCTTTTGAGATATAAAAGGGAGAAGTGAGCAGAGAGAGACAGGGGGACCTCATACCACCAAGAAACAAGAGGCAAGAGAATAGCGCATCCTTTGGACCTGGGACTCCTGCTCGGAGAAGCTCCATTGCTAGGGGAAGACTGATGACAAGGACCTTCCTCCAGAACTGACAGAAAGAGAAAGCCTTGCCCTGGATATGATGCCCTGAATTTGGACCTGTAGCCTATTAGACTGAGAAAATAATTTTTTGTTAAAGCCATCCAATTGTGGTATTTCTGTTATAGCAGCACTAGATGACTAGGACAGGTGGGAAGGGAGGAAAGAAAGGCATCAGAGAGGGTGTTTGGAAGAAACGTGTGTCATCCCAAAGTGGGCAGAACTGGGCCTGAAACCTCAGCTTTGGTGAGTCTAGGTACACAGCCAGCCTCCCAGCGCCCTTACAGGAAGCCCCAAGCTTTGGTGACTCATCAGGCACAGAAAGCAGAGCAGACTCTGGGATCATGAATGCAGGGCTTGCAAGAGTGGAAGTGAGGCCCTGGAGCCAGCAATGCCAAGGAAGCTCTGATCCAGGACAGGAGAAAGGTGAAGCGGTCAAGCAGTGGGTCTGGCTTTATCCCGCTTTGTCTCCTCCAAACCTCCTCTGCAGAGGAATAACCCATAACTCATCACAGCAATGAGCACATCAGTATATTTTAGCTGTTATTATTTCTGGGGATCCCATTTTCTAAATAAAAAAAACTGGACAAATGGATTGTCTGAAAACAGAAAAAAAAAAAAAAAAAACCTCCATTTTCGCCTAATACCAATTTTTACATAATGACCTGGTCTTTGGAAACGAGCCATGTCAATACGTGAGGAGTGGGTGTAGTAAGAAAGAGAAAAATATCAAATCAATAGCCTAACCTTCTACCGTCTACCTTAGACACTAAAAAAAAAAGTACAGCAAAATAAAGCTAAGGCAAGTAAAAGGAAGGCCATAATAAAATTAAAGCAAAAATTAATTAAATAGAGACTAGAAAAACAATAGAAAAATCAATGAAATTAAAAAAAAAAAAATTGTTCTTTGGAAAGACCAAAAAAGTGAAAAACCTTTAGCTAGATTGATCAAAGAGATAAGACTTTAGCTTTAGCTAGATTGATCAAAGAGATAAGACTCAAATAATTAAATCAAAAATGAAATGAGACATTGCTTACATTTCTATATTTATAAAAAGGATTATAAGTGAATACTATGAAAAAAAGTATGCCAACAAAATTAGATAACTTAGATCAAATTGATAAATTTCTAAAAAGACACAAACTACTGAAACTAACTCAAGCTGAAATAGAAAATCTGAATAGGACTATAAGAAATAAAGAGATTGAATTAATAATAAAAGAACTATCCACAAGGAAAAAACCAGGCCCAGATGGCTTCACTCTGCATTCTACCAAACATTTAATAAAGAATTAATACCAATTAACAAAATTTTTCAAAAAAGAAATGGAAGGAAGACTTCCCAACTGATTTTATGAGGCCAATATTCCACTGACAACAAAACCAGACAAGAACATCACAAGAAAAGAAAATTAGAGGCCAATATCTTTTAAGAATATGGACATAAAAATCTTCAAGAAAATAGTAGCAAACTGAGTACAGAAATATATGGAAAGAATTATGCACAATGACCAAGAGGGATTTTTCCCAGTAATGCAAACTTGGTTTAACATACAAAAACCCATTAAAGAAATGCATTATGTTAATAATGTGAGGAAAGAAATCACATGATCATCTCAACAGATGTCCAAAAAGCATTTGACAAAATCTAACACTCTTTAATGATAAAAACACTCAAGAAATTAGAATTAGAAGATAACTTTCTAAATCTATAAAGGGCATCTATAAAAAAACTTAAATCTAATATCATACTTAATGGTGAAAATTGTTTGCTTTCTCCCTAAAAACAGAGTTAAGACAAGGCTGTCCATTCTCACCACTTCTATTCAACACTGTACTAGAGGTTCTAACCAGGGCAATTTGGCAAGAGAAAGAAATTAACAGGAACCCAGATTATAAAAAAAGAAGTCTATTTTCAGATGACAGGATCTGATTTGTAGAAAGTTCTAAGGAATACAGTAAAACACTATTAAAACTAATAAATTATTTTTATAATTTATTTTGTTTTTATTGAGAATATACATAGACCCAAAACCCACTCAGTGCTGTCGATATAGGACAGAACATAACACCAATTTAGCAATTTCTACATGTACAATTCAGTGACATTGATTATTTTCAGCAAGCTGAGTAACCATTTTCACCCTCCTTTAAAAATTGTTTCTCCCCCATTAACATAAACTCTCTGCCCCCAAAGTTTTCTATCTAATCTCTCAAACTGATGTTTTCAATTTGCTTCTATATAGATACTTCTTAAAAGAGCACAGGGCTGAAGGCAGACATTCTTTACTAGTCAAGTTATTGTTTGGTTTTAAGAAGACTTTAAGGAATGTTTTTGGTTTAAGGTTTAAAGATTATCTCAGGGAAATAGTTTTGGGGGTCCATCCACCCTCCATGGCTCCAGAAATTCTGTATGCCATGAGAATTTGAAATTCAGTTCTCCTTTAGTAGTCAAGCACCATCCAGTAGAATTAATAAATGATTTCAGCTAGGTTGAAAGGCACAAGATCAATATTCAAAAATCAATGGCATTTCTATAGACTTGAAATGAATAATCTGAAAATAAAATTAAGAAAACAATTCCATTTACAATATCATCGAAAATAATAAACAAAACAAAACAAAAAAAAACCCACTGCCATCGAGTCGATTCCGACTCTAGGAAAAAAGTACAAAACTTATACTCTAAAAACTAAAAGCATTTTTGAAAAAAAATTATGGGAGATATAAAAAATTGAAAAAGTATCAAATTTTCATAGATTGGGAAGACTTAACATGGTTAAAGTGGCAATACTCCTCAAAGTGATCTACAGATCAATACAACCTCTATCAAATCCCCAGCTGCCTTTTCTGGAGAAATTGACAAGCTGATTCCAAAATTTATATGGATTTTTAAGGGATCCAGAACAGCTAAAACAATTTTGGAAAAGAAGAACAAAATAGGAAGACTCACACTTCCTGATTTCAAAACTTACTATGATGCAATGGTAATCAAGACAACATGGTTCTGTCACAAGACTGACATACAGACCAATGGAAAATAACTGAAAGTCCAAAAATAAACTCATATATCTGTTGTCAACTGATCTTAGACAAGGATGACAACACCATCCAATGTGGAAAGAATAGTCTTTCCAACAAATAGTACTGGGATAATTGGAAAACCACATGCAAAAGAATGAAGTTGCAACCTTCACATCACACACAAAAATTAACTCAAAATTGATCAGAGACCTAAATTTAAGAGTTAAAAATACAAAATCCTTAATGGAAACCGTAGGAGAAAACCTTCATGACCTTGGATTAGCAAAGGATTTTTAGATATACCACCAAAAGCACAAGCAACAAGAGAAAATACAGATAATTTTGACTTCATCAAATTAAAAAAAAAAAAAAAATCTTGTGCTTTAAAGGACACCATCAAGAAAATGAAAAGATAACCCTCAGAATGGGAGAAAATATTTTCAAATCATATATCTGATAAGATACTTGTTTCCTCAATATATAGAAAAGTCTTACAACTCAATAGTAATAGCCCAATTTAAAAAATGGGCAAAAGATATAAGCAGACATTTCTCCAGATAAAATACACAAATGACCAATAAGCCCATAACAAGATGTTCCAAATCATCAGGGAAATGCAAATCAAAACTACAGTGAGTTACCTCTTTACGCCAACTATGATGGCTCTTATAAAAAAAAAAAAAATCAGAAAATAACAAATCTGGCCAGAATGTAGAGAAATTGGAACCCCCATTCACCCACTGGGGTGGCTAGAAATATAATAATAAGTGTTCTGGGAGATATGGAGAAATTGGAATCCTTATACATGGTGTTGGGAATATGAAATAGTATAGCCATTTCACTTGTGAAAAAGTATGACTGCTTCTCAAATGAATAAACAGAGTTATTACCTGACCCAGCAATACAACTCCTAGGTATATGCCCAAGAGAAATGAAAACATAAATCCACAGGTGGAAACACCAAGTTGTCCATCAACTGATGAATGAACAATCCAAACGTCGTATATCCATACACTGGAATATTACTGGGTCATATAAAGCAATGGAGTATAGATACACGCTATAACACGATGAGACTGGACAACATTATGCTAAGTCAAAGAAGGCAGTAAGAAAGACCACATATTATATGATCCAATTCATATTTAATGTTTAGAAAAGGAAAATCTATATGAATAGGAAGTAGATTAGTGGTAGCCTAGAGCTGTGGGGTGGGGTAACTGGTGATAGCTAAAGAGTTTGGAGTTGTTTTTTTGGAGTAACAGAAATGTTTTAAAATTAACTGTTGTTGTTAGCTGCATATATCTGTGAATATACTGAACCACCATTGAATTGTACACTTTTAATGGGTCAATACAGCCCTGGTGGCACAGTGGTTAAGAGTTTGGCTGCTAATCAAAGGTCAGGAGTTCAAATCCAGCAGGCGCTCTTTGGAAACCCTATAAAGTAGTTCTACTCTGTCCTATAGGGTCACAGTCGACTCAATAACAATGGGTTTGTTTGTTTCTTTTTCATGGGTCAACTGCATATGTGAACTATATCTCAATAAAGGTGTTTAAAAAATAGGGTTAACCCTACGTGTCTGTTAAACACAAATATTAGTTGTTCCTCATCATGTCTTTTTAAAAATATCTGTGATAATAAATTTCAATATGTTTATTTAATAATCATTAAAAGGATTTTCTTAAATGTAAATTCAACTGATCTTACTTTGCAGATTTATAACTTTTCCAGTCACATAATTTAAAATGGAGAAAAAAAATTAATCAAATTTGTGTATTTACCAGGTATGGCACTGTCTTAGTTATCTAGTGCTGTTGCAATAGAAAAAGCACAAATGGGTGGCTTTTCTTGAACACGAATTTATTTTCTCACAGTTTGGGAGACTAGGATTCCAAATTTAGGGCACTGGTGCTAGGGAAGTCTCCCTCTCTGTCTGTTCTGGGGGAAAATCCTTGTCTCTTTTCAGCTGTTCTTCCTCAGTTCCTTAATGACCTCCACATGGCATCAATCATTCCCTATTTGTGCTTCTTGCCTCTATGCCTAATCTGCTCCTTTTATACTTCAAAATGATTGGTTTAAGACACACTCTATACTGGTATGATCTCATTAACATAACAAAGAAAACCTTATTTCCAAATGAGATTACACTCACGGAGTTTAAATTTACAACCCATATTTTTTGGGGACACAACTCAATCCATAATAAGTGCAGAAACTTTGTTCTTCTCTGACATAAATACAACTGGATATAATGTATTGCAAAGTAAAGGATATGAAGCCAATGTTACTGAACGGCAGTTTGTTTTGCCCCTAGATTAAAGCCATTCGAATGACTGACCAAATCAGTGCTTGCAGTATAAACTCATGGTAATAACATCCATAGATTCAAGGATTGCTACATCATAGAGCCTGGAGAAATTATTGATACTCTGAATCTTGAATTTTGAGTCTTATGCATATAACAGATGAAAAAATATTCCAATATTCTACTGTAAAGACATAAATACATGTTTATTTTAAGGGGTGGTTTTTCATTTGTTTTCATGCCTGAGTGAGATTATCAAAGAATGAAAACAAGGTGAAATACATTTATAAGAAAACTAACATTTTTAGAAGTAAATTTTAATTGATGCATCTGGTTCATAAGTACTGAATAGCTCTGCACAGTGAATAAAAAAGTGCAAAGTGAAGTCCAAAACACAAACTTCATAATCTATGACAGAAAAGATGCATTCAAAATACCACATGTGAAGTGTATGTTCAATTCAAGGTATTGACTCTGTCAAGCCACTTGTGAGACCCCAGCCTCTGGGCACCATTACCAACCCCCAACTTGTAAGGAGAGTAGAATGAGCTATCTCCCCTTCTAACTGGTTTCTTGGGATGTTTTTTAGGCTATCAGCCAACTTCCTGCCCAGGATAAGAAAAATAAGAGGCTAGGGTCGCTATGAGCCGGAATCGACTCAGTCTGCAGACCACAGAACCAGTTAAAACCAAATCTGTCCTGCCTGATACATGCAGAACCATCAACCCTGTCCTCTGGGTGACCCCGGAACTTTTCTCCCAGAAGGAACCAAACTTTAGCTACCCAAGATTGGGAGAAGACTTTCAGAAACTAAGGGTCCAAGCTTAACATGCAGTTTGAGAGACCCTCTCCCCCCGCCCCCCCCATTTTGGACTAGCAAGTGCAGATGATGGAACCACCCTGGGAACGTCCTTTTGGGCCAGACCAATCAACCACCTGGCTCCTTTCCCCAGGACACTTGTGCTAATAAATACTGTTTCGCCCATTGTTCAGGGAGTCATCTTGGTGACTCAAGTCGTGGTGTGATCCTTGCTTAGCCAACCAAATAAAGCTTCTTCTTTCACTTTTACCCATTTCGTGTCTCTATGGTCTCGCCAAGCATACCTGGAATAGTCTGATTACACATGCATGTTTCCCCTCAGCTTCTGTAATATCAGATAAGTTCTGCTATATGCCTTGATTTACCATGAAAGTTAAATGTCACATTTTAGGCAAATAAAAAATTATTAAAATTTGACAGCTGACAAATTATGCTAACATCTGGTAACAAATCATTCTTGACAGTGCAACAGTACACTTCTTAATGCATAGCTATTAATATTATAAACAGCAAAATGCAAAAATTATAGCACTTGACTAACATATTCCCTGAAGTGATAGAAGGAATGCACTGCTTATCTTAATATGTAAGAAATGTCATCTTTCCACATCTGAGGTTTGAAGTAGTTTGGAACCGAATAACCATAAACATGGGTGGCATCACACAGTGCCACCAGCTAAAAAGAGAATTAAAATCTTCTGAATTTAGAATGACATGATAATATATTTACAGTATGTGGGAGGAATAGACAAAAGTGAAAATAGATTAGTGGTTAAGTAAAATATCAGTACATAATTAACTGTCACGCATTGAGGCAATGTCATTTTTTTGGTTAAGCTGGCTAATAATTACATACCGGTGAAGTTCTAATAAATGGCACTTTTAAAACAAGCAAGCTCTAGACTTTAGCAAGTAGTTCATTTATAACTTGATTCAAATTTCTGGTATTGGGAAGCGGGTATTATTTACTGTCACTGACCTTTTTAAATGGAGAAGAAAATTTTACTCTTATTTTTTTCCTACAGTGATAATTTCTACCTTAAGTTCCTTTCCATAGCTAATGTGTTAGAAAAGAGAGAAAAAAATAAAGACATATGAAAGTAAAATCTTAACAGTAATTTGAGTTCATAAAGATAAAAACTGAATTGAGACATGGACTCTCCGATTGTACTTGGGGCTTGATGTAAATTCTGTAAGTCACTGTCCTGCTGTGGGCATAGTATTCATACTGTAAAACGAGAAGGTTTGAGAACATAATCTCTACAGTCATTTCAAGTTCTGAAAATGCATCTGTTCTTAACTTACAACAAATTTTCCATAGTAAGTACTTGAGATAACAACAGAATTTAGAAAATTCAGTCAACTATGAACTGATGATTTAACTCGCTAAATGATAAAAATACGAAGGAGTAAAAATTTCTCTATATCTGGATAGACAGACAGGTATAGATAGACAAACAATTGAAACTTTTACTTCTCCGTGTGTATGTGTGTGTGTGACATGTATCAATAACCAGAGTCACATAACTAGTCAAAAGTATTGGCATCTCTGTGTTTTAATACAGGTGAACCTTATAAACAAAAAATACAATACCAAGGATAATATGGATTAAAATAAGAGTTTCTATCTTGATGAGAAATCTCATTTATAGAATAACATTTCCAAAACAATATCTAAAAAAAAAAAAAAAAAAACCTCTAAACATGGATATATTTTCAGGAATTTTCTGTTTTAATTGTTTCATGGTTGTATGCAAGACTCCAGAGCTGAACAGTCTCAAAATCAAAGGTTCTGAATTCATATGCTTTACCACATTTTTAGATAATTTATGGTTGGTTTTACACTTCTCTAACATCCAAACCTCAATTCACTTTCAAATACATGAAGTGTCATTTGAAGTATATAGTGGGCTCTCAATGAAAGTCTCTAGATCTTGTCTTTTAAATGTTTCAGAGATTCATATTTTAAACTTGGTAAGAATACTAGAGTAAGCTTCATACATTTTCATATTCTACGAGCTGAAATAAAACTACATGATTAAAAGAAAAAGAACTTAACACCCAAGCCATATTGCTATATTGCAACAACAGATACTAATGTACTGTATCAAATGTCCTGTGAAAATACTGTATTTTCACTTTTCGCATTTTTTGTAAGATATGTTCATTTGAGAGAAAATGCAGTTTTATTAATGGCAGTTTTTCATTGTTTATACTTGTAGTTCCTTATTTTTTCTCTTTTTTGGATAATTTAAGAATTGCAGAAAACAACTTAAAAAGAAATATACTTTTATGGTAAAAATCTTGATTAATAAAACAGCGAATCCTTAAAGTTGACCACTGCACACCAAAAATTACTATCAGGCCACAGTGTCAGGTCAGTGAACTTGGTTTTACTGTATACAAAAATGCATTTAGATTGACTGTTTATGTAGAATTCCATCCTACTTTCTCTGAAAGTTTTCTTCTTTACCTTAAAACCAAAAACCTGTTGCTGTCAAGTTGATTCTGACTCATAGAGATCCTATAGGACACAGCAGAACTGCCCCGTAGAGTTTCTAAGGACCGACCGGTAGATTTTAACTGCCAGCCTTTTGGTTAACAGCTGTAGCTCTTAACCACTGCACCGCCAGGGTTAGGAGGTCATTTAATTAAATTTCTCACTGTTGGAAAAGTCTCTTGCTTCCAATGCAGGAACAATGGGGGAAAAAATATTGCTGAAACAGAACCATCATTGTTTTAAAGAAACTGGGAAGCCTGATGGAAACTTGAACACTGTCTTTTTCACTCAGACCTGGAATTCTCTCTGGCTTCTGACCTGATACAGCTAAAAAACTTAGGAAAAAGAAGCACTGAGCACTTAGAAAGATGGGTTCTATTGCCACAAGAGGTGGTGTGCTACAGAAACCCAGAGAGCAGATTGCATTATTGGTCCTAATTCTTCACCTCTTCCTATATTCACACCCTTTCCCATGTAACATTTACGTATTTATTACTGCTCCTTGACTTTGGACTTGGCCAGGTAACACACTTATGTCAAAAGAATAAAAGAGACATGATGGTGAACTGGTTTTTAACCCACACCATAAGAGATCTCTTTTTTAACTACTTTCCCTGATGTACCTCTATGCTGTCTGTGAGAAAAGCATGCCCAGGCCAATTTTCTGGTCCCAAGAGGAGTGGATGTGTGGTATAGACCCACAGTAATTAAGCTGCCAGAGTCAAACCTAGTCTGTTGTTGTTGCTATGTGCCATCAAGTTGATTTTTACTCACAGTATCCCTATATGATGGAATAGAACTGTCCCATAGGGATTCCTAGGCTGTAATCTTTATAGGAGCAGATTGCCAGGTCTTTTCTCTCTAGATATAAACAAAGTCTTACTGATATATGCCACTAATATTTTGTAACTCTTTCTTAGGCAGCACTAGCTAATCAATATACCTGATGTTTGAATCACAGGCCAGTGACATATCATCCATGTAACCTGTGAAGAGTTACTTTTTGAACATCAGCTATAGCATGGTATATACCTCCTACTCATTTTAATCATTCAGTAGTAAGTAGTAAATCCCTACCCTATGCCAGACACCATTCCAGGCACTGAGTATCCATCTGACAACAGAAGAAAAAATTATCCCTGGCATCATAGAGCTTATATTTGTATACAGGGAGACAACAGACTTAATAAATAAACACATTTCATAATATGTTAGAAGGTGATAAATATTATGGTACGAGACAGAGCAATGTAATGGGGAAAATAAATGTGGTAATGGAGAGGATAGTAATTTTCAATAGGATGATATGAATAGACCTCAATGTGACTAGGACATTTCAATGAAGAATCAAAGGAAGTGTTTAATCTCTGACGTGTAAAGAGCTTGGAAGTCATCACGTCTGTATTTATGTATGACGAGTAAAACACTGACCAAACTGAAAACAATGGCTTTTCTTGGTCCCAACAGATAAATGAGGTCAAAGGGAAAACTGCCACTCTGAAATCCAGAGAGACAATTGGATCTGCAGAATCATAGCTGAGACCTACTTACCTGTAGCAGATGTGCTGTAACCATAAAATAGGAACCTTTTCATAGTAACTTTGACAGACTGCTGGAGGATAAAGGTAAACTAGCATGAAAGTGAAATATCCCTTAGATCTTCAGTTTTAATGGTCCCCCATACTTCTATGGGTTTTACCTCCAACAACACCTCCAGGGTCTCATAGTAAAAAGCCAAGACCCCTACTGGCTCTCTGTGGTGGGGGCTGGAGGGTGGATAATCATTGTGAAATAAGCCCAGAGTGTTCTCCATAGCAAAGGTATACTCTCCAAGAGGAAAAGACTTAATTCAACCCAGGGAAGTCATGTGTTCATGTAGAACCTGTACATAGACCAAGAGGCAGTCATTCAAACACAACAAGGGGATACTGCGTGGTTTAAAGTTAGGAAAGGTGTGCATCAGGATTATATCTTTTCATCATACTTATTCAATCTGTATGCTGAGCAAATAATCCAAGAAGCTGGACTACATGAAGAAGAATGCCACATTGGGATTGGAGGAAGACTCATTAACAACCCAGGTTATGCAAATGACACAACCTTGCTTGCTCAAAGTGAGGAGGATTTGAAGTACTTACTAATGAAGATCAAAGACTACAGCCTTCAGTACAGATTACGCCTCAACATAAAAAAGGGAAAAAAAATTCTCACAAGTGGAGCAATAAGCAACATCATGATAATCAGAGAAAATATTGCAGTTGTTACGGATTTCATTTCACTTGGATCCATAATCAATGCCCACAGAAGCAGTAGTCAAGAAATCAAATGACATCTTGCATTGGGCAAATCTGCTACAAAAGACCTCTTTAAAGTGTTAAAAAGCAAAGTTGTCACTTTGAGGACTAAGGTGTGCCTGACTCAAGCCATGGCATTTTCAATCACCTCATACACATGCAAAAGCTGGACAATTAATAAAGGAGACTGAAGAAGAATTGACACCTCTGAATATGGTATTGGTGAAGAATATTGAATATACCATGAACTGCCAGAAGAATGAACAAGTCTGTCTTGGAAGAAGTACAGCCAGAGTGCTCCTTGGAAGCAAGGATGGAGAGACTTTGTCTTATGTGCTTTGGACATGTTTTCAGAAGGACCAGTTCCTGAAGAAGGACATTGTACTTGGTAAAGTAGAGGGTCTGTGAAAAAGATGAAGAGACTGAACAAGATGGATTGACACAGTGGCTACAACAATGGTCTCAAGCATAACAACAATTGTGAGGATGGCGGAGGACTGGGCAGTGTTTCATTCTGGTGGACACAGGGTCATTATGAGTCAGAACCAGTTGAACAGCATCTAACAACAACAACAGGGGAATCACAATTATTCAGCTCTAGCTTCCCACAGCCTTCCTGTCTTACAAAACGGGATAAGGCAGGCAAAGGGAGAACTAAGAACCACTTGTGATGGTAACAACCCAGGTATACTAAACAACTGAGATTTAATCATAAGCTTGTAGAATACTTACCTTCTTCCACACGTTACCACCATACCAAGAGGACTCTAGTATAAAAATAATGCATTGCAGGTGAAAACTAAAAGATGCAGGTTTTATCTAAGAAGGAGGTCTTAGGGAAGCCCCAAAACAACAGAAACAAGGATACTAAAGCAAACAGAAGCCTCTGGTGCCTACAGCTACAGCAAATACTAAACAGCCCAACTCAGACAGATTAACATAAAATATCACACTAACACTTTTTACCTCAGTTCTTATTACTGGATACATCATGCCCAGCTTTCAACAACAAAAATTACAAGGGGGAAAAAAAAATCCACCATCCAAAGAGACAAAGCAAGCATCAGAAACAGGCTCAGATATACAGGTTTTCTAATAATCAGATAAAGAATTATCAGATAGGTAATTTAAAATAATTATAATGAATTTGTCAAGAACTCTGATAGAAAAAGTAGGCAGCATGCAAGAACTGACAAATAATGTAAGCAGAGTTGGTTTAACAATAAGAAAGAATCAAAAGAAAGTGCTAGAAATAAAAAAAAAAATGGCATAACAGAACTGAAGAACGCTTTTAATGGGCACATCAGTTGACTTAGCACAGCCAAAGAAAGGACCAGTGAGTATGAAGATAGGTCAACAGAAACTTTTCAAACTAAAGACAAACAGAAAAAAGAATAAACAAAACAAAATAGAGCATCCCAAAATTGTGGGAAAAATTCAAAAGGTGTAACATACGTATAATTGGAATAGCAGAAGCAGAAGAAAGCAGAGAACAAAATATATATACATATATTTGAAGTAATAATGAACAGGCATTTTTCATAACTAATCACTGACACAAAACCACATATTCAGGAAGCTCAGAGAACACTGAGCAAAATAAATACCAAAAAATTTACACATAGCCGTAGCATATTCAAACTGCAGAAAATCAAAAACAAAGATAAAATTTTGGGAAAAAGAGCAAAATACCAAAAAAAAAACCCTTAGCTATAGAAGAATATGAATAAGAATTATATCAGACATCTTATTAGAAACCATGCAAGCAAAAAGAAAGTGTAAAAAAGTATTGTGTTAAAAAAAATCAATGATGTAGAATTTTTTATCTAAAAAAATCATCCTTCAAAAGTGAATGACAGAGAGGCGGGGCCAAGATGGCGGACTAGGTGGACGCTACCGCGAATCTCTCTTGCAACAAAGACTCGGAAAAACAAGTGAATTGATCACATACATAACAATCTACAACTCTGAACAACAAACACAGATTTAGAGACAGAGAATGAACAAAGACGGGGAGGCAGCGATTGTTTTCAGAGCCAGGAGCCAGCGTACCAGTCAGGTGACCTTTGGAGCCCGATTTGGCGCAGGGCCCAGGGGGGCACACGGCACAGACAAGGGGCCCAGCCCTAGCCCCTGAACTCATCCCAGGAGGGAGCCCAACCGGTTGGCGTGGGCGGCGTGGCGGCGCAGCAGGTGGGAGAAGTCCCCGGGAGGCAGTGACTGGTCTTGGAGCGGGGAGAACAGCGTCCCAGCCGGGGAGCCCTCCCGCTGGGATTTTGGCGGGCACAGGTGGGGCGTGAGTGCGGGGTGCAGCTCCATCCCCCTGAATTGACCCTGGGGCGGTCCCAACCGGTTCTCGCGGGCCCAGCCGGTTCGCGTGGGCGGCATGGCAGCGCAGCCGGTGGAAGAAGTTCCTGAGAGGCAGTGGCTGGTCTTGGAGCGGGGAGAGAGGCGCCCCAGCCGGGACGCGTAGTTTCGGCTCAGGTGCGGGGAACTTCTCCGCTCTCCTGAGCTGACCCCGGGGGGGGAACCCACCCAGTTCGCGGGAGCGGCGCGTGACGCGGCTGGTGGGACGGGGAGTCCCCGGGAGGCAGCAACTGATTTTGGAGTCGGGAGTGCACCATCCCAGTAGGGGAGCCTTAACCTTGGGGGTGGGGCTGACAGTGGAGGATCTGACCGTGACGCCAGCGGGCCAGACCCCCCAGGTGGCAATCTCCACACAGCCAGTACATATAGGTGAGGCGCCCCTCGGAAATCTCAGATATAACAGTCATTCCAAGTAAGACAAACAACTCTGGCTATATTCTGAGGTGCTACTCTCCTAGCTCTCTGATCCCTCCCCCACCCTCCCCAGGCGGCTCCACTAACATCCGAATAGCCTGAGCCAGAGGGAGAACTCTGATAGGGATCTGACTGCATTTTTTTTTTTTAGCGGATTTTCTGGAAAAACTAGTTTCCCAGTGATGGCTCGGAGACAGCAGTCCATATCAAACCACATAGGGAAGCAGACCATGATAGCTTCTCGAACCCCCCAAACAAAAGAATCAAAATCTTTCCCAAATGAAGATACAATCCTGGAATTATCAGATACAGAATATAAAAAGCTAATTTACAGAATGCTTCAAGACATCACAAATGAAATTAGGCTAACTGCAGAAAAAGCCAGGGAACACACTGATAAAACTGTTGAAGAACTCAAAAAGATTATTCAAGAACATAGTGGAAAAATTAATAAGTTGCAAGAATCCATAGAGAGACAGCATGTAGAAATCCAAAAGATTAACAATAAAATTACAGAATTAGACAACGCAATAGGAAGTCAGAGGAGCAGACTCGAGCAATTAGAATTCAGACTGGGACATCTGGAGGACCAGGGAATGAACACCAACATAGCTGAAAAAAAATGAAGAAACCCTAAGAATCATGTGAGACTCTATCAAGAAGGATAACCTGCGGGTGATTGGAGTCCCAGAACAGGGAGGGAGGACAGAAAACACAGAGAAAATAGTTGAAGAACTCCTGACACAAAACTTCCCTGACATCATGAAAGACGAAAGGATATCTATCCAAGATGCTCATCGAACCCCACTTAAGATTGATCTAAAAAGAAAAACACCAAGACATATTATCATCAAACTTGCCAAAACCAAAGATAAACAGAAAATTTTAAAAGCAGCCAGGGAGAAAAGAAAGGTTTCCTTCAAGGGAGAATCAATACGAATAAGTTCAGACTACTCAGCAGAAACCATGCAGACAAGAAGGGAATGGGATGACGTATACAGAGCACTGAAGGAGAAAAACTGCCAACCAAGGATCATATATCCAGCAAAACTCTCTCTGAAATATGAAGGAGAAATTAAGATATTTACAGATAAACACAAGTTTAGAGAATTTGCAAAAACCAAACCAAGGCTACAAGAAATGCTAAAGGAGATTGTTTCTTCAGATGACCAATAATATCAGGTACTAGCACAATACAAGGTCACAAAACAGAACATCCTGATATCAACTCAAATAGGGAAAGCACAAAAACAAACAAATTAAGATTAATTCTAAAAAATAAATAAATAAATAAAATAATACACATAACAGGGAATCATGGAAATCAATAGGTAAAAGATCACAATAATCAAAAAGAGGGACTAAATATAGGAGGCATTGAACTGCCAGATGGAGAGTGATACAAGGCGATATAGAACGATACAAGTTAGGTTTTTACTTAGAAAAATAGGGGTAAATAATAAGGTAACCAGAAAAAGGAATATCAACTCCATAACTCAAGAAAAAAGCCAAGAAAAACGTAACGACTCAACTACCATAAAGTTAAACATTATGAAAATCAGGATCTCACAATCTACTAAGAAAAACGTCTCAGCACAAAAAAGTATGTGGAAAAATGAAATGGCCAACAACACACATGAAAAGGCATCAAAATGACAACACTAAACACTTATTTATCTATAATTACGCTGAATGTAAATGGACTAAATGCACCAATAAAGAGACAGAGAGTCTCAGACTGGATAAAGAAACACGATCCATCTATATGCTGCCTACAAGAGACACACCTTAGACTTAGAGACACAAACTAAAATTCAAAGGATGGAAAAAAATATATCAAGCAAACAATAAGCAAAAAAGAAGAGGAGTAGCAATATTAATTTCTGACAAAATAGACTTTAGACTTAAATCCACCACAAAGGATAAAGAAGGACACTACATAATGATAAAAGGGACAATTGATCAGGAAGACATAACCTTATTAAATATTTATGCACCCAATGACAGAGCTGCAAGATACATAAATCAAATTTTAACAGAATTGAAAAGTGAGATAGACACCTCCACATTTATAGTAGGAGACTTCAATACACCACTTTCGGAGAAGGACAGGACATCCAGTAAGAAGCTCAATAGAGACACGGAAGACTTACTTACAACAATCAACCAACTTGACCTCATTGACTTATACAGAACTCTCCACCCAACTGCTGCAAAATATACTTTTTTTTCTAGCGCACATGGAACATTCTCTAGAATAGACCACATATTAGGTCATAAAACAAATCTTTGCAGAGTCCAAAACATCGAAATATTACAAAGCATCTTCTCAGACCACAAGGCAATGAAACTAGAAATCAATAACAGAAAAATTAGGGAAAAGAAATCAAATACTTGGAAAATGAACAATACCCTCCTGAAAAAAGACTGGGTTATAGAAGACATCAAGGAGGGAATAAGGAAATTCATAGAATGCAACGAGAATGAAAACACTTCCTATCAAAACCTCTGGGACACAGCAAAAGCAGTGCTCAGAGGCCAATTTATATCGATAAATGTACACATACAAAAAGAAGAAAGAGCCAAAAGCAGAGAACTGTCCCTACAACTTGAACAAATAGAAAGTGAGCAACAAAAGAATCCATCAGGCACCAGAAGAAAACAAATAATAAAAATTAGAGCTGAACTAAATGAATTAGAGAACAGAAAAACAACTGAAAGAATTAACAAAGCCAAAAGCTGGTTCTTCGAAAAAATTAAAAAATTGATACACCATTGGCTAGACTGACTAAAGAAATACAGGAAAGGAAACAAATAACCCGAATAAGAAACGAGAAGGACCACATCACAACAGAGCCAAATGAAATTAAAAGAATCATTTCAGATTACTACGAAAAATTGTACTCTAACAAATTTGAAAACCTAGAAGAAATGGATGAATTCTTGGAAAAACACTACCTACCTAAACTACCACAATCAGAAGTAGAACAACTAAATAGACCCATAACAAAAAAAGAGATTGAAACGGTAATCAAAAAACTTCCAACAAAAAAAAGTCCTGGCCCGGCCGGCTTCACTGCAGAGTTCTACCAAACCTTCGGAGAAGAGTTAACACCACTACTACTGAAGGTATTTCAAAGCATAGAAAAAGATGGAATACTACCCAACTCATTCTATGAAGCTACCATCTCCCTGATACCAAAACCAGGTAAAGACATTACAAAAAAAGAAAATTATAGACCTATATCCCTCATGAACATAGATGCAAAAATCCTCAACAAAATTCTAGCCAATAGAATCCAACAACACATCAAAAAAATAATTCACCCTGACCAAGTGGGATTTATACCAGGTATGCAAGGCTGGTTTAATATCAGAAAAACATTAATGTAATCCATCACATAAATAAAAAAAAAGATAAAAACCACATGATCTTATCAATAGCTGCAGAAAAGGCATTTGACAAAGTTCAACACCCATTTATGATAAAAACTCTTACCAAAATAGGAATTGAAGGAAAATTCCTCAACATAATAAAGGGCATCTATGCAAAGCCAACAGCCAATATCACTCTAAATGGAGAGAACCTGAAAGCATTTCTCTTGAGAACGGGAACCAGACAAGGGTGCCCTTTATCATCACTCTTATTCAACATCGTACTTGAAGTCCTAGCCAGGGCAATTAGGCTAGACAAAGAAATAAAGGGTATCCGAATTGGCAAGGAGGAAGTAAAGCTATCACTATTTGCAGATGACATGATCGTATACACGGAAAACCCTAAGGAATCCTCCAGAAAACTACTGAAACTAATAGAAGAGTTTGGCAGAGTCTCAGGTTATAAAATAAACATACAAAAATCACTTGGATTCCTCTACATCAACAAAAAGAACACCGAAGTGGAAATAACCAAATCAATACCATTCACAGTAGCCCCAAGAAGATAAAATACTTAGGAATAAATCTTACCAAGGAAGTAAAAGACCTATACAAAGAAAACTACAAAGCTCTACTACAAGAAACTCAAAAGGACATACTTAAGTGGAAAAACATACCCTGCTCATGGATAGGAAGACTTAACATAGTAAAAATGTCTATTCTACCAAAAGCCATCTATACATACAACGCACTTCCGATCCAAATTCCAATGTCATATTTTAAGGGGATAGAGAAACAAATCACCAATTTCATATGGAAGGGAAAGAAGCCCCGGATAAGCAAAGCATTACTGAAAAAGAAGAAGAAAGTGGGAGGCCTCACTCTACCTGATTTCAGAACCTATTATACAGCCACAGTAGTCAAAACAGCCTGGTACTGGTACAACAACAGGCACATAGACCAATGGAACAGAATTGAGAATCCAGATATAAATCCATCCATGTATGAGCAGCTGATATTTGACAAAGGCCCAGTGTCAGTTAATTGGGGAAATAATAGTCTTTTTAACAAATGGTGCTGGCATAACTGATATCCATTTGCAAAAAAATGAAACAGGACCCATACCTCACACCATGCACAAAAACTAACTCCAAGTGGATCAAAGACCTAAACATGAAGACTAAAACGATAAAGATCATGGAAGAAAAAATAGGGAAAACCTTCGGAGCCCTAATACAGGGCATAAACAGAATACAAAACATTACCAAAAATGATGAAGAGAAACCAGATAACTGAGAGCTCCTAAAAATCACACACCTATGCTCATCTAAAGACTTCACCAAAAGAGTAAAAAGACCACCTACAGACTGGGAAAGAATTTTCAGCTATGACATCTCAGATCAGCGCCTGATCTCTAAAATCTACATGATTCTGTCAAAACTCAACCACAAAAAGACAAACAACCCAATCAAGAAGTGGGCAAAGGATACGAACCCACATTTCACTAAAGAAGATATTCAGGAAGCCAACAGATACATGAGAAAATGCTCTCGATCATTAGCCATTAGAGAAATGCAAATTAAAACTACGATGAGATTCCATCTCACACCAACAAGGCTGGCATTAATCCAAAAAACACAAAATAATAAATGTTGGAGAGGCTGCGGAGAGATTGGAACTCTCATACACTGCTGGTGGGAATGTAAAATGGTACAACCACTTTGGAAATCCTTCTGGCGTTATCTTAAACAGTTAGAAATAGAACTCCCATACAACCCAGAAATCCCACTCCTCGGAATATACCCTAGAGATACAAGAGCCTTCACACAAACAGATATATGCACACCCATGTTTATTGTAGCTCTGTTTACAATAGCAAAAAGCTGGAAGCAACCAAGGTGTCCGTCAACGGATGAATGGGTAAATAAATTGTGGTATATTCACACAATGGAATACTACGCATCGATAAAGAACAGTGACGAATCTCTGAAACATTTCATAACATGGAGGAATGTGGAAGGCATTGTGCTGAGCGAAATTAGTCAGAGGCAAAAGGACGAATATTGTATAAGACCACTATTATAAGATCTTGAGAAATGGAAAAAACTGAGAAGAACACATAATTTTGTGGTTACGAAGGGGGGAGGGAGGGAGGGAGGGAGAGGGTTTTTTATTGATCAATCAGTAGATGAGAACTGCTTTTGGTGAAGGGAAAGACAACACTCAATACAAGAAAGGTCAGCCCAATTGGACTGGACTAAAAGCAAAGAGGTTTCTGGGATAAAATGAATGCTTCAAAGGTCAGCGGACCAGGGGCTGGGGTCTGGGGAACATGGTTTTAGGGGACTTCTAAGTCAATTGGCAAAATAATTCTATTACGAAAACATTCTGCATCCCACTTTGAAATGTGGCATCTGAGGTCCTAAATGCTAACAAGCGGCCATCTAAGATGCATCAATTGGTCTCAACCCACCTGGAGCAAAGGAAAATGAAGAACACCAAGGTCACACGACAACTAAGAGCCCAAGAGACAGAAAGGGCCACACGAACCAGAGACCTACATCATCCTGAGACCAGAAGAACTAGTTGGTGCCCAGCCACAATCGATGACTGCCCTGTCAGGGAGCACAACAGAGAACTCCTGAGGGAGCAGGAGATCAGTGGGATACAGACCCCAAATTCTCATAAAAAGACCATACTTAATGGTCTGACTGAGACTAGAGGAATCCCGGCAGCAATGCTCCCCAGACCTTCTGTTGGCACAGGACAGGAACCATCCCCGAAGACAAGTCATCAGACATGAAAGGGACTGGTCAGTGGCGGGGAGAAAGATGCTGATGAAGAGTGAGCTAATTAAATCAGGTGGACACTGGAGAGTGTGTTGGCAACTCTTGACTGGAGGGGGGATGGGAAGATAGAGAGAGAGGGAAGATGGCAAAATTGGCACGAAACGAGAGACTGAAAGGGCTGACTCAATAGGGGGAGAGCAAGTGGGAGAAGGGAGTAAGATGTATGTAAACTTACATGTGACAGACTGATTGGATTTGTAAATGTTCACTTGAAGCTTAATAAAAGTTAATTTAAAAAAAAAAAGTGAATGAGAAACAAAAACTATCTCAGACAAACATACACTGCCATTCAAGAAATATTGAGACATTCTTCAGAGAGAAAGGAAATGAGGTAGTTCAGAAATTTTGATCTAAAGAGCAAGAATCATAGAAAGAATAAATGAAGGTACAATAATTTATTTTAATTATTCTTAATTGATAGGAAAAATAGTTATTTGTTTAAAGTAATAATAGTAACAAGGTTGGGCAATCTTAGCACATGGATAACTGAACTGAATGAGTCATTGGGATGGGAAGGAAAATTGGGAATATTCAGTTACAGAGTACATACACAACACATGAAGCAGAGGTGTGTTATTTAAAGGTGGATTTTAAATAATTAAAAATTTACGTTGCAAATTACAGGGTATCCACTAAACATTTATGAAAAAAAATAATTAAAATACTAAGAAAGAATATAAAATGGAATCATACAAAATACATAAAAAATCAGAAAGAAAGCAGACTGGGGTGGAAGAAACAAAGAATAAAGGAAAAATACAGAAAATATTTGCAAACATGGGAGATAGTTTTTCAACTATATCAATAATCACTTTAAATGTAAATGGTTTAAATACACCAGTTAAAAGACAAAGACTGTCAGAGAGAATATAAAAACAAGACTCAACTATATGTTGTCTACAAGAAACACACTTTAATATAAAAACACAATTATGTTAAAAGTAATGGAGAAAGATATATTAATACTAACCAAAAGAAAGATGAAGTAGCTGTATTAATTTTAGTCAAAGCAAACTTCAGAACAAGGATAATTATCAGGGATAAAGAAGAAAATTATGTAATGACAAAGGGGTCAATTCTCTTAGAACACATATAATTCTTAATGTGTGAAACTAACAACAGAGTCTCAAAATACACGAGGAAAAAAACTGATGGAACGGCAAGGAGAAATAGACAAATCCACTATTAAAGATGTAGACTTCAACACCCCTGTTTTTGTAATTGATAATGAACCAAGCAGAAAATCTGTAAGGATATAGTTGACCTGAAGAACACCTCAGTGTGAACTCATGTTTAGCTTAATATAGATACAAATGATTTCATGTAGAAATATGCATAGATATGTGTATATACACAAGTTAGTATACTCACATATATTTACTTGTCTGTCCTTTGAGAGTGCCTAGAAACAATGACACCCCAGTAGCAACAAGCACACCTATGGCCCAGATCTTGGTTTCTAATAGCATTCTCCAATAAAAGAATCTAGGCCTCCTTAGACAATTGGCTGAATTTAGAACTGAAACAGAAAATATACAAGGTGAACCTGGAGTGTCTTTCAGAACCAGAAAGTAGGAATTAGTAACAAACCAAAACAAAACATAAGCAAAAACACACACAACAATAAGGATATATCAAAGGAACACGGAGCCTACTGACAAATCTCCCAATGGCCAAAACTGGAGCGTTTTGAAGAACAAACTAAATGAAGTAGTGTTGGATTATAACCCAATGTATAAAAAATATACATTAACTGTTACTAAATAAACTATTGTGTAAATGAGTAAATTAGGGAGACAGGCCAAATCTCTGGTGCTAAATAATTCCAAATCATTATGTAGATATTCTCTACATAATTTCCCACCTTTTAAGAATAGGCTACACGTAATGACTTCTTTCCAAAGAGTACAGTATGGAAAGGCGGTGGGGTCAACTTTATAGTGGAGAAATCTGACAATCACTACCTCAGGAATGTGACCAAGGTCAACATCAACAGCAATAAGTCAGGTTTATAGTATGTACACTTAATATAATGTGTTGGAAATAACGCTTTACTTCTGCTGTTTTTATCTCAAAAACCCATCACACCACCTAAGGAGAAAAACATCAGACAAATCCCAATGAGGGACATTCTACAATATATCTGATCGGTACTCCTCAAAACTGTTAAAGTCATCAAAAACAAGTAAAGTCTGAGAAACTGTCACAGCTGTGGGGAGCCTAAGTTGACATAGCAACTAAACATAATATGGCATCCTGAATAGGATCCTGGGGGTGGAAAAAGGTTATTAGGCTAAATCTAAGGATATCTGAATAAAATATGGACTTTAGTTAATAATACTGTACCATTATTGGTTCATTAATCCTGACAAATGTGCCACACTAATGTAAGATGCTAATAAGCAGTATTTGGGGTATATACAAATTCTTTACACTATCTTCTCAATTTTTCTGTACATATAAAATTGTTCTAAAACATAAAGTTTATTTTAAAAACAAATAAACAAATGAGGAAGTAAGCCTTCAATACTGTGGATATCTGTAGAAAGGATATTCCACGCCCCCTGTATAGGCCCTAAGGCAGAAACATGTCTGGTGTGAATGAGGCACAGTGAAGAGACTAATGTGGCTGAAGTGGAATGAACACAAAGGAAAAGGAAATGAGGTGAGGTTTGAGAGGCTACAGAAAAGGGAAGGAAACAAATCATTTTATTCTTTAGAAGTCATTCCGAGAACTTAGATTTTAGTGTAACTGTAAGAGTGTGTCATCTGTGGGTTCTAAAAGAATTGTTGTCTATTTTGTTTGGAATAAATTAAAAAGAAGGAAGAGAAGCAAGGGTAAAAAACAGGGAGAATAGTTAGGAGCTCTTATAATAATCCAGAGGAAAGCTGATAACGCTAGGAGCGGGGATAGCAAGAAATGTTTGATTCTAGACACATAATGAGTGTAGATTGAAGTGAGAGTGCAGGTGTGAGAGAAGAGAGATAAGATGGGAATAACTAGGAGGATCAAATTGCCATTAACCATGACGTACATGCAGAGGATTTGGGGGGATGGATTGGAAGCTCAAATTTGGGCATATTTGATTTAAGATGTATATTAGCATCTAAGTAAGAGGCAGAGGGGCAAACAGGTCTGGAATTCAGCAGTGAGGCCCAGGCTATAGTTATAAATTTGTGAAGAGTTAACATGTACTGTATAATGTCCCTAGACTGGATGAAATCACAAAGGGAATACACAGAGAAGTCCAAGAAGTGGTTCTTGAAACATTCAACCATTAAAGAGTTTAGGGAAAAGGGGAGAATTAGAATAAGCTGCCAATGAAGCAGGAGAAGAACAAAGAGAAAGAGAGAGTGATGTCCAGGATGCCAAGAGAAGAAAATCTCTCCATAAAAGAAGGAACTCTGCTGTGGCAAATAGAGCTAACAGGTCAATAAGAGAACTGAGCTGACTTAGGGTTCAGTAATATGGCAGTCCCTTAAACATGACTGGCCCATTTTGGAGAGGGAGGTGGTGGCAAGGGTGAGCACCTCATTGAACACAGAGAATATGAACCATTTCTAAGAGCTCTGCTGTAAATGGGAGCAAATGAAATGGTAGTAACCAGAACAGGGAAAGTGTAGTTAGGTATGTTTTAATTCAGGAATAATATTTATATACCGATGGGTATGATTCAATAGAGAGAGAAAAATAATAATTACAGAGAAGACGGATTTGCTAGAGTGATAGTTGTGAGTAGGTGGAAAGGATCTCATGCATAAATTAGAGGAGTTGGTTGTAGGAGTATGGACAATGCAACTATAATAAGAAGGAACACAAGCAGGGTAGGTAGGTATAGATACTGCTGAGGTGGGTAGATGTGGTAGGGAGAGTTTGCACAAGCTCTCTTTCAATTGTTTCCATGGATTTACACAGTGGCTGCAACAATAGGCTCAAACATAGCCATGATTGTGAGGATGGTGCAGGACTGGTCAGTGTTTCATTCCATTGTACATGGGGTTGCTATGAGTCGACTCAATGGCACCTAACAATAACAACACTACCATTATTACCAACACTAGTGATAATAACTTTCTACCCTAATTTACAAAATTGTTTTGAGGCTCAAAGAGTATTATAATTGTAAATTACCATGTGAAAAGGAATATTAACCTTTATGCCACATTCCGCTTTTCATAGATACAGACAATGAATAAAGATCATGATATCAGAGACAGTAACATCTGTCCTAAACTGAACACTTCCTAAGGGCACCATTCTCCTTAAATTAGTAATTCCTAGACTTTTTTACTCAGCAAAACATTGTAATGAGGTGACAGACTCAAAGGAGTCCTATTTCAATTGAAAAACAGATCAGAATTAATGGTAAGACTAACCACTCTTTGAATGAAATACCTTAATAAGGTGATATCAGGGCTCTCTGGAATGTAAATACACCAGTAGAAAAAAGCACAAAAATGTATGTTGCTGGTAAGATAGTCATTGTCAGTAATGCCTGTGTGAGGATCATTGCTCTCTCCCCAACATTTGGTTACCATAGAGTAGGTAATCAATAAATAGTTTCATGGAGGCATGAATGGATGGATTCAAATCCCCCCACCCCACCCCGGTGCCCTGTATAGTAACCTATAGTCCAGATTCTCTGACACAGCTGATCAAAAGAGAGTAAGAAAAAAAGTCTTTTTAAAGGAAAAATTGGTATAAACTATCCTTATACAAAGGGGCCCTAGTGGTGCAGTGATTAAATACTTGGCTGCTAACCAAAAGGTTGGCGGTTCCAACACACCAAGCATGCACCGAAGGAAGACCTGTCGATCTGCTCCAATAAAGATTACAGCCTAGAAAATGCTATGGGGCAGCTCTACTCAGTTACATGGGGTCACTATGAGTCAAAATGGACTCCACGGCACCTAACAAATAGGAGGAGCCTTTTCCATCAAATCAAAGGAGGTAAAGGAGATGAGAATTTTCTAATCAATGTTAGCTCAAAAATGAAAAGGAAGAAAGGGGGAAGGGAGTGAGAAAGGGAGAAGAAAAAAACAGAAAAACAAAAAAATGAAATTAACTGTGCTGTTTCCTACGTCTATCCTGCAATTAATTGTTCAGTCTCCTCCTTGCCTTTAACTTGACTTGCCTTTGTCTTCGTGGATTCCGGGATAGTATTTTACCACTGCATAGTCTATGAGGCTTCCTTGGAATCTGCAGCCAGTTCTCCATCTGTTAAAGTTTCTAGGTTGAGGAGTACCATGTATTAAATTCTCGTAGTGTCTATACACCCAGCTACAAACATACACAATCATGACTACATGCTTAACCACTGTCAGTTCCTCCCTTTAAAAACCACAAATGTGTCAAAGAATGTCAATAACAGAGGCCAAAAATTTTTAAATCCTGAAGAATCCAGTGGAAAAATTATACACACATCTTCTCTCTAGATAGAGCAATGTTTCAGAAGTCCTTGGCTGACTGGTTCCATTTGGTTGATCAGAACTCTTTCTGGAGGAGTATGTCACACAATATTCTAATTCAGGCAATTCTGAGTAAAATCAACAACAATGAGAAAAAAAAAAAAAAAATCAGGAATTTGGAGGAGGTTAATAGAGCTGTCCCTGGACTGCTCCGAGTGCTCCAGAGGTCCCAAGGAGTTATTTGTGGCCGTCTGCTCCTGTGGTACATGATGCTTCCTGCTTCTGTGGTTATTAGAGTGACAGTAGTAACTGGTGAATGTAACTGCTCTCACAGCTGTTTTAGCTAATATCTAAAACCCCAAACCACAGAGCAAGGCCTCCAAAGGACTATAGGATGAAGAGCAACCATTTTGGTAGGTACAAGTCAGAGGAGAATATTCTTTTTCATTCAGTAAAATTAAAAGTTGTACATTAAAATGACCAGAAAAATTGAACACACAGATTCAGCTGGGTGTGGCAAGAGAGTGGGAAAGAGTTCAAGTGATCAAAAGGGATGAGGGAGATGGTCTTGGGTCCAGGATGTATTGTACTCTGTGATTGGCTGGAAGAGAAGAATATTGTAACGGAGCCAGGGAGTCCCTGAGTGGTGCAAATGGTTAACGCACATGGCTGCTAACCAAAAGGTTGGAGGTACAAGTCTACCCAGAGGAGCCTCAGAAGAAAGGCCTGGAGATCTACTTCCAAAAATAAGTCACTGAAAACCTTATGGATCACTGTTCTGCTCTGACTCACATGGGGTTGCCATGAGTGGGAATCTATAACACAGCAACTAGTTAAAGGGGTTGGTGACTCCTCTTAGAAGAGGGAAGAGACTCAGTTGTTCAAAAAATGAGGTGCTTCTTTCTAACTGCTGGTCATGAGCGTGGCCTGAGGATTGCTTAGGAAATATGTAGTACAATGCATTTCCCAAAGCACTGGATTCAGAGTGAGAAACATGACTTGTGACCTGGCTTGGTCATTTAGTAACTGTGTAAATCCTAAACAAATTATTTCTTCTCTAAACCTCTATCTGGAAAATTGGAACTCCAAGCACCAGCTCAACCCAACCGACAGAACATATGGAAGGGTCAGGTGCTTTCCGTGCACATCATATTAAGTGCACCAAAAACCAAGCCCAGTGGCGTCGAGTCAATTCCAACTCATAGCGACCCTATAGGACAAAGTAGAACTGCCCCATAGAGTTTCCAAGGAGCCTCTGGCAGATTCGAACTGCTGACCCTTTGATTAGCAGCTGTAGCACTTAACCACTATGCCACCAGGGTTTCCATTAAGTGCACAGAAAGCACTTAATATGATGTGCTGTACTATGGTCTAATGGTCATGATTGTGTGTAAAAATGGAGTGGAGGTGCTGTCTGACCTCCTCTCTCTACCATCATTACCAATTCTGACACCATCCCTCTCTGCTTCTCTGCTGGGTTCAATAATTCATTGCAATGGCCACACTGAACTCACAGACGATACTCACAATTATGGGGTTTATTAGGGAAGTAACAGGTTACATTTCAGGTCCAGGAACCCTCAGGATACAGTTCTTCCATCAGGACAGCCTCTTCTCAGCTGTGCTCACAAGCACAGCTCTCTGGCCCTCGGCCTCTGCCCTGCTCAGACAAGTGTTACAAAGCTTTGCCAATAATTACCCAGCAAGCCTCCTGCCCATAGGCACTCAGTTTCCTACTCCACAGGCCAGGAAGCCCACCACACTGCCGTTTCCTGCCATCATTTCTCTGCCACCCCTTCTGGAGCTCTCTGTCTCCTGGTACCAGGAGCTTCTTGTTGCAGGGATCCTGGGTCCAAATGACATGCTCCACTCCTGGCTGTTCTTCCTTGGAGGTGGTGGGATTCTCTCTCTGCTCTGGTTCTGGCTCTCTTTTAAGACAAAACTGACCGATACCCTTTGTGGGCCACAACTACTTTATTAGCACAGTCCCGCCCAATCACTTGGTGGGAGCCACAAGACCACAGCGAGAAAGGCCGTATAAACACAATCCACCAAATTGCACCATGGAATTGAACTAGTCTTCTTTCAAGTCCCTGCCCATGGCTTGCTGGCTATGTAATGCTGGTCATGCAACTTAACCTCTCTAGCCTCATGTTTTCCATCTGAAAAATGGAGATGCTAATTGAGCCCACCTTATAGGATTATTGTGAAGACTAAATAAAGTATTTAACATAATGCCTGACACAAAACTATTAAGAAATAATAGTTATTATTACTAAATGGGAGACATTGATTGATGAACTCTAACAACTCACTTCTCACCCAACCTGTGAGAAAAAGTAAATTCTAAAATACGGCTAGTTGGTAAAAAGGGGATGGCTTCGTGGGATAAAGGGTCTTGCTGCTGCTGCATTCTAATCCTGGGAATAGTTTCAGGGGTAAGCTGCTATATATGTGTACTTTTTCCTGGAGGCCTCTCAATCTTCCTTATTTCTGAGCCACCTGATTCCTATTTTCACTGATACTTGCCTGGTTTTGGGGAAATACGTTTCCTAAATACTAAAATCTACCAGCATTTCCATATTCCTTCACTAATTGAGCTAGGGTATATTCCTGGGCAAAGGTATTACTTTAGTTTTTTTTTTTTTTTTTAAATAAGAGGTCAGAGCACATTGATTTATCCAGTGGTTAAATGAATGAGCACCTAATACGTTCCAGGTCTCTTTGCTGGAGGTTGGGACATGCATTATAATTGAATACATGTGTATACTTCCCCTAAGGCCTATATTATCATTCCCATTTAAGTTAGCAGGTAACATATGAACAATACAATAGTATTAAACTAATGGGTTCTTTTGTTGAAAGTAAGGTAAGTGAGATGTTTCCAAAAGTGTGAATCATGGAGAAAAGATAACTCTTTCCATTTTATATCACGATGGCTTCATATCTTTATCTGAGCTTTCTTAACTTTCCCTAGGCTGACAGAGCAGTAGACAATAACCAGCAAGAGCCATTTTCTAATGCTCTTTGCCTTTTATGAACAGCATCCTACCTTGCAACCATTCAGTCTTCTTGCTCTGTAGACTAGCTACCCAATGGGGCTGCCTGGTTGGGCCATTAACTCTGCTCAGTGCATGCTTTATCATTGCTAAACAGCCTTGATTCCCAATTACAGGGTAATGGCATCATTAGTTTTGGCATCATTATTTAGTCATAATGATAAGAAATGGCAAATATTGTAGAAAATTAGGGAGAATGTGTGCGCTTTAGAGTCCTGGCTTTTATGAACATATCCATATGCACCTGCGAGCTTCAGCTTATTGACAGAGACAGAATCTCTTTTTTCTAACGCTGGTTGTTACTAATACAAATCAATTGTAATTGAAGGAGAAAGAAATAGGGAATAATCTTATGTCTTGTTTTTATGTGTGTGTGTTTCTGATGACTCAAAACAGAGGCCATATCTAGGAAAGTTTTTGTTTTTTTTTACAGAGTTTCTCAACATTAAAGAAGCATATCCTAAGAAAAAAAGACCATCACTTTTCAACACATTTATTTCTCAAAAAACTCATCTTTATCTCCCATTTACTGGAGTAATACTTTCTTACACTGAATTGAAAAAAAATAATAATAACATTTTTGACATCTGGTCCTGACTCTTAGACCAACATGCAAACCCAATCTAGAAAAAAAACAGTTAAAGTTTATCTCTCTCTGCTTTGCAAGATATTTCATTTCTAGTAAGTATGTATTATGGTATTTATGGTTGGTAAATACAAAAATAAAATAATTAATTTGGCTTCACATATATATCAGCATCATAACTCTACTTTCCAGAGAACTTTTTATCCTATAGGGAGCCCTGCCCATTGGTGTGGTATATTTTAATCATTATTATCTAATATTTTTGCAACAGTTTGAAATTTCCAAAACACTTTGAAATAAGGCCTCATAGGATCCTTACAATCACAGAGGAAATGAAGCCACCTGTCTAACTTCTGTCAGATCCAGTCTTTGAACTTTAGTCTTTTTAATATCATTTCATCAGAGCTTTACCTATCTCTACGTATTTGCAATTATTAGTTTTTAATTTATAAAAAGTTTTTTGTTTCATTGTTGTTCTTCTAATTTCTTAATGCATGGGTCTTCAATTCACCTACTGAGTTTTTGTTGTTGTTGTTGTTTGTTTTATTCTATTTCTTTCCAAAATCACATACTATACTTCTACGAAGTTTCTCTGTGCTATACTTAGACATCATGGCATAGCAGCTGTCATCTTTATCTTCCTACAGTTCAATTTTGTGACTCATTTGTTCTGAATGTTCTAATTGTTCTTCGAATCTCTAGCTGTGCAGGGTGCCTTAGGTGCAGGGTTCTGTTTTTCTGACTGCTGATGCATGTACCTGCAAGTGTACAGACGTTCACTGTACCAAGAAGCAGCCCTGTGGATACATACCAGCAATCTCTCTTCCAGCCCCTCAGTACAGAAGGCTCATTCCAAATCTTATTCTGAGCCTCCATCAGGTACTGGGAGCCAGGGAGATGGAGCCACTCACATCCAGCCAATCTAGATTCTCTGTTCTGAAAATAAATGTACCCAAAATGCATCTTGAAAAGTTATTGTGGTTAATTGTATATTTTTCTCTTCTTTCTTGATTTTAGTCAATTGATATGACTGACTATAGCAATCATTGTCTTCCTTACAAATTTCTCTGAATCAATATCTCAAATACTCAAGCTTTAAATGCGTGTGTGCAGTACCTGATAGGTTTTCTGTAGGTAGTATGACTGAGTGTAGATTTTGAACTCACATTTTGCTGTTTAAAGATTTTTGTTGTTGTATTTTCACATTCTTAACTCCCTTCTTGACATTTGAAATCATTAATTATTTTCTAGATACATGAAAAATTACCGTAAATGAAGCATTGACTGAACTGCTGCTGTTAAGTTTTGTCTACATGCCATCATTTCTATTTTTGCTCTTTTAGTTAGGTTTTGGTTCAAAAGGAAAAAGAAAAAAAAGCTACTTTAACACAATCACTGCCCCTTATGCCTTATTAAAACTTCAACAAAGAATTCCCTTTAAGGAATAAAAAAATTCTAAACTCTCACTTTCTCACTTTACCTCTTTTTCTGTAAGGTTCCACAAAGCCAATTTTACTGTATGGCTTTCTTCGTTCCCAGGTATGTTGAGAAACAACTAGTTTTGTCTAAAGGATGTGGAAGTCTTTCTATATTTATGAATTTTAAGGACATTCTTCACCTTGTTGATGAATTGTAATAAATTATTGCTGACTTTTCACATAGGCATTGATAACATGAAGCCTAGAAGGTAATACCATAGGAATTGACTGTTATATCACAAAATGCCTATTTGGTTCATTGTGAGGCTTATTTAAAGACAGCTCTCCACATTGTCACTGAGTGCCTTTGAAGATTTATGAATTACAGGTCTACACCAGTGGATATCTGAGTGGTATGACAAGTTCTCTCCTGTATAATATTGGTTTCCATGCTCCATTTCTTCGTGTTTCAGTTAGAGAACCATTACAGAGCAAGGAATCACAATCATATAACCATTAGGTGTAGTGATTAACTTCGGATGAACCTGAGCTGAAATTCCAGCTCTGCTACTTACCAGCTGTGTGTGTCAAATACACAAATTGCACCCTATCTTCACAACAGGTTGTGGGGAGCTACATGAGGGAAATGCATCTAGAGCCTGGTATATATTTACCGAGCACTCAATATATAGTAAATTTTATTATTGTTGTTCTTATTGCTATGGTTATACTTTCAGTTAGGATGTTTATAGTTGTCTTTGAGGCATGATTTACATGGCCATGTTTGTCTCATAGAGAAAATTTTAAAACTTTAAAAATGTTAAAATCTTTGGAAAAGGTACATGAGCTCAAAGAGAAACTATATTTACATCAGCTTAACCTCTTCAATCTAAAATTCTCAGTGATGGTTGGGCATTTTGGTCCTTCAAAATTATTCCTCTTCCAACCTTGTTTCTCTTCTATTCTCACTAAACACTCTCACTAGCATCCACGTACTCAGTATTCTCCGAGGCAGACCTTTCATTCTTAACATGTCTGATGATTAGAAAATGCCTCCTCTCTTTGAATAATGTTCTATCTTGTTCTCCTTAATTGATTCTAGCTCTATAACTTGAAAGTGATACAAAATAAAATTAATCTCAGTTCCATATGATAAAACTTTAGATATGTTTTTGAAAACAGCTATTATATCTCTCCTTGCCTTCATGTCTTTTCTTTATAAGACATGCTTTGTAATTTAACATGTTTTTGAGTCAATTTAGCATCTTAATACCTCTTTATTGAGTGTGTTTGAGTATTTCACAGGAATGGACATAATACCCCAGGTGTCTTCAGAATGGTTCATCATAGAGTATCCTAACCAGCAGCACCATTCTTTCCTTGCCTGGACTTTTCTTGGTATAAGTTTCATTGCCAAAACATACTGCCAATCCTATTGTACCAATGGCCAATAAATACAGTTGTACTTTATTACCAATTTACCACCTTCTCAAATCTTATTCCTACCTCATTGGTCTCTTGATGATCCAACTGGTCCATAGATCTCAAGTCTGAGACTTTATAGTTATCTATTTTAGTTTTTCACTATTGCATTTGGTCAGTTGAGAATCTTCTTTTCTGGATTTTGATTCCTTTATATAAAATGTTTGCTCTGCTTATACAAATTACTAAATCTACAAGTGACATTATAAGCTAAACCTCCATGCCAATTGATACCTATTATTAACACTGCTTTCACAAAATAATCCACCTGATTGAAGAGAGATAGGGTTTAATAACAAAGTCTGTCCTCTCTGTCCCCATTTCAGCTCAAACCCTCCCCCTCTTCCATTTTAGGAGAGTTTTATCTTTGCAGATAGTACCTGATCTTTTTGTAATACAAATCAGGAAACAAGTACTGAAAGGTGGGAAGGAGGGGAAAAGAACTAGAATTGGTCTGAGGCTAAGGTGATACATAAAAAGAGGGGAGATTGAGGGGAGAAGATGTGCATATTGAAAACAGATTTTAATTATTTATGTTGCTACACTGAGTTGCTTTTATGTGATTCTTATACATACTGAGATGGTTACATTTTGTTTTCACAAAATCATTTTAAGAAACATTTTCAATTTTTTTTTTTAACTTCAACATGGAAATCTTTATTAATCAATGGGCAATACTAACTTGATCCACCTCAGATAAACTTTTTTTTTTTTTAATAATATTCTATTGTGTTTTAGGTGAAAGTTTACACAGCAAATTAGGTTTCCATTTAACAATTTTTATACAAATTGTTCCATGCTATTGGTTACAATTTTTACAATACGTTGGTACTCTCATTATTTCCATTCTATTTGTTGTTTCCATTGATCTAACTTCCCTTCCCCTCCTTGCCTTCTTATCTTTGCTTTTGGGTAAATATTGACCATTTGGTCTCGTATAATTGCTTAAGGGAGCACATTACTCATGGATGATAATGTTTATTTTATAAGTCAATCTATTATTTGACTGAAAAGTAAGCTGCAGAAATAGCTTCAAATCCAAGTTCAAATGTTATCTTAGGGCAATAGTGTCATGGCTTCCTCTAGTCTCTATCAGGCCAAAAGGTCTGGCCTTGTTTAGGAATTTGAGTTTTTTTCTACATTTTTCTCCCATTCCATCTGGGACCTTCCATTGTGTCCCTGATCAGAATGTCCAGTAGTGGTAGCCAGGACCCATCCAGCTCTTCTGGTCTCAGGTTAGAGGATTCTGTGGTTTGTGTGGGCTATTAGTTTCATGGACTAGTTTCTTCTTTGGGCATTTGATTTTCTTCATCCTCTTTTGCTCCATATGAGTAGAAACAAATAGTTGTATCTTAGATGGCCACTTGCAAGCTTTTAAAACCCCAGACACTACTCACCAAGCTCAGATGCAGAACGTTATCTTTGTGAACTATGTTACGACAATTGACTAAGTTGTTACCCTAAACTATGGTCCTAAGCCTTTTAACCCAGTAAACCAATCCCACGAGTTGTTTGGCTATATCTAGGAAGCCTCCATAACTGTGTCTCCAATGTGGCTTGTTACATATGTGGATATATATGCAGCACACAAAAATGTCCATATACATATGCCTACAGATATACCTATACATGCCAATTGACTAAGCTGTTCCCTGAGGCTCAAATGCTTTTTGAGGTTAACGAAGTCCATATCTATTATGTGTGTGGGTGTTTGTTTTAACTTTTTGTTTGTTTTGTTTTCAATTTACATGCCTCTGAACTTGCACCAAGAAATAAGCTCATACTTTTTTTGTATCAGGTGGACACTTGAGACTGTACGGGCATCTCCTGTCTGGAGGGGAGATGGGAGGGTAGAGAGGGTTAGAAACTGGCAAAACGATCACAAAAGGAGAGACTGGAAGAAGGGAGCGGGCTGACTCATTAGGGGGAGAGTAAATGGGAGTATGTATTAAGGTGTATATAAGCTTATATGTGACAGACTGACTTGATTTGTAAACTTTCACTTAAAGCACAACAAAAATTATTTAAAAAGAAAACATTCTGCATCCCACTTTGAAGTGTGGCATCTGGGGTCTTAAATGCTAACAAGCAGTCATCTAAGACGCATCAATTGGTCTCAACCCACCTGGATCAAAGGAGAATGAAGAACACCAAGGTCACACGATAACTATGAGCCCAAGAGACAGAAAGGGCCACATGAATTAGAGACTTACATCATCCTGAGACCAGAAGAACTAGATGGTGCCTGGCCACAACCGATGACTGCCCTGACAGGGAGCACAACAGAGAACCCCTGAGGGAGCAGGAGAACAGTGGGATGCAGACCCCAAATTCTCATAAAAAAAACCAGACTTAATGGTCTGACTGAGTCTAGAAGAATCCCGGGGGTCATGGTCCCCAAACCTTCTGTTGGCCCAGGACAGGAACCATTCCGGAAGACAACTCATTAGACATGGAAGGGACTGGCCAGTGGGTTGGAGAGAGATGCTGATGAAGAGTGAGCTACTTGTATCAGGTGGACACTTGAGACTGTGTTGGCATCTCCTGTCTGGAGGGGAGATGGAGGGTAGAAACTGGCAAAACGGTCACGAAAGGAGAGACTGGAAGGAGGGAGCGGGCTGACTCATTAGCGGGAGAGTAAATGGGAGTATGTAGTAAGGTGTAAAAAAGTTTATATGTGACAGACTGACTTGATTTGTAAACTTTCACTTAAAGCACAATAAGAATTATTTAAAAAAAAAGATAAGCTCAGAGTATCTGAGGAATCATGTATCACTTAGTCTGTCATTTCACCTTCAAACAAAAGTGCACCTAAACTTGCATATAAACTGCATTTTATATATTAATATCTTTGTTTTGTTTTGTTTTCTGATTTTTAAATGCAAAAATGTTTCTAAAAATTTGCAAAGAAAATTCAGAGATGTATGCACTAAAAATTAAAAATGGAGACTAGGGGCCACTTGAAAATAAAAGTGCTTCATTCATGGTTAAGTTTACACGAACTTTTTTAGCGATTTATGCTCAACAGTTAGTGTTGCTAGCAGTAAATAGGCTTAAACCCAAAACCCCTGCCATTGAGTTGATTCCGACTCATAGCGACCCTATAGGACAGAGTAGAACTGCCCCATAGAGTTTCCAAGGAGCGCCTGGTGGATTCAGACTGCTGACGTTTTGGTTAGCAGCCATAGCTCTTAACCACTATTCCACCAGGGTTTTCAAATAGGCTTAACCTACTAACCTAGTGCCAGGTTAGTCTGAAGGAGATGCAAAATTGCAGAAGTAAACCTATTTCCTTCTGTAAGATACTCAAGCTTAAATGCTGATCTAATTAAACAGACCCCACCTGTGGAGCCTCAGTCACTGCAAACCATCATGCCTATGATACAGAATGCATATACACAGAATGCATATACAGAGGCGGAATGAACTGAAAGACTGGAAATAATTGCCTGGAATTTACTTACAATGAGTTATTCAATAAATATTGATCAGCACCCCCCCTTTCATTTGCCTTTGTAAATACAGCACTAGTATCACTTTGTCCCCCTAAACACAGCATATATTAATGGAAATATGCAAGCAATATACTTTCTGTATAAGATATGTATGCATTGCATCATACTGCCAATTAAGCTGACGTTCTACTTCTTACCTGAAAACACTATGAACGACTTAGTTCCCTAAAAGATGCCATATGCTCTATTATATCTGAAACCACTGTTTTCACCTCTGGGTGTCTGTTAATGTAACCCTGGGCAATTTGCTTCATATCTCAGTGACTTCATCTCTCAAATGAGAGAACTGTCAAAATGATCTCTTCTTATCCTAATACTTCTCTGTTGCATGGTATCATAGTGGAGTATCTATACTGCTCAGAAGTTGGAAAATGACCAGAAGAGTCCAAGTATTTAAAAACGGACAGAACAAAATAAAACACTATGGTTTCACTGCCACTTCTTGAAAGTTACATCCTGTCCTTACGAACGAGAATTGATGATGTCAATCTGAACATGAAGAAAAACAGATCAGTACGATTCTCTGACATTAATTGACCTTTTAGGTATATCAGCATCATAATTTTGTTATGGGCATTTTGGAAGAATGTTAGCATAACTACTGAAGAGAAAGGGGCCTAGGGCAGGATGTGACAGAGGAAAGAAACTACTTTAATTGCAGAAAGATCAGCAGGTGCTGAGGACAAAAAACAAATTATTCCTAACATAAGCAAGATATAGTAGAAATAAATGACCCATAGGAAAATAAGAGGTACTTAGAGTAAATTGCTCAAAGACCTTACAGCCATCACAGCCAGCATAACATAATATAGGAGAAGGAGTACTGCAATAAATCTCCTCTATTAATTTTATCGCGAGGCAACTGTAAATCTTCAATTAAGCTCCTTAGGATGAAAATCATGTTTTTGAAATATTTGTATTCATCATCTTCCACACTAGAACAAAAGAAAATTTTTTTTGAATAGAAATTATGAAAAGAAAATGAGGCAGAGTGCCGGTCATTCCAAATGATCATGGGCATGTTAGGTTTATTTATAATATAAGCTAAAGCTGATATAGAACAAAATTCCAAATGAGCAATGCCTTTGAAATGCCATTATATTTGCACCTCCACTTCTTTACACTCTTGCTGTGCCAGTATTTTCATGACACTCACAACACTACATGGATTCCTTTATTCAACTGAAGCTCCACTTTCCCTTTGCTTCCAAACTTTACAATATTGCCCATATAGTTTCATGTTTAACCTCTATGGCCATAAATGTAAGATTCATTCAACAAATATTTTTTAGCCCGTTCAGGACCCAATTATTTTCTGCTTTGAATTTTTTTGTTGATACCATGTATTTTCATTAACCAACTATTGTTAGCTGGGCAAAGCTCCAGGGCCTAGACATAACAGAACAACAACAACAAAAAGCCCATGATCTCAAGCAGTTTACAGAATTTATGGAAACTTGTAGACTACAGGGGGAGAGAGTGGAGGCTCTATGGTAGAATTTTCACCTTCCATGCAGGAGACCTGGGTTTAATTCCCAACAATGCACCTCATGCACAACCACCACCGGTCTGTCAGTGGAGACCTGAGTGTTGCTGTCATGCTGAATGGGTTTCAGCAAAGCTTCCAGACTAAGACAGACTAGGAGGAAAGGCCTGGCAATGAAAACACCCTATGGATCACAAAATCCAGTCAATGAAAACACCCTACGGATCACAATGGTCTAATCCCCAACCAATCATGAGCATGGTGCAGAATCAAGCAATGTTTCATTTATCTTCCATTCCATTGTGCAAGGGGTTCCTATGAGTTGAGAGCTAACTCCACAGCAGCTAATAACAGCAATAGATGATAGAACTATAGAAAATATGCAAATAACATCAGAGATATATCAAAAGGCAATAGTGCTATGAAGAAACATGAAGCAGGGTAAGAGCAATATAGAATAATGGTATGGGTGATGTTCTTTAATGTAGAGTCTTACGGTATTTTAGCACGGACCTCAATGAAGAGAGCAGGCCAGGCTATCTATAGAAAAGAATAATCAAGCCAAGTAGATAGTAGTTTCAAAGGTTTTGAATGTCATGGAACAAGGAGGCTACAAAGAGTGGGTAAATGGAGAATGGTACAATGCAAGACTGGAGAAGTAGCCAAGGCTAGATCATACAGAATCTTGTAGTCTATGGTAATAAGTTTGAAAAGTCTGAATGAAGCCACCAGAGAGTTTTGGACAGAATATTGACATAATCTGATAACATAAAGATCTCTTTAACTTGTGTAAAAGGAATGGAGTGTGGGGAACCAGGGTAGAAACAGGGTGCTCAATTAGGAGACTACTACAGTGGTCCAGCAAGAAACGACTGGGGGAAAGGAAGAACCAAAAATTATATATATATATATATATTAAAAAATAATGGGGATGTGATATTAAAATAAAACAACCAAGGATAACTTCAGATAACTTCCCTGAGTACCTGGAAGCTTGAAGTTGCCATTTCTTGAATTTGCATTTTTTTTTTTTTTTATGGAGCCCTGGTGGAGTCCTGGTGGTGCAG
The DNA here is from genome assembly GCF_030014295.1 of Loxodonta africana. Classification (NCBI taxonomy): domain Eukaryota; kingdom Metazoa; phylum Chordata; class Mammalia; order Proboscidea; family Elephantidae; genus Loxodonta; species Loxodonta africana. Next base: position 51,738,969 of record NC_087363.1, on the reverse strand, counting down.
TGGTTAAGAGCTCAGCTGCTAACCAAAAGGCTGACAGTTCAAATCCACCAGCCACTCCTTGGAAACCTTATGGGACACTTCTACTCTGTCCTATAGGGTCACTATGAGTTGGAATCCACTTGATGGTACTGGGTTTTTAACGTAGTCACTGAGCAAATATAATCAGGGATGTGCTAAGTAGAGAAAATCATGCCTCTGGCCAGCTTTGGAAACCCTGGTGGCGTAGTGGTTAAGTGCTACAGCTGCTAATCGTAAGGGTCAGCAGTTCGAATCTTCTTCTGCTATTTTTTTACTTATTTTGCTCCAACCAAACTAGTTTTTTTGCTGTTACTTGAATGCAATGAACATTTTCCCTCCTTGAAGCCTTTACATTTGTTCAACTTGGGACACATCATGCTCAGGACGCCTACTAGACATCCACATAGAGATGTTGTATGGGTGGCTGGATATACAGTAAAACCTGTGAAAGCCAGAACCTGTGTAAGGCGGAACCTACCAGAGAAGGAAAACTCAAATATTTTCCACTAAAACAAGTGATAGAAAAGTGGTAAGACTGCACTCTGTCAAAGGTGGAGAACTTGCAAGTCCTAGAAAAACAAAGCAGTCACATCAAGTTCCAGCTTTCACAAGTTTCCGTGTACTAGACAAGGTTCAGGGGAGAGGTCTCGATTGCAGGACCACATTTAGGAGGAAACAGATAATGAGACTACAAATAAAGAGCCAGAAACATAGGAGGAAAATAAAGGAAGAGCTGTGACCAGGAAGCCAACGAAGAGTTTCTAAGAAGGAGGTCATATGAACTTTGCGTCAGAGTCTTCTAATCTAGCAGATAATGACTGAGAATTTGCCATGAATTTGACAACAATTTCATTTGCTCATTTGCCTGGTTTATTTTTTAAGCAACACCACCAGCAACTCTGCCATTTTGTAAGACTTGGGCAAAATGTCACCTTCCCCCTGAAGGCTTCTACAAAAAAAATCTACAATTTTTGTTTTACTCCTCTGCCTCCAAAAGACAGACTAGAATTCTTTGACATCAGTGACTTAGATATTTTCTTACCTAAAATTAAAAAAAAAAAAAATCATATTGCTCCTACATCATAGAAAACGTGGTATATTTCAAGTGTTCAGTAAACCTGATTTTAGGAAAAAGGAGGAAAGTAGGGAACGAAGTAAAAAAGGAAGAAAGTTTCTAAAAGTTTCTAAACTATTCAAGTCTAGAAGAGAACATTTTCTAGATCCTAACCTTTTAAGATATTGCTAGATGAGTCCTTAATTTATAAAATTAATTTCTTCTAAGACATTAATGTCCGATATTGGTTCATTATGTTTTTCTTGCCCCAAAAACATGATTTTAATTGGACATTCCTGGATATAATAAGGTTTTTGTTTTGTTTCGTTGTTGTTGTTTTAACATAAAGGACTAAATCTGTAATGATAACTTGGAGCATCTTGGTAAGCTAGAAAGACCTTCCTTTCCACCTCTTATTCTTCATGAAAGTGGCCACTCATTTTTCTCTACACATTCTTGTAAAAATATGATATGAAGATCTATTGTATGATTTCTGCAGTCCCTGAGTGGCTCAAAAGGTTAAGCACTCAACTACTAACGGAAAGACTGATGGTTCAAAACCACCCAGAAGTACCTCAGAAGACAGGTCTGACAATCTGTTTCCAAAAGGCCACAGCCTTGAAAATCCTATGGAACATGGTTTTACTGTACAGACATGGGGTTACCATGATACAGAGTTGACTCAAGGGCAACTGATTTGTTTTGGTTTTTGTTTGTGGTAATTTCTAAACCATACTTGATTGCTGTCTGCCTTAATTTGAATACTGCTGAAAAAATATTACAAAATATTACAAAACAAGAGTAAGATGGTGATATGCTATTAGGGCACTAAATATGAGTGTTAAACAAAGCTAAGTTTAGTGTTTTATAATGACTTTACAAAGACTAAATATAAATAAGATATCCTGACTTTTAAAACCCAGTTCAAGAGGCCCATTCTGACCCAAAATCTATCAGTTGAATCTTGTTTTACTGGTCTAGGGAGTACTTTAAAAAATAAATTTGGATTCCAGAAGTTACCATTTGAGGAGCTTCATTCACCTTCTAAATGTGAGGAAATTAACCCACAATGGTGTTTTTCACACCACCAAATCATCTTGTCAGGAAGCCTCATATTACCCAGAACCTCTAACATGAAAAAGAAAAAGATATTTTGAAATATTCTCCTGTCTGTAATATGAGGTAATTATATGCACAGCCTTTGAATGAGTAACTTATGAAGACTAAGCATCAAACTGATCATGTACAATACAGTTTCCTTGGTTATATGCTGCTTCTACCCACACCGTCTAAAACCTAGGTAAAGCCCAGTGATGTCTGCTATCCATTGGAGTAAATGATGATACACGGGAGTTGTCCTATGATACTTCTTATTTCAGGAATATAAATAATCCAAGTAGAAAAAAGGCAGAAATGTGAGAAAGGTTATGATGTTTTGAAGACTTGACATAGAGCACAGGATGATGTGCTGTGAAGTGGTAGTGAAGGGAAAGTAATTGATGCAGGACTAGAAAGGTAGGTTGGGACCACCATGGAAAGGATCATGCACACTCTACTAAGAATTCTGAATGTGAGCCCATAAACCAAGGATGGCAAGCAGATCTCATCTCCTTTACCAACTCTGGTTGGTAGTAATCACCTAGTATTCTCTGTTGAGAATATCCAACACACTGGGCTTGGGAGTAAAAACTGTTGGTATTAATTAGCAAAATCTGTTGGCCAATGAATGGCTTTATATCTGTTTGTATTTGCCAAACTCACAATACATAATAATAGCTATCAAACTTTTTATAAGTCAGAAAGTGAAAAATCAAGGGTATGTTCTTTGCAAAGACAACTTAAGGAAATAAATATGGCGAGTGGAAGAGGCAGATACTGGAAATGAATAGGGAAGGTCAGGGTGTATAGTAAGTCAGTTTAGAGATGAAGAGACCAAAAATGAAATCAATGGCAGGGGAAAGGAATTTTAGGAATTGAATAAATTATAACAAAGCTTCATTCAAGTGATACGTGACTAGGTCAGATGGTATTAATCTATTAGATTCTACTGGAGAAAAAGTCTAATGGTTTTAAAATATCTATTGACTCCCTAAGGCCCTCAGAACAGTGGTTCTCGAATGAAGAATCTGTAGTACAAAGAGAAGCCCTGGTGGCGTAGTGCTTAAGAGCTCGGCCACTAATGAAAAAAGACGGCAGTTCAAATCCACTCCTTAGAAACTCCATGGGCCAGTTTTACACTGTCCTATAGTTTTTTTTATAGGGTCACTAGAGTTGGAAACTAACAATAACCACAGTAACAAAAAACCGGTGAGGATCAAAATAAAAATTTAGGTAATGACAGCACAGTAATTAAAACAAATGATGGACAAAGATTAAAATATGAATAATAACAACTGAAAATCACGATAGTTCAAAATGACAATGATAATAAAGCCATCTAATAAAAACTGTCGAAATTCCAGTTACATGAACATGTGTTTGCAATACTGCAAAGAAGATGTGGCAATATGACTTCAAAGTGGCAATATGACTTCAAAAAGAAGACTGAAACAAGTTCTCAGTAAACTCTAGTGATTATCTATCAATATATTTTAATAATTCTGCTAATTCCCTCAAGAGGTTACCAGAAACTAGCCCTAAGCCATTCGTAATTATATAATAGCAAAAATAACAAGAAGAATCATATATTGAAAAAATATTACGTTTCAGACACTGGATTATAAACACTACATATTTAATACCTCATTTAATCCTCGAAATACCTCTACGAGATAGGTACTATTTTCTTTCTCATTTCACAGAAAAGGAAATCAAGGTATGGAGAAATTGAATATCTCTTCCAATGTCACATGTACAGTAAGTGTTGCTAATAACATTATTCAAACCCAGCATTCTCATTGATGGCAGCCTTCCCTATTAATCTTCTCTGTTAATCAATAACCCATTTTGCATCCTGTGTCCACTGTTTTTTATTAATCATTTTATGAATCGGCTTGGGATCTATCAAGTGAAGTTCCTACTTTAGAAAACACGGTTTTAAAGTCCCGTTTACATTTCTGCCATGATGTCTCATAAAATCTGTTCAATGGCCTTGAGTTCTTATCAAGATTCACACCCTTGTCTCTGAGAGCATCCTCACTGAATTTTTCCTGACAAACTATGATCTATGAATGATCTAAAATATGTATATGAACCCCTGATAAAACCAGTTAAAAAATTCTTGATGAAACTCAGTTGCCATCCAGTCCATTCCAACTCACGGTGACTCCATGTATGTCAGAATACAACTGTGTTTCATAGGGTTTTCAATGGCTGATTATTCATAAGCAGGCCACAAAGCCCTTTTTATGAGGTGCCTCTTAATGGACTCAAACCCCCAACCTTTTGGTTAGCAGCCAAAGGTTTGGACCACCTAACATACATTTAATTTTCCAACAGACTTACTTTTGAAGTTCTTTTTAATGTGTGCACCTAGACATCATCATTTTACTGTAATTTTTTTTCAAATTTTTGCAGCTGATCTAGCAGATAGAACCCATCCAAAGGAATAAATGCAGCCATATTTATATCTGTATGATAATTACTTTCATAATTTCCAGTAGGAAACAGAGTTGCTATTTACTGGTCTCTAGTACTTAAACATTTAAAAGGAACCTACTGCTATATTTATCATCCTTTACAGGAAATGCAAGCTCTTCAAGGCAGACAATGAACAGATAGGTTCACAAAAGACACTGCAAATTTAATAAGCTGTGCTATGTTCTGCTGATACCGATTTACTATTCATGCAAATGGATTCGGGTGGCTTCTCTTTTTACATTTTGTAAAAAGAATTTCAAAAGAATGAATGAGGAAAAAACAGTGTGAAATCCATGTCTGAAGAAATTAGATTTTTTAATTAATGTTTAAGCCTCTTTGAGTACTATCTTGATAAGAATCACAACTTCCTTAGGTGCTTTGGAGAATAACCGCCTTTGTACTTGAGTCAGAGAAACACATGTGTATGAGTAGGTAGCTGTACATTGATGAAAACAATAGCTATAACTTGAGCATATATAGCCCGTGGCTGTTGAGTTAATTCTGACTCATGGCAACCAAATACGTGACAGGGTAGAACTGCTCCACAGGGTTTTCTGGCTATAATCTTTGTGAAAGCAGGTCACCAGGACTTGCTTGCACAGTGCCACTAGGTGGCTTTGAATCACCAAACTTTAAGTTAGCAGTCAAGTGCAAACCATTTGCGCCACCCAGGGACCTTGAGTATATACATATATATATATATATATGTGTGTATATATATGTATGTATATACACATACACTCTGGGTATACGTACATGCCTTTATATATAACCACGCCTTTGTATATACTCAGAAACCCTGGTGGCACAGTCGTTCAGCGCCACCACTGCTAACCAAAGGGCTAGCATTCAAAACCCCCAGGCGCTCCTTGGAAACCCTACGGGGCAGTTCTAATCTGTCCTATAGGGTCGCTATGAGTTGGAATCGACTCGATGGCACTGGGTTTGGGTTTGGGTTTGGTTATATATACTCATGCCATTATATATACGCCTGTGTGTGTGAATGTGTATGCCTTCTTCTCCCAAAAAGAGCAGAAAACACCCCACCTACACATAAATCTATAATTAATTGATTCAGCCTCATGTGCACTGAGTCAGTCTTTCAGTGCTTATATAACTACTTGGTTTTTTTTTTTTTTTTTTTTTTATGGAAGTAGGAAATTTAAATGAATTTCCAGAAGAGAAACTTGGCTACAGTATGTCAGTAAACAATTCACAGCATTCATATTTCTTTTCTAAAATTTTTAACACTCTGAAATTTATTTTCTGTTAAATATTTCTTTTTGCACAGACTCTGACAGTTTTACCAGCAAGATCCCAGAACCTCTCCAACTCACATTCTCTTTCTGTCTCATTCATATCATGTATTCCTTATTATTTATGTATAAACCCTGACAGATACTTCTGATGGAACACTTTCTTTAAATTTATTTTCTTAGTAGCTCTTTTCATTTTAAACACTCATTATTACAACTATTTTCTTTCTTTTTTATTTATTAAAAACACATCCTTTCTGAAATAATAGTACCAAAAAGAAATCGGTTGTCACTTCAAATTGCCCTAAAATTGATTGATTAAATTATTAACATTAATAAGAGAATCATGATGCAAAGATTTTAAATTTTATAATCTAATCTGTCAGTCATATTTTATTTTCTAAATGATGTTTCATGGTTCACTCTTTAACACTTTTGGATTTTTTGTGTGTGACCAGCATGAGGTACAAATAAGGACCATATTCATCAATATGACCAAAACGATACTTCTAGGTACAACAATTTTTTCATGGTTCTGTGTTTTAATCAAATATTAAATAATAAAATAAGAGTTTATAAATTAGCATTAGAAATTATATAACAATTTTTAAACACATACTACTATTATTGTGGAAAACCTGGTGGTGTAGTGGTTAGGTGCTATGGCTGCTAACCAAAAGGTCAGCAGTTCAAACACACCAGGTGCTCTTTGGGAACTCTATGGAACAGTTCTCCTCTGTCCTACAGTGTCACTATGAGTTGGAATCTACTCAACAGCAATGGGTTTTAATGGTTTTGAAGAAAAAAATTGCTTAAAAGGAAGAAAAACTACCCAAAATGCCTCTGAATAAGTTTTAGAAATAAAGTTTGATGTGATGGACAGAACCAGCCTGTGATGTCTATTTACTCTATGGGTGACACATGGCTGAATCCCCAATACATGTTCAGAAAAACGTACCCCTTCCTGGTGTAACAAAAAAGGCAATGTGTAATTATCGTAATTACCAGCTCTTTAAACTGATTATTTTGATTTTGTTTATCTGGTACTTTTATCAACTGGACTGCTTTAGGAAAACAGGTCTTCTGCAGATGGATTTAAAAACGTGGCAGCTCCTATTGTTAGTAAAGAGGGGTATTCAGTGAGTGGCAAAAAACTAAGTACTTTGTTTGGAAAAAATACTTGTTTTGCTTGCTCCAGTGTGTTTGTGATTTTATTTCCACTCAAAGAGAGATTGTTTTAGCATATTGAATTCAGGGTTACTTAATTTATATCTTCCCCATGAACTGCTGACAAAACTTACACGTTTGGCCCACCGAGAGACCTTTACAATGACAGAAGCCAATAAGTACAATCTCATAGAGTCATGGAATTTGTGACCTGTACAGAAACTTAGAGATTATTTACCAAAGGCCTATTAATGCTTTGAAAAAATTCCCAAAGCCACACACCAAATAACTGGCCAGTTCAATACTTTGACTCAGATTTCCTGATTCCCAGCATTCATTCCACAACCCTACAGCAGTCGTCTCTTGTATTTGAAATGGTTCATTCAGGAAAAAATGATGTTCAAAAATGAAGATAAATCTTGAAATAGAAATCCTTGGTTTTAGTGAGCAATCATGGCAAAAGAGTAGATTTTCTTTATTTTTAACCTTTGAGGCCTTTTGCAGTTACTGACTATGACTCTGTTTACACTAGATGGGATGGGGCAGGAGAGAGGACTGAGTTTGGAGACATCTGCTTCAGAAATAAACCTCCTGTTTAAAATTAGTGGATAGCAGGAGGATTTTGCTATAAAGCAACTCTGACATAAAGCTCTTAAGCAGTGAGTAATAACACTCTTTAATAACATGAGTTTCTCATTATTGCCATCACTGATGGTGTACAAATCACACTGTTGAGGTATGAGTTATTTTATGGTCGGACTTTCAATTTCCCACTATTTGTTCCCCAAAGAGAAATGTTTCACCCCTCCGACAAAAATGCTGCATGGATCAATGATAAATCAATGATAAAGAAGATCAATGTAAAGTATTTCCCGTAGTATAAAAGAAATATGCCCTACAGATAGGTATTGTTATTTGTAAGGCTGATCCTGCATTAATATAAGTTATTCTCTGAAAGATAGTTAAGTGTTCCCAAAACAGGCATGAGTCATTCAGACATTTCCATATTAGATAATCCCACTTCCCTTCTTTGATGATGGAGAATAGATAGAAGAAGCTTAACTCAGTCATAACTGGTGTCAGTGTAATGGAGAATGCCATCTCTCCCCAGAGCAACAGAGAAAGCTGCCTTCTGACTGGCTCGTAATCATGGCGACCTGATGTACAACTGAATGAAACTCTGCCTGGTCCTGCATCATCACCATGTTTGCCGGCATGTTCGAGTCCTTCACTGTGGCTATTGTGCCAATCCATCTCACCAAGGGTTTCCCTTACCCTCCTGGCCCTCTGCTTCACCAAACATGATATCCAACAATATTCTGTTGTGATCCATAGGGTTTCCATTGGCTAATTCTCAGAAGTAGATCATCTGTCCTTTCTTCCTAGTCTTTCTTAGTCTGGAAGCTCTGTTGAAGCCTCTCTACCATGGATGACCCTGCTGATATCTGAAATACTGGTGGCATAGCTTTCAGCATCACAACAACTGGCAAGCCACCACAGTACCACAGACTGACAGATGGTTGGTGGCCAAAGCAATAGTGGATATATTTTCTCTTATTATAATGATATTGAGAGTCAACCTTTGTGAAACCTCCTTACCACGGAAAAACACAACCCCAGAGATGGTGGAAACCTACCCAGAGGAATTCCCAAATGTATCTGTTGCTTCCTCAGAATTCCTTCTGACTCTGAGGAGGTGTGAATTGTCTTCCCTCTTTGGGGATGTAAGAGTCTTGTAGCCCTGTGTCATCACTCTTGAAAAAGTAAAGAAAGCTGACAGGAATGTGGAGACAAGTGTGAGTTCAGGTGGTTTTCATTTCTTTTTTGTTTTTCTTTCTCTCTTTCAAAAACCAATAGCGTTGAGTAAATCCCATCTCTCATTTATTTTTTATTGTAATCTAAAGTAATGCTGCTTTGAGGAAAAAAAATGGAAATCTTTTAATATTCCCACAGGAAGTGTTTACATTTCTGAAGGACTGTTTTACTTCACCAGGCTTATTTAGTTTCCGTTTAATTTGTACAGGGATAAAACAAGTTTCAAGAGTGTCACTGAGACAATTATATGAACATCTAAAAAACAAAACAAGAGTCTAACCTACCTCAGAGGGAAACAGAGATTGTGTATTGAATTTGTACAAAGAAATCCCCCTTCTTAACTAGGATTGTCACATGATTTCCAAACTAAGGAAGAGAATAAAATAGCATTAAGATGGAAATAGAAGCCATTTGGTTATGAAGTATAATTCTGAAAGAATATGACTGATGTTTTCCAATCCCTATGAATGATTTTAAAAATGCTTAAGGGACGTGAATTTGATATTGGAAGGCTTGGTGATGTTAAAGTCTGTTAACGTCTGGAAGCAGTTATGGATGATAAATATGATATCTCCTCCTCCAAAAACAGCTCAGGTGATGGTAACAGTGTTTTTCAAAAAAACAGGTAAATTAGAAAACCTTCCTGTGTACTTATTTGATGTATAGCTAGGGTTATTCTGGAGATCTAGAAATTGGCAGAGGTGAAGAGTGTGGTCAAAGCAAATTTTGATTCTGTCCAGACATGGTGGACTATATAATTTTTTGTTGTACATAAGGGGACAGGGTGGACCCGGAATGCTTGTGAGCTGGTGTCTCTCCAGCTGAGTGGTGCAGTGTGGGCCACTGGGAGGAGATGGTGACAGTGCTTGGGGCTAGGTAGGAAGGAGAAAGAGAAGGAAGAAAGGGAAAGAGAAATTGCATGGTGAGAGGTGAGAGCTGGCTGGTGGGGGCAGGGTGGACCTGGGGCTGTAGCAAGCCAGCGTCTCTCCAGCTGAGTAGTATGGCATGGCCTGTTGGGAAATGGCAGAGGTGGTATGTGGGGAAGAAGGATGAGGGGTAGAAAAAGTGTGTTCCTCTGGTTACAGGGTCCTTTGTTTCCTGTTAGGAGCTCTGTGAAGTTGCCTTCCTACACTCCTTTCTCGGGTCGGTTGCTAGCTTTGTTCCAAGACGGTGATACTGTGCTGCATTCACTGGCAGGGAACCTCCACTCCATAGCTCTCCAAGGTCTCTGTTCTCTGTCAGTTTCTGCTTCCATTCAGCGATTGATCTAGTTCTTTATCCTTTCATTTGATGCTTAGGGTTCCAGGATTGGTGTTTGTATCTGTTTTATTTAGTTTTTCTGGTCTTTGCTGCAGAGGGCTGGCATAATTTGTCTGTCTATAGTGCTATGTTGGCTCTGGCTTAGCAATGTGCTCTTGAAAATAACATCTGCCCATCATCAGGTGGTTTTGAGCAACAAAACTAGATGAAAACTGTATAGAAGTCTATATAAAATATAGCATCATTATATTAAAACTATTACCAGCAATAATAACAAATTTTATATTTATATTTCCTATGTACAACAAAGGTGCTGCACCTTTTTTTTTTCCTCTCTCCCTCTCCCTTTCTTCCTTTTCTTTCTCCCTCCCACCTAGCCCTGTGCAACACCTCTGCCTCTTCCCAGGGCCATGCTGTGCTGCTTGGCTAGAGAGACAAAGGCTCACCACCACGCTGGATCTGTCCTGCCCTCACTGCCAGCTCCCGCCATGCCATTATTATTTATTTTATTATTATTATTTTCTTTCTTCCTCCCTCCCACCTAGCCTCATGCACTCCATCTGTCCCTTCCTGACAGGCTGTGCTGTCCCACTCACCTGAAGAGGCACCAGCTCACTGCCATTCCAGATCCTCCCTTCCTCCACTCTCCGGCTCCCACTGAGCCATTTTTCTTTTTCCATCTCCTCTTCTTCCTTCTCTTTCTCCCTCCCACCTAGCTGCAAGCACCCCTCTGCCCCCTCCTGACAGGCCACACTGCTCAGCTGGAGAGGCACTGGCTTTTTTTTTTTTAAAAAACAATTGGGCATTTTGTTTGCAATATTCAAATTTATGTATCTTATGAAACAGCAATTCTACTTCTAGAAGTTAGTCTATGAATGCAATGCATGGTTGTGTCAAGTTAAAAGTAATGACACAGTTTACTGAGAATTAGATAAAATGGTAAGAAACTTTAAATAACGTAAATGTCCATCAGTAGGAAATTCGTTTTCTAATAGACAGTGCATCCATAACACGAAATATTATGCAGCTTTATTTTCTTAAACCCATGAAAATAAAAAAAAAGTGAAAGCAATAGCTTTCTATTAATTTTACTAAAGCATGTATACACCATATCTTAGAAAAATAAATTTCACATTAATGATAGTAAGAAAAATATACAAAACTTGGTATGGGGGAAGCAAAGGACAACACTAAGTTCTTTCCATTGCACATTAAGACATATCCTTTTAAGGCCACCCAAGATTTATCTGTCACTCTAGGTTCTGGGACTTTATTTGCACAGTAGGTTAGGGTGCAAAAATTTATTGTTCTGTACAACTCTTTAGGCATTATGATTTTACCACAAAGTTATGTTTAGTTTTCCTTTTGGCCTTGTAAGCATTAACCTTTTGTATTTCCACATTCATTTTTTTCTTCCACAGACTACAAAAATTGCATTTCTCAAATTCTCTTTTGAACTTGCTTTGTTATCCTGATGATTCCCTCACTAATGAGCTAAGTAAAACAAGCCTCTAATGAGAACCACGATTGGCAACTATGATTCATAGCCATCACTGCCAATTGTACCTACTCTAGAAATGGTTGTAAATGATTCAAAACAACCTTCATTTGAAACAAATGAAGGTTGCAATTGCAAGCAAACTTCTGTGTGTACCATCTCATAACACGAAAAGTTCAGGTATGGTAAGACACTGTATTAGAAAAAAAAAAAAACCCATCTCAGAAGCAGTATAGTCGTAATCTGAATGTTGTATAACATTTTCAGTGGAAGAAAATGAACAGAATACTCCTTCTCAGTCTCTACAATGAAAGAGGGCCAAGATGCATTGTTATATAGGAAATACAATTTCAAATGATGTTTTTACAGTGATCTAAATCTGGGAATATGTATACAGGAATAAGTCTAGAAAGTATACACTACCTCATACATGAACACACACTTGTATACCCAATCCTAAAAAATATATACCAAGCTATTATAACAGTTACAGTGCCATTAGTTACTTTTATGTGTGGCCTTTCTAAGCCATGGTTTTGTAACTTCCACCCAAGTGAGTGGGAACAACTGTGCAATAGGGTAATTGTGGCCTACCAAGGGGATTAGCCAGTTTTGCCTTAAAAGACAGCCAATACCAGAGCAGAGAGGAGGATCCTACCACCTCCAAGGAAGAACAGCCAGAAGCAGAAAGTATGTCTTTTGGACCCAGGATCCCTGTGCTGAGAAGCTTCTGGAAGCAGGAGACAGACAGAGAACAAGCTGTAAACCTGAAGATGGTGAGAAGCAGTGGCAGGAGAGACCCAGCAGCAGAGACCTGGCAGCAGAAGCCAGCACGGTGGGCTTCCCAGACCACGGAGAGAGAAAGCTGAGTGCCTTTAGGGAGAGGCCCAGGAGAGACATGCCTTCGAGCACATTTGGGAAGAGGCTGTCCTGATGAATGGACTGTATCCTGAGTGTTCCTGAACCTGAATAATTGTAACTGCTATTTCCCTAATAAACCCATAATTATGAGTATGGTCTGTGAGCTCTGTGTGGCCATTGCAATGAATTATTGAACCTAACAGAGAAGTAGACACTGCCATGAGAGGGGTGGTTGGTGTCAGAATTGGTAAAGACGGCAGAGAGAGGAGGTGGGCCTGACCCCCGCCTCACAGGAATCAGCCTTGGGCCGTTACTCTTGATTCTCCTTCCCCCTTGTGAAGTTAGAGGAGGTCAGACACTGCCCCCACACCATTTTTACAATTATTTATGGGATCCAGGATTAAATGAGTTTTGTATTGTCTGGTTTTGTTTTTTATGTTTTGTATTATGCTTGTTTGTAAGATATAAATTCTTTATGGGGTGGGGAAAAAAATATATTTAAAATAAAAGCAGGGAGAAGCTTAAGAAACTACTTGTGAGAAACAGTAGGTAGTAAGAGAAGTTTGACTACTGTTCTTTTTCTTCCCATTATCTCCAGTCTGTTGCCCTAGTGAGGACAGTATTTTTTTTTTTTTTTAATGTAATGATACAGCATATTCTTAGCAACGATTATTTAATTTCTATAAGCAATTTGTGGATTTTGTACTTTAAAGCTCAGTGGCATACAAATAAAATAATTAAGTGTAAAGAAATTCACCCAATTTTCACGTACAGCTTTGGACAATAAGAATATTATTTATTGCTTGTGTATTACTTTTGGACTGTAATATTTGTTGAGAATATGTAAAATATCACAGGGTTTATTTTTATCTTGGAAATAAGGTTTAATTTTTGCTGCTTAGTTCATAAAATATTCTTGTGTTTTTTTCCTTTTTTTTAGTTGACATCAAGTCAATTCTGACTGAAGGCAACCTCCCGTGTGTCAGAGTAGAACTGTGCTCCACAGAGTTTTAATATAGATTAATAAATATCTGATGAGGGTTAGTAGCCATCAGACCAAAGACAGATCTCATTTATGGAAAGAAAACTAAATACTGACTCTTAGCTGTAGCTGATGGTTTTACTCGTCACTCGTTCTATCTGCACAATCATATGCTAATACAGCTCATGGCTGTTAATATTTTGGAGATATAAATGTAGTGCCATTTGCCTAAAAATCTTGGTTTAAACGGTAAATTAGAGCCAGTAGAGTGTTCATTATGACAAAAGAATGGACTTTGGCAGTTTAAGTAGAGCTGTGGCTATTTTTTCATTGAGGATCTCTTATCTGAAGTGTCACATTGATTTCTAAGAGGAGGTGAGATGCATGATCAAATATTTTGCTATTGTACAAAGTGACAAAATGATTCTCAGTCACTAAGTATGAAATAGTCTTTTGCTTTCAGAGTTTATGAAAATTATATGTGAGCATAGAAAAACACAATATATATACAGTAAATCCAAGAGCAAACATTTCTATTTATTTCTCTAAAAAGCCTCACAGTCACGGTTGAAAAAATACTACAAGCATCCTGCAATTATCTGTAAATTATTGTGACCAGAAGCAATGGCTTTTAAAAATGATTCCTAAAATATCTGATTCCTGAAGACCTCAGTAGTAGTGGGCAGCATGTGGGAATTTAGGAGTAAAGAAATTATATTTTTTTCTGTGAAAGCCCCGGAGTTGTCTCCTTAATGAGATCACAAGGGATCCATGAGTTGCCCTTGATTCTTGCACCTCTTTCCACATGTTCTCTGTATTGTCCCTTTGGAACCAGAACTCACCGCGCTGAGCAAACTGCCTCCTGGCAAGTATACATGCGACCGACATACCCCTACCTTATATGTGAGCCTGGACCATTTGAAATACTGGAAGCTTTTTTGTTTTGTTTTGTTTACTGAAAGACTTTTTTTTTTTTTTAGTTTGGTTGATTGTGAAGATTGATTTGAGACTTGAACAAAGTGACTCTATTTTTCACTCTGTAAGAAACTGTTCTCTAGACTTTGACTTCAAAGATATGTAATATAAATGAGTCATTACTAGATTTAGTTCTGGTGATCACATCACAATATTTGACTGTCTGCTTCTCCTCTGATGAATAGATCTAGAGAACCTACAAATCTAAATCAACTTCATTAATCTAATTAAACTATTATAAAAAATGTAACCTTAAACGTACTATCCATTCTTTCACTTTAACGTTGTGCACATGCTCTGTACCAGGTACCAGGGAATCCAAACTTGAACAAGACTCTCAAGAGATGTAGTAGTCACTGCTGTTGGTGCTGTGCCTATATTTTCTCCACACTCATTATCCTTAAGCATACTGACACAAGCACCTCCAATTTTTTTTTTTTTTCTTTTTGAGAAATTTCTCTGGCCTCTGTAAACCACCCGGTCCATGTACCATATGGAATCAGTTCTCAACCAGTGAGATGAGATTTGATGCATAAATATTCCAGCTCTCTCACCACAGTGTGAGGCATGACTACTCCGTCCACCAGAGTTCCACATTGGAATTGCGCATGACAGTAGCCTGCTCAATGATGTACTTGAATTAGCCTCCTTCGTTTGCTTCTATACTTCCTTCTTGGTCCCAGGATAATCTCCAAAATAATACCTGAATTCAAATCCTTGTCCAGGATCTGGTTTTTGGAGCACCCAAACTAAGATAGGTGGTTTCTTGAATCTTCGACCTGTCACCTGAGCTATGGATTCCACAACCCAAGAGTGCCAGAATTTCTGCCTGTATTTGACCTACAATCACATGAACCAATTCTTCAAAATTCTCTCTCTCTTACTGGTTCTGTTTCTCTGGCAACCCCTGATTAAAACAGGCAACATATATTAATTGACTTTTTTCCTACTCAATAAATGTATCTTAAACCTATTTTTATGTCGGTCTGTGAGGATTTGTCATTCCCTTTAAAAGCTTGCTTCAGATTCTGTCCAAAATGCAGAGTGAGGATCTGAGATATAATTTTGGAAAAGCCAACAGGTTTTCTGATGGATTTGTGGGGATAGAAAGAAATGCTAAAGAATCACAGATTATTGCCAAAATTTGTAGTTCCAGTGGTACCTGAGGTTCCCTTCAAGCTGCCAGCAAAAATACGAGAGTAGAAAAAACAAAAGGAAAAAATAGAATATATAATAGAGACAGTATAGCTCCATCACCAAATTAAATACACAGTGTATCCACATCCTTTCCAATTTTAGTACCTTATGAATAGTAGATTTCACATTTTTAGGGATTGAAGATAAGAACTTTGTCCCCCAAGGAGCTTAGACATGTCAATAGGTAAAACAGATACATATATAGTTAAAATTTGTTGAAAGCTTACAATAGGCTCAGCTATCTTTTCAATTCATCATAAAATTATATGAAATATAACTAAAAATCCTGAGGAAATTAAAGAATGCTGATTAATCTACCAAAGAAATTCTAGTGTGCGATAATTAATACAATAGTGGGATTAATAAAGTATTATGTATGAGGACACAAAGGGTAAAGCTATGAATTCTGACTGGGAAGAGACAGAAAGTTTACATCTAAACTTTTAAAGATGACATGAATTTTCCAATAGAGAAGGGGGCAGGGTGTTTCAGGGAAAGAAAATGGTTTCTTCAAAGGCAGGGTACTGGCCACCATTATTACATTTATATTTCAAGGATCATACTCTGGTTTAACATTTATTTCCATTGGAATTACATGATCGTTCGAGTAATTTTGGTTTGATCTTTGCCCCTCAATGAACTGAAGAACACAGTTATGCTTCAGGTGTGCAGGGATTGCACCTGAGTTGTTCACCACGTAAAATACATAAAGGTGAGTAAGCACACATTAAACGTACATGTTAGTGAATGAGTAGGGAATGAATGGATGAGTAAAGGAACAAACTGCTCAATGAGTCAACTGTAGTGAATACACTGAAGTTCCAATTAATTGGGGTCGAGTGGAGTGTAGTATAACATCATAGGTAAGAAAATCAGCCTGGGAGAAGAAAGACTTCTGTGCATAGCCACTCTGTCTCTTGTTCTTGATGTTAGGTGCTGTCAAGTTGGTTCCAACTCATAGCAACCCAGTGTACAACACAACGAAACACTGCCCAGTCCTGCGTCACCCTCACAATTGTTGCTATGTTTGAGTCCATCGTTGTAGCCACTGTGTCAATCCATCTCCTTGAGAGTCTTCCTCTTTTTCATTGACCCTCTACTTTACCAAGCATGATGTCCTTCTTCAGGAACTGGTCAGCCCTGATAACAAGTCCAAAGTATGTGAGACAAAGTCTCACCATCCTTGTTTACAAGGAGCACCCTGGTTGTACTCCAAGACGAACTTGCTCATTCTCCTGGCAATCCATGATATATTCAATATTCTTCACCAGCACTGTAATTCAAAGGCATCAATTCTTCTCTGGCCTTCCTTATTCATTGTTCACCTTTCACATGCATATGAGGCTATTGAAAATAGCATGGCTTGGGTGAGGCACATCTTAGTCCTCGAAGTGACATATTTGCTTTTTAACACTTTAAAGAGGTCTTTTGCAGCACATCTGCCCAATGCAATACACTTTTTGATTTCTTGACTGCTGCTTCCATGGGCTTTGATTGTGAATTCAAGTAAAATGAAACCCTTGACAATTTCAATCTTTTCTCCATTTATCACGATGTTGCTTATTGGTCCAGGTGTGAGGATTTTTGTTTTCTTTATGTTGAGGTGTAATCCATACTGAAGGCTGTAGTCTTTGATCTTCATCAGTTAAGTGCTTCAAGTCCTCTACACTTTCAACAAGCAAGGTTGTGTCATCTGTATATGGCAGTTTGTTAATGAGTCTTCCACCAATCCTGGTGCCACATTCTTCCTCTTATAGTCCAGCTTCTTGGATTATTTGCTCAGCATAAAGATTGAATATGTATAGTGAAAGGATACAACCTTGACGTATACCTTTCCTGATTTTAAACCCAAAACCCCCTTGTTCTGCTCAAACAACTGCCTCTTGGGTTATGTACAGTTTTCACATGAACACAATTAAGTGTTCTGGAATTCCTATTTTTTATGATGTTATCCATAACTTGTTATAATCCACACAGTCAAATGCCTTTGCACAGTTAATAAAATACAGTTAAACCTCTTTCTGGTTTTCTCTGCTTTCAGCCAAGATCCATCTGACATCAGCAGTGATATCCCTTATCTTCTGAATCTGGCTGGAATTTCTGGCAGTTCCCTGTTGATGTACTGCTGCAACCACTTTTGAATTACCTTCAGCAAAATTTTACTTGCCTGTGATATTGATATTGTTTGATGATTCTCACATTCTGTTGGATCACCTTTCTTTGGAAGGGTACAAATATGGATCAGTTGATCAGGTAGCTGTCTTCCAAATTTCTTGGCATAGATGAATGAACGCCTTCAGCCCCGCATTCGTTTGCTGAAACATCTCAGTTGGTATTCTGACAATTCCTGGAGCCTTGTTTTTGCCAATGCCTTCAGTTTATCATGAACTCCTCCCTTCAGCACCATCGGTTCTTAATCACATGCTACCTCCTGAAACAGATGAACATCAACCAATTCTTTTTTTTTAATAATTTTTATTGTGCTTTAAGTGAAAGTTTACAAATCAAGTCAGTCCATCACATATAAACTTATATACACCTTACTCCATACTCCCACTTACTCCCCCCCAATGCGTCAGCTCACTCCCTCCTTCCAGTCTCTCCTTTCATGACAATTTTGCCAGTTTCTAACCCTCTCTACCCTCCATCTCCCCTCCAGACAGGAGAGGCCAACACAGTCTCAAGTGTCCACCTGATACAAGTAGCTCACTCTTTGTCAGAATCTCTCTCCCACCCATTGTCCAGTCCCTTCCCTGTCTGATGAGTTGTCTTCAGGAATGGTTCCTGTCCTGGGCCAACAGAAGGTTTGGGGACCATGACCGCCGGGATTCCTCTAGTCTCAGTCAGACCACTAAGTCTGGTCTTTTTATGAGGATTGGGGTCTGCATCCCACTGATCTCCTGCTCCATCAGGGGTTCTCTATTGTGCTCTCTGTCAGGGCAGTCATCGGTTGTGGCCGGGCACCATCTAGTTCTTCTGGTCTCAAGATGATGTAAGTCTCTGGTTCATGTGGCCCTTTCTGTCTCTTGGGCTCATAGTTATCGTGTGACCTTGGTGTTCTTCATTCTCCTTTGATCCAGGTGGGTTGAGACCAATCGATGCATCTTAGATGGCCGCTTGTTAGCATTTAAGACCCCAGACACCACATTTCAAAGTGGGATGCAGAATGTTTTCATAATAGAATTATTTTGCCATCAACCAGTTCTTTGTGGTACAATGTCTCTGTGTATTCCTTCCATCTTTTCTGATCCTTCAATATTTTGGCCAGAGAATCTTTCAGTATTGCAACTCGAGGCTTGAGTTTTTGTCTTCAGTTTTTTCGGTCCCTTTGTCACTGGGAAAACTTGGGAAAGTTGTTAAATTCTTAACCTCAGTTTCTTCAAAAGCAAACTGATTTTAATAATAGTACTTTACTTATTGAATTATGTTGAGAATTAATGAAAATAATGCATTTAAAGCACTAAATACAGCGTCTTGCACATACTAAGCATCCAGATAAATTTTAGTTTACAAATAAAGGGAAAGAGTTGTGTGAATTTGAATGGTTAAACAGGGTTGTGAGGGCTATGGCAAAGGCAATGGAGATAATAAGGAGAAGGTGGGCTTGGGAGGCTTCCCCTAGACATAATCTATAAGATCTGGAATCCAACTATATATGGTATATTAGATTATCATGTTGCTGTTGTTGTCATCAAGTTGGCTCCCCATGTATGAAAGAATAAAATATTGCCCAGTCCTGCACCATCTTCATGACCATTGGTGTGTTTGAGTCCTGTTGCAGCTACCTCACTGAGGACCTCCCTTGTTTTACTGACCCTCACTTTTCCAAACATGATGACCTTCTCCAGTGAACAGTCACTCCTGATGACATGTACGAACTAGGCAATTCAATATCTTAGTCAATATTCTGTGATCTGTAGGGTTTTCGTTAGCTAATTTTGGAAGTAGGTCACCTGGCCTTTCTTCCTAGTATGTCTTAGTCTAGAAGCTCTGCTATGACCTGTCCACCATGGGTGACTGCTGGTATTGGAAATACTGGCTAAGTTTCCAACATCAGAATAACACGCAACCTTCCACAGTATGACAAACTATAGGAACTATGTGTCCCAACTTGGGAGTCCTGCTTCTGTGTGCTCTATTAATTGAAACAAGGAATAAAGGTAGATAAGCATGTTTTGGGGAAGAGACATAAATTTCACTTGAGAAGACTAAGTTTGAGATCATCATGGAAAGCTAATTTATATGTCAAACCTCCTGAGCATTTACTATAAGCCAGGTTCTGTCCTGCCCACTTGGAGGGGGTATATAACACCTTGTGGGAAGGAAAGTGGTAAGTAATGGATGAAACAACCTTGTTTCACATGGCTTTTGATCTAACAGGAGAGAGAAAATGCATACAAATTAATGTAAAAAAGTGAGACTTGGAGTTCACTATAAGATTTACCCTTTCATCATCTCTAAACTATTTTTAAAGGATTGCAGCTCCCTAAGAAATTAATTGGTGCCATCTTATGTCATTTTCTAGATTGCCAAATGAATTATTCCTCAATTAAATGTTTTCAGTTGCTGCCCTTTGCTGTTAAACCCCAAATACTTGATTGGTCCACAAGGCCCCCTGTGGATTATCATTGACTACCTCTTCAGGCTCATCCAATGTAATTTCCTACTACACTTTCCCAGGGCCACCACCACCTAAATTCACTCATAATGTCCCCTTTGCAGTTTCTCAGACCAGTGGTCATCCTCAAGCTTTTCTTTAATCTACACATCTATTAATAAAAATTGTTGAGCATGCAATCCTAGTATATGTTCATTTATAAATTATAAGCAAATACTATTGGACTAATATAGTATTTGCCTTATAAAACTATAAAAATACATACTAAAATTTAAGATAAGCAAATGTAACTAAAATTTCTAACCTTTTCTTTTCAAACCCAAAATATACACCATTTTGGGGACCACTGTTTTAACCACTCTGAACTCTTTCTAGGGCTGCTGTAACATTAAACCACAAAGTGGGTGACTCTAAAGAACAAAAATTCATTGTCTCATAATTCTGGAAGCTAGGAGTCCAAATTCATGGCATCGGCAGGTCATGCGCTCTCTGTCCTCTGTTCGCTGTGGGGGAAAGATCCTTCCTTGTCTCTTCCAGCTTCTAGTAGCCCCAGACATCTTGGTCTTTCTTGGCTTCCAGATGCATCTAAAAATGGCCATCTTTCTTCTGTTTGTCTCTCTGTATCTCTTCTCTTCTCTTCAAGGGCAGCTCTCAGATTAGATAAGAGCCCACTTTAATCTGGTATGACTTCACATTAACTGATATCTTCTTCAAAGACTCAATTTCCAAACAAGTTCACATGGACAGGTATAGGGAGCTAGGATTTCAACATATCTTTTGGGGGTACACCATTCAATTCATGAGACCTTTCTTCCTCCCTTTAGGTTGCACGTGCTGTTCGCACTACCTGGAATACTCTTGTACCATGAGTATGATTAATTACTGCATATTTTTTCAAAAATATGCCACTTTTCAAAATAATCTGTCCAATTCTTCCCACCCTGGATTAAATGCTCACTAATATAAAAAAAAAAATTTTTTTAATATATTTTCCTACCACATATCGTGTTTTATCATAATTGTGATATTTATCATAATTGTAACTGATTATTAATTGAACATGTGACTTTTTTTGTTAATGTCTGCTTCCCACTAGACTTTAAGATTAAATTTTGGGACATTATTCACTATTGGATTCCCTACCTATTTGATTATTAAGCTTTAACTCACTCTTTAATGAGTGTTGACTATTGGAACTAATCACATGTTTTTTATACGATTATTCTCTATTCAATATACTCTCTGTTCTCCCATGAGAACACCATCAAAGCTTCTGCAATGCAAGTGAGTTACATAGAAGGCATTCTTGTAGCTGTTTATACTATCAAAGACACAGAAAGTACGTAAATAATTATCCAGTAAAAATATTTCTAATATAATAATAGCTTTCAGAGCAGCACTGAATACTAGGCAATATACCACAGTGGATAAGAACAGGGCTCTGGAGCTTTGTCTGCCTGGATCAGAACCCCAGGTCCACCACTTACTGACTGTGTCTTTGCACAAGTCACTTAACCCCTCTCTGTTCAGTTTCCTCATTTGTAAAGTTGGTGTTACTGCTTTATTGTTATTTTACATAAATTATTATGTTTAAAATACTCAGAAAAGTGTCTAACATAGGAAGTACTCAATAAATGTTAGCTGTTATTATTACTGTATTTTTATGCAAATAATGCACATCTTCTATGTTTGTTTGCCAGCTGCACCCTCCCTCACCACAAGGTGTTTTCCTAAGCGCCACTATGCCAAATCTTTTTATATGTTGCTGTAAAAAACTAGCATAATGCACTTATGAAACTACTTTGTGGAGGAAGGTACAGCTGGCAAATGAAGGTAGAAGGCATGCATTATTTACATAAAAATATGGTAATAACCAAAACCAAACCAAACTCACTGCCTTCAAGTGGATTCAGACTCACAGCGATCCTATAGGACAGAGTAGAACTGCCCCATAGAGTTTCCAAGGAGCCCTGGAGGATTCAAACTGCCAGCCTTTTGGTTAGCAGCCGTAGCACTTAAAAATATGGTAATAAAAAAAAATATGGTAATACAGACTGAAAAACAAAACTTTTCCTCAGGTATCTGAAGGTTGATTAAATTCTTTATCAACACCACTTCTATTTGTGTATATGCAAGCCATCTAAATATTCTGGTTCCATGGTTATGTAAAGCACTTTAAAATGCATTCCAAAAATTAATTTAAAGATGTCACACAATATTTGCTTTTTAAGAATTGGGTAGAGCATGTTTGAGCTCATTGTGATTACAAGGCTTTCCCTAGACTGTGACACAGGGACATTTTATTAAAAGAAGCAGAGACCTTTATTTATTGCTTGTTTCTCTTCATAGTTCACAGCTTGTAATGATTTGAACCAACAAATTATCTATTATCAGTATGTATGCCTAAACACATAGTAAGTATGAAAGATATATATTCTAGTCTTAAAGTCTCCCTTTTCTTTCTTTCTCATAATTGATGCACTCTTTCTGAAGAACAGTTTGCAGTGCTCTGAACAAAGATCACAATATAAAAATAAATTATAGTATGTATCCCTTGGTGTCTCACTCATAAATTATTTCTCTCTAGTGATGCTCGTTTATATTCAGAGGTGGATTTAATATTTTCTTCCTGGTTATTATTCACACAAGATATTGTAGTTAAGGAGCTCGTCTTTTCACAGCTGAAATGCTAGTATAGCCTTGGCTACAGGTGAGGCAAGAAGAAATTAAAATGGGGACTCTCTTCTTCCTCCCTTCCCCAATAACTGTAGTCATTACTTCTTTTTGACTTGCCATCTATAAACACTGTCAATGAGTGACCTATGAAGGAAAAAAAAAAGGGGGGGGTAAAATAGACAGTAGTAGCAAACATGGAGAGGATACTACACTATTTGTATTTCAGTCCTTTTAGACAGAAGGAATCCAAAAGTCATTCTCCATTAAACTACCTGCTTCCTTTTCAGTTCTGACGCAGTAATTCTCAACAGAGGCAGCACATTAGAACCAGCCAGAGAACTTTTAAAAATTCTGATGCTTCAGTTACTGAAGTATTTATTATTTTTCTAATTTTTTAAAAACTCCCCCATCATTTTAACTTACTGCCAGGGTTGAGGTCCACTGCTCTAAATCATCAGGTCCATTCAGTGAATTCAATCAATTCAGACCAATGGGACCTTGGAAGGCAGCCAGTTATACAGCTGCAGGTGATTTGTACAGCGGAGGTGTGCCTGGGGTGGTAGGAATATTATATGCACATAGAAGAAGCCTGACCTCACAGAGGTGCTCTGAAGTCAATGCAGAAGGTAGAATTGTGGGCTATGCACTAAGGGGTGTGCAAGGATTAGAAACTAAGTAGGTGGTCTAGAGAGTGAAGCACCGTCTAGTATGTACATCTAACGAAACGTGCAAAAGTCACAACAGTTAGGCAGACAGAACTACAAAAATGAAAATCAAGGTACCAGATCAAACCAAAAAATGAGATCATAGTCAAAAACCAGAAAATCCAATGGAACTGAAAAGGGAGAGAAAACAATAAGCTTGACTAATCTAAGCAGAAAGCTTTCTAAGCTAGGTAAGGACATTTTGAAGCAGGCTGTGCTTCTGAATTGCTTATTCTCAGAGTTTAAGCAGTGAAGAACTCAAAGATGGAAGAAGGATAGGAGATTGAGGGAAATCTTTTTTTTTCTTTTCATAATTTTGTAGTCAAAATATCCATATAACTGATTATATTTTAGCTTAAATATGCTAGTTTACACACTATTTGTCATTGTATAGTTAAACTGTCACAAGTTCTGCACATTGTATATAGATGATCTACCCACTGAGGCTGTTGAATTAGGAAAAATCCCACCATTGGTTTGTGTTGTCACTTTACTATAGTGGTCAGCGAGGTTCTAAAAAGGAAGTGATGGTCTAGACTGAAGATGAGCCTTCTGAAAGCAGAAAGGGAAAAACATAGCACTTTTGAAAGTGAAAACCTTCTTCCTCTAGTCAAAAACCAAAATTGTCTAAAAATACAGTAATTTGGAGTCCTGCAGAGTTAAAAAGGCTGAAATGTCTACTGTAAGGTAAAGTCAAGGCAAAAAGAGATGGGGAAGTGGGAGAATATGATCAAACTAAGCAAAGAATACTAATAATCCAAAGGCTAGTTCTTTGAAAAGATCTAGAATATAGTCAAAACTTTGGTAAGTCTTATTCAAAATAAAAAGAAACAAGGTGCAAAAATGATAAGGAAGGAATAAGTGTTCAAACATAAATATAGGAGGAATTTTAAAAAAATCTATGGCAATATGATATTCATACCACTAAATTTGTAAACCTAAATGAAATGAATAATTGTTCAGGGAATAAGTTTAAAAATAGGCTCAAAAAATATTTAAAAAAACCAAACCTATTGCCATTGAGCCAATTCCAACTCATAGCGACCCTATTGGAAAAAGTAGAACTGTCCCATAGGGTTTCCAAGGAGTGCCTGGTGGATTCAAACTGCTGACCTTTTGGTTAGCAGCCATAGCTCTTCACCACTACGCCACCAGTGTCTCCTAAAAAAATATATAGATCATCTAAATTGTCCAGTGTTGTTGTTGTTGTTTTTGTTGTTAGTTCCCTTTGAGTAGGTTCCCACTCATGACAACCCCATGTTTGAAGACTGAAAGCCAGCTCCACAGGGTCTTCAAGGCTTTGACCTTTCAGAAGCACTCTGCCAGGGCGTACTTCCAAGGCACCTCTGGGTGGATTTAGATTGCCAACGTTTTGTTTACTAGTCTAATACTTAACCATTTGCACTACCCAGGGACTCTAAATTGACCAATAGTGAATAAAATATATTAAAAGACAAAATAAGGTGTACATCTAAAAATATTTCAGACCTAAATAGTTTATCTAAATGATATTGAAGGAACAAATGCAAATTGCCATGTTAGGTAAACTCTTTAGATCATAGACAAAGGTGTAAAGTTACAAGCTCATTTTAAAATGCAAGCAGGAAAGAAAAGCCAACATTAGACAAACTGAGCAAGAACAGCAAAACAAATAAAAGTATAGGCCACTCTCACAAATGAACACAAATGTAAATATCCTAATTAAAATATTAGCAAATAAATTCCAGCAGAGCCTGGAAATAATAATATATCATCATCAAATGTAAAGCTCTTTCAGCCTTAGAAAATGTACCAACCTAATTTACTACATTAAATGATCACAGGGGGAAAAAAAAAAAGATCATGTTTAAAAGCTATTCTATAAAATATACTACCAAACCTTGATTTAAAAAATGAATAGGTAAAACTCTTAGCAAGCTGGCAAAAGAAGGAAATTTCCTTGATTCAATAAATTTTATCTAGCAGAAAACCCTATAGAGTAAGCATCACATTTAATAGTGAAACACCGGAAACATTACCTTTAAAATCTGTAACAACAACAACAACAAAAAACAGTGCTTACTACTATATTATAATCAGCATCGTACTAGAGCCCCTAGTCAATCCACCAAGATAAGAAAAAAATATAGGCTTCTGGTAAAGATGATGGCTTAGACAGATGCACCTTAACGTCCACCTACAACAAAGATTTGAGAAACTAAGAGAAACAGATACAAATAACAACTTTGGATCCCTGAACGTCAAACAGAAGGCTGAAGAATTGGATCTAGCACTGACTGGAAGGAGAACTAGAATGAAAACAGCAAGAAAGCAGAGATTCACAGATCTTCTCTGACCTATCTTCCAACCCAGTGTAGTATGGACATTTTGGGACTACAACAAGCAGCATCCCCATGTGAGAATCCCAGGAAGGCAACTTTACAGAAGACAAAGCCAGAGGCAGAGATACTGTGTAAACAAATCTGGAAAGAAATGAGGTGAGCAGGACCGTGCTTCATCTGAATAAGCCTGAGAAGGTGATGTGCAGGAGCACCACAGCTTTGAGGGTAGGGAAACACAGGGAAGTGCTACTGCAGCAAAGTGAGAAGACTAAAACACTGGAGACTCAGGATGGAAGATAGATAAGACAGGTAGTGCACAGCTGCGGAGGAGCAAAGGGAAAGTAAAGGAAGGCAGGCAAGAGCTCCAGTGCCCCTGGGGAGCACAGAGAAGAGAGGGAGTTAGGACCTAATGACAGGACTACTTATTAGCAGTGGTGCCCCTCCATGTGGACAGAAACTGCCCCTTGAACAATAAAACTGTAGTGTAATTAGAAATCCCCCTCCCCCACAGGCACCTTGCTGCCCCTCCTTCTCCTCCTGAGCAAGGCCCACTTCCATTTTCCCTGCCTGGGAAAGTAGGCAGGCATCTTCACCTGTGCGCTGCCTGCCCCACCCCGAATAGCCTCCTGAGCTAGCAGGCACTCTCACGCTTGCACCCAGCCTACCAAACCTCCCCCACCCTTCTTGTTCTTGCAGGCCATCTGCATATGTACTGAGCCCCCTTTTCCTCCTTCTCCACTGGGGTGCCAATCAATACCTGTGCAGATGACCAGCCTCACAACCCTGTGTCTACAAAGATTACCCATCCTGCTCTCTAGCAGCTGCACTAACTGCTCACATCAACATGGTAGGACCACGCTGTCTCTCAAGAGCTGCAGATCCCTCCTGAAACCTGATGACTCACATCGAGGAAGGGACCCTGATTCTTGTCATTATGCAATCCTCTAAGGGAAAACAGAGACACCTAACAACCCACCATGTTCATTAGAAGAGAAAATCACACCCAGCCAACTGGCAGCAACAAACTCATGTACAGACCAACATCAAAAACAACAACAAATTAAAAAAAAATACAAAGGAGGACAGATAAGCTAAAGAGAAAGGGAAGAAGTTAGACTCCTGATATACCAAAACAACAAAATAAACACATAATCGATAGAGAAATAAAATAAAACCTTTATGTCCCCAAAACAGCAGTAAATTGCCAATCACGTGAAGATACAAGAATAGACAGATCAAGCAAAAGAACAAAATTAAGTGACAGAAAACTCCCTGAGGAAGAACAGATAACAGAACTACCTGACAAAGACTTCAAAAAACAAGTGTTAATACTCCACAAAAAGATCAACGAAAATGTGGAAAAACATCTAGAAGAACTCAGGAAAATAATACAAGAAAAAGATGACAAACTCAATAAAGAAAGAGAATCCTGAAAAAAAAATACTTACAGGGTTTTCAAAGCTGTAAATCTTTACAGAAGCAGACTGCCACATCTTTCTATCATGAAGTGGCTGATGGGTTCAAACCACTAACCTTTCGGTAAGTAGCCAAACACTTAACCACTGTGCCACCAGGGCTCCTACAGTAATAGTAGGAGATTTTAAAACACTACCTTTGAGTATAGATAGAACAACTAGAAAGAAAATCAATAAGGATATAGAAGATATTAAAAATAAATGAAATAGAAGACCTGAATAATACTGTTAACCAACTGGGCCTAACAGACATATATAGAATAATCCACCCAAAAGCAGCACAATATATATTCTTCTTCAATGCTGTAAGACATTTTCCAGAATAGACTATATTTTAGGCCACAAAGCAAACTTTAATAAATTGAAAAAGATTGAAATTATACAAAGCTTCTTCTCTAAACTTAATGGTATGAAGCTTGAAATCAATAACAGAAAGATTAAGGAAAACAAACAAAAAAATGTGGAAGCTAAACAACACACTACTAAAAAACTATTGGGTCATAGAAGAAATCAAAAATGAAATTAAAAAACACTTGGAATCAAATGAAAATGGAAACACAACATATCAAAATCTTTGGGATGCAGCAAAAGCAATGCTCAAAGAGAAATTTATAGCAATAAATGCCTACATTCAAAAAGAAAAAGATCCAAAATCAGTAACTTAACTAGACAACTTAAACGAATAGAAAAGGAAGAGCAAAAAAAAAAGACCAAAGCTATCAGAAGAAAGGAAATAATACAGATTTGAGCAGAAATAAATGAAATAGAAAACAGAAAAACAATAGAAAGGATCAACAAGACCAGAAGTTGTTTCTCTGAAAGGATCAATAACCACTGGCCAAACTGACGAAGGAAAAATATGAGAAGATATAAATAACCAAAACAAGAAATGAGAATGGAGACATTACAACAGACCTAACTGAGATAAAGAGGATCATAACAGAATACAATGAAAAATGTATTCTAACAAATTTGAAAACCTAGAAGAAATTAACAAATTTCTAGAAACTACCTGCCTACCTAAACAAACACAAATAGAGGTGGAATATCTAAACAGAACCTTAACAAAAGAAGAGATTGAAGACGTCATAAGAGAAAAAAAAAAAAAAAAAACTCTCAACAACAACAACAAAAAGCCCAGGAACAGATAGCTTACTGGGGAATTTTACCAATCACTCAGAGAAGAGTTGTCACCAATTGTACTCAAACTCTTTCAGAACATAGGAGACAAAGGAATACTCCTAACTCATTCTATGAAGCTAGCATCACCCTGATACCAAAGGTAGGTAAAGGCATCACAAAAAAAGAACATTACAGACCAATACCCATCATGAATATAAATGCAAAACATCTCAACAAAATTCTATTGAGCAGAATTCAACAACATATTAAGAAAGTTACACAACACGATCTAGGAATGCAAGCGTGGTTCAACATTAGAATGTCAGTCCATGTAACTCACCACGCAAATAAAACAAAGAACCACAGGATCATCTCAGCTGATGCAGAAAAAAGTTATAATAAAATCCAACACCTCTTCCTGATAAAATCTCTTAGCAAAATAGGGGAAGAAGTGAAATTCCTCAACATAGTTAAGAGCATATATCTAAAACCAACAGCCAATATTATTCTCAATGGGGAAAGACTTAGAGTCTTCCCCTAGAGAATGGGAAAAAAATAAGGATGCCCATTATCACCACTCTTATTCAATACTGTACTGAAATTCCTAGCCAAAGCAATAGGGTAAGAAGGAGAAATAAATAGAAACTAGAAAGGAAGAAGTAAAACTATATCTATTTGCCAATGACATGATCCTATACACAGAAAATCCCAAGGATTTTACAAAATAGCTACTGTATCAATAGAAGAATTCAGTAAAGTTGCAGGGTGCAAGATCAACACACAAAGATCAGTTGGGTATCTTTATAAAGTGAAGAAAAACTCAAAAAGGAAATCAAGAAAGCAGAAACATTTACAATAGCCCCTAAATGATAAAATTCCTAGGAATAAACCTAACCAGGGATGTAAAAGACCTATACAATGAAGACTGTAAAACATCACTACAAGAGGCTAAAAGAGACCTACGTAAGAGTAAAAAGAGAACCTACAGAGTGGGAAAATATATTTGGCTCTGCAAATCTGACAAAGGTCTAATCTCTAAAATCCATAAGAAAATCCAACACCTCCACAAAAAAGAGACAAATAATCCAATTAAAAAATGGGCAAAGGATATGAACAGGCGCTTCACCAAAGAAGACGTTCAGGCAGCTAACAGACATGAGGAATTCTCAAGATTACTATCCATTAAAAAAAAAAAAGAGAGAAATGCAAATCAAAACTACAATGACACATTATCTTACCCTGACATTACTGGCATGAATCAAAAATACAGAAAACAACAAATGTTAGAGAGGTTGTGGGGAGACTGGAACTCTTATGTACTGCTGGTAGGAATACAAAATAGTGCAATCATTTTGGACAATGATATGGTACTTCCTTAAAAAGCTAGAAATAGAAATACCATACGATCCACCAATCCCAATCCTAGGACAATAGCCTAGATAAATAAGACCCATCACAGGAATAAACATATGCACACCCATGTTCACTGCAGCATTATTCACAATAGCAAAAAGATGGAAACAACCTAAGTGCCCATCAACAGATGAATGGATAAACCAGCTATGATATATACAAATGATGGAATACTATGCAACAATAAAGAACATAAAACAAAACAAGGCTAAATGAGTACATCAGCCGAAGGGCAAGGATAAATGCAATGACACATATGGAGCACAGCTAAGAATACCTCTCAGATATAACTAAACACCCTACGGGATTGGTTTTCTGGGTTTGAAGGCTTAGGACCCTACCTAGTCTTATGGGACAACTCAGTCAATAGGCATAATATAGTTCATAAAGTTATGTTCTACATCCTAGTTTGGTAAGTAGTGTATAGGGCCTTAAACGCTTGCAAACAGCCATCTAAGACACAACTATTGGTCTCTATTTGACCAGAACAAAAGAGCAAGAAGGAAACCCGAGCCTCAGAGAAGAAACTGGTCTATAGAACTGTCTACACAAGCCATAGCCGCCTCTACTCTGAGACCAGAAGAACTAGATGGTGTCCAGCTAACACTACAAATCTTTGGATCAGGACCGCAATAGATGTATCCAGACTGAATGAGAGAAAAATATGGAGCAAAACTCAAATTCTTAAAAAGGCTAGACTTACTGGACCTGTTGAGACTAGAAAGCTGAGACTATTGCCCTGGGGTACCCGTTCAACCTTAAAAAAAAAACTATCCCCTAAGGCCAACTTTTAGCTAAATAACAACAGGTTGGCTCATGAAATAAGGTATATCACCCATAAGTACTGTGCTTTCTTAAAAAATCATCTACATGAGACCTAATGATCAACAATTACTTTAAAGCAAAGATGAGAAGTCAAGGGGCACAGAAACTATCACAAACAGAACAACAGGAAGAGAAACAATTTGAATGTGGACACATTGTAAAAAATGTAACCAATGTCACTGAATAATCTGTATAGAAATTATTGAATGGAAACCTATTTTGCTGTGTAAACTTTCACTGGAAACACAATAAAATATTATTTAGAAAAAGAAATAAAATATATAAATATTGGAAAGAAATAATGGGAAGTAAATTTTATAAATATCGGAAAAAAAGAAAAATGCCACGACTTTCAGAAAACAGCAAAGATGCAATTTTCAAAGGCTTTATTCTATGCTAGTAATGAGAAAATGTCTAATGCATGATAAGATCTTCTTCACAATAGCCACAAAACTATATTCATAAAGATAACCCCAATGAAAATAAGTATAAGACTCATATGAAAAAAAGACTAAAAAATTTTCCTGAAGGACATAAAGGAAGATTTAAATAAACGGTAAACTAAGCCATATTCTGAGTAAGACGACTCAATTTTGTTAAGATAAGAATACTCCCCCAAATTAATATATAAGTACAAAGCAATATAATAAAAAATCCTACTAGGGTGATTCATGAAACTCAAAATCCTCCTTATAAATTTCATTTAAAAGGAGAAATATGCCAGATTAGCCAAAAGAAATTTAGAAAAAAATAAGTTAGGTAAGAAGAGAGATTTGCCTACCCTATTTCAAAAGCAGTATAAAAAAAATTTTTTTTAAATAGAATAATTAAGGAAATGTAGCATTGGCATGGAAATAAAGAAAAATATTGTGGGACGGAATAGAGTCCAGAAGCAGACTCACGAGGATTTAGTGCAGGAGGGAGTAATATTTTGAATTGGTGGTAAAAGGATACATCAGCAACAAACAGTGCTTGATAAGTTGGCTCTCAAGTAGGAAAAAAAAAAAAAGAAAAGAAATCATATCCTTAACTCCCATTACTCAAAGAAAAAAAAAAAATTAGGTATGTAGAAATCAAAATGTATGAAACAAAATTATTAATATATGAGAAGAAAATACAGGACACTGTAATTAACGTTAAAGTAGGAAAGGCCTTCTCAAATATGACACAAGTAGACATGCACAAATATACATACAACACAATACAAAAGCCATAACAAATGAACTAATAAATTTGACTGTATTTAAATCAGTGTATAGTAAAAGTCAATAAACAATATTAAAGGCAGTGGTAGAGGAGATGTTTGCAATATATATGCATATTTTTGTATATGTGTGATAGTATCTATACAGTGGAGCCCTGGTGGTACAGTGGTTATAAGTTATGGAAAGCTATGGTCAGCAGTTCGAATCCACCAGCCGCTCCTTGGAAACTCTATGGGGCAGTTCTACTCTGTCCTATAGGGTCCATATGAGTTGGAATCAACTCAACAGCAACGGGTTTGGTTTTTTTGGTTTATATACACAGTGCATTTACTTCTTGTATATAAAGAGTATGTATTCATATTAAATAAAAATTCACAATAATAAAGGACAAAAGATATGGACAAACAACACAAAGATTCACAAAGGAAATAAATGTGATCATTAAAGCAAAGGAAAAGATGTTTGACTTGACTAACAATCAGGAAAATGAAAATAGCAGAGAGATGCCATGTCCATTTTTTAGCTACCAAATAGGGAAAAATGAAAAGTTTAGCATCACTTGTTACTAAAGACATAGGGAAATGGCTACATTAAAGGACCTCCATTGACAATATCTGTACAAATTTTAAATGTGCCTTCTTTTTGACCCTGAAATTTCATTCCTTACAAAGTACCACAGGGAAACATTTATACCTGTGAATAAGGAAGCATGCACGTGTTCATGGCAGCACTGTTTGCAACAAAGAAATGCAGAACACAACATAAATACTGTACTTTACAAAATATGTAAAGTTTTCAAGAACATATCACATGAAAACTTAAGTGTGCAGAAAAATATATACACAGGATTCATTTCTATAAAAATATTCCTCTCTGTGTATAAGTAAATGCATATGTACATATATTTATATAGAGATGTGTCCATTTAAAGTCATTCCCTTCCCCTAACACTTTTGTCAATTTTAGACTGCAGTCTATCATTTATCAAATTGTTCTTAGGAATTCTTTTTATTTGGTTATTTGTTCACTGACTGCCTCTTTTGAACAAAACAGGTTTCATCACCGGCATAACCTCAGTACTTGGAATAGCAATTGACTCATAGTAGGGCCACCAAGTATTTGTTGTATGAACAGGAAAAGTTATATGATATGGATTGATTGACTGAATGAATTGATTGCACAAGTGGTGGATATCTAAGATTGTTGTTGTTAAAAAAAAAAAAATTTTTGTTGTTGTTGTTAAAAAAAAAAGTTGTTAAAAAAAAAATCATAGAGACCCTATATACAACAGAACGAAACACTGCCCGGTCCTGCACCATCCTCACAATTGTTGCTATGTTTGAGCACACTGTTGTAGCCACTGTGTCAGTCCAGCTCATCGAGCGTCTCTTCTTCGCTGACTTTCTACTTTACCAAGCATGATGTTCTTCTCCAGGACTAGTCCCCCCGATAACAAAGTACATGAGATGAAGTCTCACCATTCTTCTTTCTAATGAGCATTCTCGCTGTACTCCTTCCAAGATAGATTTGTTCAATCTTCTGGCAGTCCATGGTATGTTCAATATTCTTCACCAACACCATAATTCAAAGGCATCAATTCTTCTTTGGTCTTCCTTATTCATTGTCCACCTTTCCCAAAATATGAGGTGATTGGAAATATCATTGCTTGGGTCAGGCATACCTTAGTCCTCAAAGTGAAAACTTTCAGCAAGCAAGGTTGTGTTATCTGCATATAGCAGACTGTTAATGAGTCTTCCACCAATCACGATGCTACATTCTTCTTCATATACTCCAGCTTCTTAGATTATTCATTCAACATAAGAGATTGAATAAATACGGTGAAAGGATACAATCCTCACGCATACATTTCCTGATTTTAAACCACGCCATATCCCCTTGTTCTTCTCAAACAACTTCCTCTTGGACTATGTACAGTTTCCACATGAGCACAATTAAGTGTTTTGGAATTCCCATTCTTTACAATGTTATCCATAATTTGTTATGATCCATACAGTCAAATAGCTTTGCATAGTCAATAAAACACAGGTAAACATCTTTCTGGTATTCTCTGCTTTCAGCCAAGATCCATATGGCATCAGCAATAACATCCCTCTTTCCACGTCATCTTCTGAATCTGGCTTGAATTTCTGGCAGTTCCCTGTCAATGTATTGCTGCAACTGCATTTGAATTATCATCAGCAAAATTTGACTTGCATGTGGTATTAATGATATTCTTCAATAATTTCCAGCCTGTTGAATCACCTCTATTTGGAATGGACACAAATATGGATCTTTTCCAGTCAGTTGGCCAGGTAGCTGCCTTTCAAATTCCTTGGCATAGACGAGTGAGCTATTCCAGCACTACATCTGTTTGTTGAAACATCTCAATTGGTATTATGCTAATTCTTGGAGCCTTGCTTTTCACCAATGCTTTCTGTGCAGCTTGCATTTTATTCCTTAATTACCATTGGTGCTTGACCATATGCTACATCCTGAAATGTTGGAATTTTTTTTTTTTATTATTGTTTACAGCAACTCTGTGTATTCCTTCCATCTTCTTTTAACACTTAATGTGTTGTTCAGTATTCTGCGCATAGAATCCTTCAATATTGCAACTTAAGGCTGGAATATTTTCATCAGTTCCTTCAGCTTGGGAAATGCCAAGCATGTTCTTTCTTTTTGGTTTTCTAACTCCAGGTCTTTGCACGTTTCATTATAATACTTTACTCTGTCTTCTTGAGCTGCACTTTGAAAACTTGCGTTCAGCTCTTTTACTTCATCATTTCTTCCATTTGCTTTTGCTATGCTATGTTCAAGAGTAAGTTTCAGAGTCTCTTCTAACATCCATTTTGGTCTTTTCTTTCATTTCTGACTTTTTAATGATCTTTTATTTTCTTCATATATGATGATCTTGATGTCCTTGCACAACTTGTCTGGTCTTCAGTCATTAGTGTTCAGTGCCTCTTACCTATTCTTGAGATGGTCTCTAAATTCAGATGGGATATACTCAAGATCATACTTTGGTTCCCATGGACCTGTTTTAATTTCCTTCAGCTTCAACTCGAACTTGCATATGAGCAACTGATGGTTTGTTCCACTGCTAGCCCCTGGTCTTGCTCTGATTGATGATATCCATCATCTATTTCCACAGACACAGTTGATTTGATTCCTCTGTATTCTATCAGCCAAGGTCCACATGTAAAGTCACCATTTATACCGTTGAAAAAGGTATTTGCAATGAGTAAGTCATTGCTCTTGCAAAATTCTATCGTGCTATCTTCAGCCTTATTTCTATCACCAAGGCCGTGTTTTCCCACTACCGATCCTTCTTCTTTGTTTCCTGCTTTCTCATTCCAATCACCAATAATTATCAATGCATTTCGATTACATGTTTGATCAATTTCAGATGGCAGAACTTGGTAAAAATCTTAAATTTCTTCATCTTTGGCATCAGTGGTTGGTGTGTAAATTTGAATAATATTTGGATTAATTGGTCTTCCTTGTTGGCGTATTGATTTTATCCTATCACTGACAACACTGTTCTTCAAGATAAATCTTGAAATGTTCTTTTTTGATGATGAATGCTATGCCATTCCTCTTCATTTTGTCATTCCCAGCATAGCAAACCACATGATTGTCTGATTTAAAATGGCCAGTATGAGTCCATTTCAGCTCTCTAATGCCTAAAATACCAGTCTTTATGCATCCCATTTCATTTCTGATGATGTTTAATTTTTCTAGATTCGTACTTTGTACATTCCATGTTCCAATTATTAATAGATGTTTGCAGCTGTTTCTTCTCATGCCACATAAGCAAATGAAGGTCCTGAAAGTTTTACTCCATCTACATCATTAAGGTCAACTCTACTTTGAGAAGGCAGCTCCTCCCCAGTAGTCCTTTGAGTGTCTTCCAACCTGAGGGGCTCATACCAAAAAAACCAAACCCAGTGCCGTCGAGTCAATTTCGACTCATAGAGACCCTATAGGACAGAGTGGAGCTGCCCCATAGAGTTTCCAAGGAGCGCCTGGCAGATTCAAACTGCCAACCCTTTGGTTAGCAGCCATAGCACTTAACCACTACGCCACCAGTGTTTCTGAGGGGCTCATATTCCAGCACTATATCAGTGTTTCTCTGCTACTTTAAGGTTTTCATTGGTCAATTTTTTTTTTTTTTTTCATAATTAGACTGCCAGGTCCTTCTTTGTAGTCTGTCTTAGTCTGAAAACTCTGCTGAAACCTGTCCACCATGGGTGACTCTGCTGGTATCTGAAACGCCGTAGCATAGCTTCCAGTATCACAGCAACACACAAGTCACCACAGTATGACAAACTAATAGATGAGTGGTGGATTTAGAATTGGTGACACTGTAATGAGATGTTTGTGGTTATGCTAGGTGTAATCACAGTATCTATTAACTTGCACCTGTACTCTTTAATGTTTACATATCAGAATATATATCTACATATATATTAATATTTATAGTATGCTTATTTTCTCATTGGGCCATTAGACATCTATCTTTTTGTGCTCAAAAAGTGCTTTTTATTTCTTTTTTAAAGTACCTTTTTGAAAAAGAACGTAGGACTGAAACAAATGATTAAGAATTATCCAAAAGCAAACAGCAGAAAAATTAACAAAAAGAAAAAAGATTATTTTTCTTCCAAGTAAAATGAAAATTCTGGAAAAAATGTGAAGGTGACAGAATCCTTTTTGTTTTACAAAACAAGACTAAAGGGGCACACCAGCCCGAGGGCAGGGACTAGAAGACAGGAGAGAATAGGAAAGCTGGTAATAGGAAACCCAGGGTTGAGAAGGGAGAGTGTTGACATGTCGTGGGGTTGTTAACCAAAGTTATAGAAAAAATGTGTGTACTAATTGTTTGATGAGAAATTAGTCTGTTCTGTAAACCCTCATCTAAAGTACAATTAAGAAAAAGGAAAAAAAATCCTTTTTGTTCTGCATACTAACAAAATTACGCTTTTTGAAAGCTTTCAGGCATAAGGCAGTTGATGTCAAATTAAAATCAAATTTACCATTGGTCCTTACACAAGAAATGTAGTAGTATTCATGACAACTACATTGTAACTTTGGATAGATTGGGGCAGGAAAAAAGATTTCTAAAAAGGATTCAAAGAATGAACACATTTTTTACAAGTCCAAGATAAGACTTTGCACATTTCTTTCTCACTACTATATATTGTGAATTTTGCTGATCTAAATAACTAACCCATATACTTTCATTGGAACATTTTCAGTTTTTCTCATTTGTTCCTGAATTTCCAGAGTAAAATATTGTATTTACCTTTACATTTATTATTGACTTTCCAAACAAGTCATATTTCTTAGGTTTCATGGGTGTTTTAGATAATTGCTTT
Organism: Loxodonta africana; assembly: GCF_030014295.1. Lineage (NCBI taxonomy): Eukaryota > Metazoa > Chordata > Mammalia > Proboscidea > Elephantidae > Loxodonta > Loxodonta africana. The sequence goes on along the minus strand of NC_087363.1, from coordinate 51,701,573 downwards.
AGGAAAAGTGTTACATTCTGTATTTCAGTTTCTGAGGGAAAATATTGAATACATAACATTTACTCTGTCCATGGAGCCCTGGTGGTGGAGAGGTTAAGAGTTACAGCTGCTAACCAAAAGGTTGGCATTTCAAATCCACCAGCCATTCCTTGGCAACCTTATGGGGCAGTTCTACTCTGTCCTACAGAGTCGCTATGAGTTGGAATAGACTCAATGGCAACACGTTTTTTTGTTGTTGTTCTGGCTTAGTCTGTCTGTAACTGTTTATCGTCACTAGATTATTTTTAAGGCCAGGTATTCAGATTGGGCAGCTACGTACCAGGTACCTTTCCTTTTATTGAACTTTCTTTAGAAGGATCTTGAACCTTTTTTCACTTTTTTGAAATTTTAACTATTAGTAGAATCCCCTCAAAAAAAAAACCCGGTTTTGGGTTTTTTTTCTTTGTTGCATAATCTCTAGAATTTGTCCTACGTATCCTGAAAGACACTGATATCATCTCTCCTCAGATAAATCAATTATCTGGCTGGCAAATCTTGCTTGGTGATTGGTCTTCTTGGATACTCTTTCCATAAATGTTCATTCACCTCTTTTTCAGAAATTGTATCATGGCTCTCAATAAGCAATGCTTCTTTTTTTTCTTAAAAAAATAAATGTGTTTTGTTTTAATTTCACTATCATACCTAAGTAAACACCTATTTGATGATTAAGAAGTAAATAGAAAGAAAATGTGATATTTTTCCAAACCTTACTATCTCCTGTGATGATGTTAATTATAGCTATCATTTATAGCTGTTACTTTGTATTATGCACTGTGATAAAAGCATTGCATTTATTACCTTATATTAACAGCAATCTTATAAATTAAGCATTGTTATTATACCCACAATTTGTATGAGAAAAAATGAGGTCCAGAAAGGTTAGCTGACTTCCTATGGAATTAGAGTTAGCAAGAGTTGAAGCAAAGAAATATGTCATCAAAGTGCTGCAGACTCTTAAGTTGAGACAAGCTTTCAAAGTCTATCTTACATGAGGTGGGTGTGTTATTCTATTACAGGGTTGTAGTAAAATTTCACAAAAGAAGATAAATTAGGTGGCACATTGGTTTAAGAATGTGTGTTCTGGATTCTGTGGTTGGATGAGGGTTTGAGGGAATTATGAACATTTAAAACTAGTGAGGAGCTTGTCAGGTCACAGTGATCTCTACTAGTGTGTTCATGTACTTGGCTGAGGGTCTTATATTGTCTAACTTCAAGGTACCCAGAACTTCCTATAATGGGTTAATCCTTTGTAATTATAGGTAGCTCTCCTCTGATGTATACCATCTGGTATACCCCTAAACTACAAGAAATCTTTTCCTCATCTCTTGCAATTCATAAAGACCTAATGATAGATTTCTTGTTTTACTTCAAGCACTTTCATTTAGAAGTTATTAAGCTCAAGCAATGGGCAAAATGAAAGGGTTTCCAAGGGACAAATTATAGAACCTGTTCTCAAGTTGGTTACAATCAAATGGGGAAGATAGACTGGTGTACAAATACCGCTGGTAAATGAATAAGGTAAATTTCAGTAAAGTGGAGTGAGAGAGACAGAGAGAGAGAGAAAGATAGGAAAGCAAATAGCTTAGTATGGGATTAGTATGGATTCATCATGTGGCTTCCAAGTTGAAACCCTAGGGATTAGTGTGTAGGAGGAGACATTTTACCCCATGGTCCAAAGTTTTTGGCTAAAGTTAGAGCAGAGAATATCCCCAGAGCGGGCTAAGCTTTCGTCAGTCAGTTTATATCATTTGATTTAGAATGTGCTCTAGCTGTATGAGTAGGTGAGAAGAGTTACATGAAGGGGGTTGTATATATAAATCACATCCTCATATCAGAATAACCTCAAAAAAACATATTTTCGGGGTAATTATCTAAATATTCTTTATTCTTGCAGTAATATTTCTTAGTTGACTGAAGCTCAAAATGTACAATGAATACTGGAGGAAGAAGTACATGAGTGTCAGGTGGGAAAATATTTGAAGATGAATGCAATATTTGTTGGTCTTGATGTTTTAAATCCATTTGCCACTATGCATCTGAAATTTAATAAACCTTCTACCCAAATCATGTCTCTCCAGGATATGACAGTAGCTTTAAAGTGGAAGAATGTATCCTCCAGAAGAGGGGAAAAACACACACACAATACACACAAGAAGACGATAAAGCATTTTTAAATGTAGAGAATGTATTTTACTGTTTAAAAAATCATAGAGGACTAATAGTGATTCTGGAAGGCTAGAACTGAAATTCTCACTGAACAGGCTATTCATCTCTGTCCAGCCATTCATTTGATTTATATTTTGCACACTGAAATAACAGGATCGCTGAAATGACCACTATGGCTGGTGATTTGGGCATTCTGTACATATATATATCTTCTCAAAAGTACTCACTTATTATTAGAGGTGGACTCATCTAAAAGAAATGGCCATGGAAGGAACATAAAACTGTGGGTAGTAGATATTCCTGATATATGTGCAAAAATATGGCATTTAAAATTATGTTAGTGGATAAATCACCAGCTCTGTGAAAATCAATGCCAAGTGATAGGGAAAACAGCAGCAGGTTTGGCAGGCAGATGGAGAGTGAACTGTTAGGTCTCTTCCACCTCCAAGTCCTATGATTATATGATTAAATATTAGTGTCCAGAGACAAGCAAGGGAAATGCCAGATCCTGAAATACCAGTGTACGCCAGAAAGACAGTGAATAAATACATCATTGAGACAAATACAGAAGATTAATACTGTGGCCAAAAAACGGAAGGAGGGGTACCTAATTAAGAAATTTGTCAGGAACTGGAATTGAATAAATAGAAAAAAAAAAGTTATTTAGGAAAATAATTTTGAAGTACAATTCAATAGGTAAAAGTAATTTTTGAGCAAATATTTCCTGTCACTTATATCTTAATTATTCCTATGCTGAGGTCATGTAGACCAACGAATGGACAAACACAAATACTTCTCTAAGAGAATCTAAAGAGTGCTACAAAATCCTAGGCTCCATTCTACCCTTTGGGGAAAAACTGTATCAGTGATTGTCAAGTGAAGGGACAAAAAGAGGATATAAGATTGGAAGCTTTTTCAAACTACATGTATCTTCTACTCAAAACCTTAATACACACCTTAGTGGAAGGCAGTGTCTTCCTTTCTCTCCTTCCTTTGGAGAACCTGCATTCTAGTAATAATAGAGTGTTGCTTCCCTGCAAATATTTGTTACGCATTTACCCTATGCCAGGCACTATGCTTGGTTCTTTACATAATTCATTGAAGTCAAGTCAATTCTGACTAACAGTGACCCTATACAAAACAAACAAACAAAAAAAACCCCATTGCCATCAAGTCAATCCCAACTCATTGCAATTCTACAGGACACAGTAGAAGTAACTGCCCCATAGGATTTCCAAGGCTGTAATCTTTAATTTTTTTTTTAATCTTTAAGCAAACTGCCACATCCTTCTCCCACAGAGCAGCTGGTGAGTTCAAATCACCCACCTTTCGGTTAGCAGCCAAGCACTTAACCACTGCACCACCAGGGTTCCTCAGCTCCTTATATATGTTAATTCTCATGTTAGGATTATGAGATATATAACATTATTAACCCCTTTTTACAGATACAGTAACTGAGGCTTATAAAGTTTAAATAACTGAGATCATGGCTTTAAGAAGCTGTGGAGACACCAGGACTAGAGACATTGTCATTCTAATTTCAAAGTCCAAGTTTTTATCTATAACCTAATAAACTTAGCATGTTGCTTTGAGAGAGAATAAAGACAGAAAACTGAACTGAAATTTTTATCTAAAAACGTTCTTATTTTATTTATATGTATACACATGCATGTATACATACATACACATGGGTTTATTTGTAGGTTAGCAAGTCCTATTATATATATTCATATACAAAATTATACAGGTAGTCTCCGACTTATGACACAGTTCTGTTCTGACAAATCCGTATCTGTTGTAAATTGGTAGTAATGTAAATCAAATACCTCTTTTTTTTTTGTTTTCATTATTATTGCCTTTTATTATCAATATCTTTATAAATTCGATCTTTGAACATTTGCAAGTGAATATGTGTGGATGATAACATCAGCAAATTATATGCTGCAACGTTATTTGCAGTACGTATTACTAATGATAAGATGTACAGAAAAAGGATGGTCATAAGGGTGGTTCCTTGAGTTCTACCTGTATATGTATATTATAGATATATATAACATATATACTTGTGTGCACATATATGATAGAATATATATAATTTTTATTCAGGTGTATGAAGAGCACGCTCTTTTCTACTTACTGATACTGATGCTTATCAACATGTGCCTCCAAAATAAAATTCTCAGAATGATTGCAAAGATGAACTCCAGTTTTTCTCAGGCCTAAACTTCAGTGACTCTATGGTGGACTAGGGCTTAAGTCGGTTACATTTAGGACACATTTTAACCATCTTAAGCTTTTTAAAAATATATTTTTTAGAAATTTAATAATCATAGAAAAAGTGACAATTATATTTATTACTATTACCAGAAACTGACAATATAATATGCTGGAATACTTGCTTTTAATATTCCATTGTAAGGAATGAAGAAGTGCTTTTATTTTTGTTTGCTGACATGTTATGTACCTGCTGTTTGCCTGAAAGATTAAAAAAAAAAAAGAACACTATCACCTTTCCCCTTCTGCCCTCACTGCAACTCCATATTTGTGGTTTACTGTTATTTTTGAAGTATATATGTTTATAGCATTTATATGTTGCTCTGTAAATTTACTTTTCAAAGGCATTTGGTGTTATTTCTGTATTTAAATAAATCTAATGCTAATTGCAAGTCAGTGTACCATAGTATCTTCATTGCTGAGTTTGTCTTTTTAATTTTGATTCATCTCTTAGTCGATTTGATGTGCTGTCAGACAGGTTTTTTTTTTTTCCCCAAGAAAGACTCTTAGAATGCTGTGCCCTGAGGGTTTTTTTTTTTTTTTTCCTTTTTTTAAGATTTCTGTCTATTGTCTTTATATTTGAATGATAGCTTGGCTGAATATAATATCTTCAGTTAAAACATCCTTTTGTGAAAATTTTGTGGATCTTGCCCTTCTTTCCTCAGGTGAAGAATGTGGATGTACAATGTTATGGGTTGAACTGTGTCCCCAGAAAGATATTTTGAAGTCCTAACCCATGTTACCTGTGAACTTGACCTTGTTTGAAAATAGGGTCTTTGAAGATATTATCAGTTAAGATGAAGTCATACTGGAGTAAGGTGGGTCCTAATCTCACCTGAGTGGCATTCTTATGAGGAGAATTTACAGGAAGACAGAGTTAGACAGAGGGAGGACAGCCATGTGACAATGGAGGCAGATACAGCTACAAATCAAGGAACATTAAGAGTTGCTGGGGCCACCAGAAGTGAAAGGAAAGGCGTGGAACAGTTCCTTTTTCAAAGCCCTCAGGAAGAATGAATATGGCCAATTTTTTCAGGAAGAATGAATATGGCCAATACCCTGATTTGGACTTCCAGTGCTCTGTCACGGTTAATGCTATGTGTCAGCTTGGCTAGGCCATGACTCTCAGTGGTTTGACAGATACTATATATCGTCCTCCATTTTGTGATCTGAGGTAAGCAGCCAATCAGTTGGAAGGGGAGTTGCCTCGGGGGTGTGGCCTGCATCTAATAAAAAATGTGTAGTAGATATTCTGGCAAAGCTTCCCCTCTCTCTTTCTCACTCCGTTCCTCCGTTTTTCTCTCTCTCTCTGCACTCTTCCCATCTGATTTCCTGTTCTTGGGACATGAGAAGCCTTCAACTTACTCCCTGAACCATGGATTTGGGACTTGCCAACCCCAATATTGCATTAGCCATTTCTTTGAAATAAATCTTTCCCTATATATTTATATATACGCTTCACTGGTTTTGCTCCTCTAGAGAACTCAGCCTAAAACATATTCTCAACTGTGAGAAAATCATTTTCTGTTTTTTAAGCTTCCCACTTTGTAGTATTTTGTTCTGGCTGTCCTAGAAAATGAATGTAATCAGTAACAGGATAGCTTATATGTCCCCTCATAAGTAATTTCCCTTTTCTGCTTAAATAGATATCAGAAAACTTACTTTCTAGTGAGTGTTAATAATTTTGTCTGTTGCTGAGTTTTCATGTGTTTTTACATTTCTTATTGTATTTTATCATCACTGTTTTTAATGGCTACTTTTGTACATGCATGCTTTTACACGTAACTGAGTAATTTATAATGCAGACAGTAGGTGCATTATAAAGACTGACAGATACTACTAAGTTGCATCTGTTAGGTTGACCATTTTCAGCTTCCACCATTAATGGATGATTATACATGTCACCACACATAATGTCAATACAGTGTATAGATTTTTAACTTTGCTGATCTGCATTAAAAAAGGTATCTTATATTAATTTTTATTAGTTTGAGTGAATTTTAGCTCCTGCATGCAATAGAATTCACCTAAAATATTTTAATTTTGATTTAATCCAATTTATCAGATATTCTTTTTTGATTTCTGCTTTTTACATCCAAAGAAATTTTTGTCTAACACAAAGTCATAAAAATTTCCTCCCATGTTTTCGTCTAGCTGCTTTGTTTTACCTCTTACTTTTAAGTCTATGATCCATTTCAAGGTAATTTTTATACGTGGTATCAGGAAAGAACCAAGAGATTCATTTTATGTTTTAGATATCATAATATAATTATTCCAGTACCATTTCTTCAAAAGACAATCCCTTCCTTAATGAATTACATCAATTATGGTAAATAAATTATTCATAATTTGAATTACTTCTTTCAGACTTATTCCTTTTTTTGGAAAACTCATTCAAATCGAATGATTTTAAAATGGAGAGAAGTAGTTTACTAACCAACCTCAATATTTCCAATATTTCCACGTTGCCTTTTTGGTCATTTTAGTTCAACTATTTCTACATTTGGCAAGGATTCACAGGCTGAAAATGTGATGTAATGGAAAGAACATACACAATAAAACCATACAGACTTTGGTTCAAACTCCCATTCTGCCATTTAATAGCTGTTTATGGTCATTTATATAATAACCCTGAGGATCAGTTTATTTAAATATAAAACGTAGGTAAGGTCTATTTCCTAGTCACATGGAAAATTACTGAAAAGGGCTAATGGAGGTGGGTTACTCATTAAGCATACATTCCCAGTATTTCTTATGGATTATAAGACTCTTATAAAACATGTCCTACCATGGTTGTCGTGTTTTCTTCCTCAAGAGCTGGCATGGATTCAGCTTCCAATTTCCTTACCTATTTAAAGAGACTGTCCAATGAAGATCTTCACTTTCTCTAACCAGAAATTGTTTTTGCTTTTACCTTGATCCTACCTGATATGTATGACTGATATAATTTTGGTATCCATATAATCTAATCTATTTCTGCCAGACATGTGAAAAATAGACAATAGGGGTATCCTTGGACATAAGAACTGTTTATAGAGATTTAATCATGTCATAAAGACCAAGATACAGTTATAGGAAAAATAAAACTTGCATTATAGAACATTGATTCAGATTCTCTTGGTTATGCACAGAGCCTAGGGTTTCTATGTTGCTGGGGATAGAATATTAGAAAGCATGTAGCTGGTACTAGAACCCACTTGAAGCAGCCACCCTGCAAATTCAAATACTTTGGTGGCTCTGGCAGCAAGGTGGGGCAAATTAATGGGCTGAGTGAAATAAAAGAGCTATAAAGTTCTGGTGTCCAGACAATAGGTTCCTTCTTGTGTGATCAAAAGACAGGTTTTGTTCCCTTTTTAAATTCAAAAGGAACTGAAGATTAAAACCACTAGGAAAATCAGAGTGGCAAAAACTGTGGAAAAATTCTTGTATGAGGAATCTAAAAGACCAGTGACTCTGAAATCTGAACTTGATGGTCCTACGTAAGTTTCTTATTCTCTGACAAGCAGAGAAGGTTATCAGTGCTGATTCACATACGAATTCTCATAAATTTGGGAAGAAGGAAAATACTGGATTCCTGCTTTTTACTCAGATAGTAGCCAAGGAACTGGTTCTCAGTGAAAGTACCATATCAAAGCCCTCTTCAACACAATTCATCAGAAGAGAAAACGGCTTTTAATTAATAATCGGTACTTTACTTTTTTGGGTTACTCCTAGATAAAGGAGTTCTAGCCAAAGCTTCATGGTATTGAAGTTTGGGGGAATCTGGCATAAATATTTAATGTGAAGAGTCCTATTGATTTTCTAGAGAGTGGAAACATTCCTATAAATAAGTGTAATCCAAAGTGATATTTGCAAGGGAAAATGTATAAGAAGTAGGCACTTGTAACTATAGCTGTCCCTCAATATCCACAAGGGATTAGTTCCAGGATCCCTCATGGACACCAAAATCTGTGGATACTCAAGTCCCTTATATAAAGCGGTGTAATATTTGTATATAACCTATGTACAACCTCCTGTATACTTTAAATCATCTCTAGATTACTTATAATACCTAATACAACGTAAATGCTATGTCAATAGTTGTTATAGGGTACCGTATTGTTTAGGGAATCATGGCAAGATGTGAGGTGAATATTGAATAGTTAAAACAATCTCGAAAAAGAAAACATTGGAGTATTTACTCTTTCTGATTTCAAAACTTTCTATAAAGCTTCGGTAATCAAGATAGTGTAGTACTGGCATGCAGATAGACAAATATTTGAATGGAATAAAATTAAGAGTCCAAACTCAATCATTATGTCTATGGTCAATTGATTTTTAACATGGTTGCCAAAGTAATTCAATGGGAAATAATTAGTCTTTTCAAATAACGGTAATGAGATGACTGGATATATACATGCAAAAGAATAAATTTAGACCCATACCTCACATGATGTATAAAAATTAACACAAAATGGATCACAGATGTAAATGTAAGAGCTAAAACCATAAAACACTTAGAAGAAAACATAGGAACAAATCTTTGTGACCTAGGATTAGACAATGATTTCTTAGGTTTGAAAACAAAGGTACAAGCTACAAAATAAATAAATTGAAATTCATCAAAATCAAAAACTTTTTTGCTGCAAATGACACCATTAAGAAAGTGAAAAGATAACCCAAAGAACAAAAGAAAAAACAACTGCAAGTCACATCTCTGAGAAAGGATATGGATGTAGAATATAATGGTCCCTGGGTGGGGCAATCAGTTTGCCATCAACTGCTAACCTAAAGGTTGGCAGTTCAAACTCACACAGTAGTTCCATCAAGAAAGGTGGGGCGATCTGCTTCACAAAGATTACTGCCAAGAAAACCCTGTGGAGCAGTTCTACTCTGTAGCCTATGCAGTCCTCATGAGTTGGAACTGACTCGCAGGCAACTTTTTTTTTTTTTTTTAAATCAAGAATATACATAGAACTCTTACAGCTCAACAGTAAAAACCAAATAATCCAATTTTTAAAAGGGAAAAGAATTTGAATGTGCATCTCTCTACAGGAGGTATATAAATAGACAAGAAGCACATGTAAAGATAGCCAAGATAATTGAAATATGTCCTCACAAAAATTTAACAAAAAGGTTTACAGCAGCATTTTCATAAAAAGCCAAAAAGTGAAAACCATCCAACTGTTCATCAACTGATGAACAGATAAACACAATGAAATATTATTCAACTGTAAAAAATTGAAGTACTAGTATGTGCTTGAACTCCAAAATACTACGCTAAATAATAAAAACCAGACAAAAAGTCTACATATTGTTCCCAGACCTGTGAAGTCACATGGTGATAGGGCCAGTAGACCTCATACCCCCCATTTATATGAAATATCCATGACAGGCAAATCCAGAGAGACAGAAACTAGATTATTGCCTGATAGGGGTTGGGAGTGATTGATAATGGGTATGGGTTTTCTTTTTGGTGTGATGAAGCGTTCTAAATTTGTCTGTGGTGACGGCTGTACAACTTTGTGAGTGTACTAAAAACAACTGAAGTATATACTTTAAATGGGTGAATTTCATGGTGTATAAATTATATCTCGATAAAACTATAAAGCAAAGAACCGGCTGTAAGGAATAGTTCCGTTGAACACATGAGCATGGGAAAATACATTTCCAATAAGCATGTGTTTTCATTTTGTCCAATGGTTTCCAGTCTTTTCTTCAATCTCCATGCCATTTATATATACAATCATCTGTAATATTAAAGATCTATAATATTTCTTATATTCTACTAATTAAAAAATACTGACTTAACCTATTCTATACCATAAATAAAACTAGGAGATAAAGCAATTATCATGATAATAATATACAAAAAATAGCTTTTACTTCAAATGGACAGCATATTTTTGTTCATAATTATAAGAATAAAAATTTCATTTTTCCACTTAATCTTACATCTGTACATTTAGTGTGTTTTTAAAATAAAACATAAATTGTAGAATTAAAGATAACAAAAGCATTGAATTTCTTGAAGATGAAAAAGAAACCTTTTTCTCAGATTTAATAATTTACTACATTCGTGGATATGCATGCATCATAAAAAAAAAAAAACAGTGCTGTTGAGTCAATTCCAACTCACAGCGACCCTATAGGACAGAGAAGAACTGCTCCATAGGGTTTCCAAGGAGCACCTGGCGGATTCGAACTGCCAACCCTTTGGTTAGCAGCTGTAGTGATTAACCACTACGCCACCAGGGTTTCTGCATGCATCATACATACATAGAAATGCCTCTGTTCGTGAACATTTTGCTTCCAAAAGTGTGTTGATATGTGTTGTCACTGTACTCCATATGATACTATAAAGTTACATGTATATATATATATCTCTATGAAAAGTTCTATTTCATAAAAGTTGTATGGATTTTCATGGCACTTGGGTTCTTTTTCCGTCTTTTCTTTTTTAATTTTGTTATATAAGCATTGGCTTATTAGCATCTTCAAAATTCTTACTGCTTTTGTACTTATTAGGCAAGATAGGATTAGTGATCATTAAAATTACAAAACTGGTAGAAATGCAGCAAACTGGCTACAGACAGATAAAGACTGGGAAGGCCAAGATTAGAATGATCATATACAACTACTAACACCATCTACTGATGGAAGAGTTGGTTTGCTTTATCCTATGGCAATTACCTGTTTTTCCACCTATGGAAGTTCAAAGTATAGGAAATTGTTTAAAGACATTTTCACACCACAGGTAAACATTGTGCCAATAAATTACTAGTTGATGAAAAAAATTATCCATCAAAACTTCAAACCGAAACACATCCTGAAAACTGCCCTTTTTTATGAATTGATGCTTATCGTAGAACATATAAATTCATTCAGAATGAAAAAATCAGGTTTGTAAAAGAGGTGTTTTATTTCTGCACGTGTATCTGCTGCAAAAGCCAAAGTTGAGTTTATCTACATGCATCTAATGGCTGTCATTGTGACAGATTGTCTTTCATTTTTTTAACATTCATCCATTTACTGGACTCCAGCTGATTTTGTTATCCTGACCTGCCTTAGACATGGATATAATTCCTTAGTCTAAATGCACCCTACACCATGGATCCTCACTTGGCACTATGAACTTCATTAATTACTGTCATCGAAACCAGCTGTAAACTGAGTAATAAAAGCTTTTTTTTATTTTTCTGGCTGGGGCCCAAAAAGTTTGATAAATTTTGGATAGGTGTAGTAGACATAGTTTAGGCATGCCTGTCCACACAATGTCACTGCTGAAAGAGTGGACTTAGAGAGGATGTTGAAATCCACTACCCCACCTCACTGACCACATGCAGCCAACTGAGCTTTGGAACTTTCCTAATCCACGCTAAGTTAGCCAGATTCATCTGAGATGCTGAGGGACAATGGGTAGCCAAGCTAATAACACTGAAGATTAAAGGACTTAGGCTGCCATTTTATGGTAAGCCATATGGGCCATATCCAAATGGATGAGGGAGAATACGAGGCAATTCGCAGAGAGATAAAAATGAAACAGATGACAGAGAGGTATGAATGGCATGGGAAAGAGATACGCAGTTTTGAGAACTGAGAAATAGAAATTTAAAGTCCTGGTGGCTTTTTCCAACGAAGTTCAGCTGTACTTGTTGCCCTCTATACTTTCTAGAAGATTCCTGTCTATCCGTTATTTAAGATAACTTGAGGTAGATTTCTACTCCTTGTAATTGAAAACTGTTTGTCCAGAACAGTCAGCAAAACAGTACATTGAAATCTAGTATAATTAAAAGTCCCAGAAATCTCTGCTATATAAAATATTGACACATTTCTATTCCCTTTCTCTTTTTTTTTTTTTTTCCTGAAAACTGCAGTAGAAACTTCTTATCTCAGCAGGGAACCATCTTCTTTCTCCTCAGAATTCAAGTAATAACAATTCTATGGGGTACCGATTATTCTAGAGGCATTGTACCATGTAAATTAATCTATTGCTTTGGTAGCACTGCTCCAAAAACCAGTGCTGATGTTGAATGCACAGAACGAACAAATTAATTAGCCAGACTCAAAATCAAATAGATCTCACAGTGGTGACCTCTGTGAAATAGAATAAAGAAAGGCACTAAGTTCATGTAGTAACTTTAGATGAAGTAAAACCATAGCTTAAATGGGGCTAAGTGTTCTCATTATTTAAAGTGGACAGTAGAGTTCAGGCCCAGAAGAGTCTCCTGGCAGGGAGAGGTTGAGCTTAAGAGTCTGGCCAATAGCAAACTGTTGATCTCTGAACAAAACATAGTCTGCTCCATTAATGATCCAAAGAAAAAATTCATAGAAAATAAGCATATTAATTTCTTCTGTACGAATTATCTTCAGGTACTAAGTTAAGCCTCAGAACATGAGGCAGGTAATTTTATTGCTCACTTAAAGTTGCAAAGAAGAATGGACACCTTTGAATTGTGGTTTTGGCAAAGAATATTGATTATACCGTGGACTGCCAGAAGAACGAACAAATCTATCTTGGAAGAAGTACAGCCAGAGTGCTCATCAGAAGCGAGAATAGCTAGACCTCGTCTCAGGAGGGACCAGTCCCTGGAGAAGGATATCATGCTTGGTAAAGTAGAGGGTCAGCAAAAGAGAGGAAGATCCTCAAGGAGATGATTGACACAGTGGCTACAACAATGGGCTCAAACACAGCAAAGATTTTGAGGCTGGCCCAGGACCAGGCAGTGTTTCCTTCTGTTGCACACAGGGTTGCTATGAGACAAAAACCAACTCAATGGTACCTTCCAACTATGACAAACAGAATGTGCATATTCTCTTCAATCTTTTCCAACTGAGATGCTGACTTTCTGTGTAAGAAAACAATACTGGCTATAGCGCCCAAGAGGATATAAGTGACTTAGTTTTCTTTCCTAGACCCTGTGACTTGCATGAAGTGTAGAGAAGCATCAGAATTGCTTATTGTCCCAAACGGACCGCTGTAACTTTCATCCACCATTGATTTCCGCCTGCCTGTTATCACGGTTCCAAGTAGGAAACACATTGGTGTAGCAGCACTGGGCATTGCTGCCGCAGACATACAGTGATACAGAATAATACGCCGACCCTCCTGTTAAATGCATAAAGTGGAGGCCTAAACAGCAGGGCCACTCTTTAAATAGAGTCTTTCTGGTGCAACACCTTTCAGACTCTGGAAAAGGCCCTTTTTAGGGAAGTATGACACTCATATTGGATAAAGCTATCATAACTGTAAACAGGGCATACTCCAGAGGCCTGACAATGCTTTTAAAAAATCCAATTACATGCTTTTATTTGCCATTCGTACAAACGGAAAAATAACAAGCCAACTTGTTTCATCCCCACTGTGATTTCCTCAGGGCTAATTAAAGTGCACTCTGCTGAGGCCTAAATCTTTCAGTTGCAGGCAACCCAAAGATTTAAAGGGACACACACCCAATCAATGCCTGGCTGTCAGTAAATGGGATAGTGTTTGGAAATGGGCACAATAAAATTTTTCATTAACTTGAATGCTGGAAAGATCTTGTGGGGGGAAGAAAAATTGAACTAACAAATTTACTGCCATAGATTTATAGACTGGACTTAGTCACTCTGCACAAAGATTTGATAAGTTAAGTGATCAATGATTCTCCACAACATATGGCATAATCAATATGAATTTTGGGAAGAGATAGAAAGACATTAATAATGTACATTTTATGTACCATGTGTTCCTAAAGATTAAGGGCTCTATAAATCATGAAGGAGCCAGGATACAGCTAGAATACAAATAGAGAAATGCTTTAGTATATGCTGAATTTAAATCTAAAAATTAGGAAAAAATTGTTAACATCATTTTGAGTTGGCTCTAAAAATATTTTTAAATATTTCTAAGGTTTTTGTTTCATGGAAAAATTTTGGGGAATGTTGTTGGCTACTTTATTTTCCCTAGTCATTTTGCCTTTCACTTTATTAATAACCCGAATGACTACAAAAAAAAAGTCTCTGTGTATGTAAATTATGTAGAATTATTTTTAGGAAAAAAAAATTTTTTTTTGACCATGTCTTAGGGGCACACTGTGGGTCAGTGGTAAAATTCTCGCCTTCCATTTGGGAGACCCGGGTTCTACTCCCGCCAATGCACCTCACGCGCAGCCACCACCCACCTGTCAGTGGAGGCTTTCATGTTGATATGATGCTTCCAGACTAAGACAAACTAGGAAGAGAGGCTTGACAATCTACTTCCTAAAATCAGTCAGTTAAAACCCTACAGACCACAGTGGTACAATCTGCAACCAATCATGGGATGGTGCAGGACAGGGCAGAGTTTGGTTCCATTGTACACATGGAGGGATGACTATATGGGAGCTAACAACAGCAACGACAAGGCACGCTCTTAGGGCACCTTGCTTCCACTAGGGTGTAGTTCTGTTTGGCTGGCTCCACTCGCATTACTAGTGGAGAGGGGAATCGAAACTTATAGATGTTGTAATTTCTCAACATAGAATATGCACACTCCACTCCAGGTGTTTCAAGAGATAACCATAATCTCGCAATTCCTCTCAGGAGGATGGACATGAGGTATGATTCTGTAAAGGAGAGACTAAGCAGTCTGCCACCCAACACTTACTTTGAATTTTACATGTTATCCCTGAATCAAGCTTTAACTGCAAAAAGATGCAAATTCATACTGTACTGTTTTGTGCTTCTTGTAGACCTGCTTTTACTGTATCAGGTTTCCTAGTACAACATCTGCCTGCGGCAAGGGATAATACGTGATGATGTTCTCATCATACAGTCTTCTCTATGAAGACCTATGGGAGAAATTTCCTTTTTCCAGTATCAAGAAAAGGTAAGTTTCTGCTAAGAAAATGGTTTGTATTTGTTGTAAAAACACTGTTACTGTCATAATATACTATATTCATAGCTTATCAATATTATATGTAGGATATTATGGTACTCTGATGGCAAAGCGGTTAAGCGCTTGGCTGCTAACCAAAAGGTGAGCAGTTCGAAACCACCAGCCAATCCTTGGAAACCCTATGGGGCAGTTCTATGCTATCTAAAAAAAAAAATGCTATCTATAAGGTCACTATTGATAGCTAGTACAGCCAGCAGCTGCTCAGCCACTATCAAGCAAGACTTGCTCCTCCTGTCCATTGTCATCAAGACCCTGACCACTGTCTATAACTCAGCTTGTGCTTTAAATCAGCCAGAGCCAGCCAAAATCAGTTTACTAGCCTCAAAAGTGTCCTAAAGTAACCTAAGCCTCATTAAGACCTAATTGAATATTAAAATCTACACCCAGGGTGGGACTTATCCACCATTTTCTGTACATACTAAAGGAAAAAAAAATGTAATTTGTCTTACTGTGCCTGCACACCATGACAACCTATTTAGTCCATGATGTTTACATGTACTTCCTTGTGAAGGACAGTATAAAAGGTTCTGCCTCTCTTTGTTCAGGGAGCTTGATTTGAGGTATATGCCTCCTTGCTCCTTGTCTGTGCACTCACAATAAACACTCTTCCTCCCTCTTCACCTTGGCATGTCTTTATTGACAAGGAGCTGCACCAGGCAGAATCTGCTTCAGGTAACACTGAGTTGGAATCAACTCAACAGCGACAGGTTTCAGGTTGAAGAGAATATTATAAAGTATATTTCTGTGCACCTTTATCCTTAGTTTTATGCTCTTTGTACTCTCCTATAGTTACTCACCACTTTTAAAAATTCCACTGTATTTGTAAGTATTCTGTAAGTCACCTGATATGTTTTTTTCTTTCTGGAATGATGTTAAGTATAAATAAATAAAAACGCAGATGCCTTTTTCAAAATATTGACTTCTAGATATAAGAGTATTTAGGAGTTTTTTTTTTTTTTAATAGAAAGAGAATGCGTTATTATTTGGATAGAAGATGCATTGCTAAGGTAAATCGATGAAGTTTTTTAGAGACCTCAATGACTTCGCAGGATTCTTTTGTAAAATGATCTGTAGTTATTAATTGGAGAATTTGGTTTAAAAGAGCATCTGATTAGCAGTGATGTGTTCACTTTCTCTGTACATTTTGCTAAAATATTTATAAAGATCATGAATAGGTAAAAACTTAAATCCAAAAATAAAACATGATAATTATAATATTGTGGGGATTTTTTCATTCCTTTACAGTGTTTGTATCTTAATTCAAAACTGCAGTTTGCCTCATCTGAGCTATTGATACCTGAAAGCTAATCCATTATCTGTCTATGCCTACAAATAATAACCCTTAAGAAACAGTGCATCTGTATCTAAAAAAAATATCCGGACATCTTCACTCTGTGGAATTGGTATTGGTTTTTGAGAAAGTCAAAAGCTCTCTTTCTATATTTGGTTAGATATTGCTATACCTAAAAGAACTGTTGGAAATAAAGGAAACGTCTCTGGTTTAGTGCATCTGGCAACGTATCATCCCCACAAGTAATGCCATGTATGCAGAAATGGGAATAGAGGAGTCTGGATGTTACAGCATCCGGGTACTCCATCTGTGAAGAGTAACAGAGTGAGGCAGGGGACGTGAGAGAAGGTCCAGCAGAACAGAATTGGACCAGATGCTATGGACAGCAGTCTGTAAGAACAGGATTAAAACAGAGTTTGTGAGAGACTGAGGCATATCCACACTCACCATCTTCACTGAACACTGAGTTTGGATGAATTTTTCTTCATTAGACAGTGAACAAAAAATAACAATAGTAAAATTAACATATGATTTAAACAGGAAGGAAGATAGAAGACCATTCTGAAGATTCAGACATTGAAGAAAACCTCTAATTAGGAACCCAGAAGAAAGAATCCCAAAAGACAATGTAGAATTGTGTTAAATGACACAAGATTTAGAATTAGACAAACCTCTGTTAGAATCCTAATTCTAGTTAGGAAGAGTTCCAATTTTAAAAAGCAGAAGGTAAGACATAGATGAAATAAAGAATTAAACTAAAAATGTGATTCTATGACAAAATTGGTATTAGATGGCTTGTCCTTCTGGTTTTATTGTTGCTAGGTGCCATGTAGTCCATTTTCGACCCATAATGACACCATGTAACAGAAGAGAACTGCCCCATAGGGTTTTCTAGGCTGTAATCTTTAAGGTAGAAGACCTCCAGGTCTTTCTACCAAAAAGCCGCTGAGTGGGTTAGAACAACCAACCTTTCAGTTAGCAGCCAATTATTTAACTATTGCATCATCAGAGCTGCTCTGTCTTTCTCATTAGAAAGTAGAAAATTTCAACAGACCATCATAGCCTCCATAACAAAGACTGCAAATCATTTAAGCCATAAAAACCCAACTGAGACTTTTTATAAAATCCCCATAAAAAAAAAAAAAACTTAAAGTTGAGAACACAAAGAAAAGTAAATAAACCAAATCAGAAAGTGACAAAAACTATCAAAAAAAAAAAAAAAAGATAAATATCCATTGGCTTTATTTTTATTCCAGTCAGAATAGTGAAAAATGAGAAATCCACCAGAGACCAAGGTGAGTGAGAGAAGAAAAGAAAACAAATCAGCCAACCTTTTGACAAATATTTTACAGCTACATGTGGCTAGTAAGAAGCATGACATTCCTGAGGAGTCTTTACCATAGAGAGAGTTTCTACCTTCCCTGCCAACTCTTTCTCTTTGGCCCTGAGCAAATACCTGGTGGCTTTCCAAAGGCTGGAGTCAAGAAAGAAGAGTTGTGAGAGATGTAAATAGTGTCTTCACCACAGAGCAGGGTAGCAAGAGAAGCTTCATGAAGGTACAGTGGACCTCAACAACTGCAAGGCACGCTATCAAAGGCTAGATGCAGGACAGGAGAGTAGACATTGCCCTGCCTGGCATTCTGGACCTTCACTAACCTCCAAAGACTGCAGTCAGGACATAAGAGCTGAGAGAACTTCCTTCAAGGCTGCCTGGATTTTTACCAGGTACACTGCAGTGGTCAGGCAAAGGCTGGGGCACAGCAACAGAATGGCATGAAATTTCCCAAGGCACAGAAATTTGGGGGCAGGACTGAAAAGCAATGAAAAATTTCCAGTGACACAAAAGTCTACAATTCAGGCTAGAAAGCAAGCTGAGATCTCTCACAGTTTAAAAAGATGTCAACTCAACTGTAAGCCATCAAGAGAGTTCTGGAATCATGCCAATGCTTAAATCCCAAGCTCTACTGAAGGGAAATTTCTTCTCCCCATCTCAAAATATTTAAATCAAGTGAACTGATATTAATTAAAGCTGCAACAAAAATGAGACCACATTCTAATCGAGAGTAGATACTGCAGACCCAGTTCCCCACATTGGCACCCTGAGAGAAGAAGAAATTGCCATTTTGTGGGGGATAAATATTATTTAATGAGTGTCAACTATTTTTTTGAGATGGTTCATAGTCCACATTAAAAACCCAAAACCTTGAAGCTTTCTAGAAGAAAGCAGAAAAGTATCTTTGTGACCTTGGGATATGCAAATATTCCTTGGACAGGACACTAAACACAAAAAATATAAGAATCGATAAAGTGAACTTCATCAAAATTAAAAGCTTCTGTTCATTAAAGTACACTGTTCAGAAAATAAGAAGGCAAACCATGGAACAAGAAAATATTTTCAGCACATTTATGAGACAAGGGGTTCAGTAACACTGAGAGAAACAGAAAACAAACAGGAAGGAGCAAGTCTCTTCTTCCTCAGACTTACAGTCTTCCTCCAGCAATTCCTAATGGCAGATCCTAATAGGGAGCCAGCTGGCAAAGGGGAAATGTGGTCTCAGAGTCCAGCATCAAAATCACAAAGCAAAGCATGAAAGGATGGGGATAAAGCTGAGAGAGGATAACTTAATGTTCATTACAGATATACATAAATAATGTACATCTTATATTTGATAACATCTCAGATTCAATGAAAAAGCTGTGTATTACATACATGTTATGTTTTTCATATAATTAGATATAAGAAATGCACTGTATTTTGGTAAAAAATAAAGAAGCTAAATATGGTATAAAATACAGATTATCGATTCACTACTGTAGAAACTGAATACGTTTTCCTGATGTAACCGGAACCACCTGTTGCCATTGATTCCAACTCATGGTGATCCGATGTATGCAGAGTAGAACTGCATTTCATAGGGTTTTCAACGGCTGTGATGTTTCGAAAGCAGATCACCAGGCCTTCCTTTCCAGACACCTCTCAGTGTGAATTTGAACCACCAAACTTTCAGTTAGTAATGGACTGCTTAAGCTTATTATCTGGTTAGCTATTTTTATCAATCGAAGAAACAAATTCCATAGAGCCACTTTAACAGACCAAGGCGTTATCATTAAACTATGGCGCCATCTCTCATTCCTCACTCCCCATTCCTTTTCTCCTCTTCCTCTAATTGTTCTTTCTCCTCAGAAATGAAATTAAGGATGAAATGAGAGGATATATATGGGTCCCCTAGGCTGTGGGCCAGTCTTTTATCAAGCCATCCAGATGCCTTTTCTTTTCCTTGTAAAAACACTGTGCAGAAATGTAATAGATAACCCCTGCTGCAAATCTAATTGTGAAATATCAAAAGCAGTCATGATGAAAGACATAAACATTGTTGACTGCACAATAGGTATTTTAATCTATCAATAAAACCTATGAAATAAAAAGACTGCTGGGGGAAAAGCAAGGATGTAATAATCCCTCTTCTCATCCCCTCTTGTCATTTTCGTCAATGTGTATCCATGTGCCTTATTCCAGTTCTGGCAGCTGATTAATAGAACTGAAGAAAGATTGGAAGTAATCCAGAAACCAATGATGGAAGTATTTATTAGTATTAAAAAAAAAAAGAAATGTAAAGATGCCTAAAACTACTGATTGAAAGGATAATTTAGGATAAAAAAAAGACAACCCAAGACAAAAGGCATAGAATATTATGAACATTACTAGCAGACTAGAAAAATTCCATAAAGATCTCAGAGTCTAAACTTGACAGTGAGTTAGCAAAGCAGAGCTCCTTCATACTAACAGTAGCCACATAAGATATAAGTTGGAAATAAAAATGTAAGAGAGCTATCTATTCATATACGGCAAATTTACCTTATTCTTAAGTTATTTTCCGGCTAATAACTCAGATGACTTTGTAAATTTATCATGCTTTAATATATTTTATTAACAAGAAGACTGCAATAGAGAACTGAGCTGACATGAAAAGCTTCCACATCTCCTATAAACAATCAATAGATAAAGTGGATAGATAGACAGACAGACAGATGTTGTTAGTTGTCATCAAATCAATTCTGACTCATGGTGACCCCATGTGTGAAGAATAGAACTGCTCCATAACCCTGGTGGCATAGTGGTTAAGAGCTATGGCTACTAACCAAAAGGTCTGCAGTTCAAATCCACCAGCTGCTCCTTGTAAACTCTTTGGGGGCAGTTCTACTTTGTCCTAAAGGGTGGCTATGAATCTGAATCGTCTCAGTAGCAATGGGTTTGGTTTGGTTTGGTTTGGACCTTTCAAAAGCAGATTGCCAGGCCTGTCTTCAAAGGTGCCTCTGAATGGGTTTGACCCACCAACTTTCTGTCTAGTAGCCAAGCACTTAACTCTTTACTCCACCCAGATACATGGATTTGAGTTTAAAAAACAAATCCGTTGCCATGGGGCTGCTTCCAACTCTTACATAAAAAACCAAAAACCCAACCTGTTGCCGTGAAGTCAATTTGGACTCATAGAGACCCTGCAGGACAGGGTAGAACTATGCCCCACAGAGTTTCCGAGGAATGCCTAGAGGATTCAAACTGCCAACCTTTTGGTTAGCAGCTATAGCTCTTAACCATTACGCCACTGGAGTTGCCGACTCATACATAGGTGTCAAGAAAAAAAAAGACGTTCCCTCTAGAGCAAGAGATGAATGAATCGGGTGGATGCCACTATGGACTGTTCTTTAAGATCTGCTTATGGAAACCCTGGTAGTATAGTGGTTAAGCGCTATGGCTGTTAAGCAAAAGGTCAGTAGTAGGAACCCACTAGGCATTCCTTGGAAACTCTGTGGGGCAGTTCTACTTTGTTCTATAGGGTCGCTAAAAGTTCTACTTTGTCCTATAGAGTCGCTATACGTCCGAATCCACCCAAAGGGTTTTTTTTTTTTTAATAAGCCTAGAAATTAAGGCCATGCATCATATATATATATATATATTTTATCATATAAATAGAGGGAGAAATGGAACTGGGTTTTTGACAGAATTGATCCTCTGGATATGAATGGAAAGAGGCAACAGTGAGAATGCAGAAGCTCTAGCTTGCATTTTCCACATGTGGAAAATCACATTCTTACACTACCTATAAGGTCAATATCTAACATGTAACATGAAAACCTGTGAGAGACTCCCAGTATTACTTTTTAACATACTGTTTTGAACTTCTGATTGCCTCATATAAGCTGGCAATAATTGGAGTATCTGAAAAAGTCTGCAATTTTTTTTTATTTCTCATAACCTACCAAACTGTATTCTAACTTCATAATTTGATATTCACAGTATTTCATGTATTAACTTTCGTGCATTAACCATGAGTCTTAGAACATGAGTTCTATGCTTTACTCAACCTTCCTATTTTGTGTTGTTATTGTTGTTAGGTGCCTTTGAATCAATTTAGACTCATAGTGACCCCTTGTGACAGAGTAGAACTGCTCCAAATGGTTTTTTTAGTTGTTATCTTTATGGAAGCAGATTGCAAGGTCCTTCTCTCACAAAGGTGCTGGGTGGATTTGAACCACCAACCTTTCAGCTAGCAACACAGCATTTAACCATATGTATCATCAGGGCTCCTTTCCTAATCCATAACTCAACATAAATCACATTCCAAAATACACACACACAGTCATCCAACTCCATGTCAATACTGACTCTGCCTTCCTCAGCCACATCCGTCTCTTAAAATAATGAATAGCCAGTTGCTGTGGAGTAAATTTGAACTCATAGCAACCCCATATGTGTCAGAGTAGAACTGTGCTCCATAGGGCTTATAATGGCTGATTTTTTTGGAAACAGATAGCCAGGCTGTTATTCCAAGACACCTCTGGGTGGACTTGAATCTCTTTAAATAAAAAAAAAAATACAACCAATTAATTAGGCCCAGCATATTTAACTTTTTTTTTTTCAGATTCCTTATTCTATGCTCTCCCTCCATGCTCAAATCCTTGAGATGACCAAAAACCATTTGCTAAACTTCTTTTATCACCCCTACTGTAGTCCACTCTGTAGTAAGGGTATTTAGCAGCTTTGTGTACACCTTACTCATTTCAGACTTGCTGACCTACTGATTGATCCTTTTCTACCTTGTATTAGCCAATTGTTGTTGTGTTAGATGCTGTTAAGTTGGTTCCAACTCATAGCGACCCTATGTGCAACAGAACAAAACACTGCATGGTGCTGCGCCATCCTCACAATCATTGCTATGCTTGAGCCCAATGTTGCAGTCCCTGTGTCAATCCATCTCTTGAGGGTCTTCCTCTCTTTTGTTGAATCTTTACCAGACATGAAGACCTTCTCCAGGGACTGGTCCCTCCTAATGACATGTCCAAAGTACATGAGAAGAAGTGTCACCATCCTCACTTCTTAGGAGCATTCTGGCTATACTTCTTCCAAGACAGATTTGTTCATTCTTCTGGATGCCCATGGTATATTCATCAATATTCTTAGCCAACACCATAATTCAAAGGTAACAATTCTTTGGTTTCCTCACTCATTGTCCAGCTTTAGCATGTTTATGAGGCAATTGAAAATACCATGGCTTGAGTCAGGCACACTTTAGTCATCAAAGTGACATCTTTGCTTTTTAATACTTTAAAGAGATCTGTTGCAGCAGATTTACCCGATGCAATGTGTCTTTTGATTTCTTGACTGCTGCTTCCGTGGGCATTAACTGTAGATCCAAGTAAAATAAAATCCTTGACAACTCCAATACATTCTCCATTTACCATGATGTTGCTTATTGGTCCAGTTGTGAGGATTTTTTTTTTTTCTTTATGTTGAGGTATAATCCATACTGGAGGCTGTAGTCTTTGATCTTCATCAGTAAGTGCTTTAAGTCCTCTCCCAGCTTTCAGCAAGCAAGTTTGTGTCATCAGCATATCAAGGTCATTAATGAGTCTTCCACCTATCCTGATGCCACATTCTTCTTCATATAGTCCAGCTTCTCAGATTATTTGCTCAGCGTACACACTGAATAAGTAGAGTAAAAGGATACATCCTTGATGCATATCTTTCCTGATTTTAAAGTACACAGTATCCCCTTGTTTTATCTGAACAACTACCTCTTGGTCTATGTACAGGTTCTTCATGAACACAATTAAGTGTTCTGGAATTCTTATTCTTTGCAATGTTATACATAATTTCTTATGATACATACAGTCAAATGACTTTGCATAGTCAATAAAACAAAGGTAAACATCTGTTATAGATTGAATTGTGTCTCCCAAAAAAGTGTGTCCATTGGGTAGGCCATGATTCCCAATACTACATGGTTGTCCTCCATTTTGTGATCTGACGTAAGTATCCTATGTGTTCTGAATTCTAAGCTCTATTTTGTTAATGAAGCAGGACACAATCTACTGGGTTAGCTTGTATCTTGATTCAACCTCTTTTGAGATATAAAAGAGAAAAGAAAGCAGAGAGGAGAGGGACCTCCTACCACCAAGAAAGAAGAGCCAGGAACACGTCCTTTGGACCCTGGTTCCCTGTGATGAGAAACTACTAGCCCCAGGAAAAGACTGATGACAAAGACCTTCCCCCTAGTCAACAGATAAAGCCTTCCCCTGCAGCTGGTGCACTGAATTCATACTTCCAGCCTCCTATACTGTGAGAGAATAAATTTCTGTTTATTAAAGTCATTCGCTTGTGGTATTTCTGTTATAGCAACACTAGATAACTAACACAACATCATTCCAGTACTCTCTGCTTTCAGCCAAGATCCATATGGCATTAGCAATGATATCCTCCATTCCACATCCTCGTCTGTATCTGGCTTGAATCTCTGGCAGTTTCCAGTCATTGTGCTACTGCAACCACTTTTGAATTATCTTCAGCATAATTTTACTTACTTGTGATATTAATGATACTGTTTGATAATTTCAGCATTCTGTTGGATCATCTTTCTTTGGAATGGGGACAAATATGGATCTCTTCCAGTCAGTTGTCCGGGTAGCTGTCTTCCCAACTTCTCCAGTGCTGCATCCATTTGTTGAAACATCTCAATTGGTATTCTGTCAATTTCTGAAGCCATACTACCAAGTAAAGTATCCTTTATATAATATATATATTTTTGTATAAATGAATAAATAAATGAAGTATATCAAGTTAATCCAATTAAGTACAAAAGTTTTTAGTCTACAGTGTAAAGGGGTGGCTAACAACAATTCCTGCAGAGTAACAAACTGCCCAGTAAATCTCTATTCTGTGGCTACTATGTACAGGGCATTATCTATATCACCTATGCTACATCATTTAAATTATGGTGGTGATCACAGTAGTGCTTAATTTCTGTAATTTTGAATTGAGAAAGGAGCACTAGAGAATTTGTTATCCTGTATCAGGGGCATGAAAATGGGTTTCTTAAGAGGGTACCACCAAATAAATTTAAAATATGAGCTTCGTGCTTAAAACTCTTTTTATTTGGGACAAAACCAGAAAACTCTGTTTACCCTTAAGATATTGATTTGTATATCACAGTATACAGGAATGGAAACCAAAGTATTTGCCAGAACATGGAATTGGGAGTGTATTAACACTCTTCTGTGTAAATGAATATGATGAATATCATTAACGATGGTTTACTTTAAAACAATCCAAAACCTTGTCTGTATTATGGAATAATCACTTTTGAAAATGTGGACGGTTGAAGCCACTTGGAATAAAATTATTTCTTAAAATTGATTTCCCTCATCTTTCAGAGTAGGAGGAAAAGGTACCACCTTTCTATCAAAATCCAACCTATAGAGATTAGATATATTCAGTTGCCTGTAAAGTGAGGCTATTCAGGAAAATGGAAATTGAAAGTATCTTACACCCTTAGGAATTTTGATGCTATCAAGTTTTGTTGAAATAAACACAGAGATTTATTCCAAGTATTTAAATATATTCATTAAAATGCTCAGTAGGATAAAAGGAATACTGCGACTCTCCTGTGGTTTCTGTTTTCTCTAAATGTTAATATTTATCACAGTTTATATCCTGTCTACTATAAATATTAAGGTTTTCAATCATTCCCTGGAATATCACATAGGAGTGGATCCAAGCATTCTTACTGTTTTTTCGCAGAATGTAGTTCAGTCTATATCTTTTCATTGATTTTATCAGTATTATAATCATATTTTTATAATAATAATATAGTTATAAAAATAAGCAGATTAATTTCAGCTAATCTTTATTGATATCTTGCTCTGTGACAGATATTAGACTAAGCAATTGACACACATCGTATCTTTTAATCCTTGCAACAACTATACTCTTAACACCTCCAATTAGCAGATGTATCAGTTTTCTATTGCTGCTGTAAGGAATTACCACAATTTTAGTGGCTTCAAACAACACAAATTTATTATCTTACAGTTCTGGAAGACAGAAGTCCAAAATGAGTCTCACTGGGCTACAATCAAGGCATCAGGAGGACTGTGTTCTTTTCTGTAGGCTCTAGGGGAGAATCTGTTTTTCTTCCTTTCCAGATTGTAGAGGTTGTCCACATTCCTTGGCTCATGACCCCTTTTTCCATCTTCAATGATAGTAACATCAGACCAATTTCTTCTCAAGCTGCTATCTCTCTAGTTCTTCACAGTTACATCTTCCTCCAACTCTATTTAGGACCCTTATGATTACATTGGGTTCACCCAGATAATCCATGATAGTCTCCCCACTTCAAGATCAGTTAATTGACAACTTTAATTCTATTTGCACATAATTTCCCTTTGCCACGTTACCTAACATATTCAAAGTCTCCAGGAATTGGACATAGATTTCTTTGGGAAGCTGTTATTTTGGCTACAACAGCAGATGGGAAACATGAGCCTTTGAATAAATCACAATTAGCACTAAAGGCCAAGAGTAGGTAATCACCATATTTTTATACAAATAACGTGAACTTTCTACACTTGTTTGCCAACCACATCCTCCCCCTACAAGGTATTTTCATAAGCGCTGCTATGCCAATTTTCTTTACATGTCGCTCTAAAAAAATTAGCACAGTGAGCTTACAAAAATACCTTGTGAGGGAGAGTATGTTGGCAAACAAACGTAGTAAATGTGCATTATTTGCGTAAAAATATGGTAGCCATGCCAGAAACCAGGCATAGTTCTGCCTCACCTCAACAACACACTCACTGTATTATCTCACAAATGATTTACTGACACTTTTTTTCTCCACCCAGGGAAGTGAAGTGATCCAACTAGTGCCTGAATGACCATTTAAAACTTAAAAAGAAAAACTTAGTCAATCTTTGGACAGTTTGTAAATATTTGGAAACATCAAGTTACTGATAGTAATGTTTTTCACATTTCAGCCAGTTCTTTGGAACAATAAAGACCACAACTTCTAATATAGAACACAACCTCTGATGTAGTCCCTTTTGCTTCTCTTAGTCTATTTACAAACTTTGAATTACAAGAGCAGAGGATGTGCTTCCAGCCAGGAACACATATGGAGTAAGCAATTAAGTGAAGTTAATTAGCCAATGAATATATACTTAGCTGGTAAAAACTTGCTGAAAATTGTACTATATTTTTAATTTATGGGCTATCAATTTTAATATCTTTTAGATATCAGTGACCTACTGTGTCCTGCAATACTACAAAAATTGTTGCTGAATTACATATGTTTTTATTTTGGTTATTGTACTAAGAAGAATTTCTCTCTATTACACAAATTTGAGAAAGTGACTAACTTTTGTAAACTTCAGTTCTCCATCTATAAAATAAAGATAATAGGGATTATAAGTACCTTAAAGTATACAGTTCATTGCATGCAACCTGGACCAATAAAGTCTCAATAAATGTCACCAAAATTATTTTTTGCCATGTTTTAGCAACCAGCTTAGACATATAATAAACAGAATTAATTGTACTTACCAGTTTTTAAATGGCAACATTTACTCATCCAAATCAGATCTTCTCAAATGGCTAATATTTCCCTATCAATTCTTGCATAATTTCCAAACCTAATATAGTTTGTGAAGCAATATGGCTCTGGAATATAACAGCATAGCCACTTTCTTTTTCTCATTTGTTATTAAGCATCTATTGACTTGAAAAACCCATTTTGAGGCATAAATTTAAATGAGAGGCATTTTCAAATATTACATGATGAAAGCTTATTTGCCCTAATGACTTGTGGTCATTGTCTTCTGGCAGCAGCTTTGACTTTATGCCCCAGAGCCTTCCCTAAGCTGCTGGCAAATTCCTCAAACCCAGAAGAGTTATTATTGTGATGACTCAAAGCATTTATTACCTGGGTGATGAAATCCTAGGCTCAGGGTGGGATTGTTCTCCGTTTTGTGTCTGCTCAGTCCTGGAAATTTCTATAGCCTTTGTCAAAGGAAATGGATTGTAGTTGATTTTGAGGTCCCAAGTGGTAAGAAGTTCAATACTTTCTTGTCCAAAAATATTATTTAGATAGAAAGTGCCCGTTTTTTAACATTGTTTTTGGGGTATCTTCTATTTTCGTGGACTCATTAAAACAAGTGGAAGGACATTGAAAAGCACAGTACATTTGTCCTGGCCATTCTGTATTTCTCCATTACTTCTCCTCATTGGAGAGAACGAGAGCAGTGGGGTGAGGGTGGGGATCTAGAAGCACTGAGCATAATTGGTTCAAATCCTTCTGGTTTCCCGTTTGCAGATCTGTGTAGTGACAAAGTACATATATTCTAGTTCCTTCACAGCTATTCTATCAGCTCATTAGGACAGACTCAGCTCTTACCAAGGAAGCTGAAACTTTTCCACTGTTACCAGTGTTTGGGTTGGTCCAAATGCTTGATTCTGTGATAGAATAATAAAAACTGAATTGGATTTCACATCTCCAGTCATCTGAAAAAAAAAAAACACCTAAGGGTGGCTTCCATCTTCCAATCTCCTGTGTCCTGTCTCTCAACTGGTCCCAAACTTGAGAAGTACAGAGGAATATTATTATTGCATCTCTCTCCATGCCTTCTAATTTTTTTTTTGTTTTGTTTTAATACCTATCCTGGGTTAGTCTTCTATTCTCAATTATATATAGAATTTTGTTCTGTTTCAACTCTATGACTTGATTTTATTCTTCAGGAAAAATTATCTCCTTATTATTAATTACCACCATTTGTATTAATTTTTTCTACAATAGGTAAGTCTCACTTGTCCTAGAGAAATCATGGTATGTATACAAGTCCTTGTTATCACAAATTAAAAATGTTTACATATCTGTGTCAAATGGGGTTTAAATATATTACAAAGTATTCTAGAGGTGTTTAGCACAAATTACATAGCAAAAAATAGACTATTAATATAACATAACATAGTGCAATATGGTATATAAAATTCAGTTACCAAGGGAGAGGAGGAAAACTTCATTGATGTCTTTCTTTTTTTTCTCTTTCCCATCTCTCCACTATTTTTCTATTTTTTCCTAAAGGAATTGCCTTGGAAACTAAAGTTCTCTTATCTTAAATATGTTACTTTCATAATTTTTCACACACTGCTGAATAGCATGACAGCATTTCAAGTAAAAAATAAAATGTGGTTATTAATAAGAATATCTTCCTTGTGCCCTCTGGACTAGTCACTGCAAAATAAACCAATTATTCATTTTCACTATTTGGTGCCTATAATTATTTTCCCAAAAAGCCAATCCTATTATGTTGGCACAATATTCTGTGCTTAACAGATTTTGATCGGTAAAGTAAATAGAGTTACCTACACATTTAAAAAAGTCTCAAATAAGAGCGGTGGAGAAACTTGCAAATGGAGGGTCATTTAAACGTATTAGAGGGCCAGATATAGATAAAGTATAGGTCCTTTTTGTTCTCTACTATAAAAACTGACATTTGTTTTCTTTTTTCTCTTATCCATATTACTTTTCCAAATGACATATAAGAAATACAAAGAACAATTTTAAAAACATGTAGCATTTCATATCTCACCTGTAATCATCCTTGGCTCTTTTTCTACATTGTCTTTGGACATAAGATATAAAAGCCCATGGATATGGTTCTCCTTGTAGCCTATAAGAGACACTCTGGTGGTGCAGTGATTAAGTGATCAGCTGCTAACCAGATAGTTGGCGGTTCAAACCCACCAGTCACTTTTTGGGAGAAAGACGTGGAAGTCCGCTTCTGTAAAAGATTTACATCCTTGGAAACCCTTTGAGTCAGTTCTACCCTGTTGTACAGGGTTGCTATGAGTCAGAATTGACTCAACAGCAGTGGGCTTTTGTTTTTTTCTAGCAGACTCTGAGGTATCTGACACAGTTGGCCACCTATGTTTTAATTTTAGACCTGAAAGAAACCTTAGCGATACATCCCAGCATCTTACAAATGAGGAAGTTGAGTTGCAACCCAAGTTACTTAACTAAGCAAACAGCAGTTCTATTGTGGAGTCAATATTGTAGTCAAAGTCTCTGTAGGCTGACTTTTTCTGATTGAATCCTTGTTTCCCTCATTACAGAACTGTGGGGGGAGCAAAAACCTTGGAAAAGATACTTAACTTCTCTAAGCCACAGTTTTCTCAATCATAAAACACTAGAAATAATCAAAATTCCTCTATGGAGGAATCTAGTTAATATGCCTTATAAATTTCTCCTTTATTCATAGCTGACTTAGCATATTTTCTTTACTCTCCTCTAAAATTCCACTAAAAAGGTAGAAATGTTATATTTAAAAGACATAAATGCACAAAAGCAAAGACTGCGGTACATATATTTACATATATATAAACATTTAAATGTGTATATATGTATATATATACACTATGCAAATTTTTTACATGTTGCTATAAGACAAATTTATCATGGTATATTTATGAAAATTCCTCCCAGGGGGTGGGCAAGGTTGCCAAATGTAGAATGAACATGTTATTTGCATAACAATATGGTGTGTGTATGGATCACTTTTTCTTTGGAATAGACACAAATATAGATCTATTCCAGTTGGCTGGCCCGGAAGCTGTCTTCTGAAATTCTTGACATAGACGAGTGAGCACCTCCAGGGCCGCACTAGGTTGTTCAAACATCTCAATTGAATTCTGTGAATTCCTAGAGCACTGTTTTTCAACATTCTCTTCAGTGATGCTTGGACATCTTCCTTCCATACCCTCAGTTCTTGATCATAACCCTGAGATGGCTGAAAGTCAACCAGTTCTTCTTTTGTACAGTAGATTTGTATATCCCTTCCATCTTCTTTTGATGCTTCTTGCATTGTTCAATATTTTCACTGTAGAATTCTTCAATATTGTAACTCAAGGCTTGAATTTTTTCTTCAGTTATTTCAGCTTGAGAAATGCTGAGTGTATCCTTCACTTTTGGTTTTCTAAACAAAACCTCCCCAACGTGTCTGTCAGTTTGTCGTACTGTGGGGGCTTGTGTGTTGCTGTGATGCTGGAAGCTATCCCACCTGTATTCAGATACCAGCAGGGTCACCCATGAAGGACAGATTTCAGCTGAGCTTCCAGCCTAAGACAGACTAGAAAGAAAGGACCCAGCAGTCTACTTCTGAAAAGCATTACCCAGTGAAAACCTTATGAATAGCAGTGGAACATTGTCTGATATAATGCTGGAAGATGAGCCCCCCAGGTTGGAAGGCACTCAAAACATGACTGGGAAAGAGTTGCCTCCTCAAAGTAGAGTCAGTCATAATGACGTGGATGGAGTAAAGCTTTTGGGACCTTCATTTGCTGATGTGGCATGACTCAAAATGAGAAGAAACAGCTGCAAAGATCCATTAATAATCAGAACCTGGAATGTACTAGGAAAATTGGAAATTGTCAAAAATGAAATGGAATCCATAAACATCAATATCCTAAGCATTAGTGAGCTGAAATGGACTGGTATTGGACATTTTGAATGAGACAATCATATAGTTTACTATGCTGGGAATGACAACTCAAAGAGTAATGGTGTTGCATTCATCGTCGAAAAGAATATTTCAAGATCTATCCTGAAGTACAATGCTGTCAGTGATAGGATAATATCCATACACCTACAAGGAAGACCAGTTAATACGACTATCATTCAAATTTACGCACTAACCACTAGGGCCAAAGATGAAGAAATAGAAGATTTTTATCAGCTGCTGCAGTCTGAAATTGATCGAACATGCAATCAAGTTGCACTGATAATTACTGGCGATTGGAATGCAAAAGGTGGAAACAAAGAAGGATCAGTAGTTGGAAAATACGGCCTTGGTGATAGAAACAATGCCAGAGATCGAATGATAGAATTTTGCAAAACCAACGACTTCTTCATTGCAAATACCTTCTTGCACCAACATAAATGGTGACTATACACGTGGACCTCGCCAGACGGAACACACAGGAATCAAACTGACTACATCTGTGGAAAGAGACGATGGAAAAGCTCAATATCATCAGTCAGAACAAGGCCGGGGCCGACTGTGGAACAGACCATCAATTGCTTATATGCAAGTTCAAGCTGAAATTGAAGAAAATCAGAGCAAGTCCGCGAGAGACAAAATACGACCTTGAGTATATCCCACCTGAATTTAGAGACCGTCTGAAGAATAGATTTGACACATTGAACACTAGTGACCGCAGACCAGACAAGTTCTGGAATGACATCAACGACATCATCCTTGAAGAAACCAAGAGGTCATTGAAAAGACAGGAAAGAAAGAAAAGACCAAGATGGATGTCAGAGAAGACTCTGAAACTTGCTTTTGAGCATCAAGCAGCTAAGGCAAAAGGAAGAATTGATGAAGTAAAAGAACTAAATGGAAGATTTCAAAGGGCCTCTCGAGAAGACAAAGTATTATAATGACATGTGCAAAGAGCTGGAGATAGAAAACCAAAAGGGAAGAATACGCTCAGCGTTTCTCAAGCTAAAAAAACTGAAGAAAAAATTCAAGTCTCGAGTTGCAATAGTGAAGGATTCTATAGGGAAAATATTAAATGATGCAGGAAGCATCAAAAGAAGATGGAAGGAATACACAGAGTCATTATCCCAAAAAGAATTAGTTGATGTTCAGCCATTTCAAGAGGTAGCATATGATCAGGAAATGATGGTACTGAAGGAAGAAGTCCAAGCTGCTCTGAAGGCACTGGCAAAAAACAGGCTCCAGGAATTGATGGAATATCAATCGAGATGTTTCAACAAACAGATGCAGCGCCGGAGGTGCTCACTCGTCTATGCCAAGAAATATGGAAGACAGCTTCCTGGCCAACTGACTGGAAGAGATCCATATTTATGCCTATTCCCAAGAAAGGTGATCCAACCAGATGTGGAAATTATAGAACAAAATCGTTAATATCACATGCAAGCAAAATTTTGCTGAGGATCATTCAAAAACAGCTGCAGCAGTATATCGACAGGGAACTGCCAGAAATTCAGGCTGGTTTCAGAAGAGGACCTGGAACCAGGCATATCATTGCTGATGTCAGATGGATCCTGGCCGAAAGCAGAAAATACCATAAGGATGTTTACCTGTGTTTTATTGACTATGCAAAGACATTTGACTGCACTGATCATAACAAATTATGGATAACATTGCGAAGAATGGGAATTCCAGAACACTTAGTTGTGCTTGTGAGGAAACTTTACGTAGATCAAGAGGCAGCTGTTGGGACAGAACAAGGGGATACTAATTGGTTTAAAGTCAGGAAAGGTGTGCGTCAGGGCTGTATTCTTTCACCATACCTATTCAATCTGTATGCCGAGGAAATAATCTGAGAAGCTGGACTATATGAAGAAGAATGGGCATCAGGATTGGAGGAAGACTCATTAACAACCTGCGTTATGCAGATGACACAACCTTGCTTGCTGAAAGTGAAGAGGACTTGAAGCACTTACTAATGAAGATCAAAGACCACAGCCTTCAATATGGGCTACACCTCCACACAAAGAAAATAAAAATCCTCACAACTGGACCAATGAGCATCATCATGATAAACGGAGAAAAGATTGAATTTGTGATGGATTTCATTTTATTTGGATCCACAATCAACAGCCAGGGAAGCACCAGTCAGGAAATCAAAAGACACACTGCACTGGGTAAATCTGCTGCAAAGGACCTCTTTAAAGTGTTGAAGAGCAAAGATGTCACCTTGAAGACTAAGGTGTGCCTGACCCAAGCCATGGTATTTTCAATGGCATCATGTGCATGTGAAAGCTGGACAATGAGTAAGGAAGACCGAAGAAGAATTGATGCCTTTGAATTGTGGTGCTGGCAAAAAATATTGAATATACCATGGAATGCCAAAAGAATGAACAAAGCTGTCTTAGAATAAGTACAGCCAAAATGCTCCTTAGAGGCAAGGATAGCGAGACTGCGTCTTACATACTTTGGACGTATTCTCAGGAGAGACCAGTTCCTGGAGAAGAACATCATGCTTGGCAGAGTACAGGGTCAGTGGAAAAGAGGAAGACCCTCAATGAGGTGGATTGACACAGCGGCTGCAATGATGAGCTCAAGCATAACAATGATTGTAAGGATGGCTCAGGACAGGCAGTGTTTCATCCTGTTGTGCATAGGGTCACTGTGAGTTGGAACCGACTCGATGGCACCTAACAACAACAACCAAAACCTGTCCACCATGGGTTCCCCTGCTGGTATTTGAAATACTGGTGGCATAGCTTCCAGCATCCGAGCAACATGTAAGCCACCACAGTATGACAAAGTGACCAAACTGACACTCGTTGGGAGATACATATATAAAAAAAAAATACACACATATATACATTTTTTCATACACATTTTTGCAAGATGGAAAGCAGACAGAAGAATGGTAACTGTCTTAAAGTAAGGAATACATTGAACCTAAGTACCTGCTATGAAGGTGATTACTATCACAAAAGACATAGGACTTGTAGAAACCAGCTATAATAGAGAGGGGACATGCCAACTGCATTAAATACTACAGAGAACACAAGGAGAAACAAGCCTGAGGGCTTTCTTACCCAAATCCAGAATTGGATGAACATCTGTGTAAGAAGAGAGAATCCCAGATCCCCACTCCTTCCACCTATAGCTAGCAATTACCCATAGAAACAGAGGTTGATTCTCTGAAGAAACTGAGAAAGAGCCCTAACTTGGGATATTAGGATGGGGAGTGATGTGCTGATGTAAACTGTACCATTAGGAGAAAATTTTAATACTGAATGCTGAGAACTTTTGCATATCACTAGCAGACTCCCAGGAAGTAGGCTGCCTACCTCATACACACTCAGCTCACTTTGTCACCCCTATGAGAATAGATTAAAGGATTCTTCTCTGGAGAAGATGAAATACTCCAGGAAAAACAACTATGGATATTCACTTTTGAGAGTTTACCAAGGGAAAAATAAAGCCAAACAGCCCATAAACCCCAATACTCCCATGCACAGAGAGATTCCAGTGTTTGAGCGCCTCTTTATTAAATATGAAAGAGTAACCAAAATCACCAGAATTTGAGAATAGCCTTTAACATTAGAGACTGAGAATGAACAAATGGGAAAATACATAAACAAAACATTTCAAGTATTGAGGAAACGTAAAAAAGAAAAATAAAGAAGTAATATAAATATTCAAAGATATCAGAAGGTATTGTGGTCATGAAAGAAAAGGAAAGAAAGAGAGAGTGCATGTTCAGAGATAAAAAAAAAAAAAGCTTTTAAAATTTAAGATACGATGTAAAAATACAACCATTAATAAGTAAGTTAGAAGATTAAACTAAGGAAATCTCCCATAAAATATATATAAAATATCTCCCATAAAAATACATAATAAACATTTAGAGATTGGCTATAGGAGAAAAATAATTTGGACCTACCAGTTACACTTCAGGTATTCCTGCTAAAGAATTAATGGAAGTACATTAACATGTTACTGAAGCTTTTACGTAAGTAAACTATTAAAAATGATATAAAGTAAATGTCTATCAATGGAGATTTTGCTTCTGGCTATAGGGCAATTAGTACCACACTATTCTTCCCATCATAAACAAATTTAAAACTGGCCAGAATATATTAGGCAACTATGGAAAATGGTCAAGGTGAGCCCTGTGATTTTTTAGCCCTTTGGGGGGACTTAATTTCCCACTTACTGTGCAGAGAGATGGGTTCTGAGTAGAACATGTTGGTCCTACTGAAATGTGGAGGGAGAGATTGGGACAGCTAAAGAAAAATTATGAACTTCAATCCCTGCAAGGGGGCATAACAGAGGAAAGAGCTGTGTAGAGAGAGAGTTCTAGATGTCTGTATGCAAGTCCTCTGAGTCCACGGTGAGGATTAGGCACAAATGCATGGCAAGACTACCGGAGTCTTACTGGATAGCAGATTCTCTGATGTTGAGAGCAGAACATAGATGCTAGAGACCAAACAGTGCAATGTTAGGGTAAAAGGATATCATTAACATCTCAATAATGCATCTGGCATTTACCTGAGACACCAAAATTAACATGCCTTTTGGATAAAGGGTTATGCTATGAGTAGTGTCAGCAAACTTCTTCTCTAAATGGCTGGATAAATGTTTTAGACTTTGCAGGCCGTATAATGTCTGTTGCAACTACTTAAATTTGCCCTGCAGCACAAAAACAGCCATAGAAAATGTGTAAACAAATGGGCATGGCTGTGTTAGAATAAAACTTTATTTACTAATATACAGTCCAGAGTTTACCAACCCTTGATGTGCAATAAGACCTGTTTCAATTCTACCGTGAAAATGTCTAACACTAGACTTTGTCAAAAAACTGTAAAGGATAAAGAATTTTGATGATGAGCACCACCAAGTTAGAGAAGCATAAGAAATACAAGTTTGCACTGACTGAATGTAAAACAAGGCCACACAAAGTCAAGGTGAACATCCAGTAATTAAAGTGTCCCTAAGCAAGAACCAACACTCTTCAGAGAAAGATAATAAATCCAGAGTCTCTACAACTTACTATCCACAGTGGTTAATATTCAAGCAAAATTTAGAAGACATCATAAGAAGCAGGAAGATGTCAGTCAAGAAAAATTATCAAAACTGAATTCAAGGGTGTCCAAATATTGGAATTAGTAGACAAAACTTTAGCACAGCTATTTTTAGTATGTTCAATGAGTTAAACATATATGTAATGGAGTTCTAGAGAGAAGAGACTGAAACTGGGACACAATAATATTTAAGAAAATGATCAAAACTTCCAAAAGTACTGACCTTTAAGTAGCCCAGAAAACATCAAACACAATACATATAAAGAGAATTTTTTTTTTTTATACCTAACTACATGATGGTAAAATTATTACAAAAATAAATAAATAAAAGGAAAATATTGTAAGTAGCCAAAGGAAAAAAGACTCAGTATATTAAGGGTGATAAGGATGTGGATAGCAGCTAATATCTCATCAGAAACAATGGAGGTCAGAATACAATGGAACAACATCTTTAAAGGGGCTGAAAGGAAAACTGTCAACACAGATATCTATATTTATTGATAATATCCTTTAAAACCAAGGGCAAAATAAAAACAATTTCAGAGAAAATAATTACACTGGGCCTTTACTACTAGAAATGTTCTTCAGGGCAAATGTAAATGATTCTATAAGAATAGAAACCCGATTTTATAAGAAGGAATGAAGAGAATTAGAAACAATAAATGGATAAATGTAAAACATTATTATCTCTTTCTTCTCATAATTAGCTTTAAAAATATTAATGCTTGAAGTTTAAATAAAGTTTGTATAAAAAAGTAAATTTTTTGAAGTTTGAAGTAAAAATAATAATACTTGAAGATGAGGTTTATAATGTATATAGAAGTAAAAAAAAAAAAGACAAAAATTCCACAAAGTATAGTAGCAAGATGAGGGTTAGAAACGGAAAAATAGTGTTGTAAGTTCATCTCATTGATAAAGACTCAGGCAGGAAGTGGGAAATTAGATGTATGAAAAGAGAAGGGGAAAAGAGGAAATAGCAAAGGCGAAGTTCCAAATGTTATGTGTCTAGAGGTACAATGTTGAATCTGATAAAATAAGGATTAACATAACTAGCCCTAAAACAACCATCACACAATAAAAACTTTCCAGGTAACTATGAAGCACATTCTTTTAAGAAGAAACAGATTTAAGGCCATACATTTTCTCAAAGAAAAGCTTTTTCTGTCTTTGAAAGGTTTTGATATGAAGTATTCAGTTTCTAAGTCTAGATATTGTGCTATTTCTATTTTGGTTTATTCTTTTATCTAGGGGGGTATTTAGATTGTTAATTTAGTAGATCACACATGAGGAGAATATATCTTATAAAATTTCCACATTGAGTTTTCTTTGTGGCTAAACACATAACATTCATCCTTATTGATTTCTTTTCTAATTGTTCAGTGAACATAAATGAATAATATATATCCTCCATAGGGAATGACATCGTGAATGTGTATCTGTATGTGTGCTCATATGTATGAATCACCAAGCTTGTTAATTTTATTATCCAAATAATAACGTGTGTGTGTGTGTGTGTGTGCATTAGTGCTTATAGATTCCTATGTGGCACAAATGGTTTGCATTCAGCTGCTAATTGAAAAGTTGGGCATTCAAACCCACCCAGTAGAGCTGTAGAAGAAAGACCTGGAAATCTCCTTCCATAAAGATTACAGCTGAGAAAACCTTATGGAGCTCAGTTCTACTATGTAATACACACGGAGTCGCCATGAGATGTATTTGACTCTAAGGCAACATGTTTGTTTCTATATTAGTGCTTATTTTTATCTAATTGATCCATCAATTTCTGAAAGACATGGATTAAAAAATTCCTCTACAATTGTAGTTTCATCAAAAAAAAAAAGCAATACCTATCAATAGAGGATGACTTAAAAAAATCATAGTATATGCACTAATAATGGAAAACAAAGCAGCTACTTGCAAAATTTTCACAGATCTTTTATTGATCTAGAAGATGCCAAAAACATAAAGGTAAAAAATAGAGTTACAAAATAATAGCTATGGTGTCTATGGTCCCATTCTTTCTTAAACAAATATGTGTGTGTGTGCGCGCATGTGTGCTTGTTTGAAAAGATGCCCTGAAAGACAGTGACCATCTCTGAATTGTAGGAGATACGTAAATGTCACTTTTTTTTCATTTATACTTCTCTGAGTTGGTCTGATTTTTATAAACACATTGTACTTAATAATCGAACAAAAACAATAAAACTAATTTCTATTTTGAAAATAAATCACTAGGTAACGAGGCAGTCATGAATCATATCCCCCCCCCAAAAAAGCTCTTTAAATTTACTGTTGTGTATCCAAAATTTGTAAATTAAAACAGGAAACACATACACACAAAACAAACAAACAAAAAGCCAACTCATACCCATGTTCTCCTGAAGGCTGGCCATCTGTCAAATGTGAAGGTCGATATTGTCACTACACCTAAAAACTCTGTGAAGTATCTTTGCAAATCCTGCTGTTCATTAGTAATTACTTGTGTTACTAGTTAAATAATTCAATATGCACTTTTTCAGGCTTTAGCTTTGTTTATATTTTCAGTAAAGATACAATCCAAGTAAGGAAATATATTTACAATTATATTTGCCAAGTTGATTCTCAGAAACAACTAGTTTTCTCTTTTTCATTCCTAAAATGCATTAGAGACTATACATATTTAGAAGTAATTTTTTTTTCAGCTTACGTGGGTGTTGCATGATGCAATAAATTACGGTGTGCTTTTCACAGAGGGGTTTTAGTTCTATAAGTTGTTTACTTTGGGGAGAAGATTTATTAAGTAATATAAGAATATATAAGCTTTACTACAGCATTTTTGATGACAAATCATATAATAAATTTTATTATTTCTATGATTTTTATTTTCATACAATGAGCAATTTAATTGGAAATGTCACTACCAAGGCTATATTACCTGTTTGAATGGGAATAAGATATATGATTTTAATTTAATTTTTGGAGCTTTTGATGGAAAATGCTTTGTAACTTTTGTACAACATATATCAGAGCAAAATTTACTATTCCCATTCAATTTAGTAAAAGAACCTAAACCGTATGGCTTCTCTGTACCACGTGATATATTCCTTTTTTCTTCTTTAGCTTTCAAAATACACAGAAATATATGGAAATCCTATAGAGTAGGCATCTCTAATCAAATATAATCAGGGGTCATCTCATTTTTAAGTTTTTAATAAACTTTAAAAAACAGGCTTCCAAATACTACAGAACCAAAAAATGATCATGTCAAATTTGAAAATGTCAATATCCTTGTTCCCCCAAGAAAGCAGGACTATTTCAAGGCATTTAGTTGATTTACAAATGACTTGCACTGACTAACATATAAAACATCTTAATAAGAGCAAGGGTTTTATCATGAAAACTGTGCCTAAGTCCTAAGCCCAATATCTATCATAAGGGGATTAAAGTCTTAAGTATTACACTGTCCTCTAAATTAAGAAAGTTGTCTAGGCTCAAT
Source organism: Loxodonta africana (assembly GCF_030014295.1). Lineage (NCBI taxonomy): Eukaryota > Metazoa > Chordata > Mammalia > Proboscidea > Elephantidae > Loxodonta > Loxodonta africana. The sequence continues at coordinate 51,661,533 of NC_087363.1, read as the reverse complement.
TTCCAGTAGTCTCTGAATATGATTTAACTGGATATGCCATGATTAAATATCTTGTTGCTATCCATTTCTGGGAAGATTAATTCTATTTAAATGAATTCTCTTTCTCAATATTTATTTCAAATAATTCCCTAGACCATTTCTTAGCTTGTGTTTAAATAACTCAGGAAATCATGTCATATGAAAATGGAGAAACTTAAACTTCAAATTTCAGCGTTATTAAGCTTTTCTCCTGAAGCAATCTCTTGATAGGGTATCAATGCTAAGATGTTACTAATAACTTGAAGAACACTTAATGAATACATGAATATGCAAGATATTATGGGAGAGTTCATTTAGAAATCCTGTGACTCTATCTGATATGATTTTCCTTAATTTCATCCTGGTGACAATTTCTACAATTCATATTTGTAAAAGAACTCCATTGAGCCTGTAAGAACTCAATATATTGGGTAAATTTTATGGACACATTGATCTTATCATTATTTATCATCTGCTTTACTATGCAGAGAACCCAGGGAAGACAGGTATTAGGGATGAAGACTTGCAGGTATTCAAATAGTCTGATCACTTGAGACATTTGAAATTTTGGTGATGTTCTATTTATTATTATTGTCCTTTTAAAGAAAAACTTGGGTACAGAAGCTACTGTTGGTAAACACACTTGGTCAGCCTTAATACTATAAATAAGAAATTATTTCTCAAATTTTTAATAGAGGTAGCATGAAAAATCGCACACAGACCAGTTAAGTCATTCGCCAGTTATCTCAAATTCCAGACAAGTTCTCTCATCTAATAAAAACTTGTATTAAGTGCTCTGATGGCACTATGGTTAAGTGCTCAGTTGCTACCTAAAAGGTTGGTGGTTTGAACCCACCAGCTGCTCCATGGGAAAAAGATGTGGCAGCCTGCTTCTGTAAAGATTATAGCCTTGGAAACCCTATTAGGAAGCTCTACTCTGTCCTGTAGGGTCGCTGTGAGTTGGAATTGATTTGATAACAATGGTGGGTCCTATGTTTCTAAAATCATTCCAGACAACAAAGGGCTTACAGTGTGGTAGAGGAAATACACAATTAAACAAGCCATAATAATTGCCATTAAAGGTAAAGTCCATTATGCTAGGAATACACAAAGATGAGGCAAGTATTCCAGACTAGAGACATGAACAGCAGCTTCTGCAAGGAGGTGGTAACTAAGTATATATTTAAGTGAGTAGATGTCAGCCACCTGAAGGTCAGCCAGAAAATGTTTCAGATGTTACAACTCAACTGCCTTGGGCCTTTCCTGATAGGGTTTGGTTACTTAGTGTTTATTTGGTACTCAGGACAATAAACTAGAGGAGTAAACTGGAAAAATGTCTAACTGAAAGGTAATGACGGCTCTTTTAATAAAGGGTATTCTTGATCCCACTGATTATTTGAGGATCAAACTTCCAATTTGGAATTTTATCGCATGAATGTCATACACCATGCACAAAATTACCTGCCCTCTCCTTCAACACATGTTTGAATAGATTTTTCCTTTTTTTTTTCAAATTGTGGTTATCTATATATAATAAAATATCCGCCATCTCAATATTTTTCACATGTACAATTCTGTGATATTAATTACATTCATCATGTTGTACAACCAACACTACTACCTGTTTCCAAAATTTTCCGTCACCCTTAATGGAAGCTCAGTGCCCCCTGAACAATGGCTCCCTCTTTTCTCCTCCCTCTTGCCCCTACTAACCACTAATAACCTTTGGTCTCTATGCAGTTGCCTATCAACTAGAGTTTTCTAGGCAAGAGGGTGCCACAGTAAAGGTGGTACAAGAAATGTTACCTTGTATCTCCCTCCTTCTTTCAGATTAGAAACACAGAAATCATGAAGGTACTGGGGCAGAGATGTGTAGGCATCACAGATGGAGCCTGGCAAGTCTCCAGCACAGAGACAGATGTTCTTTAATGGCTGCCCTTGCAATATGAATACCAGCTATCACACAGAACACAGACTAAGCACAAACTATTATAAAGAGCTCCCATACCAGTACCAGGCACTGAGGAAACAGCCTGTGCAAATATCTTGAAATAATAGATAGACTAACCCATTGAGGGACAGAAGATAATTTAAATATGAAAACTGAAACTAGTGTAGGGTTGGGGGTTGCCAGAAATTATAAAGACTGGCATAAGCTGGACCATGACTTTTTTTTTTTTTTTTTTCTTACTTCATCCAAAGGAAATTAGGGAAGCCGTTAGTTTGTGACTTAATATGAAATGATCTAAGCAGATGTGAATTTTTAGGGTGTAGTGGGGTTTTTTTTTTTTTTTTTTTTTTTTTTCTCTATGGCTGCTAACCAAAAAGTCAACAGTTCAGATCCACCAGGTGCTCCTTGGAAATCCTATGGGGCAGTTCTACTCTGTCCTAGGAGGTCAATATAAGTCAGAATTGACTCGACGGCTATGGGTTTGGTTTTGTTTTGGATTCTAGCTGTATGTTAGGAACTGAGTTAAGTGGGGAATCTATTGCAATAAGCCATGTGTGAGACGCTACGTCAAAAGTTAATGGAAAGTCTTGTTAATGTCCTTTCCTTTCTAAGCATCGAAAACAAAATGCAAACAGATCCTATCTATAGTAACTTTCTGGTTTACTGAAAAATTCATATTGCCAAAATAAGCATTTCTTTGACCCAGATATAGTAACAGAAATATTCCATCTTTATTGGTTCTTTTATTTATTTTTTCCCTCCTTTAATAAACATGGACTAAGCACTTATTGCATATCACTAAGTGTGCCAGGCATTAAAGATAGAATGGTGAGAAGAAAATAAACAGTATAAGAGAGAAATTTTTACTGAACCTTTGACCAAAGTAAAAATGACTGAACTAACCCAGATCCCTGCTGAATTCAGCAAAATCAAATTGGATTTTAAACAATGCCTGACCTTTGGGCTCCTTATCTGGCTAAGCAATTAGGGAAATACTTTCCCTCTATGATCATGTCAAGAGTAGAAGGAATGTAGCTAATGATGGGGGTCTTGGTGCCAGTGCTTATTGCAAAACCCGGTACCAGACATCCCCTAGAAATGTTTTACCTCAAGCAAGACATTTTTACAATCTATTCTAGAAAATATATATTGTAAGCATCTTGTGTCCCGTATGTAAATTTAAATACCAGCACTTCTGCAATCCATGATGAATTGCCTTCTAACTAATCATAATACTGTAGCCCCCATTCTTTGTCTAAACCACACAAAAATGTTTGTGTGATTATCGTAGCTTGGACTTCGTGGTTTCAATTTTCATGGGCCACGTAGATACTCAGTTTGAACTGCTTTTAAAACCTTAATAAACCTCGCTGTTTTATTCTTGAAACATTGTTCAAGTTTTCTCTACTACAATAGTCTTATAGTCAAAAGGAGTATACAATCAAATAATCACAGAAGAAAACGCATAATTGCAAACAAGAACATGAGCTATAAAGAAAAAGTACTAGGTACTTTTGAACTCATAAAATATAAATACATTATTCTGTATGGTTTGTGGCATTGCCTTATAGTGGGACATTAGACAAGAAAGTTGGATCCAGGTTTGTGCAGGTATGATAGGCAAAATTCTAAAGATGACTTTCCACAAATCTTAGCTCTTGGTACTATGGTGAAGGGATTTTGCAGATTTAATTCAAGTCTCCAGTCACTTGACCTTGAGATGTAGAGATTATCTGGATGACACTGACCCAATCAGGTTAGCCCTTTAAAAGCAGAGAGGTTTCTCTGGATAGCAGCAGAAGAGGAAGGAAGAGAGGTCAGAGCCTAAGAAGGATTTGAAACACTGCTATTGTCTTTGAAGATGGAAGGAGCCATGTGATAACAAATATGGGCAGCTTCCAGAACCCTGGTGGCATAGTGGTTAAGTGCTACAGCTGCTAACCAAAAGGTCAGCAGTTCAAATCCGCCAGGCGCTCCTTGGAAACTCTACAGGGCAGTTCTACTCTGTCCTATAGGGTAGCTGTGAGTCAGAATCGACTCGACGGCAGTGGGTTTGGTTTGGTTGGTTTGGTCCAGAGAGTGAGAGTAGCCCCACATGAAAAGTCAGCAAAAGGAAACATCAGTCCTACAACCACAGGAAATGGAATTCTGCTGACAACCTGAGTGACCTTGGAAGAGAATTCTTCCCCAGGTCCTCCAGATAAGAGCCCATCAGAGGACACTTTGATTTCCACCTTGCGAGACCCAAAGCAGAAAACCCAGTTGAGCCATGACTGATTTCTGAGAAGGAAGTGAATTGTGGATAATTAATCTAAAGAATTAATGTAGTAGGATGTTTTAGGAATTGGTTTTCAGCAACAGCCCTCAATAATGTCTCCACCAAAATGTCTTGAAGCTCCTGCTTCATTCTCAGAAACTCACTACAATTTAAAACTCATTGCTTTTCAACCACAAAGTTCTTCCTTATGGTAAGGTGGCATCTGCCTCCTCTATAGCTTCCATCTCTGAACCCTAGTTGTAGCTGGAGGATATTTGAGAGATAAAATGCTCAGAGAAGCTGGGGTAGAGGTACTATTTCTAGCAAGGACTAGGTTTTGTTTTATTTATAAACAATGATGGGATTGATTACGGGAACTTACTTTTGCTAAAACACTTTGTGAAAGTCGATTGCCAAAAAATGAACCATTTGGTCCTAATAAGGTAAGAATGTCCATTTTACATATGAGGAAAGCAGCTGGAAAGGATTGAGTAAGCTACGCAACATCTTACAGCCATTAAGTGGTAGAAGCAGAACACTATGCTTATTTGAATTCCCTTCTAGAAAAAGTTAGTTTCCTGGTTGAGTAGCCTTCAGGGAATTAGACAAAATGACTCATTTAATCATTGATCAGAAATTCTTATATGCAGGGATCAATGTTTACAAGGGTTTTGTAATTTTTGCATTAGTGTTTTCATGCAGTTAAGATTTTTATTGTTAGGAGATTATGTATATTTCAGCAAAGGTTAAGTCATGCTCTTGAGGTATACTGGACAGAAGAATATTTCCCAGTCATAGGAGTTCAGCAATTCCAAAATAGAGAGACATCCGGGAGCCATTTAAAGAATTGATTTTTTTTTTTTAAGCCAAGAATATAGTAGTGCATTCAATTTTATATATAGTGCTAATCCTCTAATCACTTTCTAAATTGCTCTAACATCAAGAGTGCAATCCTGACTGAGTCTTTTGATTCTGGGGCCATCCTTTTGGCAGGTTTATTATTCTACTTTACTGCTATGATTATTTCCACTCTAACATTTTTTAAATTGTTAACCACTCTTCCCATGTAGCTCACACCTTGTTGTTTTTATCAGTTCCATCTGGCCTGGGCATAGTTGGCACTTATCTATGTTTTCTGCTTTTTAATTTCTTGGGTGTAACAGGCTTTGCCATTTATTGACAATCTTAAAGAATTGTTATTTACCTAAAAATTGGATATTTCAAAAATCTAACATTAACTCCTCATACATAGTGATTTTAGTCAACTTCTCAATTAATTTTAGCAACTATAAAATGCTTAAACATATGTTTTGAAAAGTTGTGTAAGATGTATACATGACACACATTCATATATTGGGTTACAGTGGAGCAAAAAGGAAAGGAAGCATCAGTTTTGTCGAACTTACAAGGATTGTTTCCCTCTTTGGAAATAAAGCTTATGTTTATTTAGGGCTTCCCAGATGATTAAAACCCGTAACCAAACACGTTGCCGTTGAGTCGATTCTGACTCATAGTGACCCTATAGGACAGAGTAGAACTGCCCCATAGAGTTTCCAAGGAGCGCCTGGTGGATTTGAACTGCCGGCCTTTAGGTTAGCAGCCGGTAGCACTTAACCACTACACCACCAGGGTTTCCCAGTATGATTAAGTCTAGAATAAAGAGGAGAATCATAGATGTAATATTCAGTATATCTTTGGAAAGAAACTTATTACTTGCTTAATTATATATTCCTTTGTAAATGTTTCTCTTTTTCCCCTCCATCTAACTGAGGGATGGAAAATAGGTTTTATTTTGCACGCCACCTTCAATCAGTTGATTATAATAGCTCCCTGAATATAAACCTGAGAAGAATTCCGAGCTCAAGGTCCTGTCCAGAGGTGAAGAATGCCATGATTGATTATCAGCAGTACCACGGACACAGAGGAAAGTGTCTGTTGGAATATATACCGTGTATTTTTTATCTTACTTTTTCATTTCACTTTCTGGAAGGAGGAGAGGCTAGGCGCTGATGTTATTAAAATCTCTGGCTCATTTCATGATTTCTAAATGTCGTAGGTGGAGATGGAATAGTCCCCACTACATTAAAATCTTTATATTAACAGTCATTGTTCTGAGTGATTTACATACACTAACTTATTTAATCCTCATACCCCATAAGGAAACCCTGGTGGCATACTGGTTAAGAACTACGGCTGCTAACGAAAAGATTGGCAGTTCAAATCCACCAGGTGCTCCCTGGAAATTATACAGGGCAGTTATATTCTGTCCTATAGGGTCGCTATGACTTGGAATCGAATCAACACCAATGGATTTTCTTTTTAATACCCCAAAAAGGAGCCTGAGTGGTTCAAGCAGTTTTCTATCAGCTGCTAACCCAAAAGTTTGCAGTTCATACCCACTCAGTGGTGCTGAGGAGGAAAAGCTTAGAGGTCCGCTTCCGCAAAGATTAGAGCCAAGAAAACCCTACGGAGCGGTTCTATTCTGTAACATGTGGGGTTGCCATGGTTTGGGGACCAACTTGAAAGCAGCTAACAATAACTATACCATATAAGATAGGTAACATTATTATTTTATTTTAGAGATAATGAAACTAAGTACAGAAGTAACTAACTTGCTCAATATCATACTGCTACAAAGTGATGAAGCTGGGGAATGAACCCAGTCTGAGTCTTGCATCCTCATTCTCTCAGCTAAAGATGAATCATTCAGTTTTGCAATGTGATACAATCTTCATCATAAAAGATGTAAAAATAGGTCCACTTGGTTTTAAATGCAATTTTGGTGACAGCATCCTTTAAATGTATGCTGTTATCCCATTTTAGAACAATAGCCAACATTTCAGGGAACATTTCAGCCCAGTATACCCATGGAGGTCAAGGTCATAGCTTTCTTCCATGTATCGAGGTCAGTGTTACACTGTTGTTAGGCTTAGAACTAACTTCACACTGTCACTGTATTGTCACTCCTCTACCCTCCACTCTAGTATCTTTCTCCTGATGATAGATATTACTTTGCTTTGCCTTATAGTAATACCACTTTATAATTAACATAAAAACCAGCTGCCATTGAGTCGATTCTGACTCATGGTGATCCTGTGGGACAGGGTAGAGCTGCCTCATAGGTTTCCAAAGAGCGGCTGGTAGATTCAAACTGCCAGTCTTTTAGAGCTCCATAATCAACATAAAACGCAGCTTACTAAGGACCTCCCGTTACTGGCATCTTCCTAAAATGAACAGGGGAATAAAGTCACAGTTCTTATCTTTTTGAGTTATGGATGTTTCCTGGTAATTTTCACGTGAAATTCTATCAAGGGCCATTCAAAATGTATTAAAATACAATGAAGTTTTCTTTCCTTAATTTGTGAACTCTGTAGAAAGGTAGTAGCAGCTATGTGTTCTAGTGAATTGAGGTTCACTACTTTTTTTTTTTTTTTCTATTCACCACGCCTACCACTTCTGGATCCCTTCAACCTCTACCCCAAAAATGCCACTAAAGCTGCACCAGAGTCCAGGTAATATTGATATAATTTAGACCTCTCATCTCATAATTTCTGGGAACTGGATGTTGTACTTATCCCTTTGTTGTAATGTCTGTCAGCTAGAGGGGACTCAGAATGGGCTCTGCCTTATCATTCTCAACTCCAACTCCTATAGACTGTGTGACTTATGTAGACAGTAACAACTCCGAGGAATGTCTATCCATACACATCCAGTGGGTATCCACAAAATTCATCCTTATCTTTTTTTTTTTTTAGACTATAAGTGAAGGAATGAGGAAAGATTATAGGCTTTGGGACATTAGTGAAGCTATGTATGCCATTTTATGAATTATGAGTTTTAGATACCTGCTCCCGGAAAATAAGAGCGAGCAATCACTTCCAAAATGTGAAGTTCATATAGAACACGTTGGGAGTCAGGAGAGATGATGGCAAAACTAAACATATCACTCCAAAATATTTAGAAAAGTTAAAAAGAGATATGTTATTCCTAAATGAAAAAGAACTGTTTTGAATATGTTTCAATATTTATTTAATAGATGGCGGTCATTTCCATTACTATTTTAATCCTTGTGTCTCTAAAGCAAATGACTCCTCCGTGGAAATACTGGTAGAAATGAATAATGTACAAAGTCTACCTGGAGTCCCTGGGTGGGTACACATGATTAATGTGTTCAGCTGCTAACTGAAAGGTTAGTGGTTTGAGCCACCCAGAGGCACCTCAAAAGAAAGGTGTGGTGATCTACTTCCAAAAATCAGCCATTGAAAACCCTGTGGGGCACGGATCTACCCTGACAAATGAGGTTGCCATGAATTGGAGCCAACTGATGACAACTGGTGGTACTGCTGGAAAATCTATTTGAGAAGTGATAAATGTTAATGATGACCACTAGAAGAATCCACGTCTGGCATCTCCTCAGTCAATGAGAGTTTTGTAGATGTTCTTGGACATTGCTGGGAAAATGTGCACCTTAAAATAATGGGGAGGTTCATCTTGAATAATAGTTAATGTTACTACTACTACCACTAATGATAATAACAATATCAATACTAGTTTACTGAATAGCTCTGTGCCAAGGGCATTACAGCAATGATCTTATCCAGTCTCCCAAGAAACCTATGAGATAGGTACTACTATTTTCTTAGTTTGACATGTAAAGAAATTGAGTCATAGAGGCATCAAGTACTAGCAATGTTAGAGCCAAGCTTCAGATTCAGATAGCGTGATTCAAAAGTCCAAACTCCAAGACACTATTCTATAATCTCCCTCTTCATTCCCTTCTTAAATATCTGCCTCCAAAAGAATTTTCAAGCAGAAGTACTTAAAGCTCCCAGAATGGAAGAACACAAATGAAGAAGAGAAGTTGGATGCCTAGAAAACATCAAAACTGATGATGAGATAAGTATGAAATGGAACATGACTGCAAGTTTTTGATGAGCAGCCCTGTGAGGATGAGACTTTAGGTGTAAGATAACATGGGAAAGAGTTTACAGGATTTGTATAAAATGTACAAGAAATGATGGATCCACTAAAGTAAAAGTGTCCAAGTGAGTGGTGGTGTTGGTCTTTGACCATCCATTAAAGAGAGAGGGATTAATTATAAAACTAATGCTGGAGGAAAAACATCTGGATTGGCAGGAGCTCACATGTGTAACACAAAGAACTATGAAAACGTATGCAGAGGTAAAAGATTCCTTTCTTGGGAGATGATGAAAATGTGGAATCACCCATAAAAGAAGGACAACGTGGGAGTAAAATCAAGAGCTCTGTTTGTTTCATCTCTGAATATAGCTTTTCGACCATGGCTAGATGATGGGAAAATATTTAGAAAGAATTACCCACAGTGAATGGTCATGACTTTGGATGCAGTATAGGCCTTATTTTGTCCATGACATTCTTTATCCAAATTTTCTTTCTAAATCAAGATACTGCCCTCTCAAGAGGAATATCTTAACGAATCTTCTTAATCATCTCATTTTTACTGGATTCTGTCTACTTTTTTATTTTTACTAGATTCTTAGTCCGCTTTTGATTTTCATAGTGCCTTACAGGGAAGCAAGATTAAAAGTAGGGGAAAAAATGCATGAAATTATAGAAAAATACCATCAAAGTTTTGCCAAAATGTTTCTTTCCACATCATACTTGGTGACAGTTCAAAATTATGCTGAGGACATAACAGCCTTCTTTACAAATGGCAACATTTTACATGCACCAGCAACCATTTTATCATTATACTAAATATATCAAACTCATTAATTGTGTTAGAAATTAGAATGAAGGAGATAATTTCCAACAGATTTTTTAATATAGTTTTAACTATTTTTAAGTAAAATGAAATCATTTCAAAATTTGTTCCCTTCACTCTCCAACACATTTATCTATATCATCTTTTCTAATTGCTGTTTTTATGGGGATTTATAAAGTGTTGAACATTATATAAAAATTCAGCATTTGACTAAAGTTAATGATTATCCGTTCAAGAGAAACATATCTTCAAACATTTTGAAAAGAGATTTCTATTAACATAGCTGTCAACAGCCTAGGAGAAATTTCAAAAGGAAATGCAGTACTTCAATCAGTGCAAAAAAAAAAAAAAATACAGTATTATGTATCTCTTCTAAAACACAGTTGATTAATACAAGCACTGTACTCAAGTGTGTCTGTAATTTGTAAAAAACAAGTATATAACAGACATTCTCGTTCATTTAAAAATTAAATTCAAAAGAAAAGAGAAAAATAGAGGAATAAAAATGTCACAAGGGGAAGAAAATGGAAGTCATTTATCAGGAAGATAATAATGGGAACCTCTTTTACGGTGTTTACGCTAGGGAATTTCAAAGCTCTTCATTAAGTGTTAGCTCAAAGGAGTTCACGCATGTTGATTCATTTAGTCCTTTTTCTTCTGGGAAAGTTAAAAGCTATAGAGTCATAAAATGCCACAGTAATCACCACTTCAGGGGGCAAAAACATAGTGGGTTTATTCTGTGCCAGACCATATTCCCAATAGGCAGAGATTTTTCCTGGGATATACATTTGCCAGTCACTTTATGTACACACCAGGTAGGCTCTCCCCAGATGACTGCAGAGTGGTGATGATCACCCTAGTAAATCTGGGGCTGATGACGGGAAGAAACTCAATGATGAAGAAAAAAAAAAATCATAGCCAAGCATTTAAGGATAATAGATGAATGGGTCTGCTGGGACATTGCTTCCCACTGTACATCAATTAAATATGAAAGCAGTACAGCAAGATGGTTTGGAGTGGCCCCTTTTGAATTCCTACCTTCTCTGAACACTTTTTTCTGAACACAGGCACAAAAGAGGAGCTCAGAGGAGTACTTGTCTTTGACTAAGATCATTAACTCCCAGTTCAGAGGCTGGGTGTAAAGAGGATTTAGATTTGGACTCCAAAGAGAATTAAAAAGTACATGCAATTTCCAACTCCCTTTGGGTGGTTTTGAGTGATGAAAAACTGTAAAGTTTTACAATGCCAATAAGTATTAATAAGCTTAAATGTTCACTGAACCAAAAAAAAAAAAAAAAAAAAGGAATATTAAGACTGTACAAAGTTGATCATAGACCAGTGTGCTTAGAGTATGGACTAAATTCACTTAGCAAGTTTTCTGGCTGGTTCAGAAACCACAAAACTAACAAATGAATACTGTGTGCTAACCAACATAATTTAGAAAAAGATGAGTTGTTGTGTGCCATACAGTTGACTTCAACTCATAGTGACCTTATAAGACAGAATAGAGCTGCCCCATATGGTTTCCTGGGCTGTAATCTTTACAGGAGCAGATCGCCAGGTCTTTTCTCCTGTAGAGCCACTGTTGGGTTCAAACTGCAGACCTTTGGGTTAGCTGCCAAGCTCTTAACCATTGCGCCAGCAGGACTCCTGGAAAAAGGCATAGGATACCATGTTTTCAGTAACATCTCTGGGACAGTTCTTAAAGGGGGCTTGAAGCTTAAAAGCTTCAACTTCTAACTCTTGGTCAAGAACATCCTGGAACCTTGAAACTGAGTATTTCCATATTAGTCTCCACCTAACTCATTCCTGAAGCCACACCATCTTCCATGCCCTTTATTCTTTTATATGTATGGAGTATACCCAGGTTTTAGAAGAGGCACAGAGTTGTCTTTATCATTTGATAGACTGTGAGCTTAATGAAAATTGTTGGTCTCCTTGTTTTAAAAGGAGTGGTTAAAGTTTATCACAATAGCCTCAGAACAGGTTTCCCTACTTCTACGCTGTTTCTCTATAATCTATTCTCAGTCCAGAAGCCTGAGTCACCTTTCTAAAAATGTCATATTATATCTCTGATTTGCTCAAAGCCCTTCAGTGGTGCTCCATTTCATTTAGTGTCAAAGACAAAGATCTTTCAATGCTCTGTTATTGTTAGCTGCCATTGAGTCATCTTTGACTCATGGAGACCCCATGTACAACAGAAGAAAACAACGCCCATTTCTGTACCATCTTCAGGAACCTTGGTATGCTTGAGTCCATTGTTGTAGCCACTGTGTATTTTGAGTGTCTTCCAACCTGGGGGCTCATCTTTCAGCACTGTATCTGACATTGTTCTGTTGTGACCCATAGGGTTTTCACTGGTTAATTTTCAGAAGTAGATCACCAGGCCTTTCTTCCTAATCTGTCTTAGTCTGTAAGCTCCACTGAAACCCGTCTACCATGGGTGAACCTGCTGGTATGTGAAATAGTGGTGGCATAGCTTCCAGCATCATTGTAACATGCAAGTCACCACAGGATGACAAACTGACAGGTGGGTGGTGGTTCAATGTTCCAGAGAGTATTATTTATTTGATCAGGTTGCCAAATACCTTTCTAACCTCCTCACGTTTTATTCTCCTCTTTCACTTTGCTCCATCAACACTGGCCCCTTTACTGTCCCTTGAGCATTTAGGAATATCCCAAGTTAGGGCTCCAACTCTTCTCTTTGCCTGGAATGTTCTTTCCTCAGATGTTGTTTGACTAACTTTTTTACCTCTTTCAGTCTTGGCTCAAACTTTTCGTTCTCAGTGAGGCCTACCCTGACCACCCTACTGTAGAAGCTAGTTGTCATCAATTCAATTCCAATTCACGGCAGAGTAGAACTGGGTGCAGAGCAGAACTACTCCATAGGGTTTTCAAGGCTGTGGCCTTTCAGAAGCAGATGCCAGGCCTATCTTTCAAGGCACTTGTGTGAGTTCAAACTCCCAAACTTTCCATAATACTTATCACCTTCCAACATACACTACTACTTAGTCATTACGTTTACTGTTTACTATCTGCCTCCCCAGTAAAATGTAAGTCCCTTGAAGGCAGAAACGTGTCTCTTGTTCACTGATGGATTTCAAGGTCCTAGAACAGTGACCAGCACTTAGGAATAACCCGTAAACCTTTGTTGAGTGAATGAGTGAATGAAAGAATGCTGCAATGAATACATCAGTCTAACTTCAGCCTTTAATCAAAGGAGATCAAGGAAAGGCCTCTACGGAATATCATTTGGATCGATCACCTGCTGTTTGAACATTCTAGATTTCCATTTTGCATACCAACAAGTAGTCATAGGACACACTACAAGGGATTTAAGCAGTTTGGATTTGTGAGAGATGTCATATTATAGAATCCATTGTCTCTGAAAAATAAAGCCATATAATAGTGGGTGGTTTAGTGTATGTGAAAACTCTGCCTGCTTGTCTAAGTGTTGGTGTTGACATTTATATTTCTTCCATTTCCACTTCTGCTTAAACTGTTATTGAACACACACACACACAACAAATATGAGGCTAAGAGAAGCCATGAGAAAGCAAAAGGCATAATTAATTCATTTGGTAGGCCCATAAAACACAGTTTAAAGATGCACCCAAAGACTGTGTATTACAGTGGAGACAGGCTTCTTTTAACAAGCAAATGGCCCATGTGCTGCTTAAAATAATTTTAATTAGGCTATAATTACTCCTAATTTCTCTGTAAATCTAAAAATAAAAAGAATCATGTAAACCAGAGTTCCACTGGGGGTTACTATTGGTTGCTACTTACTTGAAACGAATAGTGTTATGAGATCAGGGTCCGAAATAATGATGTAACATCATAGTTAGGCCACCCATCCGTGTACTTCAGATATCTGTGTAGCTGTGGATCTACAAATGCCTGAGAGTGCTAAAGTTTATCTACAGACTGAATATACAATAAAGTTTATACATATAGACATATAAATTACTGTTTTTCAAGTATACGAATCTATTCACAATGTTTTCTAATACACACAAAGAGTATTGTACCTCATTCTTCTTTTTACATCTACAACCTAGCACAGTGCCTGATACATAGTAGGTCTAGATACATATTTGAGAAATAAATGAACGAAGGGAAATAGGACATAAAAACATTTTAGCTGCAAGTGGGAGACATTACTCCAGCTGATTTAAGTGAAAATCATATTTAACAGAAGGCAATTGTTAGCTCAGAGGACACCTAGGAAAGCTAAATCATGAAGTGTGGAAAACAGGTAAGAGGAAATGAAGGACAGTCATCCAGAAGCCAGCAAAAACCATGCTCCAGAAACAGCTCAGTGAGGACAGCAGTTACATCTACCGTTGAATATGGGGCTTCACAGCGTGTACCACTCTCTCCACCGGAACTGAAATGCCACCACCAACATCAATCCTCTGAGCTTTCCAGAAACAGGATTTTGCTGCCCACTTCCACCAGAATGAATTTCTTCCACAATTACTTTCCACAATTCCTGCTCTTTTGTTTCACTATAACTAAATTTAAATTACTAAATGGAGGGAGGTAGGGCAAGATGATTGCATAAGCGGTCACAAGCCCAGAATCTCCACAACTATTATGGATGAAAACAAGCAACTAGTGATACGAGAACTCTAGACATCAGTTAAAGGGTTGAAGGACCAAAAGGAACTATGAGTCAAGTAAAAGAGTAACATACAGACAGCTGGCACGCAGAGGTTCGCAGAGAGTCCTCGGTCCACACTCCTTCCAGTCTCAGCGTGGCCATCTTCGGGCTGAGGCAATGGCGGGTGCAGAACGCACTGCAGCTCAGACTTGGGGAGCAGCCAGGCCTAGGCGAAGGCTTTGCCGGGCAGGGAAGCCCGAGCACGCACAGACCTAAGACAGGGCTCTGCGTACAGCACACATCTGGGACGCATGCGTCGGCGGAGGGAGCGGGCTGTGGTGCACAGTGAGGCCCAGGCTGTGTGAACGGCGAGGCCCTGGTGCATGCAGCTGCGGCAAGGACTACTGAGCAGGCTGACTCAAGAAAGGGTGCCGCTGCTCAAGGGAGGCCAGGGACTGCATGGTTCCCAGGAGGAAGCGGCATGCTGAGCGCAGGGCGGCTCAGACTTTGTGAGTAGTCAGGCCCCCGTGAAGGCAACTTCGAAGCTTGACCTGGGGTGCAACGGCCCCAGGGGCATACCAAGGGCGTGCGTGCTCAGCACAGGCTGGGTGGCAGCAGTCAGTGAGTGCCATCTGAACAATCAGACCCAGGACAGACGGGCTTAGTGAGCACTACGTGAACTGGGGTTTCTCTGGGTCCTGAAAAGAAGCAACAAGATGAGCACAGAGCAGGCTGCAGTTCATGAACAGTGACGCCTTGCGGTAAATCGGCAACAGGGTGGGACTCTGAGGCTGGTGTAGCACACCCACTGTTCTTGGAAGGGGAGTCGTGGGGTAGTCTGCGACAGTGGCAGCTTCTGGGTGGCGGCTCTAGTGCCAGAGTTGCATGGCCTAGGGCACAGGGCGAAAATTTAGGGTGAGCTATCAGAGACAGCTGGTATTCACAAACGGCGGGCTGGTGCTGGAGGAATGTAGCTGCCTTCCCTAAGGGTGGGGTTATCTAGTGCTGGAGTAGTACAGGCTGCGCCCCCAGTATCCTGAGGAGAGGAGACCACAAGTGCTACTAACTGTAGAGTTTGGTGCTGTAGTGGCCTCTCACTCTGAGAACCTCGAGGTGAAATGGTGATGCCTGGGGTCCCTGGGCCAGGAGACGGATAGGAAAGGGACGACAGCAGGTACACCCACGCGGAAAGGCTGGAGTTGAAGCATAGGACAACAATCTTCAATAATTTAAAAATTACTAGATGGGTGTGGTTGATGGCTGAGCCTGCTCACTCATGCCCATACTCTAGATGGCCTTTTTATTCCCATACTAGGATGAGGGCTGCCTTCCACTAGAACACATTCAGTAATTCCCAAAATATTAGGAAATCATTTCAGGTGCTGCTTAGTAAAAAGATTAAGCCATATCTGATGCAGAGTGTTTTTGTTTAAATATAGTTGAATTAGTCTTTTTTTTTTTTTAATTAATAATATAGTAGGACATCTCCAAATGCAGTTGCTGCCAACAGCAAGCATTTATTTCTTGCTCATGGTTCTGTGGATCAGCTGTGATCAGCTCCAGTATCTTGCCTTCTGGGACCAAATCTTCTCGGGTTGTATGGCGGAAGTACAGGAGGCCAAGCAGAATCCTTCAAGGGCACTTAAAGCCTCTGATACCAAAAAAAACCCAGTGCCATCGAGTCAATTCCAACTCATAGCACCAACATATTAATTAAAGTTCATTGGTTAAAGCAAATCTGCTTATCACGTGACAGGCTAGGGTGTATTCTTCCCCTATTCTCGTGGGAGGTGCTACAAATTCAAATGACAAAGGTCTTGCATGTTTCTATCTATCACTGGGAGGGAATGAAAAACTGGGAAGAATAAGCCAGGCTACCCTTGTAGTAACAAAGTGTGCCAGTTCAGCCTAAAACAATTGGAACATTGTTATTATTAATATTATTGACATCATTTTGGCTTATAATATTGGCACATTAACATTCATTTCCCAAGTGATCTCTTTCTACCACTATATCCAACATGTTTTTAATCATATTTTCCCCCTCCAAATATCACTCCTCTTTTCCAGTCTTTTCTGCTGGCTAAAAATTAAACACAATATAAAGAAGGAGATTTTGTATTTGGTAACTTGTAATGTTCTTAAAGGGCAAGGGGGGTATGCAGGGTGGGAGGGCATAACCATACAGGCTACCACAGCTGCACGTTAGAATCAAGTGGAAGAGATTTTTAAAATCTTGGTGTTAGAGGCCAGCCTCTCTGAGATGAGGTTCAGGTATTTTAACAAAATATCCAAGTGATCTATGTGCACATTAACGTTTGAGAAGCATTGCCGTGAGTTTTAGGACATATTTCATCACATATCTGTGGGCCCGACCTTAAGCTGCTTAATTTTAGAACTGTTTTTTTAATCTAGAAAACTAGAATAACCAAAGTGTATATCTCACATACCTGTTCCGTGAGTATTACATGCAGTTATGCATGGAAAGCAGACACATAAGTACTCAATAAATGTCATTGTCTTACTATTACAATTATTTCAATTTTCACATTGTGTGAGACCTTGGGCAAATACAAAAAATGATCGATGATGAATTCTCTGGTATTCCTCTCAACTCTAACACTGAGTGATTCTCTGGTGTTTGTTAGAAAGTATTATTCTATCATTACAGAAATAGGTTCTTCCTTTGGATGTATTCTCTATCTCAAGAATTACAAGTAGCGAAGGAAATACATGACATCTCTTAACCTTGAGCTACTTTTTGTTATTGTTTTGCTTTGTTTTGGAATATGTGTCCCATTGCCAGTGAGTCAATTCTAGCTCATAGAGATCCTATAGGACAGAGTAGAACTGCCCCATAGGGTTTCCAAGGAGCACCTGGTGGATTCAAACTGCTAACCTTTTGGTTAGTAGCCGTAGCTCTTAACCACTATGCCACCAGGGTTTCCTATGTGTTTATAGATTTGTAATGTGGTTGGACATAATGGCAAAGAGAAAGAAGCAGTTTCTGTATGATGCCATTAATCAAATTACTTCCTCTTTAAGCTTCCCAGACTTCAAAAACCTGTAGAGTAACATTTGTTAAGTTCAAGACATATGTTTTGCCTTATGTTACAGTTTTCTTCATTTTTTTATCCATTTCTGAACAAGTTGCTTATCACTGAAAATTTTCCTCCAAAAAGGTACTTGTTGGCTATTCTGTTTTCCTGCTCTACTATGGTTTACATTTCAAGTTTGCCATCCTCCATTACATCAACATGGGATAGACTTATTAACATTACTTGGTAATATATTTTCACAGATTGCTATTATCTTGTTATTTATTGCTATACTTACCATGTTATGAATACTGGACTTCACATATATATATATATTACCACTACAAAGTGATCTCCATGATGACAGGAATCTCACCTCTCTTATCCCCTACCTTCATACCAAAGGGCCAGGTGAATACCAAACCAAAAACCAAACCAGTTGCCTTTGAGGCAATTCTGACTCATGGAAATGCCATGTTTTGCAAAGAAGAACTGCACTGCACAGGGTTTTCAAGGCCATGACCCTTCAGAAGCAGATTGCCAGACCTTTCTTCCAACGTACCTCTGGGTAGGTTCAAACTACCAACCCTTTTGTTAGTAATGCTTAACTGTTTGCACCACCCAGGGACTCCATAGTGACAGTGACTTTGCATGTCTTATCCCTCAACCTTGTACCAAAGAGCCTGGTAGATAGTAGGCATTTAATAGTCTTAAATGAATGAATGAATGAATGATCTATTTAATTCACAGCTCTTTGAGTACGAGGTTATCTTAATTCTCATTGAGCCTTTAAGAAAATTTTACCAATTCACTATGACTACAATTACTGGTTACCAGCTGCTTTTGAGTTGACTCTGACTCATGTCTACACCCTGTGCTTCGGAGCAGAATTGCTCATAGGGCTTTCGATGGCTGATTTTTCAGAAATACAACACCATGCTTTTCTTCCAATGTGCCCCTGGGTATACTCAAACCTTCTACCTTTTGGCAGCCAAGCACATTAACGGTTACACCATGCAGGAGCTCCCATTACTACAATAATTCTGTGTAAGTAAATAATCCAGGAGCCCTGTTGGCACAGTGATTAAACATTCAGCTGCACACCACAAGGTCAGCTGTTTAAATCCATGGGCCGCTCCGTGGGAAAAAGATGTGGCAGTCTGTTTCCATAAAGATTACAGTCTTGGAAACCCTATGGCGCAGTTTTACTCTGTTTTACAGGGTAGCTATGAAATGGAGTCTACTCAATGGCAACAGGTTAAAATAAACGATCACAGAATTTCAGTGGCACACAATAAGCATTTCTTATGCGTATGCAGGTCAGCTGGGGCATGTCATCCAGTGGAGGCTGAATGAGGACATCTCTGCTCCATGTGTGTTGATCATGGGGCTCAGCATCAAGGAAGCAGCTACCCACGGGGAGCTCTTGGTGATGACAGAATGCAATAGAGTAAGCGTACATATACAAGGCCTCTGAAGACCTAGTCTGAGTAAATGGCACACTGCCCCCTGATTATATTTCTTTGAATAAAACAAATTCCATGGTCAAGCCAAAAGTAAAAGGCAGAGGTAATACACTCCATCCACAATTAGACCACGACAAGGGTGTGGATACAGGTGGGGAGCAAAGGGACGGGGGGCGGAGGGGGTAAGAATTAAAGCTAATAATTCATCTGCCTCAGAAGCTGAGATTAAGAGAGATCACGGGACTTGGCCAAGGTCATGTAGTTAGTAAGCCTTGGTGTGAAGATTTGACCCCAAGTTACGGACTCCAATGTTTTTTAAACACTTCACTGTGCTATGACTAAGAAGCCACAGTGAAGCAACTCTTGGCAACTTGGTAAATAGTATACACTATTTTCTACAGTGAGTACAAAAGATAAAACAAACAAACAAACAAACCCATTGCTTCCTGTCATTTCCGACTTGGTAACCCTATAGGACAGAGAAGAACTGCCCCATAGGATTTCCAAGGAGCTGCTGCTGGTGGATTTGAACTGCCAACCTTTTTGGTTAGCAGCTGAATGCTTAACCATTGTGCCACCAGGGACCAAGTACAAAATATAACTCAATTAAAATACAATGCATCTATCACCTTGTTGAGTATGGGGCTCTTACAGCTGCAAAGGATTTAATTAAAAGTTGATGATTTAATAGGCAGCTTCCATCTATTGTTTACTCTGGAGAATGAGATTCAATTTAAAATTGGGCTCCAAATTTCATTTTGGAACAGCATCCTTGTCATCGGCAGGCAGAATATGTCCCAAAGGAAGCAGACATGTCCCTGAATAGGGAGCATTAAATCAGACAGCCAAGAGCTACTACGAAGTTAAACCACAAAGATTTTATATACTTAGATTCTGTTAAGGGGTAGACATTCAGTTGGAGCTATTTAATTGCTTATTTTTTACCTAGTTTTTCCATACCTATCGCTCTTAAGCCATATAGTCCTTTGGTAGAACAAAGTTCATATTCATATTATAACTTCACCTTTATTTAATGCAATAAAACATTGGTTAATAAATATCGCAAAGCTAACAGTCCTCTGTATTTTTTTTTTTAGCAACTAGAGGTTGAGAGTCAGAACAGAAGACTGGATCATTATTTAGGGTTAAAAACCTCAAAATATTATGAGGTTAGGGCCTTGAGTTGATATCAGAAATGTTCATTCACTTAGCATTACCTATATTGTGTGGCAAATGCCCTCTCCTTTCAGATTTGTTGTCTGCATGACATTGGTACATACTCATGAAATTGTTATTCCAGCTGTCTGGTCTGAAAGAAGCTAGAGACCATTAACTACTCCCTTTCTTGCTATGAAATGTCCTTAAATTGTAGCAGGTTTGGGTTTATTGAAAGAAATTTGTCAAAATACACTCCTTCTCAAAGTATGAAAAGCACATTAAATGTGCGTTTGTTTATCAATGGATGTTTATATGCACAGCTACATTCTTAGGTATACCTAGAGAGTACTGACTCTCAGTATCTTAAAATTAGGACTTCTGTTTTCCTTGAATTCAATTTTGGCAAGTATTAAAAATGATAGGGAAAAAAATGTTGATTTTCTTCAAACCCAAAGCATAGTTGTTTGTGTTTTCGCTGGAGAAATGTACATCTTTCATTAGTAGCAAAAGATTAAGACAATGTCTATTAAAAGCTAGCCAACCAGATTGCCACCTTAATGATATGTTCGTTTCTGAAGGCTGCGCAATCACTCATAATGGCTGTGATCCTTCTGTACTGACGGGCACAATTCACTCTAACGGCCAAAATGTTCTTGGGCCAACTCATTGCCAGCAGTGCTGAATATCAAGTTTAAGTTTTTCTATTAAGATTTAAAATTTCCAAAAATACATGATTAGAGTGAGCATTTTGAAATGTGGCTCTGCATGTGTGAAATCATAGAGTCAGAAGAGCCTTACCATGACAACATCACTGAAGTGGGTTTAAATAGGCTTGGCATTGTTTTTAAACTTCAATGGGTGCTCCAGATACTGGGGCCTGCAATTTGAGTCCGAGACACAAGCCTCAAGGCCTGCTGTTGTGAGCACCGGCCATATCTAAAAATAACAGAAGTGACCTTTCAAAGCAGCCACTTTTACATTTTCTTAAAAAAGAAGAAGGAAAAAAAAGGCTTCTACTCTTGCAGAATGCATATTAATCAAACCAATAGCTGTAAAAACTTTCTGGAAAGGGCATGTAAACAGAAATGTAGAATGATCAGTCGAGTCAAATAAATCTGGGTTCAAAGCTTGCCTCTGCCATTTACAAGGTATGGGGAGCTTTGGGCAAACACTCTGAATGTTTAGTTATTCTCCTATTGAATGAATTGTAAATTCTGGAAGTTAGTAATCATTGCACACTTGCAATACTGGGCTTTGTGCAAAGTGAATTGTAGGCATTTTCGTATTTACCCCACTCAATAGGGTAAGAATTAATTCTTTCCTAGTTGTTCAGATGAGTAAAAATGGCTTACAGGTATGAAGTAAGCTAGGAAATTTGCAGAAGCAGAATTAAATAATAAAACACAGGAAAATGCCAACTATGGTAATTGGTTCATTGTAGGTGCTGAAGAAATAGTAGTTTAGGAGACTAACTTCCATTTTTCCACTTCTTAAAACTGTACCTAACCTGATTATATTGATTTCATTCCGTCTGGATCTTCTGAAACTGTTTAATTCTGGTACAGTTTGCTGACCTGTGTTTACAGGTCTGACTATTCCAGTTACTTCAAGTTTCAAAATGCCAGCTACAAATTGAAAAACTAGGCACCTTACACATTCATTTATTTAAAAAAAAAAAAATCATCTACAGTATACTGCATAAAAAACTGAGTGGGAAAAAGAGACATAGAAGCTTCTGGCTCACATAGAACTTAGTTCTAAAAGGGTAAATAGGCAACAAGCAAAAGAAAAAAAATGAGCAATGAGTACGATAAGCACGACAAGTGATAATAAAAGAAAGTTCTACTATAGATGTATGGTCAGGGAAAGCCTGTTTTGGGGATGAAGTTTAAGGTACGAGCTCAAGGATAAGTACCTCAAGAATGAGAGGGGGAGCATGCAAGGCAGAAGAAGAGCAAGGGGGGGGAGCTATACATACTCACCAAAAATATGTACTAAAATGTTTATAGAACACTAATAATAACCCCAAACTGGAAATTACCCAAATGTCCAACAACAGTAGGATAGTTAGGCTATGATACAGTCACACTGTGAAAAATTATATAAGCAGGGGTTGGCAAACTACAGTCTATGGGCTTCATATGGCCCATTGTCTGTTTTTATAAATACAGCTTTATTGGAACACAGCTATTACTTCCATTCATTTACATATTGCCTAGGCTGCATTCACTCTACAGAGTTGAGTACTTGTAACAATTGTATTGCTCACAAAGCTGAAAATAGTCATTCTGTACCTTTTTTAGTTTATTGGCCCCTGGTTTACAGCTATGAGAATTGACCATTTACAAGTACATACAATAATATGAATGAATCGTACAGACATAACCATAAGCAAAAAAAGTCAAAAATGAAAGATTAGATAATATAGATTCCTTTTATATAAAATCAAACAGGCAAAAATAAATTGTGTTGTTAGAAGCCTTGATAATGATTATTGTTGCTGGGTGGAGAGACTGGATGAGAGGCAGTGATGAGGGGGGCATCTGGAGTCCCAGTAATGCAAGTTTTGTTTCTTTATCCAGGTGCTAGTTACATGAGTGGGTTCAGTTTGTGAAACTATGAAATTTGACACTTGCACTCAGCTTCTTATCTATGTACAGTAAAATGTTTTAAAAACAACCAATATTAAGAATAGAGTGGGAGGCGGGGCCAAGATGGCGGACTAGGTGGACCTACCGCGGATCCCTCTTGCAACAAAGACTCAGAAAAACAAGTGAATCAATCACATACATAACAATCTACGAACCCTGAACAACAAACACAGATTTAGAGATGGAGAACGAACAAATACGGAGAGGCAGCGATTGTTTTCAGAGCCTGGAGCCAGCGTACCAGTCAGGTGACCTTCGGTGCCCGATTTGGGGCAAAGCCCAGGGGGGAAGACGGCACAAACAAGGGGCCTAGCCCTGGCTCCCGAACTCATTCTGGGAGGGGGCCCAGCCGGTTCGCGCAGGCGGCGTGGCAACGCAGCCGGTGGGAGAAGGCCCCAGGAGACAGTGACGGGTCTTGGAACGGGGAGAGTGGCATCCCAGGCGGGACGCGCAGTTGCGGCGTAGGCGCGGGGAGCTGCTCCACTCGCCTGAGCTGAACCCGGGGGGGAGCCCAGCCGGTTCGGAGGGGCGGCGCAGTGACACGGTAGGCGGGATGGGGAGTCCCCGGGAGGCAGCGACTGATTTTGGAGTCGGGAGTGCACCGCCCCAGGCTGGCAGCTGACGATCTGACCGTGACTGCAGTGGGCCAGACCCCCCGGGGGCAATCTCCAAAGAGACAGCACACATAGGCGACGCGCCCGCGGGAATCTCAGATATAATAGTCATTCCAAGCAAGACAAGCAACTCTGGCTATATTCTGAGGTGCTACTCTCCTATCTCTCTGATCCCTCCCCCACCATCCCCAGGCAGCTTCATTAACATCCGAATAGCCTGAGCCAGAGGGAGAACTCTGATAGGGATCTGACTGCATTTTTATTTTAGCAGATTTTCTGGAAAAACTAGTTTCCCAGTGATGGCTCGGAGACAGCAGTCCATATCAAACCACATAAAGAAGCAGACCATGACAGCTTTTCCAACCCCCCAAACAAAAGAATCAAAATCTTTCCCAAATGAAGATACAATCCTGGAATTAAAACTAATTTACAGAATGCTTCAAGACATCACAAACGAAATAAGGCAAACTGCAGAAAAAGCCAAGGAATACACTGATAAAACTGTTGAAGAACTCAAAAAGATTATTCAAGAACATAGTGGAAAAATTAATAAGTTGCAAGAATCCATAGAGAGACAGCATGTAGAAATCCAAAAGATTAACAATAAAATTACAGAATTAGACAACGCAATAGGAAGTCAGAGGAGCAGACTCGAGCAATTAGAATGTAGACTGGGACATCTGGAGGACCAGGGAATCAACACCAACATAGCTCAAAAAAATCAGATAAAAGAATTTAAAAAAATGAAGAAACCCTAAGAATCATGTGGGACTCTATCAAGAAGGATAACTTGCGGGTGATTGGAGTCCCAGAACAGGGAGCGGGGACAGAAAACACAGAGAAAATAGTTGAAGATCTGCTGACAGAAAACTTCCCTGACATCATGAAAGACGAAAGGATATCTATCCAAGATGCTCATCGAACCCCATTTAAGATTGATCCAAAAAGAAAAACACCAAGACATATTATCATCAAACTCGCCAAAACCAAAGATAAAGAGAAAATTTTAAAAGCAGCCAGGGAGAAAAGAAAGGTTTCCTTCAAGGGAGAATCAATAAGAATAAGTTCACTACTCAGCAGAAACCATGCAGGCAAGAAGGGAATGGGACGACGTATACAGAGCACTGAAGGAGAAAAACTGCCAACCAAGGATCATATATCCAGCAAAACTCTCTCTGAAATATGAAGGCGAAATTAAGATATTTACAGACAAACACAGGTTTAGAGAATTTGCAAAAAACAAACCAAAGCTACAAGAAATACTAAAGGATATTGTTTGGTCAGAAAACCAATAATATCAGATACCAGCACAATACAAGGTCACAAAACAGAATGTCCTGATATCAACTCAAATAGGGAAATCACAAAAACAAACAAATTAAGATTAATTAAAAAAATAAATAAATAACAATACACATAACACGGACTCATGGAAGTCAATAGGTAAAAGATCACAATAATCAAAAAGAGGGACTAAATACAGGAGGCATTGAACTGCCAGATGGAGAGTGATACAAGGCGATATAGAACGATACAAGTTAGGTTTTTACTTAGAAAAATAGGAGTAAAATAATAAGGTAACCACAAAAAGGTATAACAACTCCGTAACTCAAGAAAAACGTAACAACTCAACTAACATAAAGTCAAACACTATGAAAATGAGGATCTCACAATTTACTAAGAAAAACATCTCAGCACAAAAAAGTATGTGGAAAAAATGAAATTGCCAACAACACACATGAAAAGGCATCAAAATGACAACACTAAAAACTTATTTATCTATAATTACGCTGAATGTAAATGGACTAAATGCACCAATAAAGAGACAAAGAGTCATGGACTGGATAAAGAAACACGATCCATCTATATGCTGCCTACAAGAGACACACATTAGACTTAGAGACACAAACAAACTAAAACTCAAAGGATGGAAAAAAATATACCAAGCAAACAATAAGCAAAAAAGAAGAGGAGTAGCAATATTAATTTCTGAAAAGATAGACTTTAGACTTAAATCCACCACAAAGGATAAAGAAAGACACTATATAATGATAAAAGGGACAATTGATCAGGAAGACATAACCATATTAAATATTTATGCACCCAATGACAGGGCTGCAAGATACATAAATCAAATTTTAACAGAATTGAAAAGTGAGATAGGCGCCTCCACAATTATAGTAGGAGACTTCAACACACCACTTTCGGAGAAGGACAGGACATCCAGTAAGAAGCTCAATAGAGACACGGAAGACCTAATTACAACAATCAACCAACTTGACCTCATTGACTTATACAGAACTCTCCACCCAACTGCTGCAAAATATACTTTTTTTTCTAGCGCACATGGAACATTCTCTAGAATAGACCACATATTAGGTCATAAAACAAACCTTTGCAGAATCCAAAACATCGAAATATTACAAAGCATCTTCTCAGACCAGAAGGCAATAAAACTAGAAATCAATAGCAGAAAAACTAGGGAAAAGAAATCAAATACTTGGAAAATGAACAATACCCTCCTGAAAAAAGACTGGGTTATAGAAGACATCAAGGAGGGAATAAGGAAATTCATAGAATGCAATGAGAATGTTAATACTTCCTATCAAAACCTCTGGGACACAGCAAAAGCAGTGCTCAGAGGCCAATTTATATCAATAAATGCACACATACAAAAAGAAGAAAGAGCCAAAATCAGAGAACTGTCCCTACAACTTGAACAAATAGAAAGTGAGCAACAAAAGAACCCATCAGGCACCAGAAGAAAACAAATAATAAAAATTAGAGCTGAACTAAATGAATTAGAGAACAGAAAAACAATTGAAAGAATTAACAAAGCCAAAAGCTGGTTCTTTGAAAAAATTAACAAAATTGATAAACCATTGGCTAGACTGACTAAAGAAATACAGGAAAGGAAACAAATAACCTGAATAAGAAACGAGAAGGACCACATCACAACAGAACCAAATGAAATTAAAAGAATCATTTCAGATTACTACGAAAAATTGTACTCTAACAAATTTGAAAACCTAGAAGAAATGGATGAATTCTTGGAAAAACACTACCTACATAAACTAACACATTCAGAAGTAGAACAACTAAATAGACCCATAACAAAAAAAGAGATTGAAACCGCAATCAAAAAACTTCCAACAAAAAGAAGCCTGGCCCGGACGGCTTCACTGCGGAGTTCTACCAAACTTTCAGAGAAGAGTTAACACCACTACTACTGAAGGTATTTCAAAGCATAGAAAAGGACGGAATACTACCCAACTCATTCTATGAAGCCACCATCTCCCTGATACCAAAACCAGGTAAAGACATTACAAAAAAAGAAAATTACAGACCTATATCCCTCATGAACATAGATGCAAAAATCCTCAACAAAATTCTAGCCAATAGAATCCAACAACACATCAAAAAAATAATTCACCATGATCAAGTGGGATTTATACCAGGTATGCAAGGCTGGTTTAATATCAGAAAAACCATTAATGTAATCCATCACATAAATAAAACAAAAGATAAAAACCACATGATCTTATCAATTGATGCAGAAAAGGCATTTGACAAAGTCCAACACCCATTTATGATAAAAACTCTTACCAAAATAGGAATTGAAGGAAAATTCCTCAACATAATAAAGAGAATCTATGCAAAGCCAACAGCCAATATCACTCTAAATGGAGAGAACCTGAAAGCATTTCCCTTGAGAACAGGAACCAGACAAGGATGCCCTTTATCACCGCTCTTATTCAACATCGTACTTGAAGTCCTAGCCAGGGAAATTAGGCTAGACAAAGAAATAAAGGGTATCCGGATTGGCAAGGAGGAAGTAAAGTTATCACTATTTGCAGATGACATGATTATATACACAGAAAACCCTAAGGAATCCTCCAGAAAACTACTGAAACTAATAGAAGAGTTTGGCAGAGTCTCAGGTTATAAAATAAACATACAAAAATCACTTGGATTCCTCTACATCAACAAAAAGAACACCAAAGAAGAAATAACCAAATCAATACCATTCACAGTAGCCCCCAAGAAGATAAAATACTTAGGAATAAATCTTACCAAGGATGTAAAAGAACTATACAAAGAAAACTACAAAGCTCTACTACAAGAAATTCAAAAAGACATACTTAAGTGGAAAAACATACCTTGCTCATGGATAGGAAGACTTAACATAGCAAAAATGTCTATTCTACCAAAAGCCATCTATACATATAACGCACTTCCGATCCAAATTCCAATGTCATATTTTAAGGGGATAGAGAAACAAATCACCAATTTCATATATAAGGGAAAGAACCCCCGGATAAGCAAAGCATTACTGAAAAAGGAGAAGAAAGTGGGAGGCCTCACTCTACCTGATTTCAGAAGCTATTATACAGCCACAGTAGTCAAAACAGCCTGGTACTGGTACAACAACAGGCACATAGACCAATGGAACAGAATTGAGAACCCAGATATAAATCCATCCACGTATGAGCAGCTGATATTTGACAAAGGACCAGTGTCAGTAAATTGGGGAAAATATAGTCTTTTTAACAAATGGTGCTGGCATAACTGGATATCCATTTGCAAAAGAATGAAACAGGACCCATACCTCACACCATGCACAAAAACTAACTCTAAGTGGATCAAAGACCTAAACATATAGACTAAAACAATAAAGATCATGGAAGAAAAAATAGGGACAACCCTAGGAGCCCTAATACAAGGCATAAACAGAATACAAAACATTACCAAAAATGATGAAGAGAAACCAGATAACTGGGAGCTCCTAAAAATCAAACACCTATGCTCATCTAAAGACTTTACCAAAAGAGTAAAAAGACCATCTACAGACTGGGAAAGAATATTCAGCTATGACATCTCAGACCAGCGCCTGATCTCTAAAATCTACATGATTCTGTCAAAACTCAACCACAAAAAGACAAACAACCCAATCAAGAAGTGGGCAAAGGATATGAACACACACTTCACTAAAGAAGATATTCAGGCAGCCAACAGATACATGAGAAAATGCTCTCGATCATTAGCCATTAGAGAAATGCAAATTAAAACTACGATGAGATTCCATATCACACCAACAAGGCTGGCATTAATCCAAAAAACACAAAATAATAAATGTTGGAGAGGCTGCGGAGAGATTGGAACTCTTATTCACTGCTGGTGGGAATGTAAAATGGTACAACCACTTTGGAAATCTATCTGGCGTTATCTTAAACAGTTAGAAATAGAACTACCGTACAACCCAGAAATCCTACTCCTCAGAATATACCCTAGAGATACAAGAGCCTTCACACAAACAGATATACGCACACCCATGTTTATTGCAGCCTGTTTACAATAGCAAAAGGCTGGAAGCGACCAAGGTGTCCATCAACGGATGAATGGGTAAATAAATTGTGGTATATTCACACAATGGAATACTACGCATCGATAAAGAACAGTGACGAATCTGTGAAACATTTCATAACATGGAGGAACCTGGAAGGCATTATGCTGAGCGAAATCAGTCAGAGGCAAAAGGACAAATATTGTATAAGACTACTATTATAAGATCTTGAGAAATAGTAAACCTGAGAAGAACACATACTTTTGTGGTTACGAAGGGGGGAGGGAGGGAGAGGGTTTCTTATTGATTAATCAGTAGATAAGAACTGCTTTAGGTGAAGGGAAAGACAACACTCAATACAGGGAAGGTCAGCTCAATTGGACTGGACCAAAAGCAAAGAAGTCTCCGGAATAAAATGAATTCTTCAAAGGTCAGCAGAGCAGGGGCGGGTGTCTGGGGAAAATGGTTTGAGGGGACTTCTATGTCAATTGGCAAAATAATTCTATTATGAAAACATTCTGCATCCCACTTTGAAATGTGGCGTCTGGGGACTTAAATGCTAACAAGTGGCCATCTAAGATGCATTAATTGGTCTCAACCCACCTGGAGCAAAGGAAAATGAAGAACACCAAGGTCACACGACAACTAGGAGCCCAAGAGACAGAAAGAGCTACATGAACCAGAGACCTACATCACCCTGAGACCAGAAGAAGTAGTTGGTGCCCGGCCACAATCGATGACTGCCCTGACAGGGAGCACAACAGAGAACTCCTGAGGGAACAGGAGATCAGTGGGATGCAGACCCCAAATTCTCATAAAAAGACCATACTTAATGGTCTGACTGAGACTAGAGGAATCCCGGCGGCCATGCTCCCCAGATCTTCTGTCGGCACAGGACAGGAACCATTCCCAAAGACAGCTCATCAGACGTGAAAGGGACTGGTCAGCGGGTGGGAGAGAGATGCTGATGAAGAGTGAGCTAATTATATCAGGTGGACACTTGAGAGTGTGTTGACAGCTCTTGTCTGGAGGGGGGATGGGAGGCTAGAGAGAGAGGGAAGCTGGCAAAATTGTCACGAAAGGAGAGACTGAAAGGGCTGACTCAATAGGGGAAGAGCAGGTGGGAGTAGGGAGTAAGATGTATGTAAACTTATATGTGACAGACTGATTGGATTTGTAAACGTTCACTTGAAGCTTAATAAAAGTTATTAAAAAAAAAAAAGAATAGAGTGTTTTTGTTGGGTGCCATCAAATCAATTCCAACTCTTAATGACCCCATGTAACAGAGTAGAATGGCTCCATCAGGTTTATGTGGCTGTAATCTTTATGGAAATAGATCACCAGGTCTTTCTCCCATAGAACCATTGGGTACCTTCGAACTACCAACTTTTTGGTTAGCGGTGAGCGTTTAACCAAATAAAGAGAGTACACTTTGCATGTTCCTGGAACTAAGGAGTCAGGTTGGCTGGGGTCATTTGAGACCATTGATATATTAAAATTAAAACTTTAATTTAAAATTAAAGCCTCTAGCCACATTTGTCTATTGAACACCTGATATGTTGCTAATGTGGCTAACTGAAATTTTTATTTTACCTAATTTTAATTAATTTTTTTAACTTGTTTAATTAGTTTAAATTTAATGTACTTAGTTTAGCCACAGGTGGATAGCGGCTACCATATTGGACAGACAGTACAGCTGTCTCTCTTACAGAGTACGACTGTCTATATCACCAGGATTGAATTTCCCCACCTTGATTTACCCCCACATCCTTACTCAGGGTCATGCTGTGTAGCATCTAGAAAAATAAAAGTAATCTGAATTTCCATCATAAGCCGAATATGTGGTCATGTAATAATATTCTTAGGAAACCTAAATTGCTTTTCTTATTCAAATAAGCTTTTGTTTGGGTTGGGAATAAATTGAATGGCTAGTAAAGAGCATAGATTTAACGGCTCTGCAGGTTTATTAGCTGACACACTTGACTTTCAGATTGTTTTGCCTACTATGACTTTATAAAGGTTTTTAATGGGATGTTGTTTTAATGTTGTACACCTGAAAAGATACAGGAAGTAGAAAAAAATTACATTCCAAATCAATTGTGCCGCCAATTGCGGCAGTATTAACTTGAGACATCTTTCTGATGCTCAGAAAATAACAGACATTGTAAATTGAAAATAAAGTTATGGTGCTCAGAAAAGCAAATCAGTAGAAAATTCTAAGCCTTAAGAGGGCAATGTACCTTAAGCTCGCCTTTCAGGGATAGGTTTTAAATATTTCAATGACATTTGAAGGTGTTTCATATTTTCAAAAATACATGCAGTGATCACAAACTAGTTCAAACATCGTTTCTAATATGGGCACAAACACAAACACGATTATGAGAACAAGGAAAAAGAACTATTCAGATTTGGAAGGGCTGTAATAACGTTACTATGAGGGTTCACTACTTTGAAGTTGTCAGCTTAAAGATATACTTCTGATTTGGGAAGGTTTTTGAACCAATACAGAAAATTTATATTAGGTTAATGTAGCAAATTTTCATTTGCCTGCAATCCAAACATACATTGAAATTCTTTTGCAATAGTCTGTCTTTTGTTTGTGAGAATAAAGGGAAAATATCTCCCTCCCCCCACCCAAAAGAAAAAAAGAAGGAAGAAAAGAAAAAGACAATGTAGAAGGAAGGAAGGTGGGAAGGGAGGGAGGGAGAAAGGAAGGAAGGAAGGAAAAGAGGAAGGACTAGCAATCACCATTAATGTATTAAAATAATTACCTCCTTGAAACATTTTAGCCTTTTATATATTTCTAAATATGTACAGTGCATAAAGCAATTTGTTTGCAAATTGTTTTTCTTGCGCTCTGAAATGTTTAAACGCCCTCTAAAGAAGGAGGATTAAGATGCTGTTTTGTATAGTTTCAGTTATAGGTGTACTTTATTGTGCATAAGTTTTTAAAAATTAGCTCTTTCTGAGGTGTTCATTATAGTTGGGAACTGTGTAGTATGCTGAAATAGTTAACCACCTCCTCACCACCATGTGTAAGCAGGAATGCAGTAAGGGTGTGTGTGTGTGTGTGTGTGTTCTCTCAGGGGATCACATGCGTGTATTTTTAGTGATGTGTGGATGGTGATTTTTCTCTGTATATTTGGGTGTGGTAGAAACAATTGATAAATTACCTGTCTCTAGGAATTCTTATAATGCTTGTAGTTTGTTGATGGAGAATGGCTTCCCAGATGAAAGGAAGCATTTTTACCATCAGCTTCTAATTCCCTGCCTGCATCTTCAAGTACACTTAGGTAGAATAGATTAGATGCAACTGGACCCCATTATATAATCCATTAGTGATGAAAAATAGGTTAGTGGGGAGTTTCAATTTTTTCTACTGTGACCAATCTACTATTAAGGACTCTTCAAGGAATGCTGAAGCAAGCACACATGCAAAGTATGTATCAGAATCCAGGGCTGCTAAACATGCGTATTCTTTGTCTTGGTCAAGTTGTGCTGACTTCCCCTGTATTGTGTGTTGTATTTCCCTTCACCAAAGTTAATATTTGTTTATAATCTAATTAGTGATTTCTTCTCCCTAACCCTCTCCTCCCTCGTTACCGAAAAAAAAAAAAAAAACAAACTCAACTCAGTGCTGTCGAGTTGATTCCGATTCATAGCAACACTATAAGACAGACTAAAATTGCCCCATAGAGTTTCCAAGGAGTGCCTGGCGGATTCGAACTGCTGACCCTTTGGTTAGCAGTGGTAGCACTTAACCACTACGCCACCAGGGTTTCCCCTCCCTTGTTACCACCAAAGATTCTTTTTTTGTGTGTGTAAAACTTTTCTTGGGTTTTCATACAGTATTTTCCCTTTTGTGATTGACTTATTTTGCTCAGCATAATGCCTTCCAGATTCATCCATGTTGTATTTAGCAGATTCATCCTTGTTCTTTATCATTGTATAGTATTCAACTGTGTGTATGTGTCATTATTTATTCATTCATCTGTAGATGGGCACTTAGGTTGATCTGATCTTTTTGCTATTGTAAATAATGCTGTAGGGAACATGGATGTGCGTTTGTCGATTTGTGTGAGGGCTCTCATTTCTCTAGGATATATCCTTAAGAGTGGGATTACTGGATCATATGGAATTTCTATTCCTGGCTTTTTAAGGAGGCACAATATCATTTTCCATAGTGGTTGTACCATTTTGCATTCCCACCAGAAGTGCATAAGAGTTCCAATCTCCCCATAATCTCTTCAACATTTGTTTTTTAGTTTTTTTTTAATTTATGCCAGTAATGCTGGGGTATCTCACTGTAGTTTTAATTTGCATTTCTCTAATGGTTAATAGAAATCCTGGTGGTGTAGTGGTTAAGAGCTACATCTGCTAACCAAAAAGTCAGCAGATCGAATCCACCAGGCACTCCTCGGAAACTCTATGAGGCAGTTCTACTCTGTCTTCCAGGGTTGCTATGAGTCGGAATAGATTCGAAAGCAACGAGTTTTTTTTTGTTTGTTTGTTTTGTTTTGTTTTTAATGGTTAATGAATGCAAGTATTTCTTCATGCTTATCTTAGCTGCCTGAATGTTTTCTTTGGCGAAGCATCTTTTCATATCCTTTGTCCATTTTTTAATTGGATTATTTGTCATTTTGTTATTGGGGTATTGAAGTATTCTACAGATTTTAGACATTTGACACTTGTCAGATACATCTTATCCAAAAATCATTTCCCAGTCTGTAAATTCTGTTTGTACCCTTTTGGTGAAATCTTTTGATGAGCATAAGTGTTTAATTTTTAGTAGCTCCCAGTTATCTAGTCTTCTGATATTTGTGCAATGTTAGTTATGCCATGTATTAAGACCCCTAGCACTGTCCCCCTTTTTTCTTCCATGGTCTTTATTGTTTTAGGTTTTATATTTAGGTTTTTGACCCATTTTGAGTTAGTTTTTGTGTATGGTGTGAAGCATGTGCCCTGCTTCATTTTTTCACAGGTGGACATCCAATTTTGCCAGCACTATTTGTTAAAAAAATTGTCTTTTCCCCATTTAATAGACTTTGGTCCTTTGTCAAAAACCAGCTGACCATAGACAGATGGATTTACCTCTGGGTTCTTTATTCTGTTCCGTTGGTCTATGTGTCTGTCATCGTACCAGTGCCAGGGTGTTTTGACGACCATTGTTGTATAATAGGTTCTAAGATCAGGCAATGTGAGGCCTTGTACTTTTGCTCTTTTTCTTCAATAATACTTTGCTTATCCAGGGGCTCTTTCCTTCCCAAATAAAGTTGGTGATTAGTCTTTCCACCTCATGAAAGAATGAAGTTGGTATTTGAATCAGGATTGCATTATAGCTGTAGATCACTTTGGGTGGAATTGACATTTTCACAACGTTGAGTCTTCCTATCCATGAGCATGGTATGTATGTTTTTCCATTTATGTAGGTCTCTTCTGGTTTCTTACAATAATATTTTATAGTTTTCTTTGAATAGGTGTTTTACATTCCCAGTTAGATTTTTTCCTAAGGTTAATCTTTTAGGGACTATTATAAATAGTATTGTTTTCCTGGTTTCCTTTTCAAAGTTCTCTTTGTTGGTGTATAGGAATCCAACTGGTTTTTGTATGTTGATCTTTTATCCTGCTGCACTGTTGAGTCTTTCCATTAGTTCTGGTAGTTTTCTTGTGGAATCTTTGGGTTTCTGTATGTATAGGATTATATCATCTGCAAATAGGAATAGTTTTATTTCTTCCTTTCCAAATTGGATGCCCTTTATTTCTTTTTCTTGCCTTATTTCTCTATCTGGGATTTCCAGCACAATGTTAAATAGGAGTGGTGGGTTCCTTGTCCTGAACCCATTCTCATGGGGAGTACTTTCAACATCTCTCCATTGACAGTGATGTTGGCTGTTGGTTTTGTATAGATGCTGTTTATTATGTTGAAGAACTTCCCTTCTGTTCCCATTTTATTGACAGTTTTTATCAGGAATAGGTAAGGACTTTATCAAATTCCTCTTATGCATCAATTGCAATGATCATGTGATTCTTTTCTTTTGTTCCATTTATGTGGTATATTATGTTGATTGATCGTTGCTTACCTGGTATGAATCCCATTTGGGTGTGGTGTAATATATTTTAATATGATGCTGAAATCTATTGTTGAGAATTTTTGCATCTGTGGTCATGGATCCACAATCAACGCCATGGAAGCAGCAGTCAAGAAATCAAATGACGCATTGCATTGGGCAAATGTGCTACAAAAGATCTCTTTAAAGTGTTAAAAAGCAAAGATTCAGACTTCCATTGTTTCAGATTTGCTCCTAACCCTTCTATTGAATTGTCTATTTTTGAAATTTTTTTGCTTATCTTATGGATTTCTAGTTGCTGTTTTTTGTATGATTTTTAGTCATTTATTTATCTTGATATCTTATTCTTGTACTATATTCCCAAATTCTTCTATCACTTTGTTTGTGTTTTCCTTGTTTTCATTGGTTTTGTCTGTGTTTTCCATGATTTTGCCTATTTTTTCTTTGTTTTGCTTGTGTTTTCCTTGATCTCATTCCTAAACTCTTGGAGATTCCTAAATATCAGTTTTTTGAATTCCATATTATGTAGTTTCACTGCCTTTTCTTCTAATGCAAGGTCATCTGATTCTTTATTTTGGTCACCTGCTGGAGCCATCTTGTCTTGCCTTTTTATATGTCTGACATGTCTGCTGTCTCTGGGACATTCAGGTATTATTTTCATTTATTTATTGTATGTTCATTTGTTTCACCCTGCATTTTTGTTTTGTTTTGATATGCCAGGGTGGGTGGGCCAGGTGTGTTTTGCTGCTTGCTTGTCTGTGGGCATGATAGCTCTCAGCACCTTGTCCAGCTGGGCAGGGCAGCAGCAGGCTGAGCGAGATTGCTTTGCTGTACTCTGGTGAGGTAGCTGAGGGCAGACTGGGTGGGTGCTGTCTGCCTCCTGATGTTGGTCCTGCAGTGTGGGAATGTTCACAGCCCCTCATCAGATAGATGGGGGTGTTGGATGAGGAGTGGTACAGGTTCATTTACCACCATTCTGCTGCTGGTCAAGTGGTAGGAGGGGAGACACAGTGTAGACCTGATGCAGCAGCTGGCCTGAGTGCTGGGGATGCTATAGCCATGGCAGAATAGTGGTGGCTGGCAGGAGATGGGGGTGGCATAGGTGAGGGGGACAAAAAAAGAGAGAGAGAGAATAAAGAGGAAGGAAAAGAGAAAAAAAGTAAAAATTGGTGGCATGGCGTGAGCAGACTGGTGGGGGCTAGTGAACCCTGGGGCTTGTGGGAAGGGAGAGGAGATGACATACTGGGCTAGATGAGAAGGAGAAAGAAAAAAAATTGACAAAGAGGTGGGGGAGGCAGGTGGGGGAGGGGTGGACCTGGGGCAGCAGCAGGCCAGTGCACTGGTGTGGCATTCTAGCTGAGATGGTGTGATGTTGCCTGGCAGGAAGGTGGGGATGTGGCATAGGGGGCTAGGTGGAAAGGAAAAAGAAAAGGAATAAAGGAAAAAGTAAAAAAAATTAATAATAAATTTTAAATATTGCCTGCATGGTGAATGCTGGTGAATGGGGATTGGGCGGACCCGATGGCTGGTGGACACGGAGGGGAGGTGGCTTTCAGAGGTAGGTGGGAGGGAGAAAGAAAATAAAGAGAATAAAATAGTGGCATGGTGACAATGTGTGAGGTGGGGTGGACTTGGGGTGGTTGTAGACCTATAGCTCTCTATCTGTAGCAGCACAGTGGGGTCCAGCAGTGGGGGGAGGGGGGAGAGCAGGGGGCATACACGGATAGGTAATAAAAAAAAAATTATAGGAAGAAATAAAAGAAGAAAGAAAAAATAGGGGAAAAAAAGGTGGTATGGAGGAAGCTAGTAGGTGGGTTTAGGGCAGACCTGGGGTGGCAGCAGGCCAGTGGCTTTCTAGCCACAGTGGCACAGCATGGCCTCGTAGGAAGGGGGTAGGTGGCCTATGGGCCTAGGTGGGAGGGAGAAAGAAAAGGAAGAAAGGGGTAAAGAAAGATGTCACAGTAAAAGTCAGCAGGTGTGATCAGGACAGACCCAGGGCAGTAGTGGGCCAGTGGCTCTCTAACCAAGGTGGTATGGTATAGCCTGGTGGGAAGGGGTGGAGGTGACATTTGGGACTAAGTGGGAAGAGGAAAGAAAAGGAAGAAAGGGAAAACAAATAAGATGGTACACCAGGAGGCAGTGGCTGGGAGTGGGGCAGGCTCAGGGTGGTAGTGAGCTGGTGGCTTTCTAACCAAGGAAGCACAGTGCAGCCCAGCAGGAAGGGGTAAACATGGCATACAAAACTGGGTGGAAGGGAAGAAAAAATATTTAAAATAAAATTTAGGAGGTAGGGCCAAGATTGCAGAGTAGTCAGACGCTTCCCATGGTCCCACTTACAATAAAGTCTCAAAAATGTAACTGAATTGATTATATATGACAATCTAGGAGCCCTGGACATCAAAGACAAAGTTGAGGAGTCAGACTCAATGGCAGGTGGACAGAGAGATAGTTCAGAAACAGCTAGGATTTGCCAGATCTGACCTAACTGGCACCCTGCAGATTGGATCAGCTGGCGCTCATGGGCTGAGGCAAGCAGTAATACTCGGGACATGTATTCCACATTGGGAGAAGCCTCCAGAACCAGGGAAAAGCAGCTCTGACTCAGCGAAAGATAAGTACAAGCATCTAACCTAACACACGGATCAAAAAAACCTTCCCGCCTTTGGGAAGCTCCTCTCTGCCATATACCTGTCC
This sequence comes from Loxodonta africana, assembly GCF_030014295.1. Taxonomy (NCBI): domain Eukaryota; kingdom Metazoa; phylum Chordata; class Mammalia; order Proboscidea; family Elephantidae; genus Loxodonta; species Loxodonta africana. The sequence continues at coordinate 51,623,925 of NC_087363.1, read as the reverse complement.
CCTTCCCTCTCTGCTTTGGGTTCTGGTCTGGCTTCAGCAACTGCTGTGCCCCCTGGGCCAGAAGTCGGACCCATCGTGTACCCTGAGCCATTCTCTTGGTTTTGGGGAGGAAAGAAATTAACTAATAGGATAAAATAATCTGCTAGCTTCCCTAAGCTGGGAACTCAGGGCAGGCATAGACCCTTTGCCTAGGCACAGGCATAAGGGTCCATGACCATTAAATGCCTTTCACCCCTACCCAGACCTGTGTGGGCCCATTTCAACAGCATAGGCCTTTAGCACAGTGCAACAGGGTATATACCTGAAGTCTACTTTCAACTTCAACAACTATATGGAGGAGCGGCAGATTTGTGACATTTGACACCATGTTGCCTATTAAGCAGGGTCCTCCTCTACCCACATCAGGGGCCTCCTCTACCCACATCAGGGACCTGAGGACTGATGACTCCACCCACTCCATATATCCACCAATGACAGGCGTGAAAGAATAAGTGGTGGCTCCCAGTCTTTACACCCAACAGCACTGGGTGCCCATAGTGTGGCTGCAAAACTCACTCACCTATACGTTCTAGGGAAAGGCAATGCGCCTTCCACCCAGACAGTAAGGGGAAGCTGTCAGCCCCTGCCTTGCTGAGCCCATGACCCCCTACAGTGGCCAGATACATGTGCCTACTCCAATCACCCCTGTCCATCTCATGCTGTAGGTGAGAGCCTGCACCACACACTCAGTGACTGATGACCTGGACACCTGAACTGAATTCACACACAGAAAGTAAATGCACCCATGGACTCATATACCTAGTAAAAGCTCTAACCACCTGATAACAGGATGTGAGAGCTTCAAAGATGTCAATAATCAAAGTAGCTCACACGACCAGCCTATTTGGGCATAACAAAACAAAAAAGAAACTAGGACATAATAAGCAAACATAAAAAATATATATAACTTATTGATGGCTTGGAGACAACAGTCAATATCAAATCACACAAAGAGGCAGACCATGATGGCTTCAGCAAGCGACCAAAAAAAGAACCAAGAAACCTCCTGGAGGAAGATAATTTCTTAAAATTACTGGAGGTAGAATTCAAGAGATTAATATGCAGAGCTCTTCAAGAGATCAGGAAGGAGATCAGAAAAAACACAGACCAAGCCAAGGAACACACAGACAAAGCAATAGAGGCACTTAAGAAAGTTATACAAGAGCATAATGACAAATTTAACAAGCTGCAAGAATCCACAGAGAGACAGCAAACAGGAACCCAGAAGATGAACAATAAAATTTCAGAATTAGACAATTAAATAGAGTCATAGGAGCAGAATTGAGGCAATAGAAGTCAGAATTAGTGAGACTGAATATAAAGCACTCGACACCAACTTATTTTAGAAAAAATCAGGTAAAAGAATTTACAAAAATGAAGACACCCTAAGAAGTATGTGGGACTCTTTTCAAGAGGAATAACCTGAGAGTGAATGGAGTACCAGAACAGGAAGGTTAACAGAAAATACAGAGAGAATTGCTGAAGATTTGTTGACAGAAAACTTCCCTGATACTGTGAAAGATGAGAAGATATCGATGAAGAAGCTGATCAAACCCCACACAAGGTAGATTCCAAAAGAAAGTCACCAAGACATATTATAGTCAAACTTGCCTAAACCAAAGATAAAGACAGAATTTTGAGGATGACTAAGGATAAACGAAAAGTCATCTACAAAGAAGAGTCAATAAGACTAAGCTCTGGCTACTCGGCAGAAACCACGCAGACAAGAAGGCAATGGGATGACATATATAAAGCCTTGAAGGAAAAAAAAAAAAAAAGCCAGCCAAGAATTATATATCTAGCAAATCTGTCTCTCAAATATGATGGTGAAATTAGGGCATTTCTAGATAAACAGAAGTTTAGGTAATTTGTAAAAACCAAACCAAAATTATAAGAAATAATAAAGGGAGTCCCTCCAGTTAGAAAATCAATAACATCGGATAACAACCCAACACTAGAACACAGGACGGAACAACCAGATATCAATGCAGATAGGGAAGTCACAAAAATAAATCAAAGCTAAAACACTGAAAACAGGGAAACAGAAGTCAATAAGTAAAAGATGACAACATTAAAAGAAAAAAAAAGGGGCTAAAGTAGTCTTAGAACTTTCATATGGAGAGGAAGTCAAGGCGATATCAAGAAATAAAACATTGGGTTAAACTTAGAAAAATAGAGGTAAATATTAAGTTAACCACAAAGGAAACTAAGAATACCTACACATCAAAATAAAAACCAAGAAAAACATGAAGTCTCAGCAAATACAGTCAACAACAATGAAAAAAATGAAAAGAAAATACATAAAAAAAAAAAGGCTCAGCACAGAAAATTACGTGAAATAAAGAAACTGTCAACAACACACACAAAAAAAGACATCAAAATAACAGCACTAAACTAATCGGTGTCAATAATTATGTTGAATGTAAATGGAAATGGACTAAATGCACCAATAAAGAGACAGAGAGTGGCAGAATGGATAAAAAACATGACATGCTGCCTGTAAGAGGCACACTTTAGACTCAAACAAACTAAAACTCAAAGGTTGGAAAAATATATATCAAGCTAACAACAATCAAAAAAGAGCAGGGGTGGCAATATTAATCTCTGACAAAATAGAGTTTAAAGCACAATACACCACAAAGGATAAGGAAGTACACTATATAATGATTAAAGGTCAATATACCAGGAGGACATAACCATAATAAATATTTATGCACCCAATGACAGGGCTCCAAAATATATAAAGCAAACTCTAACAGCATTGAAAAGAGAAATAGCTCCACAATAATAGTGGGAGACTTCAACACACCACTTTTGGTGAAAGAAAAAATATCCAGAAAGAAGCTCAATAAAGATACGGATGATCTAAATGCCACAATCAACCAACTTGATCTCATAGACATATATCAGAACACTCCACCCAACAGCAGCCAAGTATACTTTCTTTTCCAGTGCACATGGAACATTCTCCAGAAAAAAACACGTATTAGTACACAAAGCAAGCCTAATCAGAATCCTTAAATTTTGAAATATGAAGCATCTTTTCTGACCATGAAGCCATAAAAGTAGAAATCAATAACAGAAAAAGCAAGGAAAAAAAATCAAATACATGGAAACTGAAAAACACCTTACTCAAAAACTACAGGTTTACAGAAGAAATCAAGGATGGTATAAAGTAATTCGCAGAATCAAAATGAGAATGAAAATGCATCCTACAAGAACCTTTGGGACACAGCAAAAACAGCGGTGAGAGGTCAAATTATAGCAATAAATGCACACATACAAAAAGAAGAAAGTGCCCAAATCAAAACATTAACCCTACAACTCAAACAAATAGAAAGAAGGCACAAAAGTAGCCCTCACACACCAGAAGAAAGGAAATAATAAAAACTAGAGCAGAATTAAATGAAATAGGGAATAGAAAAACAGTTGAAAGAGTCAACAAGAACAAAAGCTGGTTCTTTGAAAAGATCAACAAAACCAATAAACCATTGGCCAAACGGACAAAAGAAAAACAGGAGAAGAAGCAAATAACCCGAACAAGAAATGAAATGAGTGATATCACCACAGACCCAACTGAAATTAAAAGAGTCATAACAGAATACTATGAAAAATTGTGCTGCAGCAAATTTGAAAACCTTGAGGAAATGGACAATTTTCTAGAAACACACTACCTACCAAAACTAACACAAACAGAGGTAGAACTAAATAAACCTATATAAAAAAGAAGAGATTGAAGGGGTAATTAAAAAATTCCCAACAAACAGCCCTGGCCCTGATGCCTTCACTGGAGAATTCTTCTAATCTTTCAGAGAAGAGTTAACACCACTACTACTAAAGGTATTTTGGAGCACAGAAAAGGATGGAGTACACCCTAACTTATTCCATGAAGCCAGCATAACCCCGATCTGAAAACCAGGTAAAGACACCACAAAAAAAGAAAATTACAGACCAATATCCAAGGTCACACGATACCTAAGAGCCCAAGAGACAGAAAGGGCCACATGAACCAGAGACCTACATCATCCTGAGACCAGAAGAACTAGTTGGTGCCCAGCCACAATCGATGACTGCCCTGACAGGGAGCACAACAGAGAACCCCTGAGGGAGCAGAAGAATAGTGGGATGCAGACCCCAAATTCTCATAAAAAGACCATACTGAATGGTCTGACTGAGACTAGAGGAATCCCAGTGGTCATGGTCCCCAAACCTTCTATTGGCACAGGACAGGAACCATTCCCGAAGACAACTCATCAGACATGAAAGGGACTGGACAGTGGGTAGGAGAGAGATGCTGATGAAGAGTGAGCTAATTATATCAGGTGGACACTTGTGACTGTGTTGGCATCTCCTGTCTGGAGGGGGGATGGGAGGATAGAGAGAGTTGGAAGCTGGCAAAATTGTCACAAAAGGAGAGACTGGAAGGGCTGACTCATTAGGGGGAGAGCAAGTGGGAGTACGGAGTAAGGTGTATATAAACTTATATGTGACAGTCTGACTTGATTTGTAAACGTTCACTTGAAGCTCAATAAAAGTTAATAATAAAAAAAAAAGACAACATACGGACTAGGAAAAAATTTTTGGTTACAACATATCTGATCGGGGTATAATCTCTAAAACCTACAAGATACTGCAAAACTTTAACCACAAAAAGACAAATAACCCAGCTAAAAATGGGCAAACGATATGAATATCTTCACCAAAGAAGATATTCAGGCAGCTAACAGATACATGAGGAAATGTTCACGATCATTATTTATTTGAGAAATGCAAATCAAAACTACAATGAGATACCATCTCACCCCAGTAAGGATAGCATTAATCCAAAAAACATAAAATAAATGTCGGAGAGATTATGGAGAGACTGGAACACTTGTACACTGCTGGTAGGAATGTAAAATAGTACAACCACTTTGGAAATTAATTTGGCTCTTCCTTAAAAAAGCTAGAAATAGAACTACCATATAATCCAGCAGTCCCACTCCTTGGAATATATCCTAGAGAAATAAGAGCCATCACACGAATAGATATATGCACACGCATGTTCATAGCAGCATTGTTCACAATAGCAAAAAGATGGAAGCAACCTAGATGTCCATCAACAGATGAATGGATAAACAAATTGTGGTATACTCATACAATGGAATACTATACAATGATAATGAACAACAATGAACCCTTGAAACATCTCACAACATGGATGAATCTGGAAAGCATTATGCTGAGTGAAATTAGTCGCAAAAGGACAAATATTATCTGAGACCATTATTATAAGAGCTCAAGAAAAGGTTTAAACAGAAGAAAACATTCTTTGATGGCTACAAGGGTCTGGAGGAAGGGAAAGGGGATTAGCTAACTAGATACTAGACAAGAATTACCTAAGGTGAAGGGAAGGACAACACGCAATACAGGCGAAGTCAGCACCACTGGACTAAACCAAAAGCTAAGAAGTTTCCTGAACATAACCAAACACTTCGAGGGAGAGAATAGCAGGGGTAGGGTTCTGCGGACCATGGTTTTGGGGGATATCTAGGTCAACTGGCATAACAAAGTTTATTAAGAAAATGTTCTGCATCCCACTTTGGTGAGTGGTGTTTGGGGTCTTAAAAGCTAGCAAGCGGCCATCTAAGATGCATCAATTGGTCCTAACCCACCTGGAGCAAAGGAGAATGAAGAACACCAAAGACACAGGGAAAATATTAGCCCAAAAGACAAAAAGGGTTGCATAAACCAGAGACCCCCAACAGCCTGTGACCAGAAGAACTAGGTGATGCCCAGCTACCACCAATGACCACCCTGACAGGGAACACAACAAAGAGTCCCTGACAGAGCAGGAGAAAAATGGGATGCAGAACCCAAATCCACTTAAAAAGACCAAACTTAATGGTCTGACTGAGACTAGAGCAACCCCAGAAGACATGACCACTGGACTCTCTGTTAATCCAGAACTAAACCCATTCCCGAAGCCAACTCTTCAGACAAAGATTAGACTGGACTATAGTACATAAAATAATGCTTGTGAAGAATGTGCATCTTAGTTCAAGTAATTCAAGTAGATACAGGAGGCTAAATGGGCAGCTCCTGTCCAGAGGCAAGATAGGAGCTGGTTTAATGGACAAGGGAAATCCAGGGTGGAACCAAGGAGTGTGCAGTCACATTACAGGTGTGTAAATTTCTGTATGAGAAAATTACTTGAGCTGTAAATTTTCACCTAAAGCACAATAAATAAATAAATAAAATTTTAAAGATGGCATGGTGGGAGATGGCAGGTGGGAGTGGGGAAGACCCAGAGTAGCTGTGGGCCAGTGGCTCTCTAGCTGAGGCAGTGTGTCATGGCCCAGCAGGTAGGGATGGGACTAGGTGGGAGGGAGAAAGAAAATGAAGAAAGGGAAAACAAGAAAAAATATGTAAAATAAAATTTTAAAATGGCGTGGTACAAGCTGGCAGGCAGGGTTGGGGCAGACCCAGGGTCATGATGGGCCAGTGGCTCTCTAGCTGAGGCAACACATTGTGGCCCAATAGGAAGGGATGTAAGTAGCATACAGGGCTAGATGGGGAGGGGGGGAGGTAAAGGAAGAAAGGGATGAAGGAAAAAAAGGTATAGCAAGAGTTGTAGGGTATGGGTGGGGCTGACCTGGGGTGGTGGCAGGCTGATTGCTCTTTAGTTGAGCAGCATGAAGTGACCTGTCAGGAAGCATTGGAGGTGGTGTATGGGGCCAGGTGGGAGGGAGAAAGAAAAGGAAGAATGGAAAAGAAAAGTTTTTAATGGCATGGCATGAACCGCAGGTAGGGGCTGGATTGACCTGGGGTGGCAGGGGGCCAGTGGCTCTCTAGCTGAGAAACACAGCATGGCCCATTAGGAAGAGGTGGAGGTGGTGTACAAGGCTAGGTGGGAAGGTAAAAGAAATGGAAGAAAGGGGAAAAAATGGCACAGCAGGAGCTGGCTAGCGGGAAAGAGTAGAACGGGGTGGTGATGGGACAGTGGCTCTCTAGCTGAGCAGGATGGCATGCCCCATCAGGAAGGGGTGGAGGTGGTGTAAGAGGCAAAAGGTTTAAGGGCAAGAAAGTGTGCTTCTCTGTCTCCTGTTGGGAGCGCCATGAAGTTGCCTTCCTGTACTCCGTGTCTGAGGTAATTGCTGGCAGTGCTTCATGATAATTATGCTGCGCTGTGTTAGTTAGCAGAGGACTTCTACTCCTTATCTCCCCTCGTTCTCTGTTTTCTGTCGGTTTCTTCTTCCATTCGGTGTTTGATATAATCCTTTATCCTTTCATTTGATTCTTAGGGTTCCAAGATTGACGTTTGTAACTGTTTTACTTAGTTTTTCCGGTCTTTGCTACAGAAGGTCGACATGGTGCGTCTGTCTACAGCACCATGTTGGCTCCTTTGCTGACCTTCTACTTTACCAAGCATGATGTCCTTCTCCAGGGACTAATCCCTCCTGATAACACATCCAAAGTATGTGAGATAGCATCTTGCCATCCTCACTTCTAAGGAGCATTCTGGCTAAGCTTCTTCCAATACAGATTTGTTTGTTTTTCTGGTAGTCCATGGTATATTCAGTAGTCTTTATCAACACCATAATTCAAAGGCATCAATTCTTCTTCAGTCTTCCTTATTCATTGTCCAGTTTTCACATGCAAATGAGGCAATTGAAAATGCTGTGGCTTGAATGAGGTGCTCCTTAGCCCTCAAAGTGACATCTTTGCTTTTTAACACTTGAAAGAGGCCTTTTGCAGCAGATTTGCCCAAAGCAATGTATCATTTGATTTCTTGACTGCTGCTTCCATGGGTATTGATTGTGGATCCAAGTAAAAAGAAATCCTTGACAACTTCAATCTTTGCCCAGTTTATCATGATTTTACCCAGTTTATCATGATTTTGGTTAGGAATAGAATATCAGCACCAAAATACCTCCAGGCATCATTCATGAGAAGCCATTGGGGATAGCTTGGCCCAAAGGAAAAACTATGGCAAAATTGAAATATTTGCGGTGCACAGAAATTCCCTAGTCCCTTTCTACTGAATGGAATCATGAATTATTTACAATAACCATCATATAACGACTTAATGACTTTGAGATTGTAAAGTACCCTATTAATGTTTTAAGCATTTCCCTTTATTTTAACATGAGTAAATTATTTAGGCAATGTTAAAATGCTTTATGCTTTGACTAATGAGTACAGAAACTGTATATCATATCTTATTTTAATTGGCTGTTTACCTTATCCTGTGGAAATCATACATTCATTATTTCAGACGTAATTAACTATGCATATACTCCCTGATGGATCTGAGTGCCATTTTTACATAAGATCTAGTCATTAAAACACATATCTGTGAAAATAATTGTTACTTGGAAAATGTCACATTTTCCTTCAATAAGGAGCTAGATTTCCACCTAGAGGCTGTGCCAAATATTTACCACATCTCTTCCTTCCATCTATTTCACTTGGCCTATCTAAACAACCCTTGTGTTTGGTTTCTGACTACCTTACACTCTCATTCAACAGATCCTTCCAGAATCCAAACTGCACCAGGACAACAAAAGGTTCATAGTGATAAAGAAGCATCTCCCCAGTGAGGCTTTCTCTTCCCTAGTGGCATGGACCCTCCAGGAAAGGAATGAGCCCTGAAGCACAGTACTCCTTGTATCATCCTCATAATCCATTACTCTAATCCATCCTACTAACTAAATGATGTCTTGTGATAAACTGGACTTTGACTGATTCAAAAGTTTAAACTATTTCCCAGGGTTGTATTGATGGAGTACAAAGTGAAAGGTCACTCAGACCCTTTCTTGATATTTTTGTAGCACCTCATATTTGCATAGCAAATTAGGGTTCTATTTAGTGCATGTATTCCTCAAAACATCAGTGGGAAATGGGGAAAATTGGAGTAGCTGTATTTTCTATAAGATTCAGACCCAAACTAGGTTTTCTAAGGCCACTGTCTATGCCTTAGGAAGAACCTACCTAAAAAAAAAAAATTATTTCCTTATTAAAGGTCTTTAAAGAAAAATATTCTACAGTCTTCTGCAGAAAGCTGCCTTACTATTTAATAATCTGTGGAAGTCCAGGGTTTCTTTCTAAGGGATCCTCAGAATAGTTTCCCAAAATTAGAGGTAAATGAAAATGATAAGCACAATTTATGTATGAAGTAGGGTTGTTTTTGTTTTTCCTTCAATGAAAATGCCTCTCCCCTACCATAAAATATGTACAATTCCCTTCGACTATTGTAATTAAATTTCAAATGCCTAAAGAAGCTAACATAAAAAGTAAGTGAGCTGGGTATAATACAATGGAGAGTGTTAGTGTTTCTTTTAAACTAGAGGAATCCAGTCTCATGTAAAAGTTTTCAGAGTTATATTTCTTAAAAACATTGGAATCTCCAAAGAGTACTTACAAGCTTTCAACTTGTAGCTAGAATCTAAATGAAGATTGATTTCACTTTTAATTCTGTGTAGAGGAATCCATCTTTCTCTTTGTTCTTTTATTTAATGTTCACAAAACAAACGTTTTCTAGAATTTTAAAAACAATTTATAGCAGGTAAAATTACTACCTGGGAGTAAAACAGTAGCTCTGAAGAACTACAAAAGGCTTAAAACTTTTTCCAGTCATTTTGGGGGTCACTAAAGTTAAAGTACAGAAGGAGCCCTGGTGGCACAGTAGTTAAGAGTTTGGCTGCTAACCCAAAGGTCAGCAGTTTGAATCCACCAGCCACTCCTTGAAAACTCTATAGGACAGTTCTAGTCTCTCCTGTAGCGTTGCTATGAGTTAGAATCAACTCAATGGCAACGGGTTTGATTTTTGATTTTAAAGTACAGAAGAGGCAGTATGGTTAAGTGGTAGAATTCTCTCCTTCCATGTGGGAGACCTGGGTTCAATTGCTGGCTGATGATCCTTAAGCACAGCCACCACCTATCTGACTTGTTGCTATTATGCAAGGACTCTTCCAGATTAAGATAGACTATGAAAAATGGCCTGGGAATCTACTTCCAAAAATCAGCCAATGAAAATACTCTGGATAACAATGGTCTTAACCCATCTTGCATGTGGGCACCTTGAGTCTGGGAGCCAACTTAAAGGTAGCTAACAACAACAGTGAAGAGCATAAGGGGTCCCTGGGTTGTGCAAATGGCATTCGGCTGCTAACATTTTGAAAATTTGAGTCTATCCAGAGGTGCCTCAGGAGGAAAGCCTAGCAATCCACTTCCAAAACAATCAGCCATTGAAAACGGTACTTTGACACACAGGGAGTAGCCCTTAATTGGAGTCAACTCAGTAGCTGGTAAAGTGCCTAAGGTTTTATTTTTTTAATGTAAGAGGAAAAAAAAAATAATCCCCTGTACCTTCTTAGGGAGACTCAATTCCTCAATGTTTTATTAAACATAGTTTTTATCACAAGTTTTTGCTGATTTTTAACCTAACAGTTTAAGGGCTCACTGAATGACTCCTTGAGACATTAGACAGAAGAGGTCTCCTTGCCTCAAAGTCGACCATTTCTTTTAAGGTTATGCAGGTTATAGAATGTGAAACTCAATCTCAAAAAACAGAATGGAATCATACATAGATAGTTGAATATGAAAGAAAGCTAAGGGTATATGTGGTGTGATTTCTTTACAAAGCACAGAGGGTGAGATCTGACCTATGCTTTCAGAGAAATCTGGGATCAAACCCAACCTTTTGTCCTTATTTGTGTTTTAACACTGGGCAAGTCACCTATCCTCCTGGAGCCCAGTATCCACAATGATAAAATAATGGAAATAATCCTGGGTGTAATGCAACGTAGGTGGTGGGAGTGAGGATTTAGTATGAAATGCTGTGCTCCATGATTGCTGAGATGTAATGTCGGAGCGACTACATAGAGGATTATGAGGTATCCCAGAGGAGACTTCATTTTGCATGGAGTATTGAGGCTTGAACAAGACATACTTTCTACAAAAAGTGGCAAAGTAGATGCTGGCACTAGTGGTGTATAGTTTCAGGATAATGGAATTGGTGTTTTTCCCGTAGATTAATGTATTCTATTGCAGGAACACAATGCCAGACATATCTAGAAAAATTGGTGGAAAGGGACGCTACAGAATAGAATTCATGCAGAGTTACTCCATGGAAGAAAAGCCCCATCCTTTCTTACCTCCTCATCTCCCTAGGTCCCTGTCCAATTCACGGCACCTGATACCCTTTTATTGCTTTCATTCAGGTGCAACTCCTGGAAGTGACTGGTTAATTTACTATTATTTTAACAATTAAAACAGTTAAAATTGTAAATTTTCTTTAACCCTGCGATGATACCATTAGCCAAGCATTTGTTAATTGGGATGCTAATAAACAAAACCAAACTCTTTGCCTTTGAGTTGATTCTGACTTATAGGGCCTCTATAGGACAGAGTAGAACTGCCCCATAGGGTTTCCAAGGAGCAACTGGTGGATTCGAACTGCCGACCTTTTGGCTAGCAGTTGGGCTCTTAACCACTGTGCCACCAGGGCTCCATATGCTAATAAAAGTAATGAAAAAATTACCTAGATGTAAATCCCCTTTTTATTTCTTGTTTTTAAATTTTCTTTGCTAATTTTCCTGTTTTATTTTATTCAGCTGAATAAATGCTATTTCATATATCTATACTGACATAGATACAGAGATAGAAAATGAAGCACCCTTCTCCAGATTTTTATGTGATTGTTTTTATGCTGTTAAGATATGGGTGCCATTGAGTTTATTGCAAATCATAGTTATAGGACAGAGTAGAACTGTCCCATAACATTTTGAAGGCTGTAAATCTTTATGGAAGCAGACTGCCACATCTTTCTCCAGAGGAACAGCTGGTGGGTTTGAACTGCCCACCTTTGGGTTAGCAGCTGAGCACTTTAACCACTGCACATCCAGTGCTCCTTTTAACATATAGGATCATCTTCCACATCCATAATTACCACTTACATTTTACTATTGTATCTATAAATTGAGAGCTTTTTGTAGGTTCTATCTTTATCTATAAATTGGGTGCATTACATTAATTACTTTTATATTCTGAGCTAACATCTATGCTGTTTTAAAATATATGTATATATACATATGTGTATATAAAATATAACCGTACATTTGACAGGTAAGATACAGTGAAACCTGTGAAAGCCAGAACTCAATAGTACTGCCTTGTTTTTCTGGATCTCACAGGTTTTCTTCCTTTGATAGAGTACAGTCTTACTACTTTTCTGTGGCTCTATTTTAGGGGAAAATATTTGAGTTTTCCTTCTCTGACAGGTTTCTGCCTTACACAGATTCCAGCTTTTGTAGGTTTTACTGTAGTATTGTATCGGTTCAAGTTAATTTATGATGGGTTTCTGTTTATCTTTTTTTTTTTTCATTATTGTGTGCTTCTATTTTAATTTTGTTTTCTTATTGTTTTTCTTCTCAAGTTGAATTATTTATTTTTCATTCTTCTTTAACAATGAAATAATTTAAATCCATGAGCTTTCCTTGAGTATAAATTTGGCTGCTGTCCCTATATTTTGATAATTATTGTTCTCGATATTAAGATTATAATGAACTCCATTTTAAAAATTTAAACCATTTTATGCTAATTTTTGTATCCTCAACTCCTAGCAGAAAGCTTAAAATTTGTAAGTTTTGAACAAATGTTTTATGAATGAATAAATTTATAATTTAGTCATTGTGTAAGTTCATATACTGTGTGTGTGTATATCACACACCTAGTGAGAAAAGGATTTTTTTTAACTAAGAAAAAAATAAATAAATACCCATTATTTCCCCATATTTATGTACAAAATTATAACCTGACATCTTAAGGATATATAGCCTGTATCATTTTATCCTGAAACTACCATCTAAATAGGAACTTACTTTGTGAATACCTCTTATTTTATATTGGATGAAATTCTGTTTTCTATAGCAGACTGTTAGTATTTCTGAACCATAAAATAAATGGATCTAGAATTTCTAATTTTTGCAGGAGAATATTAAAAGAAATGGCCAGAGCTTTATTCCCAGTGGTTACCTTGCCAGCAAATGGATCGGTGAGCAAAGAAAGAGACAAAGTGGCATCAGGAGGTAAGGAAAGGAGCTCACAAAGAGACCCAAGTGAAGAGAGACTGTCTTTATCGTCTCCTTTAGATGCATCCCAGGTCTTATCACATTTTATGGACCCTGAAATCCTAATTGAGGACATCTGTTTAACAGTCAATGAATCAAACAAATGATTCCCAGAGGATTCTACAATCTCTAAGTTTGCCTTGCAATTTGTGTCAAATGATTTAAGTGGATTCACTACCTAAATGTGAGCCCCCTGAAAAAAGGCATAATGTCTGCCTATGCCTCTGGGGGGAATTCTTTGCTGTCATGTCTCCATGACCAAATTCTGCCTTCACCTGAAAACCAACTGAACGCTTTTGAACGATCGTGGAAAGTAGAACAGTTATTTACAACAAATTTGACTAAGTGGTTTAAATTTAAACTAGACCACTGAATAATTTCCCATCTTTCTTTTAGAACGGTGATAGGCAAACTTTTTCTCTAAAGGGCCAGATAGTAAATATTTTAAGCTTTGCAGGCCATGCAGTCCTTCTTGTAAGTACTTAACCAAGCCTCATAGAACAAAAGTAACCACAGACAATAATAAACAAAAGGATGTGAATGTGTTCCAATAAAACTTTATTAAAAAAAAAAGACAGCTGGATTTGATACCCCTCCCCAGCAGTAATGTGCCACCCCTGTTGTCAAGCATAAACCCAAAAAAACCAAACCCATGGCCATCAAGTTGTTCCCAACTCATAGTGAGTCTGTGGTAGGCAAAGTCAATTGTAATTTGAATAATTGCAGTAAAAGCTACAATAATAGAAAAACAAGGATGTTTTAACATGTTTTATTCAGACTTTAAATCTGCATTTCCCAAAATTACCTGTCCCCTACATACGTAGATTCAGACAGCACAGACTTAAAAGAAAGAAAAAAGAGAAGTGGTGGCAACTGTGTTCTCTCTTATTGATCGTTTGATTAGAAATGAAGACTCTCCAAATTCTATGTTTATGGACCAATGTGGTGCCTTCATTTTATATAAATAAAGCATTAATGCCCCCAGAAACTTTCTAATTCTGAAGATATTCAAGAAATGTTTAAGCATTCTTTCTAAGATATTTCAAGCAATTTCTACATTCTAACAGTGTTTATTTAATCAATTTTATTAACAATTATTTCCACAAAAAAATACATAATTATGTCTCAGCAAATTTCTCATATTTTTGAGAGTTAAATATGTGTGCCTTAGATTAGATTTTATTCTTATTATTATTTAAAACATTTGATATACATAGTACAGGACAAACATTGCACATATAAGTTATTTTCTTTCCCAAGTTAAAAAAAAAAATCCACACAAAAGAATATAGAGACATCCATTCATTCATTCAATAAACATTTATTCTTTTACTTTTACTTTTTATTTGTGATGTGAAGTCATTGGGCATTTTGAGGAGATGTGGGTGCACTATAGTATGGACAAGTGACCATTGGCCAGCAAGGCTGAAAGCACAGTGACCAGTTTGGAGGGTATTGCAGTAAATCTAAAATAGATGATAATATCTTGGGCTAGATTTCAGTAGACCTGGTAGGAATTGATCATATTCTGGATATATTTTTAATAGAGAACTAACAAGTACTGCTGGTAGAGTGGATGCAAGGTGTGAGAGAACAAAAAGTTGATGGTGCTGTATGGTTTCTGACCTGTGCAATTCATGAAACAGAGTTGATATGAATTGAGATGCATGGACTATGTGAGAAGCCTTGAGAGTTGGGGAGAAAAGAAGTAGTTTTATTTTAGATATGGTTAGTTAAAATAACAGTAGGTTTTCTTTGTCAACTTGGCTAGGGTACAGTTCCCAGTTAGTTAATAAATGTTAATCTAGGCATTGCTGTGAAGGTATTTTGAAGATGTAATTACATTCTATAATCAGTTGACATTAAGGAGAGCATCGTATATAATCTGTATGGGTGAGATTCAATCAATTGAAAGGCAGAGATGAGCCTTCCCTAAAAAAAGATTAAATGCCTTCTGTGGACAACAGCTTCAACCCATGACCGAGAGTTTCATCTTGCCCTTCTTAATGGCCTGCCATATGGCTTTCTGAATTTCCTAGCCAATGCCTACAATCACATAAATGAATTCTTTGCAATAAATCTCTTAACACTGTCTCCTCCTATTGATCCTGCCCCTCTAGTTGATCTCTGACTGATATGTGTGTCAACAAGAAGTTGGATATACAAGTCTGTATTAGAGGATGAGCCAAGGCTGGAGATAGAAATGTGGAATTCGTGAGCATATAGATGTTAACTGTAGCCCTGAGATTGGACGAAATTATCTGCTCAATAAGTAGACACAGAAAGTCTGAGAACTAAGCTCTGGGGCAATCTGAGAAGTAGAATTAAGGAGGTTTAGAACAAAAGGCAAAGGAGTTGAAGATTACCAGTGATATGGAAACAGACCCAAAGAAAGTAAAGTTCTAGAAGCCAAATGAAAAAAAGTGTTTCAAAGGGGAAGGGATGATAAACTTAAGAATGAGAAAGAAATCTTAAAGGAGTCAAAAAGTACAAAGTGAGATGGGACCAAGATGGCTGACTAGGTAGAAGCTTCTGCCAATCCCTCTTGCAACAAAGACTCGAAAAAACAAGTGAATCAATTACATATATGATAATCTATGAACGCTGACCATCAAACGCAGAACTAAGGAGTTGACCTGAGTGACAGGGAGGGAAAAGCTGCATGCTGAAGCAGCGACTGCTTCCGGAGCCGGTGTCCCACACCACAGCCTTGTGCTGTCGCTGTTCCCTGGTGCCAGAGCCGTGGGGCTGATTGCAACGTACTGAGATGGGGCAAGCACGGGACGCAGCCCTAACCCCCTGAAGTAACCTCGGCAGAGACCCAGCCAGTGCACGCAGGCTTCACACCAATGCAGCTGACAGGAGAATGAGAAACCACGGGGAAGCAGCAACTGATTTTGGAGCCAGGAGCCAGGATCCCAGTCAGAAAACCTTGGCACTGGGCTTTGGACTAAGTGCAGAGGAGCTGATCATAGCTTCCTGAGATGATGCAAGCACAGGATACAGCCCTAACCCCTGGAGTAACCTCGGTGGAGACCCAGCCAGCACATGCAGGCTGCACACTGATGCGGCTGAAAAGAGAACAAGAAACCACGGGGAAGCAGCAACTGGTTTTGGAGCCTGGAGTGCAGCGTCCCAGCCAGTATACCTTGGTGCTGGTCTTTGGACTATGTGCGGAGGAGCTGATCACAGCTTCCCGAGACAGTGAAAGCACGGGGTGCAGCCCTAACATTTGGGGGCAATCTAGACCTAGCCAGTGCACACAGGCTACATGCCCTCTGGAATCTCAGATAAAACAGTCCTCACCAAACAAGATAAGAAACTTTGTCTATATTGCTGCAGTACTCTCTCCTATCTATCTGATCCCTCCCCTCCCTGCCCCAGCCAGCTTCATTAACATTGGAATTTCCTGGGCCAGGCAGTAAAGTGCTCTGTGGGTTTTTCTTTTTCTTTTTCTAACCCATTCTCCTGGGCTGAGAGAAGCAGCAATTAAAAATCGGGGGGAAAAAATCCTTCTCTGACTTCCCTAAACTGGAATAATAATACAGAACCAGCTCCAGCAAGCTTGAGAGATCCACAGTCCTTGGGTTTCATCCCTACAGGAAACCAGGTGGCTGTTATAATCCAAAGGCAATTCTGATAGAGATCTGACTGTAATTGTTTTAGCTGAGCAGTGGAAAGGCAAGTTTTGGAGGTCTGATACCGCTCTACCTATTAAACAGAGCCCTCACCAATCCACAGCAGGGAACTGAAGGCTGAAGATCCACCCACACCACCTAGCTACCTGCTACAGGGATCTGAGGATAGTGACACCTACCAATATTTAGAGGTACAAGCATTGGGTGCCTAAGGTACAACTGCAGAGCCCACTCACCAGACATCCCTAGAGAATAGAGACACTGCTACCTCACTGGCATGTGGGGGAAGGCTGTCAGCATCCTGCCCTCCTTGGAGTGTAATCCCCTGCCGCTGCTAAAATCTGGTGAATACAACCATCACCACTAATCCTCTAAGTTAATAAGAGACAGCCTACACCACACATTAGGTGACCCACTCTCAGGACACCCAAGCTGATTCTATTCAAGAACAGTGAAAGGACTCATAGGCCCATATATCTGGTAACAGCTCAAACCAGCTGGTAATAGGACATAAGTGATTCAAAGGCTACAACAATCAAGATAGTGCAATCTAGCAGCCCATCTGGGTGAATTGAAACAAAACAAAACAAGAAGATAAGACTCAGTGAGAAAATATAAAATAAATCATTACAATATCTTATAGATGGCTCAGAGACAGCAGTCGACATCAAATCACATAAAGAAGCAGACCATGATTGTTTCTACAAACCCCCAAATCAAAGAATCAAAATCTTTCCTAAATAAAGACACATCCCTGGAATTGCCACATGTAGGATATAAAAAACTAATATACAGAATGCTTCAAGACATCAGGGATGACCTCAGAAATGAAATAAGGCAATTTACAGAAAAAGCCAAGGAACACACTGATAAAGAATTTGAAAAAAATCTAAAAGATTATTCAAGAACATAGTGAAAAAATCAATAAGCTGCAAGAACCCATAGAGAGACAGCATTCAGAAATCCAAAAGATTAACAATAAAATTATAGAATTAGACAACTCAATAGGAAGTCAGAGGAGCAGAATCGAGGAATTGGACTGCAGAGTGGGGGAGTTGGAGGATAAGGCAAATAACGCCAATAAAGTTGAAGAAAAATCAGATAAAAGAATTAAAAAAAATGAAGAAACCCTAAGAATCACGTGGGACTCTATCAAGAAGAATAACTTGCATGCGATTGGAGTTCCAGAACAGGAGGGGATAACAGAAAATACAGAGAGAATACGTGAAGATCTGTTGGCAAAAAACTTCCCTGGCATCGTGAAAGATGAAAGGATATCTATCCAAGATGCTCATCGAACCTCATACAAGATGGATCCTAAAAGAAAATCACCAAGACATATTATCATCAAACTTGCCAAAACCAAACATAAAGAGAAAATTTTAAAAGCAGCCAGGGATAAACAAAAAGTCACCCACAAAGGAGAATCAATGAGAATAAGTTCAGACTACTCAGCAGAAACCATGCAGTCAAGAAGGCAATGGGATGACATATATAGAGCACTGAAGGAGAAAAACTGCCAGCCAAGAATCATATAGCCAGCAAAACTCTTTCTTAAATATGAAGGTGAAATTAAGACATTTACAGATAAACACAAGCTGAGAGAATTTGCAAAAACCAAACCAAAGCTACAAGAATTACTAAAGGAAATTCTTTGGTCAGAAAATCAATAATATCAGATACCAAAACAACACAAGGTCACAGAACAGAACATCCTGATATCAACTCAGATAGGGAAATCACAAAAACAAAATAAGATTAATTTTTTAAAAAAGCTCAAAACAGGGAATCATTGATGTCATTATGTAAAAGATTACAATAATCAAAAAAAAAGGGACTAAACACAGGAGGCATAGATTTTGCATATGAAGAGGAAACCAAGGCGATATAGGACAACACAAGTTAGGTTTTTACTTAGAAAAACAGGAGTAAATATTAAGGTCACCACAAAGAAGCCTAACAATTCCATACTTCAAAATAAAAACAAAGATAAACATAATGACTCAGGAAAAATAAATTCAACTACTATGAAAATGAGGAGCACACAATTTACAAAGAAAAAATTCTCAGCACAAGAAAGTGTAAAGCTGAACTTGTCAACAACACACAAAAAAGGCATCAAAATGACAGCACTAAACTCATACTTATCTATAATTATGCTGAATGTAACTGGACTAAATGCACCATTAAAGAGACAGAGAGTCGCAGACTAGATTGAAAAAACGACCCATTAATATACTGCCTTACGAGAGACACACCTTAGACTTAGAGATACAAATAAACTAAAACTCAAAGGATGGAAAAAAATATATCAAGCAAACAACAATCAAAAAAGAGCAGAAGTGGCAATATTAATTTCTGACAAAATAGATTTTAAAGTTAAATCCACCACAAAGGATAAAGAAGGACACTATATAATGATTAAAGGGACAATTTACCAGGGAGATATAACCATATTAAATATTTATGCACCCAATGACAGGGCTGCAAGATACATAAAACAAACTTTAACACATTTGAGAAGAGAGATAGGCAGCTCCACAATTATAGTA
This sequence comes from Loxodonta africana, assembly GCF_030014295.1. NCBI lineage: Eukaryota > Metazoa > Chordata > Mammalia > Proboscidea > Elephantidae > Loxodonta > Loxodonta africana. Next base: position 51,604,584 of record NC_087363.1, on the reverse strand, counting down.
GGAGACTTCAACAGACCACTTTCAGTGAAGGACAGGACATCCAGTAAGAAGCTCAATAGAGATTCCGAAGATCTAATTGCTACAATCAACCAACTTGATCTCGTAGACTTATACAGAACACGCCACCCAACAGTTACAAAGTATACTTTTTTTTTCTAGTGCACATGGAACATTCTCTAGAATAGATCACATATTAGGTCATAAAAAAAACCTTTACAGAATCCAAACCTTTGAAATATTACAAAGTATCTTCTCAGACCAAAAAGCCATAAAAGTAGAAATCACTAACAGAAAAATCAGGTAAAAGAAATCAAATACTTGGAAACTGAACAATACCCTCCTGAAAAAAGACTGGGTTATAGAAGACATTAAGGAGGGAATAAAGAAATTCATAGAATGCAACCAGAATGAAAACACTTCCTATCAAAACCTCCGGGACACAGCAAAAGCAGTGCTCAGAGGTCAATTTATATCGATAAATGCACACATACCAAAAGAAGAAAGCCAAAATCAGAGAACTGTCCCTACAACTTGAACAAATAGAAAGTGAGCAACAAAAGAATCCATCAGGCACCAGAAGAAAACAAATAATAAAAATTAGAGCTGAACTAAATGAATTAGAGAACAGAAAAAACAATTGAAAGAAAACAAAGCCAAAAGATGGTTCTTTGAAAAAATTAACAAAATTGATAAACCATCAGCCAGCCAGACTGTCTAAAGAAATACAGGAAAGGAAACAAATAACCCAAATAACAAATGAGATGGGCAATATTACAACAGACCCAACTGAAATTAAAAGAATCATATCAGATTACTATGAGAAATTGTACTCTTAACAAATCTGAAAACTAGAAGAAATGGATGAATTCCTAGAAACATACTACCTACCAAAACTAACACAAACAGAAGTAGAACAACTAAATAGACTCATAACAGTAAAAGAGATTGAAAAGGTAATCAAAAAACTTCCGGGAAAAAAAAAAAAGCCATGGCCCGGATGGCTTCACTGCAGAGTTCTACCAAACTTTCAGAGAAAAGTTAACACCACTACTAAAGGTATTTCAAAGCTTAGAAAATGATGGAATACTACCTAACTCATTCTATGAAGCCAGCATATCCCTGATACCAAAACCAGGTAAAGACAGCATAAAAAGGGAAAATTACAGACCTATATTCCTCATGAACATAGATGCAAAAATCCTCAAAAAAATTCTAGCCAATAGAATTCAACAACATATCAAAAAAATAACCACCATGACCAAGTGGGATTCATAAGGTTGGTTCAATATTAGAAAAACAATTAATGTAATCCAGCAGATAAATAAAACAAAAGGTAAAAACCACATGATCTTATCAATTGATGCAGGAAAGGCATTTGACAAAGTCCAACACCCATTCATGATAAAATCTCTCAGCAAAATAGGAACTGAAGGAAAATTCCTCAACATAATAAAGGGCATTTATACAAAGCCAACAGCCAACACCATCCTAAATGGAGAGAGCCTGAAAGCATTTTCCTTGAGAACCGGAACCAGAAAAGTATGCCCTTTATCACCACTCTTCTTCAACATTGTGCTGGAGGTCATAGCCAGAGCAATTAGGCTAGACAAAGAAATAAAGGGCATCCAGATTGGCAAGGAAGAAGTAAAATTACCTCTATTTGTAGACAACATGATCTTATACACAGAAAACCCTAAGGAATCCTCCAGAAAACTACTGAAACTAATAGAAGAGTTCAGCAGTGTATCAGGTTACAAGATAAACATACAAAAATCAGTTGGATTCCTCTACACCAACAAAAAGAACATCGAAGAGGAAATCACCAAATCAATACCGTTCATGGTAGCCCCCAAGAAGATAAAATACTTTAGGAATAAATCTTACCAAAGATGTAAAAGACCTATACAAAGAAAACTACAAGGTACTACTGCAAGAAACCAAAAGGGACCTACATAACTGGAAAAACATACCTTGCTCCTGGATAGGAAGACTTAACATTGTAAAAATATCTATTCTACCAAAAGCCATCTATACATACAATGCACTTCTGATTTAAATTCCAATGACATTTTTTAATGTGATGGAGAAACAAATCACCAACTTCATATGGAAGGGAAAGAAGCCCCGGATGAGTAAAGCATTACTGAAAAAGAAGGACAAAGTGGGAGGCCTCACTCTACCTGATTTTAGAACCTATTATACAGCCACTGTAGTCAAAACAGCCTGGTACTGGTACAACAGACACATAGACCAATGGAACAGAATTGAGAACCCAGATATAAATCCATCCACATATGAGCAGCTGATATTTGACAAAGGCCCAGTGTCAGTTAATTGGGGAAAAGATAGTCTTTTTAACAAATGGTGCTGGCATAACTGGATACCCATTTGCAAAAAAATGAAACAGGACCCATACCTCACACCATGCACAAAAACTAACTCCAAGCGGATCAAAGACCTAAACATAAAGTCTAAAACGATAAAGATCATAGACGAAAAAATAGGGACAACCTCAGGAGCCCTAATACAAGGCATAAACAGAATACAAAACATTACTAAAAATGCTGAAGAGAAACCAGATGACTGGGAGTTCCTAAAAATCAAACACCTATGCTAATCTAAAGACTTCACCAAAAGAGTAAAAAGACCACGTACAGACTGGGAAAAAAATTTCAACTATGACATCTCCAACCAGCGCCTGATCTCTAAAATCTACATGATTCTGCTAAAATTCAACCACAAAAAGACAACCAACCCAATTAAAAATTGGGCAAAGGATATGAACAGGCATTTCACTAAAGAAGACATTCAGGTGGCTAACAGACACATGAGGAAATGTTCTTGATTATTAGCCATTAGAGAAATGAAAATGAAAACTACGACGAGATTCCATCTCACCCCAACAAGACTGGCATTAATCCAAAAAATGCAGAATAATAAATGTTGACAACTTCAATCTTTTCTCCGTTTATCATGATGTTGCTCACTGGTCCAGTTGTGAGGATTTTTGTTTTTTTTATGTTAAGGTGTAATCCATACTGAAGGCTGTGGTCTTTGATCTTCATTAGTAAGTGCTTCAAGTCCTCCTCACTTTCAGCAAGCAAGCTTGTGTCATCTGCATAACGCAGGTTGTTAATGAGTCTTCTTCCAATCCTGATGCCCCGTTCTTCTTCATATAGTCCAGCTTCTCTTAGTATTTGTTCAGCATACAGAGATTAAATAGGTATGGTGAAAGAATACAACCCTGACGCACACCTTTCCTGACTTTAAACCAATCAGTATCCCCTTGTTCTGTCCCAACAACTGCCTCTTAATCTATGTAAAGGTTCCTTATGAACACAATTAAGTGTTCTGGAATTCCCATTCTTCGCAGTGTTACCCATAGTTTGTTATGATACACACAGTCGAATGCCTTTGCATAGTCAATAAAACACAGGTAAACATCCTTCTACTCTTCTCTGCTTTCAGCCAGGATCCTTCTGACATCAGCAATGATATCCCTGGTTCCAGGTCCTCTTCTGAAACCAGCCTGAATTTCTGGCAGTTCCCTGTCGATATACTGCTGCAGCCATTTTTGAATGATCTTCAGCAAAATTTTGCTTGTGTGTGATATTAACGATATTGTTCTATTATTTCCACATTCAGTTGGATCACGTTTCTTGGGAATAGGCATAAATATGGTTCTCTTCCAGTCAGTTGACCAGGAAGCTGTCTTCCATATTTCTTGGACTAGAGGAGTGAGCACCTCCAGCACTGCATCTGTTTGTTGAAACATCTCAATTGATATTCCATCAATTCCTGGAGCCTTGTTTTTCACCAATGCCTTCAGAGCAGCTTGGACTTCTTCCTTCAGTACCATCGGTTCTTGATCATATGCCACCTCTTGAAATGGTTGAATATCAACTAATTTTTTTTGGTATAATGACTCTTTGTATTCCTTCCATCTTCTTTTGATGCTTCCTGCAATCATGATAAACAGAGAAAAGATTGAAGTTGTCAAGGATTTCATTTTACTTGGATCCACAATCAACACCCATGGAAGCAGCAGTCAAGAAATCAAAAGACACATTGCATTGGGCAAGTGTGCTGCAAAGGACCTCTTCAAAGTGTTGAAGAGCAAAGATGTCACCCTGAAGACTAAGGTGTGCCTGACCCAAGCCATGGTATTTTCAATCATATCATATGCATGTGAAAGCTGGACAATGAATAAGGAAGACCGAAGAAGAGTTGACACCTTTGAATTGTGGTGTTGGCAAAGAATATTGAATATACCATGGACTGCCAAAAGAACGAGCAAATTTGTCTTGGAAGAATTGTGGCCAGAATGCTCCTTAGAGGCAAGGATGGCAAGTGTGTCTTACATACTTTGGACATGTTGTCAGGAGGAATGAGTCCCTGGAGAAGGACTTCATGCTTGGCAGAGTACAGAGTGTGCGGAAAAGAGGAAGACCCTCGACAAGGTGGATTGACACAGTGGCTGCAACAATGAGTTCAAGCGTAACAATGATTGTAAGCATGATGTAGGACTGGGCAGTGTTTCGTTCTTTTGTGCATAGGGTTGCTATGAGTCGGAACCTACTCGACGACACCTAACAACAACAACAACAACAGTAAATGTTGGAGAGGCTATGGAGAGATTGGAACACTTTTACACTGCTGGTGGGAGTGTCAAATGCTGCAACCACTTTGGAAAACAATATGGTGCTTCCTTAAAAAGCTAGAAATAGAACTACCATAAGATCCAGCAACCCCACTCCTTGGAATATATCCTAGAGAAATTAGAACCTTTACACCAACAGATATATGCATACCCATGTTTATTGCAGCACTGTTTACAATAGCAAAAACATGGAGGCAACCAAGGTACCCATTAACAGATGAATGAATAAATTATGGTATATTCACACAATGGAATACTACTCATCGATAAAGAACAGTGAGGAATCTGAGAAACATTTCATAACATGGAGGAACCTGGAAGGCATTATGCTGAATGAAATTAGTCAGCTGCAAAAGGACAAATATTGTATAAGACCACTATTACAAGAACTTGAGAAATAGTTTAAACTCAGAAGAAAACATTCTTTCATGGTTACGAGAGGGGGGAGGGAGGGAGGGTGGGGGGATCATTCACTAATTAGATAGTAGATAAGGACTACTTTAGGTGAAGGGAAAGACAGCACACAATACAGGGGAGGCCAGCACAATTGGACTAAACCAAAAGCAAAGCAGTTTCCTGAATAAACTGAACGCTTCAAAGGCCAGCGTAGCAGGGGCAGGGGTCTGGGGACCATGGTTTCAGGGGACATCTAAGTCAATTGGCATAATAAAACCTATTAAGAAAACATTCTGCATCCCACTTTGAAGAGTGGCATCTGGGGTCTTAAATGCTAGCAAGCAGCCATCTAAGATGCATCAATCAGTCTCAACCCACCTGGATCAAAGAAGAATGAAGAACACCAAGGACGTGAGGTAATTACGAGCCCAAGAGACAGAAGGGCCACATGAACCAGGGACTATATCATCCTGAGACCAGAAGAACTAGATGGTGCCCAGCCACAACCGATGACTGTCCCGACAGGGAACACAACAGACAACTCCTGAGGGAGCAGGAGAACAGTGGGATGCAGACCCCATATTCTCATAAAAAGACCAGACTTAATGGTCTGACTGAGACTATAAGGATCCTAGCAGTCATGGTTCCCAGACCTTCTGTAGGCCCAGGACAGGAACCATTCCTGAAGCCAACTCATCAGACATGGATTGGACTGGACAATGGGTTGGAGAGAGATGCTGATGAGGAGTGAGGTATTTGTACCAGGTGGACGCTTGAGACTATGTTGGCATCTCCTGTCTGGGGAGAGATGGGAGGGTAGAGGGGTTAGAAGCTGGCAAAATGGTCACGAAAAGAGAGACTGGAAGGAGAGATCAGGCTGTCTCATTAGGGGTAGAGTAATTGGGAGTATGTAGCAAGGTTGTGAGAGACTGACTTGATTTGTAAACTTGCACTTAAAGCACAATAAAAATTATTTAAAAAAAAAAAAGTGCAAAGTAAAAAATTGATGGATTTGACCAGAACAAAATTAGGGTTTTCTTTTCAATATAGGACACCATGGACAAAACTAACAGTCTGGAAGAATATATTTTCAGAGACTAAAACCAAACAAAGTGTTAATGTATGAGATATGTAAGCCATGCCTTAAAATCACCTCTAATAATAACAAAAGGCATCATACTCAAAATAGAAAAAAATTAAAAGGGGAAAAGCATGAGTAAGTAATTTGCTGAACAGGAAACTGTATATGGAGAGATAGGCCATGTTTTCTTGTAAACTGAAAAAAATTAGCATAATCATGAAATATGGCTTTAGACCTGCTACATTAGCAAAAATTAGAAAGTGAGATCATTTCAGTTGCTGGAGATGAGTGGAAAATGGGAACACTTGGGGCTCTTCTAGTAAGATGCAAATTAATACAGACTTTCTGAAGAGCAATCTGTCAGAATTTAATGAAATTAAGTGTGCTTTAATCCAATATTACTCCTGGCATTGCTCCCCACTCTTCCTCTCCCCCAGGCCACCCAGACTGAAGAAAAACTCGTAGATCCATAAGGTGTGAAGAACAGGATGCTTCTTGCAGCATTGTTTTTTACTGTCAAAGAGTTGCAAGCAACCTTGATGCCCTGCAAAGTTGATAAAATACTGTATCTTCAATAGGATATTCTACAGTAGAAATAACTAATGGGTTATACACAAAATGAATAAATTAAAAAGACAGTGTTTAATGAAAAAAAAGTCTAGCTCAATGTTCCGCATATAAATTAAATCTTCACAAGGAAACTGTACTATATATTCTTAAGGAAGTATGCAGATCTAAGATCACTCATTAAATACTTTAGAGTGCCTTTGTGTGGATGAGTAGGATGCACAAAGAACCAATAATTTTTTAAAAAAGAAGAATAAAAGATTCTTGCACAAATGATGGTTGTGATTTCTTATGAACTTTTGAGTCTGTAAGGTTTTTTTTTTTTAATTAAAAAAATAATTTAAAGTGCACACCCATAATTATTATTCCAATAAATTGTTGTTCTCAGTTGCTCTCAAGTGGGCCCCCAACTCATGGAGACCCCATGCACAACAGAACAAAAGGGTGCTCATTCCTGTGCCATCCCTGTGATCAACTAAAGATCTGATCATTGTGATCCACAGGATTTGCATTGGCTGATCCTGAGAAGTAGATTACCAGGCCTTTTTCCTAGTTTATTTTAGTCTGGAAGCTCCATTGAAACCTATTGAGTAACATGTAAGCCTCCACTGGCAGACAAATGGTGGCTGCATATGAGGTACAATGTCCAAGAATCAACCCAGGTCCCCTACATGGAAGGCAGGAATTCTACCGAAAATGCCATAGTTTTGTCTTCATTACTTCATTGATTTCTCAAATTCTGCTTGTTGAAAATTGCAAGCAAGATGAAACTTCAGACTTTCTGCCTTGTTGGTAAAATATATTTCTCTGTTCACCTAGTAAGATTCTTCTTGATGCTTAGCTCTGTTTATTCTCCGATCATTAAACGGTGTCTTAGTGTTTCTAATCAGATTTCTCCCCAATGGAGTTGCCTTAGACACAAACAGGTTGACTGAATTTTTTTTTTAAAGTGATAAAAAGAGAGAAGCAAGTAAGCCTTTTTATTTCCTTTTTAAATTGCCACTGTTTCATCATATTATTAAATAGCAATGCCTACATACCTCATTTTCTTTTTTTTACTGAAAAATTTATATTCCCAAGTAAAGTATGAAACTAACAATTAAAAAGGCAAACTCTAAAGCCATTCCATGCCATCTCATAAGAATCTGCTGCTAATTGGAGTTCGAATACAGCCATAATTTTTATATGTTTTATATTTCCAATTGCCAATAAAAGAGTCATATTATGCTAAAACTTGGTGCAGGGAGAAAGGTAATTATTCAAAATATAGACCAAATGAGAAAACTGACATATACTATTCCTTTCCTACCAAAACCAGACCAAACCCATTGCTGTCAAGTCAAATCGGACTCATAATGACCCCACAGGACAGAATAGGACTGCCCCATATGGTTTCCGAGGAGAGGCTGGTGGATTCAAACTGCTAGTGTTTTGGTTAGCAGCCTGAGCTCTTAACCACTGTGCCACCAGGGCTCCTTCCTTTCCTAGTGACCTCTAAAATATGTTTTCTAAAACCATTTGATTTGTGTAATCTAAAATGCTTCTTCCTTCTCTGGCCTTAGCTATGTGACTGTCAAGGGGGAATTTACTTTGACTCTCTGTACAAGTTGATTGATTAATACAACAATATTGTCTAGGTTAGAAACTGCCACAAAGACTGACGTACTGATTGTGCTATCAACTGAAATACCGAAATAACATTATGTAAGAAAACCAAGTTAGATTTTTTTTTTATTGCTGCTGTTGTTTTTTTAAATCTGAAAATATATTACTGTGGAAGCAAGAAAGGGAGATGAGACATTTGCCTTGAAATACAAGGCCTTATTTAATATGTGCCAAAAGAATGAGGCAGCCAAGGAAACCTTTAAGATGATCTAGCTTTTTTTTTTTAGCTCTATAGCTACCTGTAGCAAATCCCCCGCTGCTAGGCATGGAGTCCCTGAGTGGTGCAAATGGTTAAACCACTCAGCTGGTAATTGAAAGATTTGAGGTTCAGGTACACTCAGGTATGCCTCAAAAGAAAGGCCTAGCAATCTACTTCCAAAATATCAACCATCAAAAGCCCTGTGGAGCACAGTTCTACTCTGAAACACATGAGGTGACCATGAGTCAGAATTGACTCAACAGCAACTGACATAGACATGAGTAGGAGATGTCTGCAGCATCACATAAGATGGGGTCATTATCTGATGTGCCTTTAAACAATTAGGATGCCAAATGCTGAAAATCCACTTTGAGAATCTGATTTTGGCTCCCTGAGGAAACTCTGGTGGCATGGTGGTTAAGAGCTATGGCTATTAACCAAAAGGTCGGCAGCTTGAATTCACCAGGTGCTCCTGGGAAACCCTATTGGGCAGTTCTACTCTGTCCTATAGGGTTGCTATGAGTTGGAATTGACTTGAGGGCAATGGGTTAGAGGGATTATCCTGAAGTGTTCTAGAAAGGGGAAATAGTCCAGAATAGGAAGAACGGAGCTTTTATTTTCAAGGATGAAAATGGGCATCAAGATGTCTACATTGACATACTGATAATAAATAGCAAACCAAATCTTTGTTTTCTGCTAGCCAACACTTTTAAAATCAAAATCCAATAGCACCCTGATTTCAAAAGTTAATGGAAACCTTTAATAAGATGCAAGAAAATTAAACAGCACTCTTTCAAGATTGAGAACCTTTTTTTATCACATTACATAGCACCTCTACTTACCCGTTTTTCTCCTCAATTTTGGCAGAGAACAGAGAAATAAGAAAGTAACCTAGAACAATGTTCTTTTTTTCCTACTAATGTATATATATATATACATATGTTTTCAAATCTACTCATTTCAAAAGAATTTAAAACTTGCAGTTGGAAGAACAACATAGCTTTACACCATTCAGTTTTGCCTTAGCAGATAAAAACATAGAGCCAAATAAATATAAAATCTTTTCGGTACAATGATTTTGTTCATTCCTTATACCTTCTTTTGATGCTTTCTGTGTCATTCAATTTTTTGCCCGTAGAATCCTTCAATATTTCAACTCAAGTCTTGAATATTCTGTTCAGTTCTTTTAGCTTGAGAAATGCAAATTATGTTCTTCCCTTTTAGCTAAGGAAAACCTTATGGATAACCACAGAATATTGTCTGATATAGTATTGGAAGATAAGCCCCTCAGGTTGGAAAACACTCAAAATATGACTCGGGAAGAGCTGCTTCTTCATAGTAGAGTCAACTTGGATAGAGTAAAGCTTTGGGGATCTTCATACGCTGATGTGACATGACTCAAAATGAGAAGCAAGAGTTGTAAACATCCATTAATAATCAGAATGTGGAAGGTACCAAGAAATAATCATGGAAAATTGGAAGTTTTCAAAAATGAAACAGAACCCTTGAAGATCAATATTAGGCAGTAAAAAAAAAAACTGAAATACACTGGTATCATCCGTTTTGAACACAACAACCATATAGTCTACTATGCCAGGAACAACAAATTGAAGAGAGATAACACTGTATTCATTGCCAAAAAGAACATTTCAAGATCTATCCTGAAGCACGGTGCTGTTAGTGATAGGTTAATACCCACACAGCTATAAAGAAGACCAGTTAATACAACCGTTACTCAAATTTACGCAGTAAGCATGAATGCCAAATATGAAGAAATTGAAAGTTTTTACGAACTAAAGCAATCTAAAATTGATCAGATGTGCAATCAAGATGCATTGATAATTACTAGTGATTGGAATGCAAAAGTTGGAAATGAAAAAAAAGAAGAATCAGCAGTTGGAAATATGGCTTTGGTGGTAGGAACAATGCCAGAGATCACACGATAGAATTCTGCAAAACCAATGAAACACTTTTTTTAACAACACAAATGACTACACACATGGACCTCACTGGATGGAATATGCAGGATTCAGATCAACTACATCAGTGTAAAAAGACGATGGAGAAGTTCAGTATTATCAGTCAAGACAAAGCCAGGGACCAAAAGTGGAACAGACCATCAGTTCCTCATATGCAAGTTCAAGTTGAAGCTAAAGAAAATCAAAGCAAGTCCAAAATAGCCAAAGTACAGCCTTCAACACATTCTTCCTGAATTTAGAGATCATCTCAACACTAGATTGGACTCATTGAACACTAATGACTAAAGACCAGAAGAGTTGTGAGGTGACATCAAGAACATCAAACATGAAGAAAGCAAAAGGTCATTTAAAAAGACAAAAAAGAGAGGACCAAAATGGATGTCAAAAGATACTCTACAACTGGTTCTTGAGCCTAGAATAACTAAAGCAACAGAAATAATGGTGAAGTAAAAGAGCTGAACAGAAGATTTCTAAGGGTGGCTTATGAAGGAAGATAAAGTATTTAATAAAATGTGCAAAGACCTGGACTTAGAAAATCATTTGAAACATAAATTATGTTTGTTTTCCACCTGAAGTCTTTAAGGATTTCTTGAAATGATGGCCAAAACTGATTATTGGGAGATTCTGAAAATCAAATACAAAAATATATAAAGAGTTATATGCAAATGCAAGAAATAAAAGATATAGTTATATACAAATGCAAGAAATAAAAATACCCAGCGAAGGATATTGTAATAGAGAAAATTAATATGGGGAACTGTGCAGTAAATATCAGCATGAATCTAATCCCAAAAATGTGGAGATTGATCTAGTCCTCATATTCCCATTTATCCATCCTTGTCACCAGCCACACCCCACAGCACTCTCTATGACCCTAGCCACCCAGAGCTAGGTCATAGCTCACAAGTTAAAAGGACACAGTCTTTCATACCGCCAAATAGGCAGGTGCCAGCTACAAATTTGGGAAGACTACACAGCACCCAACCCTTCTGAACTGCTAGCCACAAATTCGAGGCTTGTTTCCCACTATCCCTTAAAGATGTCAGCTACCTTTACTTTTCTGATCTGCTGGCACCTACTGCCACATTGATTCAATCATTTGCTGAATTGACTCACAGAACTCACGGAGAGTACCATATTTACCACTACAGATTTACTATAGCCAAAAAGGGTACAAGCAGTGATGCATAGGGTGAGGTTTGGGAGGGTTCCAATGTGGAATTTCTTGTCCCAAGGACATGCTTCCCTCCAGAAAGCAGATGTTCTTGCCAACCAGGAAGCTCTCTGAGCCTTTGTGTTCAGGGCTTTTACCTGCCAGTCCTGTGTGATAGGCTAAATCGTGCCTCCTGAGGCCAGTTGATATCAGCCTCCCAAAAGAGTCTTTACTGGTCTGTCCAGTCCCCACTTCCAGCACAAGTTCTCAGGTGTGGCCTGTAAGTCCCAGACCAATGCACCCCATTTATTACAATAGTTATTTCTTCAGAGCAAAGGACAAAGACCACCTCACATAGGGTAAAACTAGGTCCTTGACCCCACAGAAAATCCATGACAGATTCCTGTCTTTGAATTTATAATATAAATATTTAAATCATGTACATGAATTTTATTCCATACTTCATTTACAAATTGTTTAGTCTATAGATTCTCAGAGATACAAGATATTCTTCTTGAGTTAGTAATTCAGTATAGTTACATAAAAAGAAAAATTTTTTTTAGACTCTGAATAAATACAGACTCCTCCAAAATACAAAAGTAAATACATGAGTCAATAAAATGACAGTCTTGAAGAGTAACAATCAATAAAAAGTGAATTTAAATGAAATGAAAGTCACTTTTACTATTCCACAGGGCTTCATATTAACCTATTTTCATAAATTTAGCAAAGTGCTCAAACTAATTATATGACTAAAAGAAACATGTATATCTACTGCTGCGTAACCTGAAATGCGTATAGGCCTGTTAAGTCTGAATACAAAGAATGACTTTCCCTCCTCCAATTAATAATATGAAATACAAAACATGCCTTCGTTTTTTCTGATTGACAGCTCCAATTTTGGATACATATTCTAACTAATGGAATGAAAATTACAATACATGAATCAATTAGAGTTGTTCAATTGTCTATTTTGTAAAGTGAGAAGATTTTAAATTATATATGATTTCATTGTCTATGTGTCATAGTATCTTAACTGACAATACAACCATTAGTAAATTTGGTTTTAATGAAGAGTTCATCTGCATGCACACAGCCCTATCCAATTACTCATTTCCCATCTATTGTTTATGAAAGAAATAGATCTTTATGAATATTCGAATGTCTTCATACTTGCATCTGACATAAGAGTTTACTTAGGATTGAATACGCTCTTCAACCAATGGCACACAGGCTGTATCTATTTTATATTAAACAAAATGTTTCAAGCTGTATCCTTAATATGATCTCTTCCCACTCCTCCCCCCCCCCCAAAAAAAAGAATTAAAACATAGAAGTACAGCAGAACCGGTTTGCTGATTTACTAACCATAAGATAAAAATATAAGATATCCCCAAATATTTCATTCTAGCCTTGTCAAATTTATAGATACTGCCATATTTTATACAGCAATTTTAAGGAAATTAAAATAAGTTGGCAGCTTTTAATTCTCCCATGTATCTAGTTGCTCAAGCCAACTTATATGAACTGAGTAAGCCCATAGATAAATGCTACACAAGCAAAACCAGTCAGCCTCAGTTAATGAAATAGCAATGTAAAGGTAGGCTTGGTCTTAACTGTTTATGTAAAGAATCTCAAAATGCTCTAAAATTGACTTCAAAATTATGCGATAGTTTGGAGAGCAAGAACTGATTATTTTAGCCACAATAATGGCCCTTTTGCGGGAGAAAGATGTGGCAGTCTGGTCCTGTAAACCCTGTGGGGCAGTTATCGCTGTCCTGTAGCGTCACTATGAGTCAGAATTGACTCAACAACAATGGGTTTTATTTTTTTAATGATCCTTTGCAATTTTTCTTTTGCATTCTGAAATTTCATTTTATGGCACATAAAAGATGTTGTTGTTGTTGGGTGCTGTCAAGTCTATTTCAACTCATAGCAACCCCATGTGACAGAGCAGAACAGCCCCGTAGAGTTTTCTAGGCTGTAAACTTTGTGGAAGCAGGTTACCTACTAGCTCTTTCTCCTGTGGAGCTGCTGGTGTATTCAAAGCATCAACCTTTTGACTAGAAGTTAAGCTCTTGATGATTTGTGCCAACAGGGCTCTTTAATAAATGATAGCCTTACTTATTTACAACCAAAAAGGTTCCATTATTAAAAAATAATTTAATCTTTCTGAGTGATAATATAATGAAAATTTTCTTCTTGATTCTCTGGATTATTTCAACTTAGTACAATGACCATGTATTTATTTAATAACAAGAAAAAAACAACATATTGCCTAACCATCAGCAAAAGAATAGAAACGTGTTTAAAAAAAAAATTATTTTTAAAGTAGGAAGGAAAAAAGAGAGGGAGGAGGGTTACAGGTCAGGAGAGAGAAATGGAGAGATAAAGGGAGGCAGACAGGGAGGCAGGCAGGAAGGAAGGGAGTGAGGATGAGAGGAAGGAAAGAAGGAAGGCAGGCAGGAAAGGAGAGAAGAGTAGAGAAAAATTATTAGAATGTTTGTTGATGATCTAGGTTTTTCATATAGTTCATTTGCTTAATTTATTTATATTTTAGTTGTTGAGAACATACACACAGCAAAACATGCACCAGTTCAATGGTCTCTGTATGTACAATTAAGTGAAATTGATTTCATTCTTGTAGTTGTGCAACCATTGTCTTCCTCCTTTTCTGGGTTGTTCCTCCCCCATTAACATAAACTCACTACCCCCTAAGGTTCCTATCTAATCTTTTGAGTTGCTGTTGTCAATTTCATCCTATATAGATAGTTCTTAAAAGATCATTATGCTCAAGGCAGACATTTTTTTACTAGTTAAATTATTGTTTGGTTGGAAACCTTCATGGTGTAGTGGTTAAGAGCTATGGCTGCTAACCAAAAGGTTGGCAGTTTGAATACACCAGGCACTCCTTGGAAACTCTATGGGGCAATTCTACACAGTTCTATAGGGTTGCTGTAAGTCGAAATTGACTCAAGAACTACGGGTTATTATTTGGTTTTAAGAAGACTTCAGGGAATATCTTTGGTTTAAGTTTTAAAGATTATCTGAGGGCAATAGTTTCAGGGGTTCATTCACCTTCATGGCTCTAGAAAGTCTGGAGTCCCTGAGAATTTGAAATTCTGTTCTGCATCTTCCTCTTTTGACCAGGATTCTTCTCTAGAATCTTGAATCAAAATGTTTAGTAATGGTAGCCAGACAACATCCAGTTACAGTTTCATGGCAAAGGAGAAAGTTGTTCATGGAGGCAATTAGCCACACGTTCCACATCCTCCTCCTTTTCTTGGCTCTCCTTGCTCTGTTGCTCCAGGCAAAGAGAGGCCAATTGCTGTGCCTTGGATGGCTGCTTGCAAGCTTTTAAGACCCCAGGCACTGTGCAACAATCCGAGAGGTAGAACAGAAGTACTAAGCAGGTTATTAGGCTAATTAACTGGGGTGTCCTGTGAAACCATGACCCTAAACCTTCAAACCAAGGAACCAAATCCCATGAGGTTTTTGGTGGTACATAAGCAGCCTCACCTGCTACACTTTTTTTTTTAGTCATTGTTGTAAATATAACTATCATATAACTTCTGTCAAGTCAACTTTTTACATGTGCACAACTTACTAACAGCAATTACAATAATCAGCTGTGCAACCCTACCCTTAATCAATGAGATTTTTCCATCACCCCTAACGCCCATTTACTCACCCTCTGTTAATTAGTGTTGTTGTACTACTTAGTTGCATGGGTTTATGCCTCTTACCCTCCTTGAAACTCACATATATTTCTCACTTATAAAATGAAGAGGTCCAATACAATGATCTTCAGGATCCTTGGAACACTAACATTATCTAAATATATTGGTCTGACTTTCTGCTATTTCCTTAAAGCTGACACTCCTAATTTCTTACATCATTCCAGTGACTTCTTAGAGATTTTGGGGACATAAATTTTACCTTAATATTTATCTAAGCACAATAATCAATATGATGAATTGATATTTAGGTAGATTTCAAACCTAGGTAAAATGAAGTATAGTTCCATTAGTAACAGGTGGCTCAGCATTAAACAGATAAATATTGGTACAAATGTTATTTCAATCTAGGATTCCTTTCATCCAGTGCTATTTCTACTACACCACATTTCCCCTTCTTTTATGATAAGAACATAAGTATTGACTAAATGAAAATCCTTTGTGCTTACAAATATTGCTTTTCAAAATTGAAGGTAATTAAAAACACATTATTTTGCTCATTTGGGGCAAAGGGATGAGATAACATGCCATTTTTAAAAATGAAATAAGGTATTTTTGTACTTCCAAAAAGCCGGTTGCCATCGAGTTATTCTGAATCATAGCAACCCGATAGGACAGGGTAGAACTACCCCCTAGGATTTCCATGATGTATCAATAATCAGGAAAATCTTATATTTACACAGCTATTTTTAAATGTTAATGGGCACATATGCTTTTGATATATCACAGAATCCCTAATGCAGGGCAAGGCATCGGAACAACGCCTTTCCTTAGCATCTCTAATCCTCTCCAGCAATCACATGATACAAATCCATATTTTAAAAAAACATTGCCGTTGAGTTGATCCCCACTCGTAGTTGAGGTGATCCCCACTCATAGCAAAAGTAGTCCTATAGGACACAGTAGAACTGCCCCGTAGGGTTTCCAAGGAGTGGCTGGTGGATTCGAACTGCTGACCTTTTAGTTGGCAGCTGAGCTCTTTTAACTACTATGCCACCAGGGCTCCTGAATCCATATAGACAAATGAAATGTCTTTGAGAGTTAGCCATTTTGGAAATCACCTATAAAATCTCTCTGATTAAATTTAGTATTGGCCTTATTGGATTCGAGTAAACCCAAAAACCAAACCCATTGCCGTCAAGTTGATTCCGACTCATAGTGAGTCCATAGAACAGAGTAGAACTGCCCTATAGAGTTGTCAAGGAGCACCTGCTGGATTCACACTGCTGACCTTCTGGTTAGCAGCCGTAGCTTTTAACCACTACGCTACCAGGGTTTCCTTGGATTTGCCTAGGAACTTTAAATTTGACTAAAACTCGGGGTAATTTAGCCATTTTTTTTCCCTAAGTTTGCTTTTCAAGTAAGTTATATTTACTTTCCCAAGGCATAAAAGAAGATAAAATTCTAATTTAGGTGGAGGAGATGGTTAAGATTCTTAAAGAAATATTTTCACACAGTTCCTTAATTATTTTCAGATAATTTTTGTTAGTGTAACTTTACATCATAATATAAACTAAAAATTGCTTTAGTTTATTTTGACTCACACATTTTGGGAGTTCCTGGATGCTATATTGGGTGGCTACGAGCTGGAATCAACCCCACGGCAATGGGTTTAATGGATTTGGGTGGTGTAAAGAATTAAGCAATCATCTGCTTATTGAAAGGTTGGCGGTATGAATCCACCCTGAGCTACTTCAGAAGAAGGGCCTGGAGATCTGTTTTTGAAAGGCCACAACCATGAGAACTCTATGGAGCACAGTTCTAATGTGAAGCACGTGGAGTCACCAAGTGTTGGAATTGACCCTGAGCCAACTGGTTGGTTGGTTACATTATTTATTTATGACATTAAAATAGTATCTGCATTAAATCAAACTTAATTCATAATACACAAAAGCATTTATTAATTCAGATAGTTCTATTCATTATTTGCCTATTCATTTACTCTTTTAACAAGCGTTTCCTAGCATCAGCTATGTGCGAGATACCATCCTAAGCAAGAGGAAGACAGGAGTGAACAACACAATTAAAATCCTTATTCTCATGGAATTTACAGTCTATCACATGTAAACAGAAAATAAAGAGTATTATGAGGTGATAAATTTTATTAAGAAAAATAAAGCAGGGTCAGAGCACAGAGAGTAATGGAGTGAGAATATGCAATTTAACAAAGAAGTTAAAGAAGACCTCTATGATAAAATGATGTTTGGAAGAAGAGTTAGGTGAGGGAGCAAGCCATAACAAGTCTAAGAAACAACCTGTCAGATGCTATACGATGCCCAAGGATTAGAATACCATTAAATAGTATGCTGATCAATGGATGAAATGAATTGATTGGTTGTTCTGGGACTCTTTAGATTTGCAAATGAATTTGAGGGTTTATGTGTATATTTTACTTCCTCGATTCTTTCAGATTTCCACAATATATAGTTAATTCGGATTAAGTATATAATAAAAACAGTAAGAATGTCATTTTGTGTCATGATCAGTGAATCAAATTTTGTTAAATGAATGACGGAATGGCTAGAATTCCACAGTAGGAAGGGTTCATCAGGGATCAATTATCTAAGACTCATGCAAACTCTTCAACAAGAGGAACTCAATCCTTCTTTTGAACATGCCCAGATATCATAAGTTCATATCATAAAACAGCTCAGTTTTCCAAAGCTTCATTAACTTGATAGTATTCCTTACATAAAAATGAAATTTACTCTTCTAAAAGTTAAGGACTGTCCACCCTTCGGATTCATACAAATGTAACTGCGGTGACCAAGGCTAAGAAATGCCCACCCTAAGGCTGGTCAGAATCCTATATATAACACAGAAATCTAACTGTTTTTAGTATTCACAGACTCTCTGGGAAGCAGTGCAGGCTATTTGAGAAGTAGGCTGTTTGCCAAATTAAGCTGCACTTCTGATTTTGCCTCTGTTTTTCATATTTAATTATAATGCTCACCAGGTCAATCTCAACTATCCTCATTATGTGTCAAGTAGCTTTTGATGCCAATGACATCAGGGCGAAAATATTGGTAGGTCAACCCACATCATGAAAATATACTTGAAAAGAACATTTTTCACCTCGTTTTTTACTACTCTCTTGATCTCAAGCCAGAAAGTTCCGGTGCCATTTTTCTCATTCATAAACATAATACCCCTCTCTCGCCTAAAAGCAACCAAACAGATGCTTCCCAATGATGAGCCCTGACTTTGCTTTTAAAAGCAGCATCGTTATGTTTTATATTTACTTCATCAACAAGCAAGGAGATGATGTCTGTGATAAAATGTTGTAGAACACTAAGGCTTTGCCCCATAAACTACAATTTAAAATGTCAACATTTTTTTTATAAATAGCATTTCAAAATGTATCTCACAAAAAAAGTCCCTTCCTTTTTAAAGGGCAATGAATTCATTGGGAGGGTAACTGTTAGGGGGCACTTTTGTTCCTATTCTACATGTAGACTACTGTGCTGTTTTATCTAGTTCTGCTGTCTTGTTCTATTGTGGGAGACCTGGAAAAATAGTGAGTTCCTCATCCTTAAACTTATGTTACAATCCTTGGTGAAATCACAGTAGAAGAAACGCAAGCGCCAGATGGGGGACTGAACCTGATTATATTTAATATTATTCATCACCCCAAGGTACATACGATACTGTCAATATGTCCTAATGTTTTTGTTTTGTTTTGTTTTTTGAGGGAGAGAGGGGGGAAGAGTTTCTAGGCTTTACATGGGCTTTGTGACAATCCTTTCCCTTCCCAGAGACCTATTTTTCTTTGAGAATTATTTTGCTTCTGTATCCATACCTTTGTTTTTTTCCACTGCATCTGTATGGCTAGAACCAGATCTGACCCCCTAGCAAACAAACTGAAGCCTCTCAGAGCTTCCCTCTACTCTGCCAACATGCATTCATTATCATGTTTCCCACTCATGATGGGCACGTCTAATAGGAGCTGGATCCATTGATTTCCCTGGCAAATAATCATTCATGTTATTGACTTTGTGGCTCATGTGCTCCAACCATTACCCTTAGGAAAATGAACAGCAGTGATAGCTATCTGTCAACCCAAGAACATGGAGGTTTTGCCCTGCAAAATTCCAGCTAAAAGATTTTAAAATAGTTACTCGAGCTAGCACTTCTCCAGGTAGAAACTCTTAGAAACTAATCTGAAAGAAAAATGTGTAATTTTTTCTTTTTTTTTTTTTTGCATAAATACAAATTGCTCTGTGTGTTGCAATCTTAGTGAAATGTGGCAATTTACAGCTTTGTTTTTAAGAAAGATCACAAAAAACAATGAGCAAGAATTTTTTTCCCAAAAATGGTCAGTAAGCATCAGTCCACTTTGATTTTCCATAGTAATGAGTAGCATAACTTTTAGTCGTAGATTTTTCAGCCAGTCATATTGACAAGCATAGCCTCTCTGTGTTCAATTCTGCAAAGCAGGATGTAGGCTGTTCTGTATGCTAACAAGGAAGCAAAAGCAATGTAAACAAGATCAAAATATGTAACTAAAGAGAGATACATAACTAAATTTTTGAATAAATGGGATGAATCTATGGTGTAAATCTCTTTGATTTGAGGAAATATAAAGCATGGAGCGGGATGATGTAGAAAAAGAAAGGGAGGCGTATTTACTCTTTGGAAAACATTGAAGTATGTACATTCTTCAAACAGACAGTGTGTAAGAAGAGGAATATAAGAAAAAGAAATACAAGAGTACATTTAATGATGAATGCAGTAATTCATTTTGATGCCACTGATTAACCTCTTCTAAACCTTTCTTAGAGTTACCTGATTACCCCCCACCCCCTGGGGGGAAATAATTCACTGGAAACAGTGGATATTACCAGTAGGTTTGGAGTCAAAGGATACAAAGAGACAGAATAGCTTATCTAAAGATCATCTGCTTTGGAGTCACACAGCCTTAGACTGAATACTAGGTACGTCATTTAGACCTGTGCATACCTGGGGATATGCTATTTAAGCAATCTAAATGTTAACTTCCTCACCTGTAAAATGGAGATAGCAATCATGTTTTGCAACGATTAAATGAGGTAAGGTATGCAAACCAAAACCAAACCAAACCCAGTGCTGTGGAGTCTATTCCGACTCATAGTGACCCTATAGGACAGAGTAAAATTGCCCCATAGAGTTTCCAAGGAGCATCTGGTGGATTAGAACCGCCGACCCTTTGGTTAGCAGCCGTAGCACTTAACCACTATGCCACCAGGGTTTCCAAGGTATGCAAAGCACCTTATAAAGTGCTTATACTTCATAAGTTCTTGACCAATGATAGCTGTTAGTAGTAGTAGTAGTAGTAGTAGCTATATTAGTATTTGAAGGAGGTGGGTAAGGTGCAGATACTTTCTTGCAGGAGATAGTAAAGTGCTTTGGTGTTGTATTTTCAGGATCCAAAATTAAAGATGGAATAATCTAGCTAAAATTATATAGGAAGATGAAAAAAATATGAAGTTGAGTTTAAAGGCTTCCAGATTGTCATATTCAGGGAAAGAAGAGCTACATAAAAGGCTGTGCCCTGCAGCTTCTAGTACCGTAGGAAAGCCAGAGCAATCAATGCCTTCCACCACAGCCCAGCCAACCCACTGGGTAACAGCCTCCTATGCCTCTGCCACCACCATGCTGAAAATGATAGAAACAAGAAGTATAATTTTAATGGCAGATTGGACCACAAGCAGACATAATATATGCATATCTAAAATGCTATTTATCTTTCATCCGACAAAATAAAGGAAAGAAGCTGGACTGCTTCTGTATAATCCAGTGCTAGATTTTCAGATACCAGTATTCTCTTTTCTACCATCATCAAATACAGGACTTGATTTTACTGACTTTTCTTTTTCTGCAGTCTTCACAATCTTTCATAACTTGACTTTTTAAAACTGCATGCATCACCTTTGATGACCTCTGCCACATTGAGTGTAATGTATTTTTCTCCCACTTTTGAAATGACCTAAAAATATACTCATCAGCAAAATGTACTTACTTCATGTATACTCCATGTATTAGTCTCATGACAATGAATATAGAAAGTGCTATTAAAAACTGGGTTAGGTGCTTTTATATTTAGTCAAAAGTCATTTGCTTCCTCTTTAAGGACAAATATATGACATGAATAATTTGGAGAAAAGAACTTAGAGAATCAGAAAGAGGAGGAATAACAGCACTTGATGGCTTAGTTATATATTCAGGGAAAAAAGATGTGGGGATGGAGTCACATAGACTAGCTTCTTCATGGTTTGCATTGTTGTAGAAGACGCAGGCTCAGAATTCAAGGAAGTACAAGGAAAAAGAAAAAGGAGGGAATATTTTAGCTTGTCACTGAAAAATACATCCTCCATTTTGAAAGCGATTCATTTATATCCATTTAAGAGGTTGATGATAGGTATAAGGCCTTGGAGGACAAGATGAATACTTTGTGTGTTTGTCATATATTGCATATCAACACTTAGTGATTACCTCATTTGAAATACCAAGAAAAAAATAGCTGCTGAATCCATATATCTAACAATGATTCATCATGCTTTTCATACAATATTTTCTGTTAAAAAACCTCAATTTCATAATTTCAAACTCTCCATGTCATGCATGAATCCTTTTTTAGATCACTTCTCGAAAAAGGATTCCCAATCTCTGAACCTCCAGTTTTTGGTAAACCATTCTGTTCTATTTTGTAAGGCCCAGGTTTTAGTATGCTCTTCATATTAGTGTCAGTAGCTTCTGTAACAAATTACCACAAGCTTAGTAGCTTAACTGAAGTTTACTATCCTACAGTTCTGGAGGCCAGAAGCCCACAGTGGTTATCAGTGGGCTAAAATCAAGGTGTTGGCATAGCCACATTCCTTTCTTCAGATCTAGGAGAGAATCCATTATTTTGCCTTTTCCAATTTCTAGAGGCTACCTGCACACCTACATTCCAGATGTTAAGTCCAATATTTCTCCTAGTTAAATTTCACTAAACACTGCTTGTTATGCCTCCTGGGACTACACAGGATAAGTCTATTCATCTTCTACAAGACAGCCTTTGTAGTATGTAAAGACAGCCATCATGTCTTCTCTGAATCTCTAAGCATACCAGTTATTTTAATTACTTCATGGTATAGTTCTTGCATCTTACTGTCCAAAAAAATAATAACAATAACAACAATAATAATAATAAAAAAACCTGTTGCCATCGAGTCAATTCTGATTCATAGAGACCCTATGGGACAGAGTAGAATTGCCCCTTATGGTTTCCAAGGAGAAGCTGGTGGATTCAAACTGCCACCTTTTTGGTTAGCAGCCAAGCTCTTAACCACTGCGCCACCAGGGATCCATAAAAAAACAACAATAAGTACCATTTATTGAGTCATGGGCTAGGTTGTATGTATACATTTACTCATTTACATGTATGTTCTCACAACGACACAGTGAATTAGGTACTGTTGTCTCCATTTTATATATTTAAGCCCTGAGAAGCTTTATACAACTTATCCAAGATCACGCAGGGAGTCAAAATTGTAGGTGCAGCTTGAGCCCAGCTCTGCCCAATCATGTGGGTTACTTATTTAACTGTTTGCTATGCTGAGGGATATATCTTATTTTGTCAGTGTTCTCTTAAATTATAGTTTCCACCACTGGATATCATACCTCAGATGTTTTCTCCAGAGCATATGTAAATGAGGCATTGATCTCCATGAAACTATTTTGTCCTAGAAATATGTCAACAAACCATTTGCTACTTAACAGCAGAAACATAGAGATTTAACCTGATCAGGGCCTTCAACAATATTTCTGCTAGAAGAAATAATATTAGAATTCCCTGCATAACCAAGGTTGTTTGTGGAATGAGCAAAAAGAAAAAAAAAAAAAAATCCACTTTCTTCCTTTCTCCAATTTCTAGAGGCCACCTGCATTCCTGATCTCATGTTCCCCTCCCATTTTCAAAGCCAGCAATGGCTGGTCAAGTCTTTCTCACACATATATAAACAGTTCTACTTTTTTACTGAATATGTTAAAGCATACTTATCCTTTTAAACAACCATCTTATGCAAATTATTTTTGTTACAGCTTTTCTAAAAGCTAAATTTGTCTAACATGTAGAAGACTGCTAAGAAAGAAGAGTCAAATTTAATATAAATATTATAGAAGAGTCAAATTTAATATAAATATTAGGTTTTAAAATGTTAATAGAACAATTAATTTTTGTGAAAGCTTATTTGCACTTGGAAGCAATTCACCTTGACTAGTTCTACTCAGTTTCTCAAGAGCAATAATAAGACACATGTGTTTTACTCTTATCTCTGACATATTTTAATGTGGATCCTTAGGTTGTCACAAGCCTGGAAATAAACACAGAGGTTTCTCTTCTGATCTTTCTTTCTTCAGCAGAAAGAAAATTGTGGGAAATGTTTTTGACAATAAATTGTTTTCTTTGAAGTGTACTGGGAAAAAAAAACATAAGCAGTAAGAGGGTGGTTTTAATCTTAGCATGAGTTGGCTCTAGACATGTAGAAATAAAAAGGAAACAGAAACTATGGCCTCTTATATAGATACTCTAAAGCATAAATATACTTGCATTTAAAGCTAGTAATGGCATAATTCAAGGAAAAGAATCAAACAAATATTAAATATCAGTTCAAGTCTTTCCTCATTGTGACATCTGGATAAATACACTGCATTTTTTTTTCAGTCACCCATCTGTTTAAACACATTTATGTTGTACCTACTATGTGTCAGGCAATATGCTGGGAATTTAACAGGGAATTTTAAAAAGACAAGAATTTCTACCCAAGAAACTTATATTCTAGTGAGTTGATACAGAAGATAAATAAAATAAAGTAAAATAAGTCTTACAATCTACTGGATGGTAATAAGTGCTAAGGAAGAAAATAAAGCAAGGAAAAGGGAAAGAAGTGTCAGGGTAAGGGAAGTAATTTTAAATAGGGTGGCCCCGAACCTTCCTGAGAGGATGGAAGTAGAGCAAAGACCTGAACAAGACAAGGAAACAAGGGGATAAGCCGGGAGAATAATTGGGCAGGAAGAGCTGTAACTGCAAATGCAATTGTGTGGATAGATACCTGGTTGTTCAACACAAAGGAAGAAGACAAATGTGACTGGAACCAAGGATGAGGTCAGAAAGGTAATAGGTGGGGTTGGGCCAGATCATATAAAGCTTTGTATTAAAAAACTAAAGATTTTAGTTTTTAGTCCATGTGAGATAGAAAAAGCCATTGGAGTGTTTTGGGGAGAGAATGACTGTATATGCCTAATGTCTTAATATCACCCTAATGGGAGAGTAGGGTGTAATCAAGGTTTCTGATTCAGAGTTTCTTGCCTTAATCTAGACAAGAAAACATGGTGGTATCAACCAGGTTGACAGCAGTGGAAGTAGTAAGAGTTTTCAATATGGATGCATTTTCAAAGTAGATCCCATGTTATTTGCTATAAATTTGGATGTGAAGCATCAGAGAAAACAAGTAATCAAGAATTACTCCCAGGTTTTAGGTTTCATATACTAGAAAGATGAAGTAGATGTCAATGGAAATAAGGAAGGCAACAGGTAGAACAGGACTTGAAGGGGACAATCATGAGCTCATATTGGGACATGTTAAGTTTGAGATGCCTTTTAAACAGTTAAGTCAAAATATAGGGTAGACATTTGGATATGTGAGTCTGAAGTTGAAGGGAGAAGTTCAAATTTAAGATGTAAATTTGAGAGTGGTCAGTTTATAGTTGGTACTTAAGCCATATGACTGGGTATTTTCCTACAGGAGTGGGTTTATTCATCCCTGAGATCCCAGCTTTGATGTTAAGGAGATGAGGTGAAACCAGCAAAAGAAGGAGAGTAAAAGCCAGAGGGTATGGAGTGGGTTATGGAAGAAAACTAGAAGACTATGACTCTTACATGGAAACGAAGAATGGTTTTCATGGAATACAGAGTGATTAACTGTATAAAATGCTAGATTGAAATAAAAACTTATGATGGGATTTACCTACCTGACATTCATGGATGATCAGGGTATGAAGAGTTTTGGTCAAATTTTGGGAGCAAAGATCAAGTGGAGCAGGTTCAAGAGAGAATGGATAGGAAGAAATTGGAAGCACTTTTTTCCAAAGATGTTCCTCACAAAGGAGAACAGAGAAATAGGACACCTTTGGTGGATGAAGGAGAATTGGAAGAAATTTTCTCTTTAAGTTGGTAAAAATAAAAGTATGTGTGTATGTTGAAACAAAGAGAAAATTTGTATATGTAGGAGAAAATGAAAAGATTTGCTGCCATGATATCTTTAGTAAGAGGGGTTAGAAACTACTTTCAAAGGAGAGAGATTGGCCTTGGCAAAGCAGGGACAGTTCATCTATTTTAATGGGAGGGAAGGCAGAGTATATGGGCCGTGATGTTGGTAAAGGGGTAGATGTGAGAGTGGAGAATTGTGGTTTCCCACTCAGTGTTAAACAAATCAAGGTTATTAGATGGGGGTTGGAAATGGAGGAAGAGTTGATGAAGGGCTCAGGAGAGAGAAGAGGGTAGAAATTCTGATATAGGAGAATGTAAGAGTGGATTGAATCAGGGACTGTATTATGGTTGTCAAGCAAACTTGAAAGACTCACTGGAGGTTAACAATCATTAATTTAAAGTGATGTGTTAGGATGGTTCTCTGTTTTCTACAGTTATGATCTGTTGTACACGTGCATGGTAGAAGCACATAGAAAACTGGATTTATCAGAAGTAAAAAGATAAAGTGAGAAGTGCCAAGAGAGTTGCAGATGTATGCAATAGAATGACTGCAGAATTATTTTACTTTATCTTATTTCATTATCCCAGCAATCCTATGAAGTACATAGATACTCAATTGCTTTTACTTAATTTAAAGATAAGGAAACTAAGGCTCAGTGACTTGTCCAAATTGGCAAAAAACAGTATGTAGTTGAATAAAAGAAAAAAATTTCCACAATATGTTCATCGTTGCTTCTACCAAACAAGATGGCACATAGAAGGTATATTCTAAAAGCAAAAGATTGAAATTGTTCCAGATGAACTTTTAGCTGTGTAAAGAATGATTTATGTAAAATAATCCATCGTTTAAAAAACTCTTCCCCCAAAATCTTACATGCTACAGATAATGTTTAGTTACCAACTGTAATTTGTAATGCAAAATGATTATTTGAGACTTCTTGGTAAGAAAAGAATAACAGTGTTATAAAATCAGATATGAATTTATTTTTCAAGTCATATATTGGAAGCAAAATGATGGCACAAGTGCATTTAACAGGGAGTTAAGTGATTACGAATTCACAGTCTGATTCATTAATTTGCAGTCTGGCACTCATCATATGCCTCAGTTTCTACTGTGTAAGAAGGCAAGGATGAGACTAAATAATCTCATAGTTCCCTTCTAGCTCTAAAATTCTGATTCTATGCACATATGGTAGTATATTTTAAAGCACATATGCCTCCTGTGAAGTGAAATAAAGTGAATAAGCACACATAAATGGTATGATGATTAAATTTACTGAGAGCTAAAAGTCATTGCATATTAACCTTACATATGAAAATCTCCTCTAATGAATCAAACTTGAAGGGTCTGTCAGTGTGTAGTTGTTTGACAGAGAATAAAAACTGTGAATTGCTGATTTTTTACTAGTGATTCTTGTTCCGCGGGTCACACACAGAAAAAAGGAGGGGTCAGAAAGTTCCTCATTAATACAGATAAGCTTGTACAAGAAAAAAAAAAAAGAAGTTTCCTTTGACATTGCAACGAACTGTAATAGCCTTAATGAATATTTCTGCTAAAGCACTCATGCATATTATCATTTCCCTATATGCCTTAGCTTGAAAGAAATGTAATTTAGTCTAAATGAATTAAAGCCCTGGACATAAGAGACATCTGATCACTCCTACCTCTCAATCTTTTTTTTACCTTTGGTCAAGTTTTCTTGGAAATAACTATTCACTTTGAAACTCTGAAATTCTGGTTGGGTCTATCTTGTTATTTATGTGGCTACAGAAGCTGTGAGTTGTGGATTCCAACCATGATGCCCTTTATGAAACATTGTGAGATAAAGACATTTCGGGTTCATGGGCATAATTTCAGAGTCAGATTTATACCAGTAAAACAGGTGTTGCAATCTCTTTAGATATGTGGGGAAAAGTTTTAATTACAAGGGAATTGGGTCAGTGGAAAACTAAAATATATTGTGGAAGCTATCCATAGATAATATAATTTACTACAAGGCAATGCCTGTGTTAGTAACAGTGTTGTTTCTTGTTGTGGTTGCTGTGTGCCATTGAGTTGATGCTGACTCACTGACCTGATAGGACAGAGTTAAGGGAAGAGTGAAACCATGCATCACAGCAGGGTACTGATCAAAATAAAAGTCAGTTTCCCAGATTAAGGTGAAAATTTGACAACACTGTACAGATGTTGCTAGGCAAATGAGTGAAAATGCCATAAACCACGGCTTCTCAACCTCAATATTCTTAACATTTGGGGCCAGATAATTTATTGTGGGGACTGTCCTGTGCGTTGTAGGATGTTTAGCAGCATTCTTGACCCCTATTTGCTAGATACCATAGCTCCCTCACCCTCCAATTTTTGAAAACCAAAAATGTTTCTAGCCATTGCCAAATGACCCAAGGAGAGCAAAATCACCCCCAAGGAAGAACCACTGGCATAAACAAAGAGTTCGAAGAACTAAGGTATTAAGCCTAACAGGAAACTTCTTGCATCTTATGTTTAATTAGCCGGTGACATGTGGCTAGCCTGACACTGGTGGTGTGACTAACACTAATGACTAAGAAAAAGTGTATGAGAATGGCCTGGTATGTTGGTGCCTGTTGTTCCTTGTCCTGGGCCTTAACATTATAAATGAGAATGCTGGTTTTATTTATTTTGAATTTGCCTTTGTTTCGATACCATCCATAAAAAAGCACTGTGGAAAGACTTAGAATTTCAGACCAGTAACTCTCAGTTGCATATCTGATGGATTGGTGCAATATATAATGTATGGTGGTTCATTGCACACTTAGGGAAGTGTAATCTATATAAGGTGAGGGGGGAGAATGACACATTGTTACCCTAAGAATAAATCCTTTCTCACCAGTGTTCCCTAATAGGATTAATATGTGTATGGACAAGAAAGAAAGTGATGCCTGTCAATTATTGCTTTTTCAAGCCTTTGACAGTATATTAAAATCTCACTTCTGTACCTTTACCAAACACTGTTTCCCTTCACTCCAGAACTAGAATGTTGGAGGGCATGAATCTTCACGGGTACACACCTA
Organism: Loxodonta africana; assembly: GCF_030014295.1. Lineage (NCBI taxonomy): Eukaryota > Metazoa > Chordata > Mammalia > Proboscidea > Elephantidae > Loxodonta > Loxodonta africana. Next base: position 51,575,871 of record NC_087363.1, on the reverse strand, counting down.
CATCATAGAGAGAAAAAAAAGAAGGGAAAATATCAATTTTCTGGATAGAGAATTGTTTGCAGTAGGCTGCCTGGGAATAAGTCCCGTGTCCAGATTTGTTTCACATTCTGTTAAAGCAGCTCATCTTCTCACATAATAGCTGAACTAAAAGTTGGGTGTAAAGTGAAATGTGCAGGTTTGCAGATGATGCTAGAATCATCTGGGTAGTGACAAGCTGATGAGAATAAGCTGTGGAAAGAACTCACAGGGATATCAACAAGAGCTCAGAAAAAGCCTATATAACCTCTGTCACTGCAATTGTCCAGTGGTATATTTACGGTGAATTCTAAATTATTTTTATGAACTAATGAATCCTGTCATTATTGAAATTGAAATTATTGTAACAATAATTTCAAAAATCACTTCCAGCTCTTCTCCAGAGTTAAAAACAATGACTTAAAAAAAAAAGATCCATTAATTCATAAAAATAATTCAGAATTCACCTTCAATATACCACCAGACAACTGCAGTGATGGAGGTTTAATAGACTTTTGTCTATAGACTTTTGTAATAATAATTTCCAAAGACAGAAGTCATCAAGGAGGATATATTAAAATAAACTAAGTATAGATGATAACAACACCACCAAAATAACAAGATTCTCCTAACCTCCAACCAAACTATAGTAAATCTAAAACTGCAAAGTTGTGTTCTTATAAAGACCCCCCAAAAAAAGACATAATGAAAGTTATGATGATCTTGCATCAAGCAATAAATAGGATCAAGAAATCTGAGTGTCACTATATGAGAATAAACCACAAGATTTTTTTCTATTTCCAAGAAGGATATATTCACCATTTACAAAGAAAGTCATGGGAAAAGTGATTAAGATACACATAGACTTTTTATATTAAAAAAAAAAAAACAACCTATATTTAAAGAACTAGCCACTAGAACTTGGAAGAAATAAAAAACAAAAAGCACATCAGGTCTTCATTATACCCAGCATTTCATAAAAACAAAAAAAACCAAACCCAGTGCCTTCAAGTCGATTATGGACTAATCTGCTATGCAACAAACCTTTGTTTATTTACTTATTTATTTTATTATTTGCTAAACTGTTAATAGACGTTAGTTATATTTGGACTAGTCACAAACACATTGAATTTTTTATTGGGGAGAATAATTATGCCTTCCTACTGAGCAAATGCAAGAGGGTTGTTATGACAAACAAATGGAATAATAGACATGATAGTTTGGTAAATAGTAAATGTGAAAATAAAGGCTAAATTGTGATTGCTTATGGGTCAAGAACTGATTGTGGCCATCGTAGGTAAGTAGGTAGATGGGCAAATAGATTAGATAAATGAATAGACTAGACAGATAGATGAATAGACAGTTACATTGATAGATGCTGTAGAGTTGACTTTGACTCATGATGACCTCAGGTACAACAGAACAAAATGTTGCCTGATCCTGTGTCATCCTCATGATCACTGGTATGTTCGAGTCCATAACTGAGGTTATTATACAAATCCATCCCACCGAGGGTCTTCCTCATCCTTGTAAACGATTTACTTCATCAAACATGATGTCCTCCTCCATAGACTGATCCCCTGTGTTTACATGTCCAAAACAAGTGAGTTGAACCATGTTCTGTTGTGATCTAAAGTTTTCATTGGCTAATTTTTGGAAGTAGATCACCACACTTTCTGCCTGTTAGTTTGGTAAATGGCCACAAATTCTTCCCCTCCCTGCATTTACACCCTTTGGGAGTCTGTCTCACTATGACTCTGAGCTTGACCTTGTGACTTGCTTTGGCCAATGGAACAATTGAGAATATATTGTAAAGAGAAACTTGAAAAGTGTCTTGCATTTGAGCTAGCTTTTTCTTGCTATGCATGTACTGTGCAACAAACCTTTGTTTATTTACTTATTTATTTATTTTAATGGAGTCAAGCATACCAACAATTGTGAAGATGGTACAAGATCAGGCAATGGTTTATTTTTATTCTGTTGTTCACGGGGTCACCATGCGTCAGAGCCAGCTTGATGGCAACAACAGCCAGTATTCATGAATACGGCGATAGCTAAAGAAATAATGATACATCTGTGCTGTTGTTGTTGTTAGGTACCATCAAGACAGTTCCAACTCATAGTGACTCTGTGTACAACAGAATGAAACACTACCCAGTCCTGTGCCCATCCTCACAATCATTGCAATGTTTGAGCCCATTGTTGCAGTCACTGTGACAATCCATCTAGTTGAGAGTCTTCCTCTTTTTCAGTGACACTCTGTTTTACAAAGTATGATATCCTTCTCAGGGACTGATCCCTCCTGATAACATGTCCAAAGTACAATAGACGAAGTCTCACTATCTTCGCTTCTAAGAAGCAGTCTAGCTGTACATCCCCCAAGACTGATTTGTTCATTGTTCTGGTATATTCAATGTTCTTCCCAACACCATAATTCAAATGCATCAATTCTTCTTTGATCTTCCTTATTCATTGTCCAGGTTTGCATGCATAAGAGTCTATTGCAAATACAACGGCTTGAGTCAGGCACACCTTAGTTCTCAAAATGACACACATCTTTGCTTTTTAACACCTCAAAGAGAGCTTTTGCAGTAGATTTGCTCAAAACGGTTACGTTGTTTAACTTCTTAACTGCTGCTTCCCTGGGCTTTGATTGCGGATCCAAGTAAAATGAAATCCTTGACAACTTCAATTTTTTCTCCCTATATCATGATGTTGCTTTTTGGTCTAGTTGTGGGGATTTTTGTTTTCTTCATGTTGAGGTGTAATCCATACTGAAGGCTGTGGTCTTTGATCTTCACCAGTAAGTGCTTCAAATTCTCTTCACTTTCAGCAAGCAAATTTGTGTCATCTACATAAAAAAAAAAAATATATAGCAGGTTGTTAATTAGTTTTCCTCCAATCCTCATGCTTCTTTCTTCATGTAGTCCAGCTTCTTGGACTATTTGCTCAGCATACAAATTGAATACATAAGGTAAAATGATACAACTCTGACACACACCTTTCCTGATTTTAACCCACACAGTACTCGCTTGTTCTGTTCAAACAACTGCCTCTTGTTCTATGTACAGGTTCTGCATGAGCACAATTAAGTGTTCTGGAAATCCCATTCTTTGCAATATTATCCATAATTTGTTATGATCCACACAGTGGAATGCCTTCACAGTGTCAGTAAAACATTTTTCTGGTGTTCTCCGCTTTCATCCAAGATCTATCTGATATCAGCAATGATATCCTTTGTTCCATGTCCTCTTCGGAATCTGGTTTGAACTTCTGGCAGTTCCCTGTCAATGTACTGCTACAACCGTTTTTGAATTATCTTCAGCAAAATTTTACTTATGTATGATATTAATGATACTGTTCAATAATTTCTGCATTCCTTTGGATCACCTTTCTTTGGAATGGGCACAAATATAGATCTCTTTCAGTTGGTTGGCCAGGTAACTGTCTTCCAAATTTCTTGGTATCGACAAGTGAGCACTTCTAGCACTGCATTCATTTGTTGAAACATCTCAATTAGTATTCCATCAATTCCTGTAGCCGTGGTTTCGCCAATACCTTCAGTGCAGCTTGGACTTCTTCCTTCAGTACCATTGGCTCTTGATCATATGCTACCTCCTGAAAAGTTTGAACGTCAACCAATTCTCATTGGTACATCTGTCCAAACCCCAAACCAATCCTGTTGCTGTCAAGTCGAATTCCAACTCATAGCAACTCTATAGGACAGAGTAGAACTTCCCCATAGGGTTTCCAAGGCTGTAATCTTTATGGAATTAGACCGACACATCTGTCTTCCACAGAGCCACTGGTGGGTCTGAACCACCAACCTTTTGGTTAGCAGCTGAGCGCTTAATGACTATGCCACTAAGAATCCTGGGTACATCTGTATTAAAGGATAGTAACAGTTTTTAAAAATGATGAAGACCTGAACACACCAACTTATATGGGAGGGTACTGGAAAGCAAAAAGCAATTCGCAGGACAAAATGTGCAGTAAGGTGCTGTTTGTATTTTAAAAACATGTAAAAATACTGTATTTCTTTACAGGTATATGTAGATCATTTCCTAGAAGAAAAATCTGGAATGAAACACCCCAAACTGAGATGATTGGTAACACTAGGGAGGAAGAAGAAACCAGGCCTGCAAAGAGCACTCAAAGGTGGATTTTTGCCTTATCTGTAATACTTCAATGTATTCAAAGAGAATGTATCCTTGTATAACTTTTGTTTTTCTTTAAATGTTTTTTTGATATATCTCAAATTGTTTTTAAATGTGTTCGGACACAATACAGATTTTATCGCTTTTGTGCCAGCCAGTACATATGGCGACCATGAAATTTTTCAGCCTCTGGAGTTTATTGGGAGGCTGCTGTACCACTGACAATGCATGGTGCCACAAGGCAGGGACTTTTATGACTGTTTGAAACCAGAGAAACAGGCATGTGCCACAAATTACTGCTTTTATAGGGTGTTGTATGAGCTGTCCGAAGTTTTGGTAGAAAAAATAGAAATTTTGAAAATTTTTGTTACACCTATGTACCCATACCCCTTGGTGGGGACTCTGAGGTATAATTAGTGGTACTTCATAAAAAAATCATGTACCCCTTAACACTTAGGGTAGGCTTGTGGGAGGGGGCAAGGAAAAAAATCCATACCAAAAAAAAAAATCCATACTAAAAAAAAAAAAACCAGTTGCCATCGAGTGGATCCCTACTCACAGCAACTCTATAGGACAGAGTAGAACTGCCCCACAGAGTTTCTAAGGAGCAGCCAATGAATTCTAACTGCCGACCTTTTTGGTTAGCAGCCAAGCTCTTAACCACTGCACCACAGACCCACTTAATGATTCAGCATGCTACTTTAATGAAAACGCATGGTATCAACAAAAAATTCAAAGCAGAAAATAATTGAGTCACCGAAGAGCTTAAGCGCTGTAAACAATCTTTAAGGTCTAAAATATGAGCTGCTTACATAAACCTGGAGCTCTGGTGGCGTAGCGATTAAGAACTTGGCTGCTAAGCAAAAGGTTGCCAGTTGGAATCCACAAGGTACTCCTTGGAAACTCTATGGAGCAGTTCTATTCTGTCCTATAGGGTCGCTGTGAGTTGAAATCGACTCAGGTTTATATAAACTTAACTACAAGTATTTCAAAATCCCTCTTTTCGTTTCCAGGACACAAATGTCTTGACAGCTGACTGCCAGGAGGCTGCAGGGATAGACTATGTCATTTCTGAAAGGCTGTGCCATGCCTGCAGGGGTTTCCAGGGGAGAGTTCATAAGGCCAACCCAGAGAAGTAATATTAGTGGACAATAAGTATTTTCGTGAAGGATCTGTTTGGAAGCAGATAAGACAGGAAAGAGGGCACTGAGGCAAAGGTCAGAGGAGCAGATAAACTGAAACTGAAGAATAAGCTAAAAGTGACAGGTTGCTAGAGAGATGGAACCACATGGCATAGAGCAGAGAGGCAGTGAGATACAGACGCAAGCCAGAGCCTGTTCAGGGTAGTATTATAAATAACATTATCCTCAATAGCACATTGTGTGGCAGGCACCATCCAAACAAATTATGAGTTAATTGTAGTCATTTATCTTGGTTTTTACTATTTAATTTCTCTGGAAATTATTAAGAGTTTTATTCTAACCTCAGTGTTCTTAAATTTCACTACTGTTAATCTATTTATGTATCTATTTATCTATCTTTGTATCTATCTATCCTTGTGAGCAATTGATTTGGATGTTTAATTTTGTTTTGTTTTTTGTTGATTTGCTCTGGTTTTTAAAACCCTGATCAACACCGAGTGGACCCTTCATTTCCTACCTTTCTTGTGGGAGAATTTCACCTGTTTTCTCTTAAACATTGCCTACTCTCCACTATCTGTTATTATTTTGAAACTCTAATGATAGTTTTTGGAAATTCTGGACCTACTCTCTCAGTATCTTACCTTTCCTTTCATGATTTCTTATTTCTTTTATTTTCTAGCCTTGTAACTTACTCTACAGCTATGCATTCTAGCTGATCTCCTGTCATTCTGCAGATACCACTTTTAATTATTTTTACATCTTGTTCCATTTGTTCTCTTATCTTTGTTTCCATATGTGTGTGTTTGTCCTCATATTATATTTATTCTCTTTTTTGTTCTCAACACCCTTTTACGGTGTTGGCTGTTGCAAATGTGAGAAGGAATTAATTGTGTATTCATCCTAGGAGTTGATGTTTCCTTTTCAACGATCTCCTTTATTCTTTGGACAGCAAATCATCTCCAGCCATGGCCTGAAATTCTTCATCAGCGAGAATGAGGAAGGTGTAGAACTAACAATTCATTGAATGGCTATTTTTCTATAATGCTCCCCATTCCTCCCAGGCATTGCCAGATAACCAGGGTACTGCCCTGAGTCTCTGATCAAAACTCACTTATTCACTGCTCCAACGTGGAAGTGGATACATGAATCTTTGCTACTTGACCCAGGAAGGGGTTTAATTAACAGGTTGTTCCAATGATCTAAAAAATTGCTCTTCGACTTCCTGCCACATTCCTATACCACAGCAATATTCCTCTTTAATTTCTATCTAACAATGATTGTGCAGTTTCCATCTACTAATGACTGATCAAAATTCTCTTGTCCTATTCATTTTTATGAGTGCAACTTTTAGGGATGATGTTGCCAGGTGTGCTTATTTTGCCATCTCAAAATAAAAATCTATCATCTAAAATCTATTGATTTCTAGAAATCAAGAGCAAGGACAACAGGGGCCTCAATTTTTAACAGTGATGACATTTTTAGGGGCTTTGTTTAAATCATTTAAAATGACACATTTGTATGTATTAAACTTTTCAATATACATACCCTTTGACTCAGCAATCTCACTTCTGGGAATTTGACCAATATTGTAAATGGCGCCATTAAGTGAAGAAATTCAGGTAAACTTATTGCAGCATTGTTTGAAATAGCCAAATACTTGAAGACATCTGAATGTCCTTCAAAATAATTAAATACATTCTGGTCTACATACACTATGAAATATTATGTAGCTATCATAAAGAATGGAGCCCTGGTGGCACAGTGGTTAAGCGTTTGGCTGCTAACCAAAATGTCAGCAGTCCAAATCCACCAGACACTCTCTGGAAACCTTGTGGGGCAGTCCTACTCTGTCCTACAGGGTCACTATGAGTTGGAATTGACTAGACGGCAATGGATTTTTTTTTTTTTTTGGTATTATAAGAATGAGGAAGCTCTATGTACATTCACTTTCATGGCTGGCAACAATTTATTGTTAAGTAAACATTTCACCAAGTTATTGAATAGTCTACAAAATTTGTAATATTATTTGTAAAAATATATGATACACATATGATTGCATGTATTTTAATTTTAAAAAGTTTCATGTGATATTGTTAAGAGTGACTGCATTGGAATGTGAGATGATATGTACTAGTTTGACAATTCACACGACTAAATTTAAAAAAATACATTAATCTTCCCATTCATAATCATAGCTTATTTCAAATACCAATTAGTTCTGAAAGTCTTACTTAATGTAATGAATTTTTCCATTTTTACTTGTAAAAATATTTATTATAAATGGGTGATCAATGTGATTATTTTTAGAACACAACTGACAGTTGCTGTTCCATGTGAACTGGAGTTCAAAATTAGAGAGTCCTCAAAATGAGTAAAAATAATTTATTTTTGAACTACAAATATTTAGCTTAGTGGAAAAAAAATTTTAATGCTTTCCTGCTGTTCTTTTCAATATTCATTCCATGTTTTATTCTCAAGTTAGACTTGGGCACACTCTAAAATGTGCTCTTATTTTATCTTAAGTGTTGCTCTAACCAAAGGAACAAAGAGGTTTTTCTTATCAGCCTCTTCCTGCTGGATTTCCTAATGCATTTGATTCCCAGCTATTAACCCAAGAGACCTATGTTCACAATCACTTTGTGCTTCTTAAGACCCTACAGGTTTAGTAGTATATAGACATTCTTATAAAGATTATTACTTTTTTTCTTTTTTTTTTTGTACTGAACAATGTTTGCCAATATTCCTGTGGCTTGTGGCTAAAAGACGGCTAGAAGATCAACCAGTCAAACCACTGGGAATCTCAACTATTCTCTGGAAACACTCTTTGCTGGGAGGAAAAAACCAACTGGGGAATATGAACTTTTAACAATAGTTTGTAGTCTTTGCTTAGGAAAGGGCAAAAGATGAATAGCTTAGTCAACCATTAAGCTTTAAGTCACTTCAAGTGATTTTTCAATAGCTCTGGATAAACAAAAAATGTGTAATTATAGGAAAATAATTCCAGTCAATTAAAATAGATTTCAATTTTTGGTGAATTATTTAAGGAAACTCGTAAGTTCATCACCTTCTCCAAATCATTTACTATGTGGTTAACAAAACAATTTGGTGTTAAGAGAATAAAAAAGGAGGAAACTGCTTTGTTCTAATTCAGTGGTCCATGATTCTTCTCCATCAGAGTCTTCTAAGCTAATAATTGCAAGTTTTATAAAAGAAATTACACTATTTCTGTAATTTTTCTTTTAAAATATCTTAATTGAAGCATTTGACTTAAGGTTTCCTAATTATATTAGGCAGATAAATTCTCAGTTCGTAAATAACTATTTTTGGTATGCACACAGGATTCTACTCATTTATATAGAATAATAATAATAATAAAATACAAGGTCCCATATCTTTCTACAAGTGTCTGGAAAACTAAATTGGAAATTATATTTTTTGGATTTTACTTAGATCATTTGCATCAATTATGCTAGGAAATACGAGCAAAGGTTCCAAATTTTCTAATCAAACTGTTAGTGTTCGACTTTTGGCAAACATGGCACCATAGACAGAAGCACCACAACTTCCTGCCACAGCAAAGACCCAAAAAACTAAGTAAAACAGAGACAAATGTAATTCCTGGAACCTGAAGTGTCAAAAGAAGAGATAAAGAACTCAGTGAAATAGTGAATGGAATAAAAAACTGACAGAGGACAGAGAGCAGGAGAGATAAGTGCAGAGGTTTCTTATAAGCTAATGCAGCAGGGATTCACCATCTTGGACTCCTGTCAGAGATCTTCAAGAAGGGCTCAAAGTCCATCAAGTGAGGAAAAGACAGTTTTTTTAACAAACAGTGCTGGCAAAACTGGATGTCCATCTACAAAAACATGAAACAGGACCCATACCTCATACCATATACAAAAACTAACTCAAAATGGATCAAAGGCCTGACTATAAAGCCAAAAACCATGAAGTTCATGATAGAGGCCCTCATACAAGGCATTAACAGGCTATAAACCACAATCAGCACACAAGCTCCAGAGTATAAGCTAGATAACTGGGATCTTCTAAAAATTAAACACTTATGCTCATCAAAAGACTTCACCAAAAGCCTAAAAAGAGCACCTACAGACTGGGAAAAAAAATTTGACTGTTACAAATCAGGCAAAAGTCTTATCTCTAAAATCTACAAGAAAATCCAACACCTCTACAACAAAAAGACAAATAATCCAATTAAAAAATGGGCAAAGGAAATGAACAGGCACTTCACCAAAGAAGACATTCAAGCAGCCAACAGACACAGGAGGAAATGCTCACGATCTCTAGCCATCATAGAAATGCAAATCAAAGCCACAATGAGATACCATCTCACTCCAGCATTACTGGCACGAATCAATAAAACAGGAAATAACAAATGTTGGAGAGGCTGCAGGGAGATGGGAACTCTTATGCACTGCTGGTTGGAATGCAAAAATGATACAGCCATTTTGGAAAATGATGTGGCACTTCCTTAGAGAGCTAGAAATAGAAATACCATATGATCCAGGAATCCCACTCCTAGGAATATACCCTAGAGAAATAAGAGCCATCACACAAATAGACATATGCACACCCATGTTCATTGCAGCATTGTCCACAATAGCAAAAAGATGGAAATGACCTAGATGCCCATCAACAGATGAATGGATAAAGAAACTGTGGTACATACACGCAATAGAGTATTACACAGCTATAAAGAATGATGAATCTGTGAAGTATCTTATAACATGGATGAATCTGAAGGGCACTATGCTCCGTGAAATAAGTCAAATCGCAAAAGGACAAGTATTGTATGAGACCACTACTGTAAAAACTCATGAAAAGGTTTACATACAAAAAGAAACAATCTTTAATGGTTACAAGGGAAGGAAGGGGTTGGGATGGAAAAACACTTAATAGATAAGTGGAAACTTTGGTGAAGGGTAAGACAGTACACAATACTGGGGAAGCCAGCACAGCCTATACAAGGCAAGGTCATGGAAACTCCATAGACATATCCAAACTCCCTGAGGGACCGAATTGCTGGACTGAGGGCTGTGGGGACCATGATCTTGGGGAACATCTAGCTCAATTGGCATAACATACTTTATTAAGAATATGTTCTACATTCTACTTTGGTAAGTAGCGTCTGGGGTCTGAAAAGCCTGTGAGTGACCATCTAGTATATTCCACTGGTCTCACCCCTTTGGGAGCAGGAAGAATGAAGAAAACTAAAGTTACAAGGGAAAGATTAGTCCAAAGGACTAATGGACCACATCTTCCACGGCATCTACCAAACTGAGTCCAGTACAAGTAGATGGTGCCCGGCTACCACCACTGACTGCTCTGACAGGGATCACAATAGAAGGTCCCAGATAGAGCTGGAGAAAAATGTAGCAGAAAATTCTAACTCAAAAAGAAAGACCAGACTTGCTGGCCTGAGAGAGACTAGAGAAACCCTGAGAGTGTGGCCCCTGACATGCTTTCAGCTCAGTAATGAGTTCACTCCTGAGATTTATCCTTCAGCCAAAGATTTAACAGACCCATAAAACAAAACGGGACTAAAGGGGCACACCAGCCCTGAGGCAGGGACTGGGATGCAGGAGGGAACAGGAAAGCTAGTAATAAGGAACCCAGGGTTGAGAAGGGAGAGCGTTGACATATTGTAAGGTTGATAACCAATGTCACAGAACAATGTGTGTACTAAATGTTTGTTGAGAAACTAGTTTGTTCTTTAAAACTTCATCTAAAGTACAACAAAAAAAACTAAAATAAATAAAATTAAAAAAAAAAACTGTTAGTGTTCACAGAGATCAAATAGGCAAGAAAATGTACCAAGGCTTTTAGTTGATATTTAAAATATTTTCCACATTAAATAAATATATAGTTACTCCTGCAAAATATATATTGCCTATTGCAAAGTATGCTAAGGCAAAATTTTGAGTGAAGGCAAAAACAATGACAACACGAGTCAAGCGAACTTGTTCCCCCTCCTCACAGAAAATGTCATTCAATTCTAGAGGAAATATAATTTCAAGTTATAAAAATTATTTGTCCCAGTGAATTTAAATTTAATGTGCAACTTCTCAAATTTTTGTTTTTGCCAGAAAAGGCAAAGGATTAAGAGATCTACATGAAATCCCACCATAATTCTTTACAATGACTCTTTTGGGTACTAACCACCAGAAATATGTATTTTGAAGTCATACTTTTTTAAGACAGTTCGGATTGTCTACCATTGATGAAGATGGGTGGGAATATAAAAAAGTGTTTGTTTGAAATGAAGGTGTTATATGGATTCTGAATTTATCTGGTCCTTGATTCTTTTTTTTGATTCTAGTCCAATTTAATCTATGCATTCCTATTTCACTTATTGCCATGGTAACTGAATACTCATGTAAAAATCACATCAAAACGTGAGTGAAGAAAAATGGAATATTTAACTAAATTTAAACTCTTAACATGATGGGAAATATTCTAATGATAAACAAATATTTAATCAAACATCCATACCTAATATAGTAAAACTAATATATTTAAATTATTGATTGCTACTTTTGCCCATCTGTTCAAATAACCTAAACACTGCTGTAGTTATTTATATAGCTTTATTTCATTCCAATTTTAAAAAGTAATATATGCCACTTAAAAAAAAAACTTGGAAAATACAGAATGCATAATAAAAGAAAAAGTACCCATAATTCCCATACACGAAGATAACTCTCACCAGGATTTTGATGTATTTTCATCCAGCTCTGATAAATAGATAGACTTATTCATTTAGATTTATATATTACATGCAAAGAGTCTTCTGCAAAAATCACAAGGAAGGGGATGGGATGAAAGAATGGTTGAGGAAAAGAGAGAGGATAAAATAGAATTAGATTCATGTTTATTTATTTCATCAGAAAATGATTCTAGGACGATATATCATTAGTACTATTGGCTACAGCTAACTACCAGTGATTTTATATTAAGAATTTATTTTTGCCAAGATCAAGAATTCTGGATTAATCACAGAGCGTTCATGCAACCACTCAATGATATTATCATAAAGGGTATTTACAGATTACCACTGCAACATCCTTAATATACTAACTTTCACCTCAGGCCACCAAGGGGGCTGCTGAAGCACCTGGCTTACTGCCTGCTTCAAGGCAAGAAGAAAAGGGAAAGGACGGAGGCCGGTGGCATCTATTCCTTTTTTGAGGCTTTTCTGTTAATTTAGCTAATCAAGTTAAATTTATATTTATTTATTTTTACCCAAAACCAATCACTGTTATCAATTTTCTGTCTCCCCTAGCATAATGAAGGCTAAGAAAATGAGTATATGGTTTAGTTTAATTTATTTCTGTCTAGAGAAAATGGACAAAGGTGGAAAGGAAAGGGAATGGTTCATGAGGGATATGTGGGGTTCATTAAAGCTGCCTCCTTCTGGATAGTCTCAGGCCCCAAAATGACTGAGGTCTTCATAACTCCTTACCTATTCTCAGAGCATGTATGGCTATGAACCATTCGGGACAAGGGCTGGAATGGTCACAGCCAATGAATTCAAACTGAATCTGTCCACTAGGACTCTAAATCTTGGTGACATTCAGCCTTGGTACATACTAGTTCCTGTGGGTCTCCATGAGATACCTTGCTACAACTGAATGAAGTATCTACCAGACATTTGGGATGGCTTCTTTAATGATCCAAAGAATACCAAGTGAGAATTCAGTAATTAATTGTAAATGCCTCGTTTAAATACTTACTGATCAAGAAAATCATGTTGAATATCCTAATGTGCCTATTATGAGTTTTGAATACTGTCCAAAAGGGAATGCTGTGGTTACTGGAGGTTGAGATAAGAAATTAAATTGTGGGAAACCAAATCTCTTTTTAATACAAGACATTTTCTCTCAGCCTGAAAAGAAATGAACAGCCACACCGTCTAAAGACAAATAGACAGCTGGCACTGAGTGTTGGTGTGATATAAAATAAATAATATATGTTTTTATGTAATCATTTATATATGATTTGTAAAGTTCATATCCTACATTTTTGTTATTTTTAGGAGACTTGTTCAGTGTCTACATCAAATAAATTTAACGTTGCTATAGGGTCACTATGAGTCGGAACCGACTCAACGGCAATGGGTTTTATGGGTTTACCCTGAGGAGTCAGAACCACTTTTTTTTTTTGTGCACACACACACTCACACACACACTCACAGACATATGCAGAACCACCCAAAAACCCACTGTTGTCAAGTAGATTCTGACTCATAGTGACCCTCCAGGACAGAGTAGAACTGCCTCATAGGGTTTCCAGGGAGCTGCTGGTGCATTCGAACTGCCAACCTTTTGGTTAGCTGCTGGGCTCTTAAGCACTTCACCACCAGGGCTCCTACACAGAGATGGGAAAGAGGAAATTAGTTCATATAAATGCCATAATTTTTCAGAGAATCAGGATGCAAGATCATGAAAGTATTGCAAGGTTTGGTTTTGTTTTTTGCTTGAGTGTACATTAACCAAAAAACCAAACCTGTTGCCCATGGTCTTCATTAATTGAACAAAATATATTCTATTAATAATTTGGTCATGTATTTTTTCATTGAAATGAAATAAGGAAGAAGTATCTTTGTTATTTTTCTGTAAGGTGCATAATATTGAAGTGTAAGATTCTCTCTAATCATTTATTCAATCATCAAATATTTTTGACTACCTATAATATACTTTTTTAGGCAATGAAGACATACTGATGAAATAATAAAGAGATTCCTGCCCTCATTGAGTTCACATGCTAAGAAAGAGAAACAAAATAAATGGAAATAAATAAACTTAGGTAGTGATAAATACTATAGAAAAAATAAATAAAACAGGGTAATGACTTAAAGGGCCAACTACTTTAATTGGGGTATTCAGGGAAGGACTCTCCAAAGATGTGCTCTTTGAATGTAGACCTGAATTAAAGTTAGGGAGACCAAGGAGAAAAGCATTCAGGGTGAAGAAATGACAAGTGCAAAGGCTCTGAAGTACAAATGGGCATTGAGTTTTTCAGTGATAGAAAAATTGCTACTATGGCTTACGGGAACATGATTTGTGCCTTGGTCCAAGGCAATGCTAGATATAGTATTTGTAAACCAAATACCTGTTGTTAGTGACTATTGATTGAACAATCAAAAATTGGGCATAAGGCTGAGCATAAAATGCTGTGATACTTACCAAAGGTTAAGGAGAAAAATGGGGATGGGTCAGAAAAGGGATACTGAAAAATTTAAAAGACACCACATTTATCTCCATGGAATTGTGTTTAGTAAAGATTTTATAATAAATCACAGTTAACCAGAGTACAAGGCAGAGGTAAGTTCAACTAATTATGAAAGGATGACTCAGTGAAGAATCTTAATCTGTGATTTGAAGCACAAATAGAATTTCTACAATTGGGGAAAAATATTTAAGTCAAAGGGAAACTAAAGCCCAGAGACATGAATGAGCAAGGCATGTCTGGTAAACACAGTAGCACGTTGTAGACCAGAATATATGTGGCAAAATACGTAGTATATAAATAGGGTGGCATTGAAGTTGAAATCTATAAGTTTTATGACTTTTTAATTAAAACAGAAGCTGCGCTCATTTCTTTCTCATTTCCTAATTAGGATTCACTTCAGAATCTGAGATTTGTTTGAAGCCACCAAAGAAATACCTCATAAATTCTTATTTGCAGTCAGGAATAGAGGAGGCTGGAATGGACTCAAGCTTGTGGGGCCTTCTCTTTCATGAACTTTATGCCCATGTGGAACCACCATTGTTACAAGATTCTCCAACGACAAAAGTCCTAATTTCAGAGTAAGCAACCTTATCTGTGAGGATCATAATTCACTATCGTGCCCAATTAAATTCATATCTGTGGTAGGCAGAGTTCTAAGATAGTTACCAAGATTCTCCCACCTTTACCCTCTATACACATCTCCTTTCTATGAGTGTCCACAGAACTTGTAAATGTGATGGGATACTCTCTTGCATGATTAGTTTACATTACATGGCAGATGGTGATGGGATAATTACTTTCATGAATATGTTATGTTACATTAAACTCCATTATTGTTGTCATTGTTATTTTTGTTAGGTGCCTTCACGTCAGTTCCAACTCATAGCTACCCTATGAATGAAACATGATCTGGTCCTGCACCATCCTCACAATTGTTATGCTTGAGCCCATCGTAGCCACTGTGTCATCCCTCTCGTTGAGGGTCTTTCTCTTTTTCGCTGACCCTCTACTTTACCAAGCATGATGTCCTTCTCCAGGGACTGATTCCTCCTGATAACATGTCTGATAAGCATGCTATTCATGCTTCTAAGGAGCATTATGGCTGTACTTATACCAAGACAGATTCATTCTTTCTTTTGGAAGTCCATGGTATATTCAATACTCTTCGCCAGCACCATAATTCAAAGGCGTCAATTCCTTGATCTTCCTTTTCAAGCCCAGCTTTTGCTTGCGTATAAGTCAACTGAAAACACCATGGTTTGGGTCAGGCACACCTTAGTCTTCAAGGTGACATCTTTCCTTTTTAACACTTTAAAGATGTCTTTTGCAGCAGATTGCCCAATGCAGTGCATCCTTTGATTTCTTGGGTGCTGCTTCCATGGATGTTGATTGTGGATTCAAGTAAAATGAAATCCTTGAAAACTTCAGTCTTTTCTCCATTTTTTATGATGTTTATCGGGCCAGTTGTGAGGATTTTTGTTTTCTTTATGTTGCAGTGCAATCCACACCGAAGGCTCTAGTCTTTGATTTTCATCAGTAAGTGCTTCAAGTCCTCTTTATTTTCAGCGTATCAAAAGTTGTTAATGAATCTTCTTCCAATCCTGATGCTGCGTTCCTCTTCATATAGTCCGGCTTCTAGGATTATTTGCTCAGCACACAGATTGAATATGTATGGTAAAAAGGTACAACTCTGACACACACTTTTCCTGACTTTAAACCACCCAGTATTCCCTTGTTCTGTTTGAATGACTGCCTCTTGAGCTGTGTACAGGTTCCTCATGAGGACAATTATGTGTTCTGGAATTCCCATTCTTTGCAATGTTGTTCATAATTTGTTATGATCCACACAGTCAAATGCCTTTGCATAGTCGATAAGACACAGGTAAATATCATTCTGGTATTTTCTGCTTTCAGACAGGAGCCATCTGACATCAGCAGTGATATCCCTCATTGTACATCTTCTTCTGAATCTGGCTTGAATTTCTGGCAATTCCCTGTCAATGTAGTGCTGCGACATCTTGTAAATGATCTTCAGCAAAATTTTACTTGTGTGTGATATTAATGATATTGTTCCATAATTTCCACATTCCATTAAATTACCTTTCTTGGGAATAGGCATAAATATGTTCCAGTCAGCTGGCCAAGTAGCTATCTTCCAAATTTCTTGGCATAGACTAGTAAGCACTTCCAGCGCTGCACCCCTTTGTTGAATCATCTCAATTGGTATTTCGTCAGTTCCCGTACCCTTGTTCTTTGCCAATGTCTGCAGTGCAGCTTGGACTTGTTCCTTCAGTACCATAGATTCTTTGTTACATGCTACCTCCTGAAATGGTTGAATGTTGACCAATTCTTTTTGGTACAGTGACTCTGTATTCCTCGCAGCTTCTTTTGATGCTTCCTGCATCATCCACTATTTTGCCCATAGAAAGTTTCACTAATGCAGCTTGAGAGTTGAATTTTTTCTTCAGTTCTTTCAGCTTGAGAAATGCCTAGTGTGTTCTTCCCTTTCAGTTTTCTAACTCCAGGTCTTTGCACATATCATCATAATACTTTACTTTGTCTTCTTGAGCCACCTTTTGAAATCTTCTGTTCTTCTCTTTTACTTCGTCATTTCTCCTATGCACTTTAACTACTTGAAGTTCAAGAGCAAGTTTCAGAGTCTCTTTTGATATCCATTTTGGTCTTTTCTTTCTTTTTAACGGCCTCTTGCTTTCTTCCTGTATGATGTCCTTAATGTCATTCCACAACCCCTTTGGTATTAGATCGTTAGTGTTCAATGGTCAAATCTATTCTTGATATGGCCTTTAAATTCAGGTCGAATATACTCAAGGTGATACTTTGACTCTGGTGGACTTGCTCTAATTTTCTTCAGCTTCAGTTTGAACTTTCATATGAGCAATTGATAGTCTGTTCCACATTCAGCCCCTGGCCTTATTCTGACTGATGATATTGAGCTTTTCCCTTGTCTCTTTCCATGGATATAATTGGTTTGATTCCTGTGTATTCCATTTGATGGGGTCCATGTATGTAGTCGCCATTTATGTAGTTGAAAAAAGGTATTGCAATGAAGAAGTCATTGGTCTTATAAAAATCTATCATGTGGTTCTGGCATCATTTCTGTCACCATGACTATATTTTCCCACTACTAATCCTTTTTTTCCAACTTTCGCATTCCAATCACCAGTAATTATCAATGCATCCTGATTGCATGTTTGATCAATCTCAGACTGCAGAAGCTGGTAAAAATCTTCAGTTTCTTCATCTTTGGCCTTAGTGGTTGGTGAATAAATTTGAATAATTGTCATATTAACTCGTCTTCCTTGTAGGCGTATGGCTATTGTCCTATCACTGACAGCATTGTACTGCAGGATAGATCTCGAAATGTTCTTTTTGACGATGAATCCAACACCATTCCTCTTTACTTTGTCATTCCCGACATACAATTGTCTGATTCAAAATGTCAATACCAGTCCATTTCAGCTCACTAATGCCTAGGACATCAGTGGTTATGCATTTCTTTTAATTTTTGACAATTTCCAATTTTCCTAGATTCATACTTCATACATTCCACATTCTGATTATTAATGGATGTCTGCAGCTGTTTCTTCTCATTCTGAGTCATGCCACATCAGCAAACGACCGTCCCGAAAGCTTGACTCCATCCACATCATTAAGGTTGACTCTACTTTGAGGGGAACCCTGGTGGCATAGTGGTTAAGAGTTCAGTTGCTAATGAAAAGGTCAGCAGTTCGAATCCATCAGGTGCTCTTTGGAAACCCTATGGGGCAGTTTTACTCTGCCCTGTAGGGTTGCTATGAGTCGGAATTGACTCAATGGCAATGGCTTTGAGGAGGCAACACTTTCCCAGTTGTATTTTGAGTGCCTTTCAGCCTGAGTGGCTCATCTTCTGGCACTATATCAGACAATGTTCTGCTGCTATTCATAAGGATTTCACTGGCTAATTTTTTTCAAAAGTAGACCACCAAGTCCTTCTTCCTAGTCTGTCTTAGTCTGGAAGCTCAGCTGAAACGTGTTCATGATGGGTGACCCTGCTGGTATTTGAATACCAGTGGCATAGCTTTCAGCATCACAGCAATAGGCAAGACCCCACAGTATGACAAAATGACAGATGCCTGGGAGTTGTTTCTATTAGTTGCCATCAAGTCAGCTCTGACTTATGGCTATCCCATGTATAACAGAACAAAGTGTTGCCCAGACCTGTGCCATCTTCATGATTATTGGTAAATCTGAGTCCATCGTTGCGGCTATTGTGTCAATCCATCTCAGTGAGTATTTCCCTCATTTTAACTGACCCTTCAATTCATTAAACATGATGCCTTTTATAGCAGACTAGAAAAAGAAGACATCAGGGAGATGTGCTCCTGCTAGCCTGGAAGAAAGCAAACATCCATGTTACCCATGTTGTTGTTGTTATTGTTAGGTGCTGTCAAGTCAGTTCTGATTCATATTGACCCTATGTACAACAGAACGAAATGCTGCCTGGTCCTGTGCCATGTTACTCATGGGGATCATTTAACAAAGGCCCAAAAGCAACTTCCAGAAACTGAGAGAAGTCATCAGCCAGTAGCTAACAATAAAATGAGGAATTCAGTCATACAGATGCAAGGAAGTAAATTCTGCCAACAACCTGAGTGAACTGGGAAGAGGACCCTGAGCCTTGGATGAGATGGCATTCCTGGCCAACACCAAGATTTCAGCTATGCTAGACCCTGAGCAGAGAACTAGGCATGCCATGTGTGGACTTCTCACCTACAGCACTGTGAGATAATAAATGGGTGTTGTTTTACATTGCTAAGTATGTAGTAATTTGTTACACAGCAATAGAAGGCTGATACAATATCCATGCAATTTTATCAGAAACCATCACCAATATTAATGGCATTATAAATATGAATTTGTGTTGCTTTAAATAAATGTTCTGAAATGTTACACTTCATCGTCCTAAATAAATACACAGTGCTATCATTCTATAGATTCATAATTTGAAAAATACAAGGCTGTCTCAAATACTTTCCGTAAAAGCACAGGGTCATAGGATAGTCAAGTTGGAAATAGCATTAAGGTCTAGTATGTTTCCTCTTTGTATCAATCTGTAACATTTAAGTTTCCTAAGTGCGAACTAACTCTTGCTTATTTGAGTGAAGAGGGAATTTTTTTGACATGGGAGAGACAGCAACCAGAATGTCCAAGAAGGTTGAAGTCATGCTCAGAAAACAGGTAGGAAGCTAGGGACAATGGGAGGCAGAGCTACTGCCACTGAAAGCTGGAGTGTAGAGATGGCCTAAAAATTAGATACTGCTGTTGTCACCATCAAAAAGAGCCCTGCCCTTGAGTCTTTGCTTTAATGGTATTTAATAGTTCATTCAACGTTCTGTCAGGTTTGGGTACCCTGACATCCAAAGTTGTGGACCAAACACTGTATCTGCCCTTCTCAGATTCTGCAGAAAGATTTTGGCCTGCTTCACCTTAATATTTATATAGTGGGGTATTACTAAACATAGGATGTGGGTCCCAGTTCTGGGAAATTTTTTAAAAATGACAGTTATCCACTGTGCTCTCTATATTACAGATGAAGAATATGAAGTCCTGAGAACTAACTTGGAAAACGTCACATAAATCTTGCTCTTAAAGAGAAAACACATAAATTTTAACTAAAGTAACTGTGTAATCTATTACCCCGACTTGGACATTTTTGAGAGTATATTTAGTATTATTAATAATTACAGTGGGTCAGTAAGTGTAAGCCTGGCCCTACATCTGACAAAAAGTATCCTAGGTTCCCCAAAGAGAGTAGACAATGTAAACAGTCTTCAGTGGGTTTTCTCTGAAACATCCTAGCTAGAATTAAAAATGGTCAACAAATTATTAACAGATGTGCACCCATCATATTTTGCCTCCTTTATGAGTAGAGAAAAATGTTCTGGCTAATTTTAGTACCCAAAATAATTGTACTTCTGAGGAATTAATTGGCTTCATCTATCTTTTAGAGATTATGGACTGTACGACTATGTATTCCTCTTCAATTTAGGCTGTTGGAAACCTGAGACCGAATTTGCATGCTGATGCAATTGTAAAGATCAGCATAATATGCCATTTCCTTAGTCTCGTTTTATTTTATGTTCTCATCTTTGTTTCCTTTTCTTATTTCCCTTACCTTTGACTTTTTAAAATCTTGTTCTATGTATCCTTGTAAGCCGTCTTAAATCTTCTAGAATAAAGTTGGTTATATAAATCAATCAGTTCCACAAGAAGACGACTTTGTTTGCTGCTACTACTCAAACATTCTTTGATTATTCAGTGCCAGCCACAAAATCTGTACCCAGTTTACCACTCATTATATCATCCTGTTAGTACCCTAGATGTTGATAATCTCTGAGTTTCCAAGCCTGTGTGTAGTCATGTGGTGATTCTAAGCTTGGCTAAAAATGTGAAAACAGAGAGAGCATCCAGAAGGAGCTCCATATTAGATTGTAGTATCTGCATAAGTTCTTTAGCTGGAGTAATGAAAAAGTGATTTTTCCTTTTCCAAAATAAAAACTGTATGATTATATTAAATAAATAAAGAACATTTTCTAAACTATAGCAACACTGCAGGTTGTAATTATAATGTGCCACTTTACTGCAATTACCCTAGATCAAAAAGAATAATTCTAGGTTTATTACATTGTACTGTGTGTACTGTTACTAAATATAGAATTTCATGCTGGTATACTCCAAATGTACAACTGTTAAAATATAGGAAAAAGGACAGCAACTGATTGGCATGATTTCAGCAATGAGTTCTTGCTGGGTTATTCTTCCTTGGTTCATTTTTTCTTTCAGATGTGTAACACACCTGCCTTATTTCTCAGAGATACATAGGGACAGTGTGTCCTAGTGCATTGATTTTGGACTGGGACGAAGATGAGCAGCTGTATCTCCATTGTGTGTTTACCTGGGATAGCTCCCCCCTACATCTTACTTCAGATTGACAAAGAAAGGGAAATAAACCTTGCTATGTCCCTGCCTTTTGTTTTTTTTTATGTCCCTGTCTTCATTCAGTAATACATAGCCTTTGAAACTTTTTTATACTCAGTTCAGGGGAAAGAATTGTGATGCTTGTGTGCCTAAGTGTAAAGTACACACTGAGGAATATAAGTAGCAAGAAGGGAAAAGAAGATGAATAAAATATACATTCATAATGTTTTTGACTCATTCTATTATATTATATTTCACTCTAAAACAAACCACAGAATAGGCAGGTTATGTGTTCTTACGTCTCTTCTCTAAATGAGTACACAGAAGTGGAATTGTTTAACCTCATACAAGTTAGCTAGTTGTTGCTAAACCAAAACCCATTGCTGACGAGTCGATTCCAACTCATAGTGGTTTCCAAGGAGCCACTAGTGGATTCAAATTGCTGACCTTTTGGTTAGCAGCCAAAGCTCTTAACCACTATACCACCAGGGATCTACAACTATAAGAAAAAAAGGGTATCATCCTTTGTGTATATTCTTAATCTTCCAATACTTTTTCTTGAATACCTGAATTTTTGAAGCATACATACAAATATTACAGAAATAATTTATATAGAACATGATAGATTTTGTTTAGACCTACGCAATTCCCAGATCGCTTTTCTGTCTAGATGCAACATAAAAGGACTAACACTGGAAATAAATATTAGCTCTTGAGATGTTGGCGAAAAATATTGAATATACTGTGGACTACCAGAAGAACAAGAAAATTAGTCTTAGAAGTGGGAATGGTGAGTCTTTGACTTGCTTACTTTGGGCATATCATCAGGAAAGATGAATTGCTAGGATATGACATCATGGTTGGTAAAGTGGAGGGTCAGTAAAAACAACTGAAACCCTCCATGACATGGATTGACACAACAGCTACAGCAATGAACACGAACATACCAATGATCATGAAGACGGCACAGGACTGGGCAATGTTTTGTTCTCCTTTATATAAGATCACCACGAGTTGAAACCAATCTGTGGCAACTAATAACAATAAAATGCTTCTCTGAGAAGGTAGCTTTAAAACAATGCCATACAACTGGAGTGCCCCAATGATACAAAAGGGACTTACATATTTCAAGTACTTCCATGTACACTACCAGAAATTTATACGATGATTTTTTTAATCCACAAAATACAGATTAGGAGTAAAGATTCAATCATCATGCTGAATCCAGGACAGGGAAGTAAAAGTTGAAAACAATCAGTGCAAAACAGTAAAACAAAATGCAACAAGATATATGTGAACATACTGATCCCTATAAACGAGTGCTAATTTACTCCCAGAGTCCCTGGGTGGCATAAATTGTTAAGTGCTTGGCTGCTAACCTCATGGTTGGCTATTCAAGTATACCCAGAGATGCCTGAGCCGAGAAGCCTTGTATTCTACTTCCAACAAATTAGCCATTGAAAATCCTATGCAGCACAGTTCTACTCACAAACATGGGTTCCTTATCGCCACTGGGTACTGGGAATTTACTCCAAGCATTCTAGCTGTGTTTCTATTAATCTACTCAAAGCAAGTGTATAAAGCATTTTATAGTTTCTACATGTACAATTCAGTGACACTGGTTATATTCTTCAAGTTGTACAGACATTCTTGCTATCTTTTCTAAATTATTCTACCACCATTAAGATAAACTCTCTGCCCCCAGCTCCCCATCTAACATTTTGAGTTGCTGTTGTCAATTTGATCCCATATAGATAATTCTTTAAAACAACCTAATGCTAAAGGCAGACATTCTTTACTTATTAAACTAAACAATTGTTTGGTTTAAAGATGTCTTCAAGGAGCAGTTTCAGTTTAAGGTTTAAAGAGATCTCAGGGCAGTAGTTTCAGGGGCCATTCAGCCTGTCCCCAGAAAGTCTTTATTTCATAAGAATTTGAAATTCTGTTCCACATCCCTCTGCCCCTTTTGATTAGGATTCTTCTATAGAATCTTCGATCAAACTGTTTTGTAGTGGTAGCCAAGCACCATTCAGTTCTTCTAGTCTCATGTCAAAGGAGGCAGTTGTTCATGGAGGCATTTAGACGTGCATTTCAGTTCCTCCTCTGATTCCTGCCTGTCCTTTTTTTCTCTTGCTCCAGAGACCAATTGTTGGCCACTCGACAAACCAGGAGGTAGAACAGAAGCACCAAAAAAAACTTAGGCCAATTTACTGGTATGTCCCATAAAACCATGCCCCTAAATCTCCAAACGAGGAAAATAAATCCCGTAGTGTGTTTGGCTGTGCATAAGCAGCTTCAGCATCTACTCCTTTAATTTCTCTTGTTGTTGTAGAAATACATATAGCACAGCATTTACCAATTCAATCTTTTTCAGGTGTACAGAAAAAAACAAAAAACCCGGTGCTGTCGAGTCTATTCTGACTCATAGCAACTCTATAGGACAGAATAGAACTGCCCGTAGGGCTTCCAAGGAGTGGCAGTGGACTTCAACTGCAGACCTTTTGTTTAGCAGCTATAGCTCTTAACCACTGTGCCACCAGATCTCATTCAGGTGTACAGCTTAGTGATGTTAATTACATTAATTGTATTGCACAACTATGACCCCTTAATTGAAACCAAATTTTCCATCACCATAAACAAAAACTCCTTGCTTCCCAAACAATGGCTTTTCCTTTTTACCTTCCTTACCACCCCTAGTAACCACTAATAAAGTTTGGTTTCTATTCTTGTCATTACATGTAAGTGAGATCATCCAATATTTGTACTTTTGTGATTGACTTATTTCACTCAGCATAATGTTTTCAAGGTTCATACACATTGTAGTATGTATCAAGACATCATTTCTCTTTATAGCTCAGTAGTTTTCCGTTGTACATATGTACCACATTTTATTTATCCATTAATTCGTTGATGGATATTTAGGTTGTTTCCACATTTTGGCTATTGTGAATAGTGCTGCAATAAACATTTGGTGTGCATACATCTGTTCACATCACTGCTTTCAAATCCTAGGAGTGGAATTGCTGGGTAATGTTGTAGTTCCATATGGTAGACAAGGAAAAAGGACCCAGCAATCCACTTCGGAAAAGAATTAGCCAGTGAAAACCTTATGAATAGCAGTAGAACATTATCTGATATAGTGCCAGAAGATGAGTCCCTCAGATTAGAAGACACTCAAAAGATGACTGGGGAAGAGCTGCCTCCTCAAAGTAGAGTTGACCTTCATAACATGGATGGAGTCAAGCAGTTGGGACCTTCATTTGCTAATGTGGCATGACTCAGAATGAGAAGAAATAGCTACAAACATCCATTAATAATCAGAACATGGAATGTAAGAATTATGAATCCAGGAAAATTGGAAATCGTCAAAATGAAATGGAATGCATAAACATTGTTATCTTATGTTTTAGTGAGCTGAAATGGACTGGTATTGGCCATTTTGAATTGGACAGTATATGGTCTACTATGCCAGGAATGACAGCTTGAAGAGGAATGGTATCGAGTTCATTGTCAAAAAGAACATTGTAAGATCTATTCTGAAGTACAGCACTGTCAGTGACAGAATAACATTCATACACCTATAAGGAAGACCAGTTAATATAAATATCATTCAAATTTATGCACAACCACTAAGGCCAATGATGAAGAAATTGAAGATTTTTACCAACTTCTGCAGTCTAAAACTGATCGAACATACAATCAAGATGCACTGATAATTACTAGTGACTGGAATTCAAAAAAATTAGAAACAAAGAAGAAGGGTTGGTATTTAGAAAATATGTCCTTGGGGATAGAAACAATGCTGGAGATTGCATGATTGAATTTTGTAAGACCAACGACTTCTTCACTGCAAATACTTTTTTTCAACAACATAAATGGTAACTATACACAAGGACCTCACCAGATGGAATACACAGGAATCAAATCGGCTATATCTGTGGAAAGAGATGATGGAAAAGCTCAATATCATCTGTCAGAACAAGGCCAGGGGCTGACTGCAGAACAGACCATCAATTGCTCATGCGCAAGTTCAAGTTGAAACTGAAGAAAATTAGGACATGTCCACAAAAGCAAGAGTATGACCTTGAGTATATCCTACCTGAATTTAGAGAACATCTCAAGAATAGATTTGACGCATTAAACACTAATGAATGAAGACTAGACGAGTTGTGGAATGACATCAAGGATATCATACATTAAGAAAGTAAGAGGTCATTAAAAAGACAGGAAAGAAAGAAAAGACCAAAATGGATGTCAGAAGAGACTCTGAAATTTGCTCTTGAATATCGAATAGCTAAAGAAAAAGAGGAAAATGAAATAAAAGAGATGAACAGAAGATTTTAAAGGACAGCTTGAAAAGACAAAGTATTATAATGGCGTGCAAAGACCTGGAGTTAGAAAACTAAAAGGGAAGAACATGCTCATATTTCTCAAGCTGAAAGAACTGAAGATAAATTTCAAGCCTCAGGTTGCGATATTGAAGGATTCCACCAGGAAAATATTAAACAGTGCAGAAAGCAACAAAAGAAGATGGAAGAAATACACAGAGTCACTATGCCAAGAAGAATTGGTTGACGTTCAACCATTTCAAGAGGCAGCATATGACCAGGAAGCTACGGTACTGAAGGAAGAGGTTCAAGCTGCGCTGAAGATATTGGTGAAAAACAAGACTCCAGGAGTTGATGGAATACCAACTGAGATGTTTCAACAAAAAATATAGCACTGGAAGTGCTCACCCTTCTATGCCAAGA
The DNA here is from genome assembly GCF_030014295.1 of Loxodonta africana. Lineage (NCBI taxonomy): Eukaryota > Metazoa > Chordata > Mammalia > Proboscidea > Elephantidae > Loxodonta > Loxodonta africana. The sequence goes on along the minus strand of NC_087363.1, from coordinate 51,549,579 downwards.
AATTTGGAAGACAGCTAACTGGTCAATTGACTGGAAGAGATCCATATTTATGCCTATTCCCAAGAAAGCTGATCCAACTGAATGCAGAAACAATGGAACAATATCATTAAAACCACACAAAAGAAAAATTTTCCTGAAGATAATTCAAAAGTAGTTTTAGCAGTATATGGACAGGGAATTGCGAGAAATTCAAGCCAGATTAGACAAGGACATGGAACAAAGGATATCACTGCTGATGTCAGATGGATCCTGTCTGAGAGAAGAAAATACCAGAAAGATTTTTATCTGTGTTTTATTGACACTGCCAATGCATTTGACTGTGCAGATCATAACAAATTATGGATAACATTGGGAAGAATGGAAATTCCAGAGCCTTAATTGTGCTCAAGAGGAACTTATGAAAAGATCAAGAAGCAGTTGTTCAAACAGAAAAAGGGAATATTGCAAGGTTTAAAGTCAGGAAAGGTGTGCTTCAGGGTTGTATCCTTTCACCTTACTTATTCAGTCTGTATGCTGAGCAAATAGTTCAAGAAGCTCGACTATATGAACAAGAATGGAACATCAGTATTGGAGGAAGAATCATTAACAATCTGCTGTATGCAGATGACACAACCTTGCTTGCTGGAAGTGAAGAGGACTTGAATCATTTACTGATGAAGATCAAAGACTACAGCCTTCTGTATGGGTTACATCTCAACATAAAGAAAACAAAAATCCTCAAAACTGATTTTTTCTGATAAACAGAAAAGATATTAAAATTTTCAAGGACTTCATTTTACTTGGATCCACAATCAACACCCATGGAAGCAGCAGTCAAGAAATCAAAAGATGCATTGCACTGGGCAAATCTGCTGAAAAAAACCTCTTTAAAGCATTGAAAAGGAAAGTTGTCACTTCATGGAATAAAGTGCGCCTGACCCAAGCCAGGGTATTTTCAGTTGTGGCGCATACATACAAAAGCTGGACAATGAATAAGGATGATTGAGGAAGAACTGATACCTTTGAATTGTGATGTTGATGAAGAATATTGAATACACTATGAACTGCCAAAAGAATGAACAAATCTGTCCTGGAAGAAATACAACCAGGATGCTCCTTAGAAGCAAGGATGGCAAGACTAGGTCTCACATACTTAGGACATGTTATCAGGAGGGATCAGTCCCTGGAGAAGGACACCATGCTTGATAAAGTGGAGGGTCAGTGAAAAAGAGGAAGACCTTCAAAGAGATGGGTTGACACAGTGACTGCAACAATGGGCTCAAGCCAAACAACAATTGTGAGGAAGGTGCAGGACCGGGCAGTTTTTCATTCTGTTGTACACAGGGTTGCTGTGAGTCGGAACCAACTCGATGGCACCTAACAACAATAACAACAACATCTGGACCAATAAACAACATCATGATAAATGGATAAAAGATTGAAGTTGCTAAGGACTGTGTTTCACTTGGATCCACAATCCACACCCATGGAAACAGCAGTCAAGAAATCAAACAACGCATTGCATTGGGCAAATCTTTGGCAAAAGACCTCACGAAACTGTTAAAAAGTGAAGATGTCACTTTAAAAACCAAGGTCTACCTGACCCAAGCCATGGTGTTTTCAGTTGCCTCATATGCGTGTGAAAGCTGGACAATGAATAAAGAAAACCGAAGAAGAACTGACATCTTCGAATTACGGTGTTGGCAAAGAATATTGAATATACCATGGGAGGCCAAAATAACAAACAATTCTGTCTCGGAAGAAGTACAGCCAGAATGCTCCTTAGAAGCAAGGAGGTGAGATTTTGTCTTACATACTGTGGACATGGTATCAGGAGGAACCAGTCCCTGGGGAAGGACATCATGCTTGATAAAGTATAGGGTCAGTGAAAAAGAGAAAGACTCTCAGGGAGAGTAATGACACAGTGGCTGCAACAATGGGCTCAAGCATAACAACGGTTGTGAGGGTGGCCCAGGACCAGGCAGGGTTTCCTTTTGTTGTACATAGGCTTACTATCAGTTGGAATCAACTTGATGGCACCTGACAACACAACAACATGGTAGGTCCATTTCTAGTTTTTGAGATATTTCCACAACAGCTGTACCATTTTCAATTCCTACCAGTAATGGATAAGTGTTCCAGTTTCCCCACATCCTGGCCAACATTTATTATTTTCTTTTTTAATCTTAGCCGTCCTAGTGGACATGAAGTGGTATCTCAGTTTTTGTGTTTTTAATTTGCATCTCTCTGATGGCTAAAGATGCTAAGCATCTTTTCATGTGTTTGTTGGCCATTTGAATATCCCCTTTGGTGAAATGTCTATTCAGTTCCTTTGCCTATTTTTTGATTGGGTCATTTATCTTATTTTTTGTTAAGTTATAGAAGTTTCATGTGTATTTTGGATATCATACCCTTATCAGATATATAGTTCTCGAAAATATTCTAACAACCTGAAGGTTGTCTTTTTACATTTTTTTTATAAATTCCTTTGATGAACAAAGGAAACCCTGGTGGCGTAGTGGTTAAGAGTTTGGCTGCTAACCAAAAAGTCGTCAGTTCGAATCCACCAGGTGCTTCTTGGAAACTCTATGGGGCAATACACTCTGTCCTATAGGTTCACTATGAGGTGAAATCGACTCAGTGGCAATGGGTTTGGTTTGGGTTTTGTTTTTGTTTTTTGATGAACAAAGTTTCATTTATCTGTTCTCTCTTTAGCTGTTGGTGCTATCTTATTACGTCAGATAATTTGTTATTAAAAGCTAGGTTCAACATCCATGCTCTTGTATATTCTTCTAAGAATTTTATGGTTTTAGTTTTCACAGTTAGGTTATAGTACATTTTAAATTGGTTTTTGTGTATGATGTGAGGCGTGGATCCTGATTCATTCTTTTGCATGTGGAAATTCAATTCTCCCAGCATCATTTACTAAAGAGGCTCTTTCTTCTTCATTGAATGTTCTTAGCAACTTTGTCAAATTCAATATGTGTGTGGGTCTATTTCTGGACTCTCGATTATATTCCTTTGGCCTATATGTCTTTTATTATATCAGTTTCAAGCTGTTTTGATTACTGAAAAGTAGATTATCTTTAATGAGAATGAATGCCTAGGTACAGGAACCAGTTTTTTATTCCCTTTGACACTAGGGATTTTTAGAGTTAAATGAGAGGAGCCCTAGATTGCTTACGGTATGTCACTCCTGACATTGTTTTCCCTGGAAGGCAGAATTAGGAAACTAGAAAACCAGAAGCCATTTGTGACATCTCCCTCTCCCCTACCCTCTATATCCAATCCATCAATAAGTCCAGTTGGTTTCCATTTTCTTTGCCAAGCTACCATTATTTCTTACCTGTACTACGGCAATTGCCACTTACTGTTCTCCCTAATTCCTTTCTTGTTTTTCCCTCATCATACACACCACATTGAAATGGGATTAAAATACAAATTTGGTCTTTCCCTATAAAAAACCTTTCCATGGATTCTGAGTTTATCCAAAGGATAAACATTGAAATCCTTAACATATCCTACCTAGCGTTGTGAGTTCCAGTGCCCAACTCTCTCCAGTTTTCTCTAATACCACTTTCCTCCTCTGACTCTGATACAGTCACAGGTATCTTCTTTCAGTTCTTCTAATTAACCTTGTTTCCTTCTGCCCTGGAGCCTTTTCACATTCTTTCCTCTCTTGAAATCCAACGCACCAGCCCTCTTCACCTAATTCACCTGAACTTCACATCTGGGCTCAATCATTTTCTCTTGGGAAATCTGTAATAATCTAACTAGGTCAACTTCTGCCTATTATGTGGTCTTGATGAACCATTAACTTCCCTATCATACCACTTTTTATATCTTTAATTTATATCATGCATGTTTGTCTACAGTGTAAACTTGATGGTGGCCTAGACAATGTCTGTATTTGTTTACTGTCCTATCTCAGGGCCTATCACAATACCTAGCACATAGTTGGTTCTCAATAATGTAAAGAATTGAAAGCAGAGGCTCGAACAGGTACTTGTACACCAATATTCATTGCAACACTATTCTCAATAGCCAGAATGTGGAAACAATTCAAGTGTCTATGAACAGATAAACAAAATGTAGTATATCCATACAGTGGGATATTATTGAACCAGGGTTTCCTATACAACCATAAAGAGAAGTAAAGTTCTAGTACATGCTACAACATAATGAACCTTGAAAACATGCTGGGTGAAATGTCAGACACAAATGAAAAAATATTGTGTGATCTTACATGTACGAAAATATCTAGAATAGACTAATGCATGGAGACATGGTTTATTAGTGGTGACCAGGGGCTGGAGGGAGGGAGGACGGGAGTTCTTACAGAAAGGGTACTAAGTTTCTGTTTAGTGTGATGAAAATCTTTTGGAAATAGATACTGTGGTACTTAGCTCTGTCTTATGGTATTTAGAGATGACTATTTCTTTTAAGGAGCCCTGATGGTGCAGGGGTTAAGAGCCTGGCTACTTACCAAAAGGTCAACAGTTTGAATCCATTAGCCACCCCTCAAAGACCCTATGGGGCAGTTCTACTCTGTCCTATTGGGTCGCTATGAATTGGAATGGACTCGACAGCAATGGGTTGGGTTTAGGTATTTCTTTTAAATATTTTACTTATCTTTCTTATTCAGTGCCCTCTTCAGTATAGTTTACACATTCATGAAACTACACTAATTAAAAGATTACTTGGTCAGGAAAAAAATCAAAGTTTAAATTTTGTCAATAATCTCTTAGTCTTAATTTCTCATGAAGTTCCAAGACTCATGACTCATCCCTTAGAAGATGTGTCTGGCCAATTCAGCTCGATATTAGTGTTAAAAAAATATTTAGATGATTTTTTTTTTTAATAATAGCCCTACTGATTGAGAATGATTTACTCTTATAGTGAAGAAGACAAAAAGACAAACGAAAGTCTTTTATGATATAGTTTTAAAAATAGATCAACGTATGTTTGCAATGCTCTCCAGTGAATATATTTTTGACCTGAGTTATATTTGAGCATGATTTATCCACCTAGATTGTAGCATACTTACTTAGGTTGGCCAAGAATAAACAACAGACACAGGCTTTGCACAGATTTTAGGTTTACAGTTGGTAAATCAAATGGACCAAATTTATAGTTCAACTTTCATTTTGCATATGCCAGTCTACTTGCATAGTTGTTTTGTTTTGTCTTTATCTTATGCTTTCCTCCTTTTATGCCATAAGTCTTTCTCCTTATGCCTTATTTATATGGTCCATTTGTCCTAATTACTTCTAAACTAATTCATGCAATGTATGTATACTCATTTTGATGATTTGACATTTAGAGGATTTTATTTTTCTACCCCTCAGACTTATTATGTTCATGAAATAAGTATTTGATTCATAAGCCATGGCAAATAGAATAAATTATGAGGGTACATCTTACTGTAATTTCACATGACAGTTATAAATTGCATTCAAAACTTCACAATGACTCAACATTCTGATTTGTGTTTGAAATCAGTGCTAGAGTTTCACTGGTGTGCATTACTGAAATATGCATTTCTCCATGTCCAAAGGAAAAATCCAGTTTTTCTTGAATGTAGAGCTCATGCTACTGAATGTAGTAATTCCAGATAAGTCAGAGAGTTCATTATAGCAGGCCAACTCTGCACTGAGTTGGGTTAACTTAATTGTGGCTATCTTTCCCCATGTTAACAGCAACACTAAAAATAATTTAATACAATCTGGGGCACTTTACCCATTCTGTGAACTCCATATAAGTCCCAGATGAGCTACAGAAAGGAAACAATATATGATCAGGCAGGAGGTCTGCACTTACTAGCAGCAAATGCTCAGGCTGTGACCGAGTAGCAAACCAAAGCTGTGTAAATGATCTCCTCTCATTCACTTCCAGGCTATCTGAATAGGTCTGTACTTCCAGTGCAGATGCAGTGCCCACTTAAGTGACTATTGAGCCCATTATTATTATTTCCTAAAGTTAATAATGTTTGATATTTTTTCCTTTATAATCATTTGTCTGCCGGAAAGGTAGCCACTATTATTATCGCTTTATCAATAACTCAATGAACTTAATTTTGACATGTACTAGATGTTAATTGTAGGATTCTTAACCTTGGAACCATAGATATCTAGGTGTATCTAGGTGGTAAAGAGACCACCAACCTGGGAATCTGGAGATTTGAGTTCTTCCTGCTTGGAGAACCGCGAGGGACAGCAGATCCAGTGTTGACTCAGGACTTATTGCCTATCCTAAGGGTTTGTCCCCATTGGTCCCTACTACGCTCCATTTCTAACACTTTGTTTCTGTAAGACAAGTTGGGATTTCTCAAAAAATATCTCCCATGTTGTGGTATAGTGTATTTTTTTTTTAGTTTAGTTCATTATTTCTGTAGATTGCTGGGTAGCACAAATGACTGGAGCTCAACTATTTACCTAAAGAGTGGTGGTTCCAACCCATCAGTGGCACCATAGAAGAAAGGCCTGGCTATGTATTTCTAAAAGGATCACGGCCAAGAAAACCCTATGGAGCAGTTCTGCTCTGTAACACATGGGGTCACTATGAGTTGGAATCTATTCGACAGCAACGGGCCTTTTCTTTCCTTCTTTTTTTTTACTATTTTTGTAAGATCTAAGCCCTTGTTAACACATCCTTTAATCTGACCTTCATTCGCAAAGTAATCAGTGCCCTATAACTTTTCTAATTGCTCCATTTGCCTTTTTTACTGTTATAGGTAAACCATTAAAGGAGTCAGGGCTTTCTCTTCATTTTTTCCCCACTGCAATTGGAGACAGTTGTCTCAAAGGTCAAGTTAACTTCTAAATTATTTTGGCAAACATTGCATCTATAGGCCATTAAAGAAGCACCAATATCTTTACCTGGAGAACTGAATTGGGTCACAAGGTACATTTGTGCCTCATAGGCAATTTTTCTTTCACACACTGAAAAAGGGGAAGAGAGAGAGAAGCAGGAGAAATGCAGAATCTTCCATGATTAGTTTTTGTTCGGGAAAAGAAAATGTATACTTCTGAAGTGATTAGTTTGTGAAACATTAGCCTTAAAAGCTCTGTAAATCATGGCAAATTTTGCAGGTGCTCTTAGTGCTGCCACCTCAAAATTGTCCTGGAAGTTACGGACTTTACGATACCACAGCATTCAGGTAGAAATGATTCTCACCGCTCACTGCTCTGGGCCTCCCAACCTGGCACCTGCTTTGTCAGAAGCACGATTATCTGCCTGGCCCATGAAATAACATCAAAGAATTCCTGAATCCCATCATGGATTCACTGCCTATCTTAAAATCCAATTGCTAAGGAGCTTAATTTAAAAAAAAAAATCTTCTAACCTTAGTAGGGCAGCTTAAGGTAGATTCTGGTGTTTGAAGATACACAGTACTTTCTGGTGTTTAATTTCTTTTCTGCCTTATAAATTTTATGGATTCATTGTTTACTATCACCAGGGAAAACTAAGGCTACTGAGGAAAGTGCCATCCTTCTTTGTACTCAGAGGGGAAAGAATGACCAGTTTAAGTGCCTGCTGGATTTTAATCTATTAAAAAGACAGTTATGAAGAAATAAAGCTGAGATAAAGCAAGAACAGTTTAAGAACAGCTCAAGCTTAGGAAGGACTTGTATTTCTCAAAAAAATAATCTATTAGTACCTCCACCAAGTGGAAAACATGTCTATGGGATACAAAAGGAAATGTATATAAAGTAATAAGGAAGACCGAAGAAGAGTTGACACCTTTGAATTGTGGTGTTGGTGAAGAATATTGAATACACCACGGACTGTCAAAAGAACGAACAAATCTGTCTTGGAAGAATTGCTGCCAGAATGCTCCTTAGAGGCAAGGATGGCAAGTGTATCTTACATACTTTGGACATGTTGTCAGGAGGGATCAGTCCCTGGAGAAGGACATCATGCTTGGTAAAGTATAGGGTCAGCGGAAAAGAGGAAGACCCTCAACGAGGTGCATTGACACGGTGGCTGCAACAATGAGCTCAAGCATAACAACGATTGTAAGGATGGCTCAGGACCAGGCAGTGTTTCGTTCTGTTGTGCACAGGGTCACTATGAGTCAGAACTGACTCGACGGCACCTAACAGCGACAACAACAACAACATCAATTACTATATAATAATAGAATTTCAAGAAAATTATTAATAGGAGAAAAGAAGCAAAACTAACCATTTTGAAATAAGGACCTAAATCAGACTTCAAGGTGAGAGATCCATTCATTTTAATATTCCTAGTCCCTAGCTCAGTGCTTAGTATTTACTAAGGGCTCAATTAGCACATGAATGAGTGAATAAATGCTTGTGACCTAAGCTAAAGACTTTATTTTAAATTGTAATAAATTCTATGCCTTGAGACCGAAAAAGAGATACTTGTTTATAATAAAAATGTAGTCGCTATTCTTTTTCCTAAAGTTTTCCACTACACACCAACCAAGGACTGTAGAACTTTGTACTAGACAGTCTGCATTTTCTTCACTAAGTAAGGGGTGAAAGGAAGGGTAGTAGAAAGGCGCCAAGATCACAGCAAGAACATGAAGGTGATGCTATCCCAGGGCTTATAGCCAATATAGACATTAAAACTGTTTACCAAATTTTGACAATTAGCTCCTAATTAAAGCACCAAAAAGATTGAAAAAATGTTAGGAAAAGCTTCAGCCTCTTGCTCTTCTAGAATATGCTATGGTCTTCCTTCATAAAACTCGTGTCAGTTGGTGATTAAAAAAACCCAAACCAAACCAAACCCAGTGCCATCGAGTTGAGATTAGAGTTAGCCAAATCAAAAGAGAACAACCAAAATAAGTAAGCAATTCAACGTGCTATGACAAGAACGTTCTCTTCCATGTAAAGTTGACTCCACACTCCAGCCCTTCTTCTTAAGAGACACAAACCTGCTATGAAGCTAAATTTCTCAGAAGGATTCATCTCAGCCCTTGAGAAAAACTCTTGCTGAAAATCTCTTACATTGTCTTCATGCACAGGCCAAATGGTGTGGTTGAAAGCACCAACTCTAAAGCTAGATTGACTTAAGATAAAGTTCCTGGGAGGAACAAAAGTAGTGAATTACGGAAAGCATGTAAAGCAATGCATGACGCCTTGTAGAGGCAAAATAATAGAATTTATTAATGTTGGACTAACTCAAACACTATGTGAAATATCTGCTGATTAGATATATCACTTTACATGCCCATGGTACTTTTACTTTAAATAACAGTTTGGATAAAAGCATTTCACATGCATTTTCATATTTGGGAGGCAGGCATGCATTTTGTTTAGCAGCCCAGACTCTGACAGTCTCGGTTTTAACCCTAATTCAACTTAACTGCTTGCCCTGGGGTAAATCACTCAATCTCTCTGAACCTTGGTAAAATTGGGGTTATAATAATTCCTTCTTTATAGGTTAATTTTAAGATAAATGGGGAAAAAATGTTTAGCATAAAACCTGTATATATTGTATCAGGTACTGAATAAATTATTGTTGTTACTGTTGCATTCAACCTCAATATCTTCATAGTCTCTACCTCCAAAAGGATGCCTCTACTTGCATACATCAACATTCTGTAACTCAATAAATCTAAACTTAATTTACCAACTTCTCCCCCCAAGTAACACTTCCTCCAAAGCTAATATTTTCATTATCTTTCCAAATACCCATATCTGATAGGGCTCCATCTCTTGTCTACCATATCCATATTCATGTTTTATACAGGTGAGGAAGCAGAAATCAGAGGTTACAGTAGAGCTTCTACCAAAGACATTCTTTAACTGTGAGTGAAGTGGATGTCTGTGAGATTTACATGTATTTTTCATTTCTTTTGCACTGACAAAGAGTCCAATCTAACAAAATCTAACCCATGGCCTTGTAATAAAATATCCTTTTCAACGAGAACCACATAACCGTTCATTCTAGGGTGTGAAGTAAACATACCGCTGGTACTTGCAGAGTAAATTGATGTTTTTCTTAACGCTATGCTTTTGTTACTTTTCTTGGGTGAACCCAAAGGTTGCACTTTAATACAATGACGCTAACAAGAATGTGTATGTAAGCAACAAATGCAAAGAACACACCTAAGTGGTATACATAAAACCTCTTATATTAGAATGCAGTTACCTTCCTCAAAAGTCTAAGCATTTACGGTGTGAATTTGTCTTCTATTCAGAGATAAGTTGCATCGATGTGCAAAATTTACCAATCACCAAGCACATAGACAAGAAGCTGTGACTCACACAAACACCACTTTCCAGGTATACACACACATACAAATACATGAGCCTCACAATTTAATACTAGGGAAACTAACTGGAAATAATTAACTCTATATATCACTCATGGTGGCTGTTTATTGTTTCTTGTGAAATCACTGTTTAAGCATCTGGGACAAAGCCTTCTTTATCAAAGGACTAATTTAGTATGTTGAATTGTATGTTAAACTGATGTTTTTTTCCTTGGATTTAGTTGATTACTTTTTTTTTTCTTTCTTTCAGTAAAGCATAGTAACAGACTTCAAGAAGAAAAAAAATAAAATACTGTCTTGCCTATCCTAGATCCTGGATGTTATAGGCCAAAAAATATCCTGGCTTGAAAAGATAGAAAAGAAATTATTCTGAACATAAGAATGGAACCAAAAGGATAGTTTACCAAATCCATTCACATTTCTTCTGTATCTGTTCTCTGAAAGTTCAGCAATGACCTGCTGAACACAAAATTTACTTTCCTCCTCAGTCATCCTTTCCTCTGTTAGGCAGCATTCCACACTGATCATGAACCTCCTTTTTATACATTAATTCATTCAATAATATTAAGCCATTATATGCACCAGACACAATTTTAGGTAATGGAAATACAGCCACAAACAAAACAGGCAAAAGTCCCTGCTATCTCTTTCACTGTTTTGCCTCTCCAAACTCTTCAATGTTCTAGCTCCTCTAAGGTTCTACCCTTGGCCTTCTCTTTTCACTCAGAGCTATCTAACAATTTTACCACGTCCAACCATTCTCTTATGTCTCAGTATGTCCTGTTCGCTGAAGTTTCCCAGAATTATATCCACATGCCCATCACATTTCCATAGTTCCCACCCCTAAAATGACACCTCTGCCTTGCGAAATCGACACCATTATCACTCAACAAATCTAAGCCAAATTTCCCAGCTCTTCCTCTAAGGCAAGCATCTTCCCAAATTTTCATTTATGCAAGTTTTCCAAAAACCCGGATTTGTGAGAACTCTGCCTTTTATCTGTCATATTCAATCATCTGTCATGCAGATGGCTCTGTATCTTCAATGTTTGTAAAATCCATTGCCATTCTCTAGCTGCAATTTCATCGTTATTAAGGAAATAGTTTCTTGAGTGGCTTTCCTGTCTGAAAATGATTATTCCTCCACTCTAATACATACCCTTTAGCACACTTGGAACATCTTTGTAGGCTATCTCAGGAGCTGTCAGTTGCTTCTTGTAACCTATTAAAATAAATGCCTGATCTTCCAATCAGGACTTTGTATGATGGGCCCCTTCCTACTCTTTCCTCACTATTTCCACAATCTGTAGCCTAGTCACATCCTGTCACTTTTCCTATAAACTGTATAGAGGACATCTCTTCTCACTCTTAAATTTACTAACCTTACAGTTCTGGGGGCTAGAATATCATTTTCCCTACTTCCTTTATTGAAATTATTCTCACATTCTCTAGATAAAATAGTATCCTCCCATAAAGATTTCCATCATTCCCCTCATTCTCAATTTGTCATTCTCCTTAAACTCATCACATCTATGCAATTTAGTATACTGAGATTTATAATAATCTCTGTCTACTCAACTGAACTAAAAACATTCACCTATATTTGAAGTATGAAGCTTTTAGTGGATTTAGAAGAAGAAGTAAAGAAAAGGGAGCAAAAAATGTGAAGAAAGTACTAGAATCTAGAAACCTGATGCTAAGATGACACCTAGAAGTCTCTGCTTTTGCCTTCATCATCAGGCTGACTGTCATGTGACAAAGTACCAGAAATAGAGCTAGGAAATCCTAATACTTCAGAGACCAAATAGATTTGAGATTTCCTGTTAAATTTCCTGCACTGAAATAATCAGAACCCATGACACCACTTACAGAGTTTTGAAATGCATGTATTTTCAGCAACATGACAATGATATCAAGATATTCCTGCTGGGGAAAAAACTTCCCAAGTTCCATTGAATAGTAGTATTATTTTCTATTATTCTTAAATATGGAAATAGCCTACTGTTTTATGTTATTGAAATACTACCTCCTTATTATAAAAAAAGTCTGAAAGTACCTAAAATATGAAGATGAAAATTAAAATTATCTATAATCCTTCCATGCTGCTATAATCACCATGAGCATTTTGGTGTACTTTTTTCCTGCCTATACATACATACATAGATAAAGATTTTAAATGATATATGAGGTCTTATAATACATGCTAACATGAACCCTGCCTCTTTGACTTAATACCTATTGGGAGCATATTCTTGCATCTACATACATCTACAAGGAGCCCTGTTGGCACAAACAGTTAAGGGCTCAACTGCTGACCAAAATGTGGGTGGTTCAAACCCACTGAGCAGCTACATAGGAGAAAGACCTGGGAATCGATCCACATGTGTAAAGATTATAGCCTGGAAAACCCTATGGGGCAGTTCTATTCTGTCACATGCAAATGGTATGAGTCAGAATTTACCAGATAGCACCCAACAACAACAACATCTATATTTATATCTTTAGTTTTATTGATGTTAGTATCTGTATGTATATATCCTTATTTTGATAGTTTAATAATGTATGAAAGTCCACAATTTAATTAGTCAATTATCTATTAGTTGGTATTTAGGATTTTTTTTTTAATGTCATTTTCCAGATTTAGCTTTTACACACACTTCAGTAAACATCTTTGAACACTAAATACAAGTGGGCTGGTTGCATGAAAACCTATGCATATATTTAAGAGATTTTACAGTGTTTTTTTTTTTTTCTTTCCCTCAAATTCTTGACCAATAATTTTGTTATCTGGCACTAAACAAAGTTTAATGTGCTGACAGACCACTTTGAATTTTGCTTATTTGTTTTTTTTTTTTTTTTTTTTCCGTTTATAATTGTTTAGTCTTTTGCCTAGGCAATTTTCCTACTGGGGTGCTTCTCTTTACCTACTTGATTTATAAAAGCTCTCTTTGAGTCAGTACTAATTCATTTTATTGCATTTATGTTCATTATTTGTCACATAACCTGATTATAGCAGACACATGTTGCCATATGACTACTAAATTTTAAGTGGTAATATTTCTTAATCTTATACTTAAGGGTTTTGCCCTTGATGGCATCCTTAGAAAGAGTCTCTTAATTACCAATATTACAAAAGTATTCACCTGTACTTCCTTTTATTACTTTTACGATTTCCTTTTCAATCCATGCAGAATGTATTTTGGTTCAGATATCCCTCGATTTTCAAAAGTTTGCTATACGCCACTCACTTTTATAAAAGGCCTACATTAGACCCTGTTTTTACTAACTGAAAGAAATCTGAAGAGGATTTTTGCATTTACAACAAAAGGCAAGGAGCAGAAATAGCTTTCAGCGTTTCTTTTGCAGCAGGTCCTTAAAGAGGCAGCATGCGCCCAAGCATGGAGATTGGTATGGCCACGCTTCGTTCCCGGGTACCACACTCAGCATCTCAGCATCCGGTCGTCATAGCTTTGAACTTTGTGAGCATCTGTGCTTTAGCTTGATTTATAGATGTGTCCTAAGGTATCAGAAAAGCTTAAGAGAGCTTGGAAGGGTTTTATATGTTATTTGGTAGGTTATTTTTGGGGTCTGGGAATGCTCATAAATTTTCCGATATAAATGAATAATAATTGCTTATTCTCTTCATGCCATTTCAGCTTCTGAAAGGGCTCATAGGAACACTCTATTTTCAGAGAGAATGAAAAACCTGTATAAGGTGTGAAATAAGAACTTTGCTTTTTTTTCTGTATGATTAGCCAGTCATCTCACATTCCCGGTTCAAAACTAAGTCCTGCCTAGGTCCTTGCCTTCTCCTGACCAAGAATGACTAGGAGAGGCTCCAAAGCTCCACGCGGGCAAAGGTTTATCTTTATTAGTGGCAGAGAGAAAAGGCAGAGGCTCTCGAGGGAGAGACGGAGAGGGGCTTCTGCCTGTGCTAGTAGCCTCCTGTCTCTGTCCCAACAAACTGCGTCTCAGGGTCTATAAACTTTTTTTGGCGGGGGGGAGGTATTATCTTTATTCATGAAATGGGTGGAGATTTCCAAGAGAAGGGAGGGATTATGGCAATCAGGTGCGTGTGCAGCCGGAACTCTCAAGAGGCACCCTCTCCCCCAAAGTCTGTCAGAACAAAGATGGCAGTCCGTCGCCAGGGCTGCTGTGGTGTCGCACAGGACCCACTCTCGGTGGGGAACCTGAAAAAAAAAATAACCCTAAGGAAGTTACCATTTGCCTGCTGCAGACATAATGTAAGAAGAGTTCATTTACTCAGAAGGGAATACATTCTAACAACCCACAGATGGGAAGGGGCAGTGAAGCTCGTGCGTAGGCTTTAATTAGGAGTATTGGGCCAGAGTTTATCTACCTCAGCCAGTCCGATGCCCTGTCTGTCTCAGTACTAATCCAGTCTTTCTCCTTCTGGTTAAAAATACCATATTTTATCATGTTTTTCATTTTTATTACAAATATGTAGGTTCTTTTCTTATATCTCTAATCGTTTAGCTATGCTGCTTATAGTGACATAAAAAAAAAAACCACTGCCATCGAGTCAATTCCAACTCATATCCACCCTATAGGACAGAGCAGAACTGCCCCATAGAGTTTCCAAGGATAGATACTAGAATGTACAATTACTATATTTTATAATACATTTTAATATCTGTTAGGGAAAAATCTCCTCACCTCACTTTTCTTTTAATAAACATCCCATTCTATCCTTTTTTTTTTTTTTTTCCCCCAGGTAAAGTTTACAGCCATTTGATCTAGAGTATGACCCTTGAGGAAGTAAGGAGTCCCTGGACGGCACAATTGGTTAAGCACTTGACCACTCACCAAAAAGTTGGTGGTTTGAACCCACCCAGTGGGGCTGTAAAAACCCTATGGAGCAGTTCTACTCTGCACATACGATGTCACTATGAGTTGGAATCCACTTGATGACACCTAACAACAACATGAGAAAGTAAACCATAACTGAAACTTCCTAGGGAGCAGGAAATCCAAACATGATTATGTAAATAAATAAAAGAATTAATTGCATCAGAGTTACCTACTTTGCAATACAGGTGGTCATGGCATTGGGACCAGAATGCTTGGAGTGTGTGGAATTAAGTTCACTGGACAGTGCACAGTGCTTAGATTGGTGCTAGTAATGATTTCTCCAGTAACCTGGTCTTTTAAATCTATGCTTCTGCCTAACAAGCCTCATTCAGGTAAACTGGTGTATCCAGTCTAGTCCTACTATTCCAGGGGCATTTGTTTTTTGTTTGTTTTTGTTTTTGTTCTTTGTATGGTTTTGCTGATACGAAGTCTAGTCCCTTGCTATTCAGATATGATCCACAACATCAGCATAACGTCAGCAGCGCTTTGGAGCTGATATAAACACACATCCTCAGGCACCCTTCCAGACCTATTGAATCCAGTTCTACAGCTCAGATGATTGGCTTGCGCATTGAAGTTTGAGAAACACTGACTGGTCTATAATGAATTGATCTTATAATTTGGTATTTAAGTAATAGTCTTAAACACCTTGCTGCCAGGCCCATAGGAGCACTTTACTGTGGCCTCCATGCTATGACAATACTAAGTACCTTATTGTGTACATTATTAGTGAATCATAAATAGCGCTACCTATTATTAAAGGGTCAAAGTGCAAAATGGCCATCTGTACCCAGCTATAGGTCATATGCACTCTGGTTACCCTTTCGAGTTGAGGTATAAAAATATTGCCTGTTTCCAGGAAATGATGCTTACGCACTCACAATTGTTCCATATTTGTAAATATCTTTTTTTCTGTTTCTGTTAAAAACAGTGTACGCAGGAACTCTCATTTAGCATTTCATGTCAAGCTTCTGAAGTTGTCATATTCCGCTGTACAGCTTTCCTTAACATTGTGTGACTAATCCAACATGTGTGACAACACTGGCTTCAGTTTTAATAAGTTCTTAAGTTCTTAGAATAGAAAAAAAAAAAGGAAAAAGGCTGGCTAAAGAAAGCAAATCTTCTAGGAGGAAATGACATGATTTCTAAACAAGGTTTTGCTACAGTAACCTCAGTGTTATTTAGTGGATCCGGGGGTTTGAAATTCTGCCAATGAATTCTACATATCTCTAACTCACTTGGTTGGCTTATCCGAAATGCTAACGGCTATTGACTAGACTTTCACAGTATGTCAATTTTTCCAAATGAGGAAAATGGAGGGAAAGTGGGCTGAACAGTTTCTTTGCCTAGGGATGACTGTAGGATGTTTATTGACCAGTTGTGTTGTTAATCACTCTTTTTTTTCAACTGAATAAGTTCTTTTCGATGGTGTATGAACTAAAAGCCAAAGTTCCTTAAAAGTATTCAGGGAAAAAAAAAGGAAAAATGCCTAAAGGTGGTCTGGAGTTGAAGCTGTTTCTATCCTTGCAAAGTAAAGCATATTCTTTCAAATGTTCAGGGAATATAGGCACCATGGACCTTTTTCTTTTTTTGCAAAAATCCAGGCCTAGAAATCAGACACTTTTACAAACACTACACTTTGAACTGCCAAAGCAAAAATAGCCATACAATAACATACTTGTTTTACTATTGCCAGTGAATCCAGCCTTGAAGAGAAAATGGTTGCTAAAATTCCAGTGGCCATCTGTGACATCCCCACAGGACTTTGGTAGAAAGGATAGACAGGCTTTATCTGGAAACGACCCACATTTAAATCCCTTCACATTAACCACCATATCTAATACACCTTTGTTAAATTCCATTGTGCCTAGCATATTAATTTGCCCATGATAAATATTCAAGTAACATTTTTTTAGGAAGACAAGGAAAAAGAAAGTAATAAGAAAAAAAGAGATTAAAATGTTTGATTAAATCAGTAAATGTGATTGTTTTAGCTAGTGCTGCTGTAACAGAAATACCATAAGTGGGTGGCTTTAAGAAACAAATTTATTTTCTTACATCTCGGAAGGCTAGAAGTCCAAACTCAGGGCACTGGCTCTAGCGGAAGGTTTTCTGTCCTTTGCCTCTGGGGAAAAAATCCTTTTCTCATCTTCTCCAATGTTTGTCTGCATTCCTTGGAGATCCTCACATGGCATGTGTCTTCCCCCCATTCCCGCTCACTTCTCTTTGCCTTGTCTTCTTTTTTTTTTTTTTTCTTTGTTGTTGAGGATATACACAGCAAACCATGCACCAATTCAACTATTTCTACATGTACAACTCAGTGACATTCATTACATCCTTCAAGTTGTGCAAACATTCTCACCCTCCTTTTCTGAGTTGTTCCCCCCTATTAACATTAACTCACTGTCTCCTAAGGTTTCTATCTAATCTTTCCAGTAGCTGTTGTCACTTTGATCTCATGTAGGTAGTTCTTAAAAGAGCATAATGCTCAAGGCAGACATTTTTTACTGGTTAAGCTAAACTATTGTTTGGTTTTAAGAAGACCCCAGGTGATATTTTTGATTTAAGTTGTAAAGATTATCTCAGGCCAATAGTTTCAGGGGTTCACCCACCCTACATGACTCCAGAAAGTCTGGAGTCCATGAGAATTTGAAATTCTGTTCTGCATTTTCCCCTTTTTATCAGTAAAGATAGCCAGACAAAATCTAGTTCATCTGGTCTCATGGCAAAGGAGACAGTTGTTCACAGAGGCCATTAGCCACATGTTCCCTGTCCTCCTTCTATTCCTGACTCTCCTTCCTCTGTTGCTCCAGGAGAATAGAAACCAATTGTCATGCCTTGGATGGCAGCTTGCAAGAGTTTAAGACCCTAGGCACTACACAATGAATTAGGAGGTAGAACAGAAGCATTAAACATGTTATTAGGCCACTTAACTGGGATGTCCCATGAAATTATGACCCTAAACCTCCAAACCAAGGAACCAAATCCCATGATGTTTTTGGTTGTACATAAACAGACTCAGCAGCTATTCTTTTTTTGTTATTGTTGTAAATATATCTACCCCACAACTTTTGCCAATTCAACTTTTTACAGGCATACAACTTATTGGCAGCAATTAGAATAATTGGCTGTGCTTCACTACCCTTAATCAATGAAATTTTGCCATCACCATTAACCCCCACTTGCCACTTTCCCCAGCCACTGGTAACCACAAATGAACATTGTTCTCCATACATTTGCCTTTTCTTGTCTTTTTATGTAAGTCAGGTCATACAGTATTTGTCATATCTCAAAAATGAGTTGGTTTAAGACACTCTACACTGATATGGCCTTATTAACATAACAAAGAAAACCCTATTGCCAGATAGGATTACATCCACAGCTATAGAGGTTAGGATTGCAACACATATTTTGGGGGGACATAATTCAATCCATACAGTATTGTTCTAAAGTAAGAGTGTCCTTTCTGCTTACAAAACCCACGCCCTGTTTCAGACATATCGACTTTCTCAGTTACAGTTAATGCAGAAACTAGCAATAGAGATGAGACTGACTTGCAGAATGATAGAAAAACATATTGACATCATGAGATTGAACAATCTCATGTTCAAGAGCAACAAATGAATTATCTCAAATCAAACACAAAGAAGCAAAGCTACATAAAGATTTGCACAGAAATAAAGATCACTCTCTGTGTACAGTCCCCTTCGAGTTCCACACATAATCCCCCTCCCCCATCCCCCATCAGTTGGGGCATGATCAGGAGATACAGAAAGAGCCAGACTGCACGTGCAAACTTTGCTCTGAGTTCAGGAATATTTGTCCTGAAGGTCTGACCTGATGGCCTCTTCATCTTCTTTTGATGGGTTCTTGGCATTTTGTTTCATACAGAACCTTCCTATTAAGGCTGCAAAAGTCCCCAGGGGACTTCGGGCACTATCATCTTGGAACTTAGAAAAGATATATTATGTTTTCCTCCATACTCAGCCTGACTGCTTGAATAAATTTTAAAATTACATCAATGAATCCCACATTTAAAATAACTAGAAAATAAAAAGTTATAGCTTTATGTAACTCGAAGAAAGTACAAATGTTGTAAGGTGTACAAAATTCATTTTATTCCCCAGCCAGCGAATTAACCAACAAAAGATACTGATGTTGTTGTTGTTAGGTGCATTGAGTCAGTTTCAGCTCATAGTGACTCTGTGTGCAACAGAACGAAACACTGCCTGGTTCTGCCCAATCCTCACAGTGGTTGCTGTCTTTGAGCCCATCATTGCAGCCACTGAGTCAATCCGTTTTGTTTAGGGTCTTCCTATTTTTTACAGACCTTCTACTTTACCAAGAACGATGTCCTTCTTCAGGGACTGGTCCCTCCTGATAACATGTCCATAGTATGTGAGACAAAGTCTCGTCATCCTTGATCCAAGGAGCACTCCGACTGTACTTCTTCCAAAAGAGACTTGCTCCTCTGGCCGTCCATGGTATATTCAGTATTCTTCAACAACTCCATAATTCGAAACCATCATTTATTCATTATCCAGCTTTCACATGCATATGAGGCAATTGAAAATAACATGACTTGAGTCAGACTCACCTTAGTCTTCAAAGTGACGTCTTTGCTTTTCAACACTTTAAAGAGGTCTTTTGAAGCAGATTTACTCAATGCAATACGTCCTTTGATTTCTTGACTACTGCCTCCATGGATGTTGATTGTGGATTCAAGTAAAATGAAGTCCTTGACAACTTGACTATTTTCTCTGTTTATCATAGTGTTGCTTATTGATCCAGATGTGAGGATTTTTTGTTTTCTTTATGTTGAGGTGTAATCCATACTGCAGGCTATAGTCTTTGATCTTCATCAGTAAGTGCATCAAGTCTTCATTTTCAGCAAACGAAGTTGTATTATCTGCATAACACACGTTGTTAATGAGTCTTCCTCGAATCCTGATACTGAGTTCTTCTTCATGCAGTCCTGCTTGTCATATTATTTGCTTAGCATACAGATTAAGTAAGTATGGTGAAAGGATACAACCCTGACACACAACTTTCCTGATTTGAATCACACAGTATCCCCTTGTTCTGTTGGAGTAACTACCTCTTGGTCTATGTACACAATTCAGACAAGCACAATTAAGTGTTCTGGAATTCCCATTCTTCACAATGTTACCCATAACTTGTTATGAGCCACACAGTCAAATGCCTTTGCGTAGTCAATAAAACACAGGTAAAAATTTTCTGGTATTCTCTGCTTTCAGCCAAGATCCATCTGACATCAGCAATGATATCCCTCATTTCATGCTGTCCTCTGCATCTGGCTTGAATTTCTGACAGTTCCCTGTCTATGTAATGCTGCAACTATTTTTTAAATTATGTTCAGCAAAATTGTACTTGCATGTGATATTATGATTTTCTTCAATAATTTCCACATTCTGTTTCCACCTCCTGATGAAAATCAAAGACCTTTCTTTGGAATGGGCACAACTATGGATCTCTTTCAGTCAGTTGGCCAGATAGCTGTCTTCCAATTTTCTAGGCGTAGAGAAGTGAGCACCTCCCGTGCTGCTTCTCTTTGTTGAAACATCTCAATCAGTATTCCATCAATTCCTAGAGCCTTATTTTTTGCCAATGCCTTCAGTGCTGCTTGGACTTCAGTACCATCAGTTCTTGATCATATGCTACCTCCTGAAATGGTTGAACGTTTGACTAGTTTTTTTTTTTTTTGGTAGAGTAAGTCTGTGTACTCCTTCTATCTTCCCTTGATGCTTCCTATGTCATTCAATATTCTCCCCCAGAGAATTCTTCAGTATTGCAGCTGGAGGCTTGAATTTTTTCTTCAGTTCTTTCAGCTTGAGAAATGCCAACCGTCTTCTTCCCTTTGGGTTTTCTAACTCTAGGTGTTTTCACATTTCATTGTAATACTTTGTCTTCTGGAGCTGCCCTTTGAAATCTTCTGTTTAGCTCTTTTACTTCGTCTTTCTTCCATTCACTTTAGGTATTCTATGTTCAAGAGCAAGTTTCAGAGTCTCTTCTGACATCATTTTGGTCTTTTCTTTCTTTTTAATGACCTCTTGCTTTCTTCATGTATGATGTCCTCGATGTCATTCCACAACTTGTCTGGACTTCAGTCAGTTCAGTGCATCAAATCTATTCTTGAGATGGTCTCTAAATTCAAGTGGGATATACTTAAAGTCATACTTTGGCTCTTGTGGACTTGTTCTAATTTTTTTAAATTTCAACTTGAACTTGCATATGAGTAATTGATGGTCTGTTCTGCAGTGGGCCCCTGGCCTTGTTCTGACTGATGATATTGAGCTTCTCCATCGTCTCTTTTCACAGATGTAGTCAACTTGATTCCTGTGCTTTCCATCAGGTGATGTCCACGTGTACAGTCATTATTTATGTTGTTGAAAAAAGGTATTTGCAATGAAGAAGTCATTGGTCTTGCAAAACTCTATCATGTGATCTACAACATCATTTCTATCACCAAGGCAGTATTTTCCAACTACTGATTAGTCTTGTTTGTTTCCAGCTTTCACGTTCCAATCACCAGTAATTATCAATTTATCTTGATTGAACATTTGATCGATTTCAGACTGCAGAAGTTGATAAAAATCTTCAATTTCCTCATCTTTGGCATTAGTTGTTGGTGGGTAAATTTGAATAATTATCGTATTAACTTGTCTTTCTTTTAGGCATATGAATATTCTATCACTGACAGCATTGTACTTCAGGATAGACCTTGAAATGTTCTTTTTGTCGATGAACACAACACCATTCTTTTTCAATTTGTCATTCTCAGTATAGTAGACCATATGATTGTCTGATTCTAAATGACCAGTACTAGTCCATTTCAGCTCACTGATGCCTAGTATATCTATCTTTATGTGTTACATTTCACTTTTGACAACTTCCAATTTTCCTAGATTCATACTTTCTACATTCCAGGTCCCAATTATTAATGGATGTTTACAACTGTTTCTTCTCATTTTGAATCATACTGCTTCAGTTAATGAAGGTCCTGAAAGCTTGACTCCATCCACATCCTTAAGGTCAACTCTACTTTGAGGTGGCAGCTCTTCCTCAGTTATATTTTGAGTGCCTTGCACACTGAGAGGTTCATCTTCCAGTACTATATCAGACAAAGTTCTGCTGCTAGTCATAAGGTTTTCACTAGCCTTTTTTTTTTTTTTTCCAGAAGTAGACTACCAGGTCTTTCTCCCTAGTCTGTCTTAGTCTGGAAGGTCTGCTAAAACCTGCCTACCATGGTTGACCCTGCTGGTATTTGACATACCGGTGACTTAGCTTCCAGCATCACAGCAACATGCCAGCCACCACAGTATAACAAACTGACAGATGCATGGTTGACAAAAGATACTAACCCAAGGTTTATAAAAGGAGGATGAAAAGGCATATATTAAGTGCATATTCTTGCCTTGTGGATACCCAATATATTTAACACCCTTTTTGCAGAGGATATCTTCATCGACATATTGTACAAAACCAATAAACAGGCCAATGTTTCCTAAACGTACTGATGACCAAAGTTGTTTTAACTCCCTTCTACGTCACCTCTGCAGAATTGGAGAGATTTAAATTATGCATGAAGGAATAACATGTACACTACTGGAAACTGATTAGTTATGTTTCCACTCATGGTCACTTTATCCCATAGAATATTCACCAGGGGTCCCTAGGTAACTCAAGCAGCCACATCTTAATATAATGTTCTTTAGAGACCAACAGTAAGACATACACGTGCCATGACCGTCATAACTTCCAGGTGTTTTAGCAACCTGTATGTGGTAGGCATTACTAGTGCTCACCAATAGCCTCAGTTCTGCTGGAGTATTGAAAGTACATTTCCCAGCTGCCTTGTGGTGCATAGTTCTTGCCAATGAGTTTAGAACAGAAGATTTAAGTGCCAATACGTGACTCTCCACGGTCTCCTCTGCTGCCACAGCAAAATGGGAGAGCCCTGTGCAAATTTGGAGGTGCCAAACACCAGAGCGACCTAGTACCACGTGGAAGAGAGCTACTCTGGAGAGCCACCAGACCTCACTCAGATTTTGAGATTTTTGATGTGTTAAGACCCCGAGACTTTAGTGTTTGTTACCCTAGTGCAACTTAGATTTTCCTGACTAAAACACAGTGTTATTGTTGTTAGTTGCCATCCAGTTGTTTTTGACTCACCACGACCCCATGTACAATAGAATGAAACATTGCTTGACCCTCTGTCATCTTTACCATCATTGATATTCTCAAATTCATTGTAGACACTGTGTTTTGAGCGCCTTCCAACCTAGAGGACTCATTTTCCAGCACAATTAATGGACAGTGTTGTATAATGATCCATACGGTTTTCATTGGCTAATTTTCATAAGTAGCTTGCCAGGCTATTCTTCCTAGTCTGACTTGATCTGGAAGCACCACTGAAACCTGTCCACCATGGGTGACCCTGCTGATATTTGAAATACCAGTGCATAGCTTACAGTGTCACAGCAATGTGTGAGGTACCACAACATAACAAACAGCTGATGGAAAACACAGTTCTGATGCTATTTTACTTTAAACATTTAGTGTTCTGATATTCAACGAGACTTCTATATAATACCAGATACATAATACCTGTATAATACATACATAATACCAGACTTCGACAAAGTAACTGCCTAGGATTTTGAGAATAGTCTGTCTTAATAGAACATAATTTTCCTTTTATGTTAGATGAACTCATTCATCCTTGACCTCTTTTTTAGGCTTTCAGCAATTGAGTTAACCTGCCCAAATTGGAAGACCATTACATTCAGCAGGGGGAAAAAAAAAATCATAGCCAGGTCCTAGCCTACTGCATGTGAATACGTGTGCAATATCAGGATATTTCAATTAACATATTTTTATGAGTTTTTTTTCCCCCTTTGTCCAAGTAGGATTTTGAGGTCAGTATTTCATTGATATTTTCTAACATAATTTGTGCTGCCTACTTGTACTCTGCTGCAAAAATGGGTCATTCCATAGAAACTTTGTGTTGGACCCTTTTTAAAGCCTTTAATATTAGCAGTTGGCTATTCCCTTCTCCTGTGACAGTATGACAGGTTTATTCTGAGATGATAAATTGAATTGGTACATTCGTATTTCACACACAAACCCCCCAAATATAAAGGTTAGCAATTAGCTTTTTGAACAGAGAGTGGTTTGGACAGAATATGTTTTTAAGGTTGTCTGGGGTTTTAGGTTCCTTCAGGGGACTGTTTGAACTACATGTCAGAGTTCAATATGTGAGCCCTTTGGGTGTTTTTATTTTTTGAAAATCAGAGCTTAAAATTGAAATTCAAGTAAATCCTATTTGCAATTTCCAGTGACAACCCTGACAACCCTGTTTTCCTTCTTTCCACAGCTAAACTGATTTTTTTTTTTTTTGTACAAGTATGCAGGGATGAATACTGGAAAAGGTGATCTTTGAAGATGAATATGATGTTCCTATTGATCTGAATCAGGTAAAATTATCCATAGACTCTTGCTCCCTCCAGACTCTGAAAGGCTGCTTATTCCCGAGACACATCAGTTGACACTGACTTTCATCTCTCCAGGAGAAACTAGCTTCACAGACTAAAGAGAAAATTGTTCAGGTTCTGGAAGCATGAGGCCTGGGGTGACTGCGTCCCTCTGCTCCAGTTTCTAACATTGCTGGCACTTCATGGATAAGAATAGAAGTGAAGACTTAATCAAGGTAAGGGGGATATTTTCACAGTTGTAAGATGACAGAGAAGGATAGAATTGAAAGTACATCTATTTAATGATTCTGTTTAGAAAATTACCTTACCCTGAGGTGGTGTGTACAGTGTTTCCTCTATTTTTCATCTAGTCCCATGCTTGATCTTAGTCTGTATTTACCACGTTCTTAATTTCATACACCATGGAAGGCAGAATAATGGCCACCAAATGCCCACGCCCCAATCCCTAGAACCTGTGAAGGTGTTATGTTACATGGCAAAAGAGGCTCTGCAGGTGTGATTAAATTAAGGACCTTGAGATGGGGAGATTATTCTGGGTTATGCATTTGGGTCCAATCTAATCTCATGGTTCCTTGAAATCAGAGAACTTTTCCTGACTGAGATGTCACTGTGGACGTGTGTAACTAATTACCACAGGCTTAGTGGCTAAAAATAACACAAATTTATCCTCTCACATTTTTGTAAATTAGAAGTCCAACACGTGTCTAACTGGACAGTGCTGGTTTTGAAGGTTCTAGAGGAGAATATGTTTCCTTGCCTTTACCAGCTTTAAGAGGTCTCTCACATTGTTGGCTCCTGGTCTCCTTCCTCCATCTTCAAAGCCAGTGACATTGGGATTGAGTGAGTCGTGTCCCCAAAAAATATGTATTGAAATACATGTGGATATAATTCTATTTGGGAACAGGGCTTTCCAGTGTTATATTAATAAGGCCATATCAGTGTGGGATAAACCTAACCACTCTGAGCTATGTAAGGAGCAGCATAGACAGAAAGAAAAGCATAGACTTGGGGGAAGGTAGACTCTATCTGACAACAGCGGAGGCAGATGACCCTATACACCCAAGAACTCCAAGGATTTCCAGATACTAGAGCCGAAACGGACAAATAAGGACCCCCCCCCCAGCCTTTAGCCACACTTTGAATTTGGACCTCTAGCCCCCGAGCTATGGCTGCTAACCAAGAGGTTGGCAGTTTGAATCCACCAGGCACTCCTTGGAAACTCTATGGGGCAGTTCTACTCTGTCATATAGGGTCGCTATGAGTCGGAATTGACTCAACGGCAGTGGTTTTTTTTTTTTTTTTTTTTTCTCAGCCCCCCTGAACTGTGAGGAAATAAATTTCTGTCCTTGAAAGCCATCTGCTTGTGGTATTTCTGTTACAGTAGATCTAGGAAACTAAGATAGACAGTGAAGCAGTATACTGCATGGGCTAAAAGCAGGAGCTTTAGAATGTGGCAGATGTCTCTGGAGTCATCACTTGGCCAGTTCCTATCTGTGTGACAGTTATTGTCTGTGTGACTTCTCTAAACTTCAGTTTCCTCATCCGTAAAATGTTTCATAGGGTAGTGTGAGAATTAAAACATAAAAAAAAATAATAATTTCTAGAGTTCTTACTTTCTAGAGTTCTTAGCACATAGCACTCAATAATCATTAACAGTTTTTTGATTGTTGTTATTGTTGTGATTGCAGTCATGGGTGGTCATATCCTACACATAAGCAGATGAAGGGAAGATCTTTGATCGATCAAAGTTTCATGACTCTGTCTTGAGACTTCTTGTCCTTTTGTATTGTCTGACCTTAGTGTCGTGATCTCCAGATCACGCTCCTTACATGTTCACAAGGTATTTTACATTTATCACATTCCTTTCCTCTCACATATTTTTGGATCTGGATTTCTGAAAAATATTCCATTTTTCATCTAGATACGTGATAAATATTTTGGCAAGAACTACTATTTCTTTTGGACCCCCACCCACACAGGCAAATCCAAAATCCTCCATAACCAAAGTCTTCAGAAGTCTTTCTTCTATTTTCACAAGTGGTTAGATCTCAGCCAATAACCATAGCCTTTGCAACATTGCAAAGAATACACCCATCCTGAAAACCTGTGGACAAATGCCTGATTTTTCTCAGGGGAGAAAAAATCCAAGATTCAAGGGAACTCTACTTACTTTAATCTGTATAGGAGAATACCTGATTTTACAATGGAAAAATCAAACCCTATTTCTGTGAAGAGTTGGGAACTCTCTAGACCAGACTTCTGTTTTAAAATCATATTAATAGATTATTTTGACAGACAGCATCAGGATGCAATTGATACATTATAAATCTGTTATCACTGTGGAGGGCTATGATTAACAAGGTCTTTGTAGATAACAGGAGATAAAGATATCAGTGTGATGGCAAATGCAGAGAGCTGTGAACTCATTCTCCTTTCACTTGTCCAGGGACCTGAAGCTCTCTCTTCTCTCCTCTGCTATTAATTTATACCATTTAATACCAATTTTCCAATTTGGGCTGCAGAACAATATACTTTTGCTAGTTAGTCCAAGTTGTATTTTGTAAAAATAAATGTAAAAGTTAGTAGTATAATGTATATCTACTGCAAGAAAAGGAGTCTTCATAAGCATAGCACAAGAAAGAAAGATTAGAACAGTTAGGCTTCTGAGCGAACTCTGTTTTTTTTTTAAAAGAGAGAAGCTGGGAGCTTTCCTTCCTCTTTGACTTCTATGGATGGAACAAATTTTAAAGCAAGAGCAGGAATAGTCTTTGGTAGAATGCATGGTGGAGAATTAATTTATTTCTTAATGCAATGAAGAATTCATTTCAAATTAAGTTTATGAAACCTATTCTCTTGCAATGATGAAAGTATTTGTCATGGTGGGCTGATCAATGGTTTGAATCCAAACAACACCACTTAGAAACTGTAAGATCTTGAAATAATTTTCCTGAGCTTTCCTACCTTATCTTTAAATAGGGAAGATACTGCCTCCTGTATTCAACCACAGGGAGTGGTTGGGAGGATGGAATAACACAATGGCCATGGAACCATTTTATGAACCATAAAGCAATAATTTAATTTGAGATTTTTTTATTACACATAGAAATAAATATATTCTGAAAGTGGAATGAACACTGTAGTTCATCCAATATGATCCCTTAATTAACTCTACAGGTGAAGAAATAGATCTAGGGATGATATGAGGCAACCAAGTTCTCAGTGAGTCAGTGGCAATATGATATAAGCACATCTACATTGGCAGCAAAAAGATATGACTTCTGCCACTTATTAGAAGCTTAAGAAACACTTTCCACCTCATTTAATGAGGTAGCATTACCCTAATATAAAAACCAAATTAAAAAAAATTAGGAAAATAAAACTATAGGCCAATATTTCTCTTGAACATAGATGCAAAAATCCTTAATAAAATATTAACAAAGCAAATTCAACAATATATGAAAAGGATAATAACAACCAAGTGAGGTTCATTTCAGTAATTTAAGGATGGATCAACCTCTGTAAATCAGTGTAATCATTTTGTTAACAGACGGTAAAATGCATGATTGTACCAATGTATAAAGTAAAAGAATTTGACAAAACTGAACATCTAATTATGATAAAAACTCTCAAAAATGAAAAATAGAAGGGAACTTCTTTAAATTAATAGAAAATATATGTGTGTGTATATATATGTATATAAAACACTAACATCATACTTAATAGTGACAGAATGAACTCTTTTCCACTTTTCTCCTAAATCAGGAACAAGGAAAGCAATCCTCTCTCACTGCTCTTATTCAATATCTTCTGGAAGTCCTAGTTAGTTTAGTGAGACAAAAAAAGTAAATAGAAATTATACAAATTGGAAATGAATAAATAAACCTCTTTTGTTTGCAGATGACATGATTATCTATGTAGAAAAGCCAAAAATATCTACAAAAGCACATGCACACACACACAAAAATCCTCCTAGAACTAATAGGTGAGTAATGCAAGATCACAGTATACAGGTCAATTTACCAAAGTAAATCCCTTTCTTAAATAGCACAAATGGAAAATTGGGATTTGAAAGTTTAAAAATACCATTTATAATCGCACCAAAAAATGAAGTCATGAGATACATAGCAGTGTTGGAAAGAAATCAATGAAGAGATATTCCATAGTCATGGATTAGAAGACTCAATATTATTAATATGTCAATTTTTTCCAACTTTTATAAATTCAATGCCACCCCTATCAAAACTGGATCAAATTGTTTTACAGACATTGCAAAACCGATTCTAGAATTTAAATACAGAACCTAGAATAGCCAGCACATACTGAGGAACAACAATATTGGAGGACTCATGCTACCTGATATCACGATTCTTTATAATACTACACTAGTAAAAATAACATGACATTAGTGAAAGACTGGACACATAGATAAATAGAACAGAATAGAGAGCTCCAAAATACTCATACAAATATAATCAACTGATAGTTGAGAAATATGCCAAGGCAATTCAATAGACAAATGACAGATTTTCAACAAATGCTGTGGGACCAATTGGATGTCCATATGCAAAATAAATAAATAAATCTAGGCAGAGACTGCATACCGTACATAAAAATTAACTCAAAAATGGATCATAGACTTAAATGTAAAATGTAAAATTATAAAACTTCTAGAGGAAATCTATGTGATCTTGGGTTTGGTGATGAGTTTTTGAATAAAATACCAAAAGCATGACCCATAAAAAAAAATCGATAAGCTGGATTTTACTAAAATTAAAAGCTTTTGCTTTGTGAATGGTATTGTTTAGAAGATGAAAAGATAAGTCAGAAACTAAGCAAATATTTACAAATCATATACCTAATAGTAGACTTGTATCCAAAACACAAAAAAAACCCTTAAAACTCAGCAATAAGAAAACAAACAACTCAATTAAAAAATGAGCAAAATATCTAAACAGACACCTCACCAAGATAAACATATAGTTAATAATCATATTAAAAAATGCTCAACACCTTTTGTTCTTAGAAAAATGCAACTTAAGATAACAATGAAATAGAACTACAAACCTATTAGAAGAGGACTAAATTCTTTAAAAAACTGAAATTCATAATTGTAGGCAAGGGTGTTGAGAAACAGAAACTCAGACATTGCTGGCAGGAATGTAAAATGGTACAGCCAGTTTGGGAGACAGTGTGGCAAATGTGGAAGACATTTTCTGGCAAAGCTAATTTTTTTTTTTTTTATTTCTTAACATATAATGTAGCATCATGCTCCTAGGTGTTCACTTAACTGATTGGAAAAGTTATATCCACACATAAACTTGCACAGGAATGTTTATAGTAGCTTTATTCATAATCACCAAAAAGGCAAAGCAACCAAGATGTCCTTCAAAAGGTGAAAGGGTAAACAAACTGGTACATCCATACAATGGTATATTATTCAGCAATAAAAAGAAATGGACTATGAAGTCATGCAAAAACATGGATGAATTGTAAACACACATTTTAAAGTAAAAGAAAAAAAAGCCATATACTCTATGGTTCCAATTACATGACATTCTGGAAAAGCCAAAACTATAGAGACAGTAAATAGATAAACGGTTAACAGGGTTATGAAGATGGGGAGTATTGAATAGGTGAAGCATGGGGGATATTTTTAGGGCAGTAAAACTATTCGGTATTGTAATTTAATCCTGGATACATAATACTATGCATTTGTCAAAACTTACAGAACTTTACAGCACAAAGATTGAATCTTAATTTTTTCAAATGTAAAGAAAAAATAATGTAGCAGTTTGGGGCATTCCAGGATGGAATACAGATGGTAACAAAAAATATATGACTGCATTAAAAACGCATGAAATAACCTTATTGAAGAGGTTGGGAGAAAAAGTGCTGGCCTGAATGACTTTGGAAATGAACGGAGACTATAGGGCTAAAGGCAAAATACCTTGCATAAGCACAATATTCATTTGATAAAGTCATTCCCCTCCAGGTATGGTTGACAATTCTGAAACCATCATACTAGAATTGAACAATTAAGTAAATGGATGGTGTCATGGATTGAATTTTGTCCCAAAAAATGTGTGTCAACTTGGCTAGGCCATGATTCCCAGTATTGTATGCTTGTCCACTATTTTGTTATCTGATGAGATTTTCCTAAGTGTTGTAAATCCCACCTCTATGACATTAATGAGGCAGGATTAGAGGCAGTTATGTTAATGATGCAGGACTTAATCTGCAAGGTTAGGTTGTCTTAAATCAATCTCTTTTGAGATATAAAAGAGAGAAGTGAGCAGAGAGATGGAGGACCTCATTACCATCAAGCAAGAAGATCCAGGAGCATGCATCCTTTGGACCCAGGGTCCCTGTGCTGAAAAGCTCCTAGACCAGGGGAAGGTTGATGACAAGGACTTTCCCCCAGAGCTAACAGAGAGAGAAAGTCTTCCCCTGAAGCTGACACCCTGAATTTGGACTTGTAGCCTCCTAAACTGTGAGAGAATATATTTCTTTTTGTTAAAGCCATTCACTTGTGGTATTTCTGTTATAGCAGCATTGGATAGATAACTAAAACAGAAGGTGAATAGTGGGTGCCGGGTTTCTGGCTTTTGGAGTGGGAGGTTACAGTTAAACCAGGGGAGAAGGCTAGATTGACCCAAGTGGTATTGGATTAGAGTTTGACATATCGACATGAGCTTATGTTAACTTAATGTAGCTACAGATAGATACATATAGGAATATTTTAAAATATTTCTATATGCATATAGATAGAAATATCTATAAATATTTTTTATATTTTTCAATAGAAATCTACAGAACTATACGTGGATTAGTATTGTTGTTAGTTGACATCAAGTCAGTTCTGACTCACGGCAACCTTCTGTACAACAGAACGAAACATTGCTCCATCCCGCACCATCCTCACAAAATATTTTTGAGAACATTGTTGCAGCTATTGCTAGGTGGGTTAGTATACACACATATATTTCCTTTCTCTGTCAGCTGAGTAGGACTAGAATCAAACCAAACGATAGTAGTAACAGTGAGCCTTCCCAGTGGCAAGATCTTGGTCTCTAATACCTTTCTACAATAAAAAGATCTGGTATTCCTTGGAGAAACGGCTGATTCTAGAACCAGAGCAGGGAATATAAAACAAGAGCCTGCAGTATGTATTTTTCAGGCTATAAATGTAAGAAGTGTTAAAACACACACACATAATAATGGGGTGTGTCAAAAAAACACAGGAAGCAACTGAGAGAGCTCCCATTTGCTAACCCTAGAACAATTTGAGCAACAAAATAACATAGTATTACTTTTTAACCAGTGTATAAATATCCGTGGGTTTATACTGATGTAAACTGATTAAATAAATCAAAACACAAGTGGGGGAGAATAGACAAATCATCTGTGCAGAAAAATTCCAACTAATTTATATGTTGGAGCCCTGGTGGCAAAATGGTGAAGAGCTTGGCTGCTAACCAAAAGGTCATCAGTTCAAATCCACAAACTGCTCCTTAGAAACCCCGTGGTGCAGTTCTACTCTGTCCTATAGGGTTGCTATGAGTCGGAATTGACTCAATGGCAATGGGTTTGGGTTTTGTTTTCAAGGAGGTGGAGTATAACTCCTCACCCCTTCATTACAACCTGAATATAGTGACTTTCTTCCAAAAAAGGTGCTTTATGGAAAAGAGAAAAAAGATAACTTTACAATAGAGAAATCTGACAAACATCAGCCGGGTGATCAAGGTCAAGGTCAACATCAACAGTGATAAGTCATGTTAATACCATGTACGTTAGATATGATATGATGAAGATGGATGGCACTTTATCTCTGTGGCATTCCTCGCCAAACCCCATGGCTTCTGTCTAACCATAAGAAAAACACTAGAAAAAGCCAAATTAAAGAGCACTCTATAAAATACCTGACTAGTATTCCTCAAAACTATCGAGGTCATCAAAAACCAGAAAAGTCAGAAAGTGTTACAGTGTAGAGGAGCCTAAGGAAAGGTGATGAGTAAATGTAATTTGGTGCCCAGAATAGGACTCTGGGGCAGAAAACAGACATTATGTAAAATGAAGGAACTCTCAGTAATTCAAAGTATTGACTTTTGATAATAATTTATCAATATTGATTCATTAGTTGTGACCAGTGTACCAAACTAATGTAAGATGTTAACAGTAGGGGAAACTGAGCACCGGGTATGTGGGAACTTTCTGTCCTATCTTGGTAATTTTGGCAAATCTATTCAAAGATGAAAAGCTAATTTTAAAAACCACACATGCTGTTTGCCACTTACTAGCTATATAGTATCAAGCATGTTACTTAAACTCTCTGAGCATCATTTTCTTATTTTGTAAAATGGGGATAACAATTCCAGGCCTGCTGTGAGGATTATAATATATATAAATTTCCTATCACTGGGCACACAGTAGATATTACAGCAAACATTTGTTTGTTTTCTTTCTGCCCCCACATATAATGTTTTACATTTCAAAGACATCTGTTTCATTTTTTTAAAGGAGGGGCTGTTCTTTTTTTTTTTTTTAATCCATTTTCTTAACAAGAATATTTAATATTGTGGAGCAATTAAAATAATTTTGGTGACTTCTAGAATATCACAATAACAGTAAAAATTTGAGAGATAAAATATAATTTGTCCTTATTTTATGAGAGCTCTTCCATAGCATAATATAGATTGCTCATTCCTCATTCAAGTTGTAATATATCAAATTAGGCCACCAACATTAAGTCTATGATCATTTCCTTTATTTGGAGGGCTGGAGTGGGAAGCTTTAAGGACCTATTTTAGGTTGATTGAAGCTAAGAACGGAACCCTGGTTGCATAGTAGTTAAGAGGTACTGCTCCTAACCAAAAGGTCGGCAGTTTGAATCTACCAGGCGCTCCTTGGAAACTCTATGGGGCAGCTCTACTCTGTCCTATAGGGTTGCTATGAGTTGGAATCGACTCAATGGCAATGGGTTTGGGTTTTTTTTTTTTTTTTTGGTTTAAAGCTAAGAAAGGTAAGAATTACATAGGGAAACATTTACAGATGAAAATACAGAATATGCAAAGGTGCAATTTTAAGCATTACTTGGAGAATTCCAGGGTACAAGACCACAGGACATTGTTTCTGTGAAGGGAGCAGCAGTATAACAGTTAAATGACAGAATATTTTAATTACCCAGAAATAATATCAAACTGCCTAAGGTAATACTGCCTACCTGTTCATAATAATGTAGAAATAATTCCATTTAAAAAAAATAACCACCAAATCTGCACAAGTAAAATTTGAGATTGAAAAAAAATCTCCTGGTATAATAATATGCATTTTTATTTTAGTTTTTTTTCTCCTAATGCTTACCTTAACTAATTCCAGATGAAAACTCTAATTTTTTTTTTTTTAATATATGGCAGCCGTAAATATTGGAAAAGGAAAAACACGCTTGTAAATTGGTAAATACATTTTATTTGAGAGTAGCTTTAAATTTTGAAATACTTCCACATACATAATTTCAGTTTCTTCTCAACAACCACATTGTTCGTATCCTATTTTGGCCCTATTCCCTTCTGAAGGGTGTCTGGCATACCTGATGACTGGGCCCTGGAGAATGCTATCTCAGCTCACTGGCTGCCTTTTAATCTTTCTTCTCTTCCCCCTACTGCATCCTCATGGTGCTCAAACTAAGAGTGAAAAAAGAGAAAGCAAATTTTCTTCCCTCTCTTCCACCATGCAAACACCTACCAAACAGCCGGTTTTCTCAAAGACTTAACATCAAAGTGCATTTCTCTTCTATGCTGTTAATATTTCCTTTTGGAATTGAAGATTTTCTCTTTCGGTTGATGGTTTAGATTTTTTATTTGCAAAGCACTGACTTCACTAATGTTTAAAAAAACAGACAATGGCAAGTTGAAAGTAGTTCTGCCATCATCCCCTTAAAATTCTACAATGAAGGTGAAAAAAAATTTTTTATAATGGTGTTTTGTGTTTTGTTTCATCTTATTATCATGGTAAATATATATGCAACAAAATATTTGCCATTTCAGCAGTTTTCACATGTACAGTTCAGTGACAGTCATGTTCATCATGTTGTTCGATTATCAACATTAATCGTTCCCAGATTTTTCCACCGCCCTTAACAGAAGCTCAGTCTCCCCTAAGCATTGAGTCCTCTTCCTTCCTACCTGCTCCTGGTAACCACTAATAAACTTTGATCTCTATATATTTGCCTATTTTACTTATTTCATATAAGTGTAATCATATCACATTTGTCTTTCTGTGATGAGCTTAATTCACTCAGCATGATATTTTCAAGGCTCATCCATGTTATGGTGTTTTGAAGCTCGCCTATATATATATATTTTTTTTTTTTTTCATTTTAAAGCATATATTAAAGTTGTACCAATTCATTTGAGCTTCAAAATAAACTTTCTACAACAATAGATTTATACTTGATAAACAGTTAACATCTGTAACACATGTCTAAATTCAAGAAAGAATGCAAAGAGTGATAGACTGTAGGTATTTTGAGAAGAAATTTAGTCTATTTTTTAAATAACTAGCTTGATTTATTTCATTTGTATTAGGCTAGTCAATTCAGTCAAAATGGTTGAACTGCTTCTAGTGCGCAAGCAAGAAACGGGGTCACTGACTTATTCAGGTTCATGAGTGTGTGGTAAACAATTGAAAATGGACTTGGGTTTTTCACAAACTACAGAACTAAGTGTCCACATGGGAGAAGTGGTTTGAAAATCAAAGTACTGTCAAGCAAAAAATGTGTTTTGATTCTTAAGTGCAAAGTCCAAATTTGTTTTTAGTTTGCCTCTAAAAATCTTTCAGAGTTTTCCTCCTAAAACTCTCTTTTCCCCTGTGGAATCATACAGAACAGTGTTTTGACATCTCAGTCATTTCCATAACAACAGATTATAGAAAGAAGACAAGCACTCAAACAAGTAAAATGATTTGAGTTTAGAAGCTGTTCTGGATTACTGTGAAGAGTGACATGGAATTGTTCTCTGCTAGTGGAGAGAGAAAAACTGCTGGTATTTTTTGTTATTGATAACCCATTAGAGGGAAACCACTGTGAATTCTAAAGGTAATTTTTCCAGACATTTTTTAAGCTAGCATGTTCCTTATATCTTGATACATTTTAAAATTCCTTTCCCACCTACCCCTTCTTCCTGCCATTCCACCCCCTCTGCTAAATTTGTCAGTTAGGCTGTGAACGTTGAATTATGAGTACTGACGTGTCAATATCACTCAGAAAAAGTTGCAGATACTTCATCCTAGCAGCATTGCCCTCATAAAAAACACACTTTATTGAAAACAAGCTAGTTTATTATACAAAAACTCTACTAACATAACTAGTTGTTTGCATTTTTAAAAAATTCAGTATAAAGAAAGCATTAAGAAAAGTTAAAGTTTGGCTGAGTTTATTGAAAGATAGTCAGTTCATTACATGCGTAATGCTTAACTGTGTAAGCAAATTCAGTAATTTACCTATATTGGGAAGAGCATGAGTTTTTAGAGTGTAAGAGACCGGTGTTTCAATCCCAGACTTGAAATTTAAGTAGTAACTATACTATCTACCGTATAAATAAGATACTTAACCTCTTTGGCCTAATTGCTTCATCAATAAAATGGAGATAATATCTACTTCCAAATGCTGCTGTGGTTTGTTGTTAAACTCAAAATTTTAAAAGTCCTGATATACAACATTTATTGATTCCCATGATGTAATTAGGAACCCTGGTGGTGCGGTGGAATAAATCACTCGCTGCTAACCAAAAGGTCAGCGATTTGAACCTACCAGCCACTCCGTGGGAGAAGACATGGCAGTCAGCTTCCATGAAGATTTACAGCCTTGGAAACCCTATAGGGCAGTTCTACTGTGTCCTATAGGGTTGCTATGAGTTGGAATCAACTCAACTGCAGTGGGTTTGGTTTTGTTTTTTTATGATGTAATTGCTCTCACCATGGCTGATATCAGCTATCAATGTACAGTCAATGAATGCAGATTTGGGCACAGACGAGCAAAATCAGCTCTGAAGAGCCATTATAAACTAGCTCCTACACATAAGGTTATAAGAATTAATAAAATGAGGTTCTGAATCTTAAGCATCTGCCACAGTATTATGTACTCAAAAAATAGCTCTTATTGTTGATATAATTATAACCAACTTCATAACACTAAGTTGCCTGTCTAGGGATCCGTGATCTAAAATAAGAATGGAATGTCTTGATAATAACTGAAGTTCTATATCATACTTACATATGGAATTTTACCAACCTTGGATAGCTTTGTTACTCTAAGCCCAAAGTTATATTCCTTCCTCTTTTGGACCAAGTGGAGGAGTTAAGTCAAGTGGATCTCAGATACCCTCAGCTGATGCTTCCAAAGTTATGGACCTGGTTTATCAAGACCCACTGAGTTGAAACAGTTACAAGCAGTGGAGCCAGCACCATCAGAATATTGAATATATGATCCAATGGTTGATAGCTTACTTATATCACTGTCAGTGCGAAAGGCAATCCTTGTATATAGAAGTGGTGTGGTTTCAAAGTATATTGGCTAACCCAGGTTTATATACAGGTGTCATGGATTGAATTATGTCCCCCAAAAAATGTGTGTATCAACTTGGTTAGGCCATGATACCCAGTATTGTGTGCTTGTACCCCATTTTGTGATTGTAATTTTATGCTACAGAGGATTAGGGTGGAAATGTAACACCACCCTTACTCAGGTTACCTCCCTGATCCAAAGTAAAGGGAGTTAGAGAGCTACAGAGCTTTGGAAAGCTTGATGCAGCAGGGCAGATGCGGGCATGAGGCTCGAGGAGCCGAGAGTCTGAGAAACCAGGAAGCAGAAGCTGAAGAGATGACCCAAGAAGCCGAGCTGCCTCAGTCTCAAAAGGTATGGCCATGACCTCAGGGGTTTCAAAGGGTGGACCCATGGCCTCTGGTGTTTCTAAGGGTGGAGTTGCCACTCAGATGGACTGCGAGAATGGTGTGCCTAAAGCTGAGGGAGCGGAGTTGCTGTCCCAGTGGGCCTGGAAGGAGGAGCTGAAATCCAGGGCTGAGGGGCCTCCACTCAGAATCCGGAGAGTGTGGCTAATACCTAGAAGCTTGAGGGCAGAGTTACTGTGTAAATTGTCTCAGAGAACAGAGGATTATTTTCAGAGTTTTGAGGGCTAATGTAATGTGTCCTGCTGACTTGCTTGGTGCCTGTTATGCCTTCTTTCCCATCAGTTTCTCCCATTTGTGATGGAAATGTCTAGCTTGTGCCTGTTTTGCCATTGTACCCTTAGAAGCAGATAACCTGTATTCTAGATTTCACAGATGAAGAGGAGTTTTGGGATTTTGGACTTGGAGTTAAGACTTTTGCTATGATATGATGGGGTGAATATGTTTTGCTTATTGCAAGGATGTGATTTGGGGGGGGCCAAGGGGTGGAATGTCATGGATTTAATTATGCCCCCCCAAAAATGTGTGTATCAGCTTGGTTAGGCCATGATTCCCAGTTGTGTGTGGTTGTCCCTCATTTTGTGATTGTAATTTTATGTTGAGAGGATTAGGGTGGGATTATAACACCACCCTTACTCAGGTCACTCCTTGATCCAAGGTAAAGAGAGTTTCCCTGGGGTGTGGCATGCAGCAAGTTTTATCGCTCAAGAGATAAAAGGATACGGAAGCAAGCAGAGAATTGGGGACCTCATACCACCAGGAAAGCAGCACCGGGAGCAGAGCTCATCCTTTGGACACGGGGTCCCTGTGCCTGAGAAACTCCTTGACCAGGGGAAGATTGAGGACAAGGACCTTCCTCCAGAGAGAGAAAGCCTTCCCCAGGAGCTGACACCCTGAATTTGGACTTGTAACCTACTAGACTGTGAGAGCATAAACTTCTCTTTGTTAAAACCATCCACTTGTGGTATTTCTGTTATGGCAGCACTGGATGACTAAGACAACAGGCAATCAAAAATAAGAGTTTTACTATGGGAAGAAATTAACATCCAATCAAACATATATGGCTAGAGTGTTCTTTTATCCCCTTCATAGCACACTTGATAAATCATTTATTATACCAGTGAAGATAAAGCAAAATTTACATGTTCCACAAATGTTGTTGTAGGTAGTAAATAATATTGGTTGAAATATGCATTAAAAAAATCAAGGTTTATAACCTCTTGGAATACATGCAACTTTCTCTAGTGAAAAGTGGGAGGTTTTAAATCATAGATTTTCACATCCTGCAATAAAATATGCAAGATCTCCTTTTCATTTGATGGAATTCTGTCCTATTTATTTACTTGACTGTATTTTGGCAACTGCAGTCTTTATGGTGTAGCTGGTAAAGGCTCTCATGAGAAACTCCACTCTAAATGTATATTAACAATTTATTTTAGTCACCTCTAATTCTCTTCTGTTTTGGGTGGGCAGAGCTCATAAATCTGATCCTCTGATACTTTGAATTGCTTAGGGAGCCATAGATTTAAGCTGAGAAAAGGAGAAACCAATTTACATATTATTAATTTCCATAAAGTCTATTAAATCTATTAAGTCAAATTAAGAATTAAGACAAAAGTCGAATTAAGATAATATTAGTAAATGAGTTGCGGATAGCACTGATTTTTTCCATTAATATCAACTGAGGAAGAAAACATGTAAGATCCAGTTTTGCAGAAAAAATTTCCACTTTCTATAAACTTATAGGAAAAAAGTCATTCTAAGGACAGAAAATGTATTACGTATCTTAATCCTGCTTCTTGATTTTAATAGGCCTGATATAAGTGCTGGGTGGTGCAAACAGTTAAGCACTCACTACTAGGCAGTTCGAATCCACCTAGAGGCTTATCTGAAGAAAGGCCTGGTGATCAGCTTCCAACTGATCACAGCCAATAAAAATCCTACGGAACACAGTTCTACTCTGACACACATAGGGTCTCCATGAGTCAGAATTGACTCAAGGGGAACTGGCTTTCATTTTCTCTTAGTATAAGTGCTTAAACAATAGGCACTCATTAGAAGACATTTACCAAACATCACTTCATACCAAAACAAAGGAAATGTGTTTAGTATAAAAAACCAAACAACCAAACCCATTGCCGTTGAGTCCGTTCCAACTCATAGCAACCCTTTAGGACAGAGTAGAACTGCCCCATAGAGTTTCCAAGGAGTACCTAGTGGATTTGAACTGCTGACCTTTTGGTTAGCAGGTGTAGCACTTAACCACCATGCCAGCAGGGTTTCCTGTATTTAGTATATATAGGATAAAAAGGTAGATAAGACCATCTTTCTCAGGTCTCAAAGAATATACCGTCTGGTAGGGGAATAAGGGAGTGTATCAAAAACCAGGCAGAAGGGTTGCAAAAGTGTGACAAACAGGGCTATATAATCAGAGGATGTAACTATCAAATGGAATATCAAATGGAATCTCGTTAGTATTTTTAAAGAGTTGACTGTTGCTAGGCCATGAAAAATGAGACAGAAGTTTAACAGTTGACAATAGAGTAGGAGAAGATCATTATAGCTGGAGAATATAACAAAACTCCCACACATGGGACATGAAGGAAAATGTTACAGAGTAAGAAATTACCCAGTGAGGATGAACTCCAAACGTGTCCAAAGCAAAAGGCTGGGACAAAGTATTGAACACTAGGTTAAAGAATCAATAGGTCATTGACTTAAAGAATAAGAGACCAGTCACACCAAGTGTCGATGGTACAGGTAAAAAGAATCTTCCCTAACATTCCCCCTTGGCCTTTGAGAAGTCCTTTCTGATCCCAGCTCTCTGATAAGTTGGTCAAGGCATTCAGATGTTAAGGTAATGCACGCAGACTCATTGTTCACTTGAGTGAAATTCTGGCATACAGTGTCTGTGGGAAGTAATGAGAATCTCCTTCTCCAATTACCATTATTTCCTCCCTGTGAAAAAGCTTTCTTTCTCCTTGCCCGGAGCCTATACTTCTGATAGAGTTTCCAACAATGTCAAACAGCAAGATATAATTCCATTACTCCTGGAACTATTCTTACATATTTATCCCTGCTGATATTTGTGAGCTGGAAAAGGTAGTTTGAATACAGATAGGGCAATATGATATGAGTATAGATTTCCTTTGTTTTGTATAATGTGGCTAATTTAAATTCTAACTGAATAACAAAATGCCATTAGAAAGTATATTCAACCACAGATTTGATCTGGTAAGAGTATGAATCAAACCATGTTGCTTCTAAAGACATACAAACTGTTAATTATCTCTTGCATCACTGTATCTCCGGATTGTTGGGATAATCCCCTAAATAAGATATACAAGAATTTTGTAAAATATAAAATTCTTCACTAGTATAAGGCTTGTTGGAGCGAAAGTTTCTCTAGGTTTGGAGTTTTAGGAGCAACAATATTATTTGTTTTAATGAGATATATTCAGTGTGAAATATCCAAACATGGAGAAATGTAAAATTTTTGTTATCTGTATTTACAAGATTTCAGAGTTTGTCCAAGCAAATAAAAGCTTATGACATGCCCAGGTTCACATAACTAATTGTGTACAGAATTGTACTTCTTACTCTTCTTTCCAATAAATCATTAGGTCTCTTCTTCCTACCATAAACATCTTATCTGCTAGTACAAAACACTGCTGTTTTCCTTGCTTCATCTGGGCCCAGGTTCCTTTGTGCTGGGTACCAAAATACCAAACTAATGAGGTCATCCAAAAAACAGCCTTTATGGTCAAGTTTACAATATTTAAGATTGCGGAATTTCAAAATGCATTTGAAACACTGGTTACTGAATTAATTTTGCAATTACATGTGCCATTCTGTTTGCAGTTTGTAGCATTTCATCTTCCCTCTGAGTGTTTTATAGAGCTTTATAGAGCTTGATAAGACCTCTGTCTTTTAGAATGCAGTGTACTTAAGGAACAATGATGGTACTGGGTAAAATTCAATTGTCTACATTTTGTTTGATGTTCCCAAAACACAAACCTTACACTCAGAATCATATGACTCTTGTTATTTTTAGCATTATTCAGAGGAAAGCTTTGACTTTTGTCATGTTTTTATTTTTGTTTTTTGCAGATGTGTTCTTTACAATAAAAATAGCAAAATAGCATTTTGGACTATCCCTCAATTGACAACTTGTGCTATGCTTTTATACCACTTCTGAGGTTTGATTCTTTAGACAAAAATGATTGCTTTTGCTTTAAAAATGTATAAACCAGATGGACAGATGGAAATCTTTCCATCAAACAATGGAATCTATAATACTATTAAATCTAATTAGGTTGAAAAAATTATCATGCATGCATTCTATGATTTAGTGACATTTTACAATCTTTATATAAAATACATGCTGAGATGATATATATATTTGTCCATGTACCCATATAGCTTTATTAAGTATATACAGGCAGTCCCTGGGTTATAATTAAAACCTGTTCCTAAGTCTATCTTTAAGTCAAATTTGTAGGTAAGTCAGAACAAGCATATATGGTTCTTATTTAGCCTCAGTTAGTCAAATATTTGTTTTACTATATGGTACATATTTTACCTTTCTATGCATACAAAACACTAAGAAACACCTCCAAACTATACAACGTTTTTATGAGTGTCACAACATAGTGTGTGTATTCATTATTACAAATCATTGTATTTAACTAAAATTTTTAATACAGTAGGCTTTATATTTAACTCAAATTTTTAATACAGTTGGCTTTATGGCAGTCCATTCCTAAGTACAAGTTGTCAGAGAGTCAGACATTCATAACCTGGGGACTACCTGTAATATGGTGTTCATACAATGTCCAAAGCAAATCACATATCATCCTATTTCACAGAACTTATCATGGATGTTATGCAACACATACATGTTTGGTATATATATGTAAAAAAAAACATTGCCATCGAGTCTATTCCAACTCAGAGTGATCCTATGTATGTATGTATGTATATATATATATATTTTAACCAAAACTATAGCCGTAGAGCAGATTTCTGACTCATAGCAGCCCTATAGGACAGAGTAGAGCTGCCCCACAGGATTTCCAAGGTTGTAAATCTTTACAGAAGCAGACTGCCATATTTTTCTCCCACGGAGAGACAGTAGGCTCAAATCACCAACCTTTTGGTTAGCAGCTGAGTGCTTTATCCACTGTGCCACCAGGGATTCATACACATATGTATATGGATGGCCAGAAATATATATATTGTATGTTATAATATAACATATATATAAAATGTTCATTAATTTCCTAAGCTTACCCTGCCGATTGAAGTGTATGTGGTATATGGAAATTTCAAGTCATGAATGGAAATCATTGCTCAATGAGGAAATATAAAATTAACTTATATAAATATCTTTGGATATTTATATAAGTTAATTTGAATTAAGAGAAATAAAATAAGGCTTCTGAAGTTCAGCTGATATGATATAAATAACAATAACCAAAAACCAAACCAAACCCAGTGCCGCTGAGTCAATTCTGACTCATGGCGACGCTATAGGACAGAGTAGAACTGCCCCATGGAGTTTCCAAGGACCTCCTGGCAGATTCGAACTGCCGACCCTTTGGTTAGCAGCCATAGCACTTAATCACTACGCCACTAGGGTTTCCATAAATACTACCACAAAATTGATCCTTCTGGATTCTAACCATTAACATCACATTGATACTAGATAGAAACCAAGTAGTAGGAAAAGTCATTGCCATGATATACTGCTCTTTCAAGAAAATTTCAACTGCTTGCATTGAAATGACATAAAATCTTTTACCAACTAATTTTTAAAATTGTGCTTCAATGAATAGTTGTCATGACTGTATTAAAAATAAATATGCCTATTATATATTATTCACTGAATGCCCTTGGGCAGATTCTGTTTTGTCATTGACATGCCAATGACATGCCTATCTTTATATGTTCAAGCATTCGTAGGAGGGAAGAGGACAGATATTAGCTTTTATTAAAGAGAATTATTTTTTATAAACAACTCTTATGCTTACCTAACTCTGAAAAGTAGTCTACCAGTCAACAATATGGCAATCAGTTGCTAGTGTTGGGGATTCAGAAACTAAAAGATATTCACACAGTTCTGGTCCTTGAGTAGGTTCAGTATGAAGCTGGCAATAGGCAACAAAGAATTACAAATGGCAAATACAAGTTAAAAAAATGTTGTGAAGGAGAAGTTTGTGATTAATTAAGAACCTATAACAAAGTGACATAACTCTGAGAATTCAAGAAAAGCTTTCCTGAAGAAGTCATGTTTCAGCTGAAATTTAGAGGATAAGATGGTATTTCACAGGCAAAGAATGGTGGTGTGATCATGCCAGGTTGAAGGAAGAAAATGCAAAAGTCCTGGTGGTCTTGATTTGGGGAATTGGGACAACAC
The DNA here is from genome assembly GCF_030014295.1 of Loxodonta africana. NCBI lineage: Eukaryota > Metazoa > Chordata > Mammalia > Proboscidea > Elephantidae > Loxodonta > Loxodonta africana. The sequence goes on along the minus strand of NC_087363.1, from coordinate 51,505,587 downwards.
GTTTAAAGAACTTGGGAGTAAGCTAGGGTCAGATCTTGCAGAGTTTTGTAATCTTGTTAAGTACCATATTGTGTGGTCTCCTAGCTCTGTCCAAAGTGTGGTCTACAGAACAGCGCCAGTCCACAAAATGTTTATAACCAATCTACAATGACAGAGTACAAAAATAAGGAATAAGGTTTTCAAAAAAAATATTGCAATTGTTGTTGTTGTTGTTAGGTGCCATTGAGTTGGTTCTGACTCATAGTGACCCTATGCACAACAGAATGAAACGCTGCCCTGTCCTGTGCCATCCTCACAATCGTTATGCTTGAGCCCATTGTTGCAGCTACTGTGTCAATCCACCTCGTTGAGGGTCTTCCTCTTTTCCGCTGACCCTGTACTCTGCCAAGCATGATGTCCTTCTCCAGAGACTGATCCCTCCTGACAACATGTCCAAAGTATGTAAGATGCAGTCTCGCCATCCTTTCTTCTAAGGAGCATTCTGATTGTACTTCTTCCAAGGCATATTTGTTCATTCTTTTAGCGGTCCATGGTATACTCAGTATTTTTTGCCAACACCATGGTTCAAAGGTGTCAGCTCTTCTTTGGTCTTCCTTATCAATTGTCCAGATTTCACATGCATATAACGGGATTGAAGATACCATGGCTTGGGTCAGGTGCACCTTAGTCTTCAAGGTGACATCTTTACTTTTCAACACTTTAAAGAGCTCCTTTGCAGCAGATTTGCCCAATGCAATTATATACATTAATTTTATGTCTGTTAAATCTAATGATAAATAATTGAGATTTGTATTTTTATGTCTTTGTTTTCATTTTGTGTAATTTCCCAGTGAGTGATTTTTTATTGTATTTGTAAAAATATAAATCCAAAGTGCATGGAAATTTTTTTACAAAATGGTCCTTATCACAAATAGTTTGAGAAGCACTGTCATAAATTAATTCTGATTATTCCTACATTATATTGATATTTGTGATACCCAGTCAGATGAATTGCAGTTGACATTGGAAGTGGTAATGAACATTTTTATTTATAAGATGTGTCTTAGGCTGGGTTCTCTAGAGAAGCAAAACCAGTGAAGCACAGAAAGAGAGACAGAGAGTTTTATCTCAAGGACATGGCTCACACAGTTGTAAAGACTGACAAGTCCCAAGTCCATGGGTCAGGTACCAGGCTGGAGGCATCTCCTGACTCACGTAGCTGCAGGGGCTGATAAGCCCAAGATTGGCAAGTCAGATGGCAGGCTGCTGGATCACAGGCTACAGAGGGTGACGAATCCAAGATCAGCACACAATACAGCAGGCTGCTGGCTCAAGTCCCAAAAACTGGAGATCAGATGATGGCAAGCCAGATGCAGAGTCTAGAGGGGGCAAAATCCAGTGAGTTTTACCAGCACATTCATGTATATCGGATGCAGGCCACAGCCTTGAGGAAACTCCCCTTACAACTGATTGGATGGTCACATTAGATCACATCATGGACATGATTATATTATACAGCAAAATGGAGGATAACTACATCATTACATAACTGCCAGATTATGTTATCACATAACTACCAAACTATATCATTACATAACTGCCAAACCACTGAGAATCATGGCCCAGCCAAGTTGCCACACAACTTTAACCATGGCAGTCCAGCTCTTGTCAAGTTGACACCTGTACATATCTCCTTAAAGCATACATGACCTCTAAATAAAGACGATTACAAAAATAAATAAAGACAAACTGTGCCTAACATGATACAACTAACATGTGTGCAGCCAAAAACCCACTAACCCCATTTACATCTCATATTTTATAAGAGAAGAAAACAAAAATATTTGATGCACACATACAAGGAAGAAATATAACAATTACAATCCTCATTTCTGCAACTGGTCATGTGATCGTAGCTGGTATTTAGAGCTACCTTCTCCCACCACCCATTCCATATTCCCTTTGCCTTCAGTCAGCACCTCAACTGGTCATTGTTCTTTGCCTGATGGGGTGACCAAAACTTCATTCATGAAGGGTCTGGGCCATTAGTAGTCATGTCAGAATTGGGTTGCTGTAGTTTTCCAATGACTTTAATCACAGGGCATGGTAGTACTAAGAATATTCTAAGGGATCTCCTGTATTCCAGACATACTCTTCTTTACCTCCAATATGTAGTATCAATCTAATTTCCCCTTGATAATCAGGCTCTATCACACTAGCCAATACATTTACTCCCTTCTTTGCCTGTTGATCCAGCGGCATGAGGAGCCCAAAGTTCAATGGAATCTTGGTGGGAGCATTCCTTGCTTTGAAACTAAGACCTGTAGACCCACAGAGCATAGGGTCATGGGGACAGGAAGCAAAAAATTTGCGAAAGAGTCACTAGGGGTAATAGTGAGTGGTGCAACTCCCATTTCCACCCCTTGATTCCTGGACCCATGAATCCTGACTATGAGAGAAACAGCACCATATACCCACTGCCGTCGAGTTGATTTCAACTCATAGAGACCCTATAGGACAGAGTAGGACTGCCCCATAGTTTCCAAGGAGTGCCTGGCGGATTTGAACTGCCAACCTCTTGGTTAGTACTCATAACACTTAACCACTACGCCACCAGGGTTTCCACAGCACCAGATATTGGACTCTAATTTAAAGCATATAAAGCTTCTGGAGAACATTTCCCCAACCCTGCAAGGTATTGCCACCTAGCTGGTGCTGTAATTGTGTCTTTAGAAGGTTGTTCCATTGCTCTATCAAGCTTGCTGCTTCAGATTGATGGGGAACATGATAAGACCAGTGAATCCACGAGCATAGGCCCATTGCTGCACTTATTTGTTGTGAAGTGAGGTCCTTGATCTTTGGTGATGCTGTGTGGGATACCATGATGGTGGATAAGGCATTCTGTCAGTCCCAGATGGTAGTTTTGGCAGAAGCACTGTGTGCAGGGAAGGTAAATATGTATCCAGAGTAAGTATCTATTCCAGTAAGAACAAAATGTTGCCCTTTCCATGATGGAAGTAGTCCAATGTAATCAACCTGCCACTTGGTTCCCAGCTGATTACCTTGAGGGATGGTGCCATATCGGGAACTCAGTGTTAGTCTCTGTTGCTGGCAGATTTGGCACCCAGCAGTGGCTGTAGCCAAGTCAGCCTTGGTGAGTAGAAGTCTATTTTGGTAAGCCCATGCATAACTTCCATCCCGGCCACCAAATCCACTTTGTTCATGACCCCATTGGGCAATGACAAGAGTGGCTAGGGGGAGAGGATCACTGGTTTCCACAGAATGCATCATCCTATCTATCCACTTGATCTTCAAAATTCTTCTCTGCGAAGGTCACCCTTTGGTGACCATTCATGTAAGACAACAATATGTTTGCTTCTTTTGCCCATTCAGAGAGGGCTATCCACATACCTGTTTCTCATATTGTCTTGTCTCCAATTACCGAATCATGTTCTTGCCAAGTCCCTGACCATCCAGCCATACCATTGGCCACAGCCCATGAATCAGTATACAATCGTACATCTGGCCATTTCTCCTTCCAACCACAGTGAACAACCAGGTGCACTGCTCAAAGTTCTGCCCATTGGGAGGACTTCCCTTCGCCACTGTTCTTCAGGAATGTCCCAGAGAGAGGCTGCAGTGCTGTCACTGTCCAATTTCGAGTGGTGCCTGCATATCTCAGAGAACCATCTGTAAATCAGACATGAGTTTTCTCTTCCTCAGTCAACGGATTATAAGGAACCCCCCATGAGGCCATAGGTGGAGACTGGGAGCTGGAAGGTAATGTGACAGGAGTGGAGACCATGGGCATTTGATCTACTACTTCATGCAACTTACTTGTGCCATCAGATCCTGCTTGGGCCAGATCTTGTATACACCACTTCCATTTAATGATGGAGTGCTGGTATGCGTGTCCAACTTTATGACTGTGGGTCAGACAACATCTAATTCATGATGGGCAACTTGCATGGCTGCATGAACCTGTTGCAGAGCCTTCTCTTGTTCTGGGTCCCACTCAAAAGTAGCAGCTTTTCAGAGTCACTTGATAAATAGGCCAGAGTAGCACACCTAAATGAGGGATATGTTGCCTACAAAATCCAAGGAGGCCCACCAGGTGTTGTACCTCTGTTTTAATTGTGGGAGAGGCCAGACGCAATGACTTCTCCTTCACTTAGAAGGGATATCTCAACATCCCCACACCACTGGACCCCTAGAAATATCACTGAGGTAGAAGGCACCTGAATTTTTGTCAGATTAATTTCCCACCCTCTAGCAGTTCGAATCCACCAGACCCTCCTTGAAACTCTATGGGGCAGTTCTACTGTGTCCTAGAGGTCACTATAAGTCGGAATTGACTCAATGGCAACCATTTTTGTTTGTTTGTTTTAGCATGCAAATATTTTACCAACAAGTCCAGAGTCATTGACACTTCTTCTGTACTAGGTCCAATTATAATATCATCAATGTAATGGACCAGTGTGATGTTTTGTGGAAGGGAAAGGTGATCAGGGTCCCTGCAGACTAAATTATGACTTGGGCTAGAGTGTTGCTGTACCTTTGAGATAGGACAGTGAAGGTCTATTGCTGGCCTTGCCAGCTGAAGGCAAACTTCTGGTGTTCCCTCAAAACCAGAGTTGAGAAAAAGGCATCAGCCAGATCAATAGCTGCATACCAGGTACCAGGAGATGTATTAATTTGCTTAAGCAATGAAACCACATCTGGAACAGCAGCTGCAATTGGAGTCACCATCTGGTTAAGTTTATGATAATCCACTGTCATTCTCCAAGATCTGTCTGTTTTTTGCACAGACCAAATAGATGAGTTGAATGGTGATGTGGTGGGAATCACCACCCCTGCATCCTTCACATCCTTGATGGTGGCAGTAATCTCTGCAATCTCTCCAGGAATGCGGTATTGCTTTTGGTTTACTATTTCCTTGTTAAAGGCAGTTGTAGTGGCTTCCAACTGGCTTTTTGTAGAATAATAGCCTTTACTCCACTTTTCAGGGATCCAGTGTGGCAAATCTACCACTTTCTGAGTATATCTTTTCCAATTATACATTCTGGAATTAGGAAAATCACTGCAGGATATGTTCAAGGACCCACTGGACCCACTGTGAAAATATCCTGAGCTAAGACTCCTTTGATAACATGACCTCCATATGCCTCCACTTTTGGTACCGAATGTCTTAGGCTGGGTTCTCTAAAGAAGCAAAACCAGTGAAATATATATAGAGAGAGAGGGAGAGAGAGAGAATTATCTCAAAGAAATGGCTCACACCAAGTCCTTGGGTCAAGTGTCAGGCTGGAGGCTTCTCCTGAGTCACATAGCTTCAGGGAGTGGTGAATCCAAGATCAGCAGGTCAGATGGCAGGCTGCTGGTTTTCGGGCTGTGGAGGCCAAAGAATCCCAAGATTGGCAGGCAACATGGCAGGACACTGGCTGACGTTCCAAGATCCAGAGATTAGATGATAATGAGCTGGATGCAGGATCCAGATTGAGCAAAATCCAATGAGCTTTGTCAGAACACCCATATATATCACAGGCCACACCCTCAAGAAAACTCCCCTTACAATGGATTGGCTGATCACATCAGATCTCATCATGGAGGTGATTAAATTATATCACAAAATGAAAGATAACTACATCATTACATAACTGCCAAACTATATCATCTCATAACTGCCAAACCACTGAGAATCATGGTCCAGCCAAGTTGACACACAACCTTAACCATCACAAGGTGCTTCCCAAATTACAAGGCATTTTCCATTTCATAAAATACAAATATATTTTTGATCCTCACACAAATCTTTGAGGTGGGTAGCATACGTATTTTATCTAAGGCTACCCTCAGCTTATAAATGACGGGCTCTGCTATCTTTGTTTTGTTGATGACTGGGTTTTGTTGTTTTGTTGTTGTTAGGTACCATTGAGTTGATTCTGACTCATAGTGATCCTATGTACAACAGAATGATGACTAACTTTAGGAATTTATGTCAGAGACCTCCTGTGTAGTCTGCTCACTATCATAAGGTCTTGTTCATTTTCTTCATCCAAACTTTTTCAACGGCTGTTAACAAGCTGAAAAATTAAGGGACTGGAGGTACATTCTTCCTTTCTCAAGTTGTTCCCTGTCAGAGTACTAAAGATCACAATTGTGCTGTGGGGCTTCATACCAGGAAAGACAGAGAGAACTAAATAATCAGCACCCAGATAATTTAGAATTGACAGTACAAATTTGTCTCCTACTCCCTCTGGAGCAAAAATCCTGCTGTCCTTGATTTATAGAAAAAAAACCATGTCCTTGATCAGCAACCAAGAGATCTAATTGTTTGCTATTTTAATACAGTGCACCAATTATATTTTATGTCTCCAAGGATGTGAAATTGGGCAACTTTCATTCTTCATCTGTACAGAAGCTCTGATGTAAATCCTTTACACATTGCTTGATTAACAACCTCAGAAATATATTTTATTTGGGGAATCCTGACAACAACACTTGAAGTTCATACCACTGTTAATACTATATCTCCCTGGCATCTTGTTAAAAGGAATGAAAGAAAGCAAACCAATTTAGTCACATAGAAAAATGACAAGCCATGGGAATGAAAAAACAAGTAGAGTAGGGCACTCTTGAGTCGTCAGTCCAATTTACCACCATTTAGGATGTGTAACTACTAGTAAACCTAAAGTCTGAGCTGAAAAACTTGTCCAGTTAGAAGTACCTGCTTTTGAAAGACTTACCCAACACCAAAGTTACAGTGCAGTTGCTAAGAGTCTGATAGAGACTGGATCATTCTGAATCTATCAGTTTCTAGCTAGACAACCTCGTTAAAATTTCTTTTTCTGCAAGCCTTAGTTCTCCCATTCATAAAATAGAAATAATAATAGCATCAATTTCATGGTATAAATAAGGTCATACATATAAGCCACTTGTCATAATAAGAGTAAAATTGTAGCGCTCTTTCTTTTGGCTATCGTTATCTATTACTTTGGTAATTTATCAATTCTGAGAGATGTATTTTTGACATTTTAATATCTCTGAAATCAGTCAATGGCTAGCATGTCAGGACTTAAATGTCAGCATTTCCTTTTCTTAGTGGTACGTGAAACAACATACTACGAGGAGTTATTATTTGGAAACCACATTGACCCCTTCAGGCCATGAAGGTGTTAATTAGAACCATTAGGAGTGTGTTATCAAACAGTGCCTTAGTTATTTCAAACTTCAATGTATCTGAATTAGAATTACAGCTTGCCTTTTGTGTGCTACCCTTTACAATGTATTGAGAAGACAAGCTCTATTATCTTACCTTGAATTCAGCAGAGTTTGACAAGTATTTAATAAATCTTTTTGCTGGATGCTATGAGGAATACAAAGCATCAGTCAGGGTCTCTGCCCTTAAGAAACACCTTAAAAGAGGCATACGTCTACACATGACATACAAGATAAAATACTTTTATAATCACATGGCCACTAAATCAAGGTTTATCAAATGCAATCAAAGGGAAAAATAAGATTGCATACACACGTAAGTGACTTTGAAAAACTTTACACAGAGGCTCAGTATGTTCACTATAGTAATGAAATCTTAGAGCCAGAAGAGATACTAGAAACCAGCCACTGCATAAAGGCAATATGTATGTCATCTGTTCTTGTTGCTGACTTTAAGGTGAGGGCACTGAGACCAGGAAAACTTAGCGAGACACAATATGTCACCTGACAGGGAATTAACAGATGCGGAGAGCAAACCTCCATCTCCTGACCTTGGATTCAGAATAAATAGATCCTGTTCTGAGTAGCTGAGCAGACCACAAGAGAATTAACGTCATCTAGTTTTTTATTCGGGAAACCCTGGTGGCGCAGTGGTTAAGTGCTACGGCTGCCAGCCAAAGGGTCGGCAGTTCGAATCCTCCAGGCACTCTTTGGAAACTCTATGGGGCAGTTCTACTCTGTCCTATGGGGTCACTATGAGTCGGAATTGACTCAATGGCACTGGGTTTGTTTTTTTTTTTTTTTTTTAATGGGTATATTCAATGCCATGCTATAGAGGGTAGAAGGAAAAATGGTTTCTAGCTCTGTTCATGTCTAGGAGTTTCATTCTTAAAAGGAGGAAAAGAAAAAGAACACATCAATGAAGGAAAATTAAGAATCAGCCACAGGGCTTTGGAGGGTCTGCCTGAAAGAGGAGGAAGAGAGTGTCATTAAGTTGAAACATGAAATTGCTGATTTTTGTAGGTAAAATGAATGAATGTTGGCTGTTTCATAGGTGGCACCTAATACATGGTTGACAATAGGAAAGAGAGTGCAAGAACAACAAACTGGATTTATTAGCACCTGCCTCCTCCTCTGACCCAATGTATGCTTTGGGGTTACTATTTGTTTTTGCCTTTGTGTGTGTGTATTTCTTTTGTCTATGTAAGCAAGACGGTTAGAGGCTGTCTAAGAAGCTGTCTGAATGAATTGCTATGTGAATCTCAGAAGTGAGTAGAGCCCAGGTTGTCAGCCTCAGGTGACAAGATGGACAACTGGATAGGGGGAAAAGGTAGTCTTCCTAATTCTGCATGAAATCCAACATCAGGAGGAAGCCTTTGGCACATGTGGATATACTCATGATGGGTCACATCAGCAGTGGCAGCAGTACCAAGTACCTTTGAACAGGGAATATTTTAAAATGGGAAGGTGGAACAGTAGAAGAATCAAAGAAAATGTTGGGAGTTCCAAAAATATTCCATGAGGACTCTGCAGTGTGTGGAGTGTGCTTAAAGAGCATTGGGGAGCTGAAGGCAGTACATTTGTACTATTACTATCATTGCCAACACACCCTCATCTACATATTGGAATACAATAAAATTCTCTCTTTCTCACTCTGTCTGACACACACACACACAAATGCACACAGGGACTCTAAAAGACAGACAATATCTCCAAATCTTGCCAATGTTATTTTTGAATGATGGGATTACAGATTTTGGCCCTTTTGTTTTCTATATTTTATATAGTAAATATATAGCATTTTTTACACTTGTAAACTATACATATGAAGATTTTTAAAGTTTTACCCACCATTAAAGTAATTTATGTTTAGAAATTCTAATTTTTCTACATAGAAAGTCTACATGGTAAAGACTACCCGAAAATCTGAATTTCTATTCCAGTTTGAATGCCATTGCATCCTGATAGTATTGAACAGAGTTAGCGTATTATACCTGCCTAGTACATTTACGATTTTATTGCTGGTATACACCGTCCATGCTAATCTGTAGGAAGCATTATAACTGCTGTGTTTTAGAAATAATTTCTTTCTTTTTTTTTTTGTGGTAATGTTGAGCTGAAACCTATGAGCTTGGAATATGTTTTAGCATTTTAATTTTTCTTTTTAAATGCTGCATTTGGTGTTTTACCAAGATCTCAATGATCTTTTAACATCCACTATACACATAAATATGGGGAAGTACAAGAAAGTCAGTTAGAGGCACTCTGTTATAGAGTACTTGCAGCTGCTGCATGCTTCCTATATCAACACCTTAGCCAGGTGAATCATGAAGGGTTAAGCATCCAACTGATATTTATCAAGCATCTACTGTGAGGAAGCAATAATGGTCTTTATTTAAAAAGAAGATTTGCGCCAAAATGAATCTTAGCTTTCTAGAAAAATGACAGACAGGATAGTATGCTAGTTAAGAGCACAGAACTCAAAAGTCAGTCTACAGGTTACCTAGTTTCAAATACTGATTTCATCATTACAGAACAAAATCAAAACAAAAGCAGTTGCCATCAAGTTAATTCCAACTCATGGCAACCCCATGTGCTGCAGAGCAGAAGTGTGCTCCCTAGGTTTTCAATGTCTATGACCTTTTGAAAGTAGATTACCAGACCTTTCTTCCAGGTTCCTCTGAGTGGATTTGAACCATCAACTTTTTGGTTAGTGCTGAGTGCTTAACCATTTGCGCCACCCAGGGTTGCCATCCTTTCAAGTGATTTATGAACTTGAGCAAATTACTTAACCCCTATATGCCTCAGTTTGCTTATCTGTAAAACGAGAAAAATAATATTGGTGACATGGTTGTGTTATTCTAGGGAAGAAGTGAGATAAATTACTTGTCTTATATACAGTAAAATCCATATCATTTAAGTTTTGTTTTCCTAATAAACTTAAATCTTTGTTGAATTTCTATGTACATTTACCTTATTATTCAGAAGAAATACAGGTGGTTGGAGAAATGAATTTTAGAGTCATGGAATTCAGAGCAAGAAGAAACTACATTGGGTACTTAGCTCAACCTCATCATTATACAAGTGAGAACATAAGAGCACAGAATACAAAGTTAAATCCTTACTAAGTTCCCAAGATTTATTAAATCCTAATTTTCTGACTTCCTGATCAATATTCTTCCAGTGAATGATAATTGCATGTCTATTTTCTTATTCTACAAACATTTTTTAAACAGTATTCCCTCTGCTTCAAGCACTATGCTAAATGCAGGATAAAATAGATAGGTTACTTGCCCTCTTAAGGTTTACAGTCTAAAGAGGAGAACATGTGAGTGCAATGGAGCTTTATATGTGCTCTGATAAAATATGAGTGAGTAGCAGTGGTAGTACAATGGAGACAGGAAAATCCACCCCAGACTGTAGAAAGGCTTAACATAAGATATGATTTGATCATGAATGTTGAATAAGGACTCAGATAGCAGTGCTATGGATCTAAAGCATTAGGTATGAGGAGGGAATGACTTAGTAAATGATAAATTAAAAAGATTGTGAGTAATCAAATGGTGAAAGGCCTTGTATTCTGTGATATATAGTTTTGATTTTTTTCTACAGGATTAAAAAAAATACGTCCTAGCAGCATCAGGGCAAAAAAAGATTGAAAGGTTATGAACAAAAAAAGAAAAAAAGGACTATCATTATCCTATACTTCTGCAACCATAATGCTACAAAAAGAGTGCCAAGATCTTTAAAGCATTAAGGTTGAAAGGTTGTGAATGATGAAAACTATACTCAATCATATTATCATTAAAGTGTGAAGGCAATACGTGTGTGTGTGTGTTGGATATACAAAAATTCAGGAAATAAACTAGGTGATTCTTCTTAAAAAAAAATCGAAGGATAAATTTCAATGAGTCCAAAAATGAATCAAAATATGTACAACACAAAGAGTGAATCCTAATTTAAGTTATGGACTTAAGTTATTAATAATGTATCAATGGCTATGTTATTAGGAGGGACCAGCCCCTGGAAACAGATGTCATGTTTGGTAGAGGGTCAGCGAAAAAGAAGAAGACCCTCAACAAGATGGATTGACGCAAAATGGGCTCAAACATAGCAATGATTGTGAGGATGACACAGGACTGGACACTGTTTCTGTTATGCATAGGTTCAGAGTGATTCAGAACTGACTTGACGACACCTAACAACAATAGCAATGCATCAATATAGGGTCATCAATTAAGAAAATTGTACCACACTAACACAGGATGTTAATTTTAGTAAGAAGAACTGTGTTCATAGGACAGAGGAGGTACATGGGAACCCTCTGTACTTTCTGTCCGTTTTCTGTAAACCCAAAACTGCTCTAAAAAAGAAAAATGTACTACGTTTTTTAAAATGATTCACAATAAAGACCTGACAAATAAGGAAGTAGTGGTAAAATAAAGGAGAGAAGATTGAGTAGGAGCATTATTACAGCAATTTAAAAATAAAAGTGGGTGTAAATTACTTCTCTAAATATGTATACACATAGATCTTATATTTAATGAAATAAAAAACACAATAATTGAATGCAGTAATATAGTCAACATAGTCAAATAAATATATAAAATAAGACCCCAGTTTGTTGTTGATTGTTAGGTGCTGTCGAGTTCCTTCCAACTCATAGTGATCCCATGAATAACAGAATGAAACACGGCTTGGTCCAGCTTCAGCCTCACAATCATTGCTATGTTTGAGCCCATTGTTGGCAGCCACTGTATCAATCCATCTCAGTCAATGCAATCCATCTCATTAAGGATCTTCCTCTTTTTCTCTGACCCTCTAATTTGCCAAACATGATATTCTTCTCCAGGGTCTGGTCCATCCTGATAACATGCCCAAAGTACATGAGATGAATTCTTACCATCCTCTAAGGAGCAAATGAGGGTCCCAAAAACTTGACTCCATCCATGTCATTAAGGTCTGCTCTACTTTGAAGAGGCAGCTCTTTTTCAGGCATATTTTGAGTGCCTTCCAAAATGAGGGGCTCATCTTCCAACACTATATCAGACAATGCTCCAATGCCATCCATAAGGTTTTCATTGGCCTTTTTTTTTTTTTTTTTTCAGAAGTAGACACCACGTCCTTCTTCCCAGCCTGTCTTAGTTGGGAAGCTCCACCAAAACCTGTCCACTATGGGTGACCCTGCTTGTATTTGAATTACTGGTGGCATAGCTTCCAGAATCACAGCAACATGCAAGCCATCACAGAATGACAAACTGATAGACAAAACCCCAGATCATACCAAAAGATGATAATTCACCAACACTGGAATGGGAGGGAAGAGGAAGTCTAGCATTGGGACACAAAGGGTGTATGTGGAAGTAACAAAATGTGCTTCTTTCCTCATTTTGCATTAAGAAGAATCAATATATTTTACCTCATCCTAGCACTGATAGAGATATATAATTGAAAGTACGTAGTAGTAGAATTAAAAACAAACTTTATACTGTGAAAGGATGATAAGACCACCACTCAGTATCTGGAGTAAAAAACACAAAAATAAAGTTATTGCTTATTATAGTTTCTAGGTTGCACAAATGGTTTGCCCTTGGCTACTAATTTAAAGGTTGGCAGTTCAAACCCATCCAGTGGCACCACAGATGAAAGGCCTGGGAATCTGCTTCCATAAAAATCAATGCCAAGAAAACCCTATGGAACAGTTCTACCCTGTAACAAATGGCGTTATCATGAGTTGTAATCGACTTGATGGCCAGCTTTTTAATTTTTTTTTAGTAAGGGATAATTTAGCTGGTTAGGCACTGTCTCTCCAAGCAGAGCATACTTATAATCGTATATAGGATTTTTAGAAACATGGAATTCAGGGATCGGTGAATTTTCAGAAATGTGTAAGGTGGTTTTTCATCATCTGTAGAAGCATAATTACTCATGTAATGTTGTTTTTTATTGGTTGGTATTCAAAAGCATGTATACTAAAGTAAGTCTGTTCCTGACTGGCTAACATTTGGTAGCAAGGGGATGGCATTGATAGGTTGGCTTGAAACCTGTTGTTGATTAATTGGACAGGTTTTAAACTAATTAAGATGTTATTTGTTACCATGGCTACCAAATGATTCATACTTTCCTAAGTTTGTGGCAATACTTTTTAGTTAATATCTGCCAAATCATTAAAAATATAAGATAGAAGATCTTTAAAATATCAAGAAAGTATGTTAGACAGAAAACATGAAGTAAAATTACAGAAACTAGATAAAATATTTTGTAATTTAATTAGTAATGAGATAAACATTGTTATTAAAAGAAAAGTATTATGATCACATGGGAGCTTCGGGTATGGAGATGGCAGAAATGCTTATTTTGAATGAATCTTGTGACTAACAGTTATAAATTATGCAAAAGATATTAAAATATACTGCCTGAAGCCACTGATAAGCAAACAAAAACAGCAGAAACTGTAGAGGACGCAGTTCTTGAGGAAAAGGATGCCACATTGAAACAGCTCTTCCCTCGAAGGAACTTCCTAGTTCCCTGAAGCACAATGGGATTACAGTGCAAACGGAAAGCAGGTTTACTGTGCTGAAGAGACAAAAGCTAGAGTTTGGGCTGCCAAAGTAGGTGAAAATTGAGAGAAACTCCTGGGAAGAGGGAACCACAGCGGTGAACCTCCAAACTACTTAGAATAAATCCGTTGTTAGGAGACAGAGATTTCTGCAGTTACCTAGCACCAACGAAACAAAGGTCATAGATCAAGTCCCATCAAGTTAGCATGCTTGGCAAAGACCATGGACTTTCCCTTAAAATCTCATCAAGGTGATGTCTTAAAGTTAGCTCAGGACTAACAACTATATACCTTAAGATTAACAGTAAAGCCAAAGTATACTAAACTCAGTCTAAAATCAAGATTCTATAGGATCAAGGTGATTAATCAGTCACTTAAAACCCACGGCCGTCAAGTCAATTCCAACTCACAGAAACACTGTAGGACGGAGTAGAACTGCCCCATAGGGTTTTCAAGGCTGTAAATCTTTGCAGAAGTGGACTGCCACATCTTTCACCTGTGGAGCAGCTGGTGGGCTCAAACCACTGACCTTTTGATTAGCAGCCAGTGTTTTAACCACTATTCCATCAGGGCTCCTACTTAACTGTCTATAAAAATAAAACTCTCTATATTTTAGAGGGAGATTATCTGGAGGCTCTACGATGTGTCATCTACAATATACAATCAAAGATTACTATAAATGCAAAGAATCAGGAAAAAATATGTCTTACAATTTAGAGAAAAGAAGAAAAAAAAACACTGAATAGAAGTAGATCAACAGATGTCCCAGGTGTAGAATTTATCAGCTATTACAAACATAATTTAAAAATTTTAAAGAATATTGTTTCTTTGGCTTATTTTTTTGTTGTTGTTGCTGCTGTTACTTCTCTCTCTCTCTCTCCCCCTCTCCCTTCCTTCCTTATCTTTCTCCTGCCCAGCTAGCCCTGTGTGCTATCCCCTCCCCTTCTTGACAGACTCTGTTTTTTTTTTGTTTGTTTGCTTGCTTTGCTCTTTTTTTTTCTTTTTGCTTTTCTCTCTTTCCCTTCCTTCCTTTTCTTTCTCCCACTCAGCTAGCCCTGTGTGCCATCTTCTCTTCTTAACAGGCTGTGATTTTCTGGTTTGTTTCCTTTGTTCTTTTTTTGTTGTTTGTTTGTTTGGGGCCTTTTTTGTTGCCTCTCTCTTTCTTTCTCAATCCTTTCCTTCCTTTCTTCTCTTTGCCATCTGCTACCCAGCTAGCCTTCCTGGGTCTGCACCACCATCACCAACTGCCTCCCTCAGTGCCATTTTATTTCTTTATTGTTTGTTTTTGTTTTGTTGTTATTGTTTCTTTTTTTTCTCTCTCTCTCCCTTCCTTCCTGTCCTTTCTGCCGTACACCTAGCCCTGTCTGCTGCCCCCAACTTCTTGATGAGCCGTTCTGTACTGTTCAGCTTGAGAGCCTCTGGCACATGGCCTCCTCGTGTCTGCACCACCCCCACAGGTGAGCTCCCTTAGTGCCGTATTTTTTATTTTTCTTTATTTTTCCCCTTCTCCTTTTCCTTCTTCCTCCCATGTAGGCCCTGTGCTGCCTGCACCCCCTCCTGATGAGTTGTGCTGTGTCACTCAGTGAGAGAGACATCAGCTCACTGCTGCCCCAATTCTCCCCTACCCCAAAGGCTGATGTCCCCACCACCATATTTTGCTTTGTGCTGTTGTTTTTTATTTTATATTTATTTGTTTGATTGTTGGTTTCTTCTCTCTCCCCCTTTTCCTTTCCTTTCTCCTGGAACCTAACCCAATGTGCCACCCACACCCATGCTGTTTCTCAGTAGGCCAAGCCACACTGCTCAGCTAGAGAGCAACCGGCACATGGCCTCATTGGATCTGTCCTGCCCCCAACAACCAAATCCTACTG
This sequence comes from Loxodonta africana, assembly GCF_030014295.1. Lineage (NCBI taxonomy): Eukaryota > Metazoa > Chordata > Mammalia > Proboscidea > Elephantidae > Loxodonta > Loxodonta africana. The sequence continues at coordinate 51,489,960 of NC_087363.1, read as the reverse complement.
CACTGCCATTTTATTTATTTATTTTTATTTATTTTATTTTTTACTTCAATTTTTGATTTTTTAAAACTTTTTGCCTTTGTTTTTCTCTCGTTTCCCTTCTTTCACCCACCCACTCAGCTCTGCACATCATATTCTGTCCTTTCCCTCCTGCCTATCTACATAGTGCACTGAGTAGCACACCCTGAGCAGTAGCAGTGCAGCCCTCCAGACCCCGCCCCATTGCCCCCAGTTTGTACTGAAAACTACCCATCCCCAGCCCTCCATCCCCACTGGACCCTCCCTGCTGCACCAGAGCTGAGTGACTGGCCCTGCCCATGTGGACATGGTAGTGAGAAGTATCATGCAAGCAGAAAAACACTCCCAGCCTGCCTGCCCAGATATAACCAAATAAAACAAAAAAGCAGGATGAAACAGTCAAATCTATAATCAATAAATTAAAAAAATACTTCATGAATATCCTGGAGACAGTAGACAATAACAAAATATTAAAAAAAGAGAGAGAGAGAGAGAGGATGGCTCCAGAAAGCTACCAAAATAAAACACCAGACGACCTTCTGCTAGAAGAAAAGGACCTAGAACTACCTGATACAGAATTCAGAACTCTAAAATTCAGGGCTTTTGAACAGATGAAAAGATGAAAGAAAATGCAGACAAAAATAAGGAAAAAATAGACAAAATCATGGAAAAAAACAGAAAAACAACAGAAGAAATCAGGAAAATAATACACGAACAAAACGTCAAAATAAGTAAACCATGAGAAATTATACAAAAACCACAATTAGAAATCCAAAAGATAAACAACAAGATTTCAGAAATGGACACTGTCATAGAAGGTTTTAGGAACAAATTTGAAACAATGGAACATAGGAGCAGTGAAATTGAAGAGAAATCCTTGGACACCACTTTGTTTGAGGGAAAATCAGAGAAAAGAAAGAAGAAAAATGAAGAAACTGTGAGAATGATGTGGGATACAATGAAATCAAAAGTTTGTGTGTAATTGAAGTTCCAGAACAGGGAAGAAAACAGAAAACAGAGAGGATCATTGAAGATTTGTCGACAGAAAACTGCCCTAATATCATGAAAGATTAAAAAGGTGACTATCCAAGAAGCTCAATGTAGCCCATATAGGGTAGACCCCAAAAGGAAAACACCAAAATATGTCATAATCACACTTGCTGTCATGGACTGAATTCTGTCCCCTCACACCCCCAAATACCTGTCAACCTTGCTAGGTCATGATTCCCAGTGTTGTATGATTGTCTACCATTCTGTCATCTGATGTTATTTCCCTGTGTGTTATAAATCCTATCATTATGATGCTAATGAGATGGGATTAGTGGCTGTTATGTAGACTCAATCTACAAGATTAATCTACAATTTAAGTCAGTCTTTTCTGAGATAGAAAAGAGAGATGTGAGCAGTGAGACAGCAGATTTCATTCCACCAAGAAAGCAGGGCCGGAAGCAGAATGGGTCCTTTGGACCTGTGGTTCCCGCATGGAGAAGCTCCTAGGCTGGGGAAGATTGATAACAAGGACCTTCCTCCAGAGCCAACAGAGAGAGAAAGCCTTCCCCTGGGGCTGAAACCCTGAGTTTGAACTTCTAGCCTCCTAGATTGTGAGAGAATAGATTTCAGTTTGTTAAAGCCATCCACTTGTGGTATTTCCATTACAGCAGCACTAGATAGCTAAAACAGAATTTGGTACTGGGAGTGTGGTGCTGCTCTAACAGATACCTAAAATGTGGAAGTGGTTTTGAAACTGTGAATGGATAGAAGACTTAGAATGAAATGAGGAGGAAGTGTTACACTGGAGAGAATCCAGATGGTGATAAGCTGCAGCAGAGAGCTGGAAGCAACAGAGAATCAGAAGCAGCAGACAACTGGCAGGAGCGGACAACCAGCAGCAGAAGAACCAGGAGACGGGTAGAATTACCATTCAGATCTGACTAAGAGAATAGGGTCACCTAAAGCCGAAGAAGCAGAGTTGCCATTCTAGTGGGCCTGGAAAATGGAGCTGAAACCCAGGGCTGAGGAGTCTCCACCCAGAATCTGGACAGTGTGGCCAATACCAAGAGTCTGGAGGGCAGAGCTATTATGTAAATCATCTCCAAGGACAGAGGATTATTTTCAAGGCTTGACAACTGATGTAATATGTTCTGCTGACTTGCTTGGTACCTGTTATGCCTTTTCCCCTTCTAATTTCTCCCATTTGTAATGGAAATGTCTAGCTTGTGCCTGTTCCACCATTGCGCTTTGGAAACAGATAACTTGTATTCTAGATTTCACAAACAAAGAGAAATTTTTGGATTTTGGACTTGAAGTTGAATTAAGACTTTTGCTATGATATGATGGGGTTAATATGTTTTACATGCAGCAAGGAAATGTATTTGGGGGGGCCAAAGGATGGAATGTCATGGGCTGAATTGTGTCCCCCTAAAATATATGTCAGTTTGGCTGGGTCATGATTCTCAGTATTGTGTGATTGCCCACCATTTTGCCACCTGATGTGATGTTCCTATGTATTGTAAATCCTATCTCTATGATGTTATTGAAATGGGATTAGCAGCAGTTGTGTAGATTCAATCTACAAGATTAATCTACAACTTAAGCCAATCTCTTCTGTGATATAAAAGACAGAAACGAGCAGAGACAGGGGGACCTCATACCACCAAGAAGGCAGCACTGGGAGCAGAGCCTATCCGTTGGACCCAGGGTTCCTACATGGAGAAGCTACTAGACTGGAAAAGGTTGAGGACATGGACCTTCCTCCAGAGCCACCAGAGAGACAAAGCCCTCCCCTGCAGTTGACACCCTGGCTTTGGACATCTATCCTACTAGACTGTGAGAGAATAAATTTATCTTTGTTAAAGCCATCCATTTGTAGTCTTTCTGATATAGCAGCACTAGATAGCTAAGACATTCACTAAAACCAAAGACAACAAAAGAGCCCTGAGGGCAGCTCAAGAAAACCAAAAAGTCACATAAAAAGGGGAAACGATAAGACTAAGCTCTGATAACTTGGCAGAAACCATGCAGGCAGGAAGGCAATGGGATGACATACATAAAATCTTGAAAGAAAAAAACTGTCAAGCAAGAATAAAATATATCCTGCAAAACTCTTGCTCAGATATGATCAAAAGTAGGACATTGCCAGATAAACAAAAATTAAGGGAATATGTAAAAACCAAATCAAACTTACAAGAATTATTAAAAGGAATCTTTCAGTTAGAGAACCAACAATATCAGATAACGACATGAATCTAACATATAATACACCATCAGCCAGCTATCAACCTAGATAATGAACTCTTAAGAGTAAAACAAAACTAAAAAATTTACAGAGGAGAACCAAAGTTGTTAATTTGTAAATGACAACAATGTCAAAATAATAAAAGAAGGAATAAATGGTGTAGATATAGAACTTTCAAAGAGAGAGGAAGTCAAGTTGTTATCAAGTAATAAAACACTGATTTAAATGTAGGAAGATAGCGGTAAATTTCAAGGTAACCACAAAGAAAGTTAAGAAACCTACTCATCAAAATAAAGAAGAAAAACATAGTCTCAGTAAACACAAAATCTACAAAAACAGAAGAAATGAAAAAAATACACAAAGAAATTCAGCACAGAAGAGTAAGAGGAACAAAGGAAATACTAGCACCACAAAAAAAAAGCACTACGAAATGACGGCAATAAGCTTGCACCCATCCATAATCACACTAAATGTAAATGGCTTAAGTGCACCCATAAGGAGACGGAGAGTGACGGAATGGATTTAAAAAAAAAAAGGATCCATCAATATGTCATCTACAAGGAAACAAATTTACTTGGAAACAAAGAAACAAATTTATTAAAAATATATCAAGCAAACAGCTACCAAAAAAGAGCAGGAGTGGCAATACTAATCTCAGATAAAATACACTTTAAAACGAAATCTACCATGAAAGTAAAAGAAGGGCATTATATATTGATTAAAGGAACAATTCACCATGAAGACATAACCATAATAAATACATATGCAACCAATGACAGGGCTTCAAAAATACATTTAAAAAATTCTAACAATAATCGTAGGAGATTTCAACACATCACTCTCAGTAAAGGGTGAAAATTTAGAAAGAAACTCAACAAAGATACAGAAAATCCAAAGGCTACAATCAACCAACTTGACCTCATATACATATATAGGACACTGCACCCAGCACCTGCAAAGTACACATTCTTTTCCAATGTGCACGGAATGTTCTCCAGAATAGACCACATCTTAGGCCACAAAATCCAAAACACTGAGATAATACAGAATATCTTCTCTGATCACAATGCCATCAAAGTAGAAGTTAACAACAGGAAGAGGAAGTGAAAAAAATCAGATACATGGAAACTGAATAACACCCAACTTAAACACCACTCGGTAATAGAAGAAATCAAAGATGGAATCAAAAATTTCTAGAACCAAACAAGAATGAAAACACATCATACCAAAACCTTTGGACCACAGCAAAGGCCATGCTCAGAGGTCAATTTATAGCAATAGATGCACAAGTCAAAAAAGAAGGAATAGACAAAATCGAAACATTAGCTATACAACTCAAACAAATAGAACAGCAAAAGAAGCCCACAGACACTAAAAGAAAGGAAATAATAAAGATCAGAGTAGAAATAAACGAAATAGAGAATAGGAAAACAATAAAAAGAATCAATAAAACTAAAAGTTCATTCTTTGACAAGATCAACAAACTTGACAAACTGTTGGCCAAATTGGCAAAAGAAAAAAAGGGAGAGCATGCAAATAACCCAAATAAGAAAATGAAATGGGAAACATTGCAACAGACTCAAGTGAAATAAAAAGGATCATAACAGAGTACTATGAAAAACTATACTCCAACAAATTTGAAAACTTAGAGGAAAAGGACAGATTTCCAGAAACATACTACCTACCCAAACTAACACAAACTTAAGTTGAAAATCTGAAAAGACCCATAACAACAGAAGAGATTGGAAAGGTAACAAAAAAAAAAAAAGACTCCCAACAACAACAAAAAGTCCTGACCCAGATGGCTTCACTAAAGAATTCTACCAAACATTCAGAGAAGAGCTTACAGTAGGACTACTCAAAATATTCCAAAACATAGACATGGAAGGGATACTTCCAAATTCATTCTATGAAGTTAGCATAACCCTGACACCAAAATTAGGAAATGAAGCTGCAATAAAGAAAATTACAGACCAATATCTCTCATGAATATAGATGCAAAAATTCTCAACAAAATTCTAGCTGTAGAATTCAGCATCATATCAAAAAAATAATATACCATGACCAAATAAGATTCATACCAGCTATGAAGGAATGGTTCAACATTAGAAAATCAATCAACACATTCCACCACATAAATAAAAGAATCACATGATCATCTCAATCAATGCAGAAAAGGTATCTGACAAATTCCAACACCCATTCCTGATAAAAACTCTCAATAAAAGGGGTATAGAAGAGAAATTCCTTAATATAATAAAGGGCATCTATACAAAACCAACAGCCAACATCTTTCTTAATGGAGAGAGGCTGAAAACATTCCCCTCGAGAACATGAAAAAGATTATCACCACTGCTATATAACATTGTGCTACAAGTCCTAGCTAGAGCAGTGAGGCAAGAAAAAAAATTAATAATAAAGGGCATCCAAATTGGTAATGAAAAAGTAAAACTGCCCCTATTTGAGAACGATATGATACTATACATAGAAAACCCAAAAGACTCTATGAGAAAACCAGTGGAACTTATAAAAAGTTCAGTAGAATAGCAGGATACAAGATAAACATACAAAAATCAGTTGAATTCCTATACACCAATAAAGTGAATGATGAAAAGGAAATCAGGAAAACAATATCATTTATAATATCCCCTGAAAAAAATAAAATACTTAGGAATCAATCTAAGCAAGGACGTGAAAAACCTTGTCTTAGTCATCTAGTGCTGCCATAACAGAAATATCACAAGAGGATGGCTTTAACAAAGAAAAATTTATTTCCTCACAGTAAAGTAGGCTAAAAGTCCAAATTAAAGGCATCAGCTCCAGTGGAAGGCTTTCTCTCTCTGTAGGCTCTGGAGGAAGGTCCTTGTCCTCAATTTTCCCATGGTCGAGGAGCTTCTCAGGCCCAGGGACCCCAGGTCCAAAGGACACACTGTGCTCCCGATGCTGCTTTCTTGGTGGTATGAGGTCTCCAATTCTCTGCTTGCTTTCCTTTCTTTTTATCTCTTGAGAGATAGAAGGTGGTGCAGGCGACCCCAGGGAAACTCCCTTTACCTTGGATCAGGGAGTGACCTGAGTAAGGGTGGTGTTATAATCCCACCCTAATCCTCTCAATATAAAATTACAATCACAAAATGAGGGACAACCACAGAATACTGGGAATCATGGCCTAACCAAGTTGACACATATATTTGGGGGGACACAGATCAACCCATGACAGACCTATACAAAGAAAACTACAAAACACTAATACAAGAAGCCAAAAGTAACAACATAAATGGAAAAGCATACTATGCTAATGAATAGGTAGACTAAACATTGTAAAAATGTTAATACTACCCAAAGCAATCTACAAATACGATGCAATCCCAATCCAAAATACCAACAACGTTCCTTAAAGAGATGGAAAAACTAATCATTAACATTATACGGAAAGGGAAGAGGCCTAGGATAAGTAAGTTATTACTGAAGAAGAAGAATAAAGTAGGAGGACTTGAACTTCCTGATCTCACAACCTACTATATAGCCATGGTAGTCACAATAGCCTGGTACTGGTACGACGACAATTACATTGACCAATGGAACAGAATTGAGAATCCAGATGTAAATCCATTCACTTACAGTTACCTGAACTTCGATAAAGGCCCAAAGTCCATCAAATGAGGAAAAGACAGTCTTTTTAACAAAGGTGCTGGCAAAGCTGAACATCCATCTCTTGGCAAATCTGGATGTCCATCTGAAAAAAAAAAAGAAACAGGAACCATACTTCACATCATACACAAAAACTAATTCAAAATGGATGAAAGACCTAAATATAAAACCAAAAAACTATAAAGATCATAGAAGAAAAAATAGGGTCCACTCTAGAGGCCCTAAAATACAGCATTAACAGGATAAAAACCATAACTAACAAATACACAAACACCAGAAGATAAGCTAGATAACTGCGATCTTCCTTCTAAAAATGAAACACATATGTTCATCAAAAGAGTTCACCAAAAAAGTAAAAAGAGAACCTGCAGACTGGGAAAAAAAAATTTGGCTGTGACAAATCTGACAAAGATCTAATCTCTAAAATCTACAGGAAAATCACCTCTGCAACAAAAAGAGAAATAATCCAGTTAAAAAATGGGCAAAAGATATGGACATTTCACCAAAGAAGACATTAAAGCAGCTAACAGATACATGAGGAAATGGTCGCAATCACTAGCCACTAGAAACACACAAGTCAAATCCAGAATGGGATACCATCTCACCCTGACGTTCCTGGCATGAATCAAAAAAGAAAATAACAAACATTGGAAAGGCTGGGGGGAGGTTGGAGCTCTTATGCGCTGTTAGTGGGAATGCAAAATAGTACAACCATTTTGGAAAATGATATGATGTTTCCTTAAAAAGCTAGAAATACAAATACCATATGATCCAGCAATCCCAGTCCTAGAAATATATCCTAGATACATAAGTCAACAAATAGACATATGCACACCAATGTTCACTGCAGCATTGTTCACAATAGCAAAAAGATGGAAAAATCCCAGGTGCCCATTAACAGATGAATGGATAAACTATGGTACATACACACACTGGAATAGTACACAACAATAAAGAACAATGATGAGTCTGCAAAGCATTTTACAACATGGATGAATCTGGAGAGCATTATGCTGAGTGAAATAAATCAATCACGAAAGGACAAATATTGTATGAGATCACTTCTATAAAAACTCCTGATAAGATTTACACGCAAAAAGAAACAAGTTTTGATGGTTACGAGGGAGGAGAGGAAGGGGAGGGGTTGGGATGGAAAAACAGTGAAGAGACAATAGATAAGGGGTAACTTTGGTGAAGGGTAAGACAGTACACAATACTGGGGAAACCAGCACAAGTTGTAGAAGGCAAGGTTATGGAAGCTCCACAGGCACATCCAAACTCCCTGAGGGACCGAATTACTGGGCTGAGGCCTGTGGGGACCATGGTCTTGGGGAACATCTAGCTCAATTGGCATAACATAATTTATAAGGAAAATATTCTACATTCTACTCTGGTGAATAGGGCCTGTGGCCTGAGCAGCCATCTAAGATACTCCACTGGTCTCACCCCTTCAGGAGCAAATGAGAATGAAGAAAACCAAAGACACAGGGCAAAGATTAGTCCAAAGGACTGATGGACCACAACTACCACAGCCTCCCCTAGACTGAGTCCAGCACAGCTAGATGGTGCCCGGCTCCCACCACTGACTGGTCTGACAGGGATCACAGTAGAGGGTCCCAGACCGAGCTGGAGAAAAATGTAGAACAAAATTCTAACTCACACACGCACAAAAAAAGACCAGCCTTCCTGGTCTGACAAAGGCTGGAGAAACCCTGAGAGTATGGCACCTGAACACAGTTATAGCTCAGTACTGAAGTCACTCCTGAGGTTCACCCTTCATCCAAAGATTAGACAGGCCCATAAAACAAAATGAGACTAAATGGACACACCAGCCCAGAGACAAGGATGAGAAGGCAGGAGGGGATAGGAAATCTGGTAATGAGGAACCCAAGATTGAGAGAGGAGAGTGTAGACATGTCGTGGAATTGGCAACCAATGTCACAAAACAACATGTGCATTTATTGTTTAGTGAGAAACTAGTTTGCTGGGTAAACCTTCATCGAAAGTATGATTAAAAAAAAAATTGAAAGGACAGAATGAGTAAAAAGATGAGAAATAACACTATAAAAAGTCAAGAATCCCAGAATTCAAAAAACAATACACTATTTGGAAATAAAAATTATTGTATGAACTTAAAATAAAATTGATCATATCAGATGAAAGAATCAATGAACTTGAAGACAGGCCATTAGGAATAATGCAGAGAAAATAAGGATTGAAAGAAAGTAAATAGAGCCTCAGTGACATTTGAGACAATATAAAACAATCTAACATAGGAGAAAATAAAAATAATGGTACAGATTAAAAAAAAAAAAAAAAGACAACATAATGGCTAAACATATCCCAAATTCAGTGAAATATAAAAATTTACAGATTCAAAAATTTCAAGTAGGAGAAATACAAATATAACCATGTGAAAGCACATCAAAGTCAAAATGCTGAAAACCAAAAATAAAGACAAAATGTTAAAAGCATCCAGCTATAAAACAAACATTATGTATATGGGAACAGGGATAAGAACAAGGGAGAAATAAAGGACTCCAGAAGACAGTAAAATAATGTTTTTAAAGTGCTGGCAGAAAAAAAAAAAAAAAAAACTATAACCTAGAATTCTATATGCAGCAAAAAAAAAAAAAGCCTTCAAGAAAAGGTGAAATTGATATACTGTAAGATATGCAAAAGTCGAGAGGACTTTTCACTGGCACACCTATACTAAAAGAAGTGCTAAATAAAACAAAATGATTCCAAATTGAAAAATCATGTCTATAGAGAGGGATAATGATCACAAAGAAAAGGCTGTATTTTTTCCTTTTTTAAAAAAAGAAAACAAAAATTATAATAAGGTATTGTGAGAATGTATAACTTTTTTTAAAAGTAATAAATATGACAACAATAGCAGAAAGAAGGGAGACTAAATGACTCTTGTAAGAAAATTAAATTATATGTGAAGTGGTATAATATTAATTCATGGTAATCTATGATAAATTAAGGATAAGCTAAATTGTACCCCAAAAATAGAAGTATAATTAAAAAATGAATTGAGGCAATAAAATATCATAAAATACTCAATTTATGCAAAAAAGGCCATAATTGAGAAATAAAAGAACAAGAGGACAAAGAGGAAAATTGATACTTAAATATAAAATAAATGCACAAAACATTCTTATTAAAAGGTAGAGATTTCAAACTGGTTAGAAATAGTGGAACTATAAGCCATTTACAAGATACTCAATTTAAACATATAAACACAAAAAAGGTTGAAAGTAAAAGAAAGTAAAAACTGTATATACCATGAAGACTCTAATAAAGCTGTTAGTTTTATTAATAACAGACAAAGTTGACTTGAGGAGTATTGTGAGCAATACAGAAAATATTTTAATAATAAGAGTTCATTTAGAAGATATAATAATCCTGAATGTATATGCCATTTGGAAACCCCGATGGTGTAGTGGTTAAGTGCTACAGCTGCTAACCAAAGGGTCAGCAGTTCAAATCCACCAGGCGCTCCTTGGAAATCTATGGGGCAGTTCTACTCTGTCCTATAGGGTCGCTATGAGTTGGAATTGACTCGATGGCACTGGGTTTGGTTTTTGGTTTTTATATGCCATTCAGAAGAGAAATTCAAAGTGCGTAAAGCAAAAACTGACAGACCTGAGAGATAAACAAATCCATACTTATATATGGAGGTTTTCAGTCTTCCGTAAGTTATTGAGAAAACAGGTAGGCAAAAAAATAAAATCAGAAGGGGCATAGAAGATTTAAAGAACATTGTCAACCAAATCAACCCTAAGTGACACTTATGTAAATCATAGAGAGGAAGTGAAATTTGAAGATCTTGGGTGTGAAAATTTACAAGGCGGATAAGGGAGAACTGATGACTCAGCGGTTAAGCACTTGCCTGCTAACCTAAAGGTAAGCAGTTCAAACTCACCAGCCACTCCACGGGAGAACGATGTGGCTTCTTTCTGTAAAGATTACAGCCTTGGAAACCCTGGGGGGCTATTCTACTTTGTCCTATAGGGTTGCTATGAGTCAGTATCGACTCGTTGGCAATGGGTATAAGGGAGAACCAAAAAGAAAAACCAAACCCAGTGCTGTCGAGTCGATTCTGACTCATAGCTAGGACAGAGTAGAACTGCCCCATAGAGTTTCCAAGGAGCACCTGGCAGATTTGAACTGTCGACCTCTTGGTTAGCAGCCGTAGCACTTAACCACTACACCACCAGGGTTTCCTTTCATCAAAATAGTCATTGTATTTTAGAATGCAGCAGTAGTGATTTATGTGTACGTCCCATTTTTGCTATAATGTTAAAAAAAAAAAAAAAAAGCAAACTCAGTGTTGACATTCAGTAAAATTAGTAATTTTTACTGTTGTTGTGTGTCCTCTAAGTCGATTCTGACTCATAGTGACCCTATAGGACAGAGTAGAACTGCTGCACAGGGTTTCCTAGGCTGAAATCTTTATGGGATCAAATTACCAGGTCTTTAAATTTTTTAATGATATTGACTTTTTTTCTCTCTGTATGCTCTATCTGCATTGCACGTGCAGACAGGCTGTGCCTCAAACTTCCAGGCAGCCATAAGACTGCTAGGAATGAGATACATATACCCACTGCCATCAACCACTCTGTGGGGGCTATGTTTATTTGTGATTGAGCCAGATGCGTGAGACATTTCAACAGTGTTGGCAAAGTGAAAGTCATTATTATTATTTATGGAAAGAAAACAGTAAACAACAATAGGTTCACAAAGGAGAAATGCTTACCCTTCCCCAAATTACCCCTGCCCATTCTTATGTTGCTGGGCAAGCACACTGAAGTTAAGATCAGATGCTGCATTTAAGTCACTGCTGCTTCTGGCTACCACCACTTTGTAGAGGGGGTCTGTATGGTTTCCAAGCTATCTGCTGCGCCGCTGGAACTCACTGGCCTTTGCTGCTTGCTCCTGCCGTGCTATCTGGGCCTGAGGGGCTCTCTTGCCACCATGCTACCCAAGCCCACACTGCCAGGGATGGATAGGTGTACAGCCCCTGCACAAGGCACACTCAGGCCTCTGCCCTGCACAGGCAAGTGTTAAAGCTCTTTTAGCTCCACCATCAAGCCTGCTGCTTGAAGGAACTCAGCTCCGTGGGCCAGCAAGTCCACCACCACCGTCTTTCTCTATTTCATGCCAAAAAAAAAAAAAACTTTTAGTTCAACAAATGTCTTCTGGATATATCCTTTTTTTTTTTTTTTCCAGTGTAATAGCTCTTCTGGGTCTAGGAGGTTCTCGGTGCAGGGGATCCCAGGCCCTTGTTTCAAAGGGTGTGGTTCACTCCAGACTTCTTGGCAGTAGCGAGGTCCCTGAACCTCTGTGGGATTGGCCCTTATATAAGCTACTCCTTGTCATTTTCAAGGCATGGTCCTCTCAGTAGGACCACAAACTGATCAATCCATTTGGTAAACCATAAGTCACTCAATTTGCATAGCCCAGCCAGTCATTTTCTGGGAGTTACAAGACCATGGCTAAAATGGTTATATAAAAGTGATTCATTGAACCACACTTTCTCTCCTTTTTTTTTTAAATATAGGTGCATTGCAGTGAAGAAAACAATGGCTATCAGTGCCACTTGGTGTCATTGCTTTTATTATGCTCAAATACCAGCAGATTTATTTTTACCCACCTTTGATTTTATTCCAACAATGCAAATGTCAACATAGGAAAAAAGATAAATAACATCTTAGTGTTATTGTGAACATAGCCTCAGGCGACCCCAGGAGTACGTGAACCCCACTTCAATAACTATCGATGTTGAACAACTGGAATTCTTATACGTGGCAGGTGGGAATGGAAATGGTACAACCACTCTGGAAAATTGTGAGGTAGTTTCATAAAAGTTAAATATAAAGCTACCCTATGACTAAGCGATTCCACTTTGGGCCAAAAACCCAGGAGAAATGAGTGCTTGTGTCCACAAAAGACTTGTCCAAGAATTTTCATAGCATCCAATTATTCAAAATAGTTAAAAAGCAGGAATAACCTAAATGTACATCAACAACAGAATAGGTTCTAAAAGTATGATGTGTGTGTGTGTACATATATATATACATATGATGGAATATGCTCAACAATGAATAGTATGAATTACTAATAGCAGCAAAAAAAAAAAAAAAAGGATATATCCAGAAGACATTTGTTGAACAAAAAGATGTCAGACTACAAAAGGGTATATAAGGTATGGTCATTGTTGTTAGGTGTCTTTGAGTTGGTAAAGCAACCCTATATACAACTAAAGGAAACACTGCTGGGTCCTGCTCCATCCACACAATCTTTGCTATGTTTGAGCCCATTGTTGTAGCCACTGTGTCAATCCATCTTGTTGAGGGTTTTCCTCTTTTTCACTGAACCTCTATGTTACTAATCATGATGTTCTTCTCCAGGGACTGGTCTCTCCTGATAACATGTCCATAGTATGTGAGACAAAGTCTCGCCATCCTCACTTCCGGGGAGCACTCTGGCTGTGCTTCTTCCCAGACAGACTTGTTCATTCTTCTGGCATCATTTGGTATATTCAGTTTTCTTTACCAACACCATAACTCAAATACTTCAATTCTTCCTTGGTCTACTTTATTCATTGTCCAGCTTTCACGTGCATACGATGCGATTGAAAATACCGTGGCTTGGGCCAGGCACACCTTCATCCTTAAAGTGGCATCTTTGCTTTCAATACTTTAAATAGATCTTTTGCAGCAGATTTGCCCAATGAGATACATCTTTTGATTTCTCGATTGTTGCTTCCATGGGCATTGATTGTGGATCTAAGTAAAATGAAATACTTGACAACTTCAATATTTTCTGTTTATTATGATGTTGATTATTGGTTCAGTTGTGAGGATTTTTGTTTTGTTTATGTTGAGGTGTAACCCATACTGAAGGCTGTGGTCTTGGATCTTCATCAGTAAGTGGTTCAAGACCTCTTTGCTTTCTGCAAGCAAGGTTGTGTCATCTGCATACCACAGGTTGTTAATGAGCCTTCCTCTAATTTTTGATGCTGCATTCTTCATAAATCCAGCTTTTCGGATTATTTGCTCAGCACACATTGAATAAGTATGGTAAAAGGATACAATCCTGACACACACCTTTTCTGATTTTAAACCACACAGTATCCCCTTAAACTGTTGGAACAACTGCCTCTTGTTCTATGTACAGGTTCCACATGAGCACAATTAAGTTCTGGAATTCCCATTCTTCACAATGTTATCCATAATTTGTTATGATCCACACATTTGAATGCCTTTGCATAGTCAATTAACACAGGTAAATATCTTTCTGGTATTCTCTGCTTTAAGCCAAGATCCATCTGACATCAGCAATGATATCCTTTTTCCACGTCCTTTTCTTATTCTGGCTTGAATTTATGGCAGTTCCCTGTTGCTGTACTGCTGCAACCATTTTTAAATTATATTCAGCAAAATTTTCTTGCCTGTGACATTAATGATATTGTTCCATAATTTCTACATTCTGTTGGATCACCTTTCTTTGGAATGGGCACAAACATGGATCTCTTCCAGTAGGTTGGCCAGGTAGCAGTCTTGCATATTTCTTGGTGTAGATGAGTAAACACCTCCAGTGCTGCATCCATTTGTTGAGATATCTCAATTGGTATTCTGTCAATTCCTGGGGCTTTGTTTTTAGCCAATGAGCTAAGTGCAGCTTGTACTTCTTCCTTCAATACTATTGGCCCTTGACCATCGGTTCTTACTAATAATGAGGCCGGACAGCACATGATAGAATTTTGCAAAACAAATGACTTAATCACTGAAAAAGCCTTTTATTCAACAGCATAAACAGCGACCATACACGTGGACCACACAGGATGGAAAACACAGAAATCAAATCGACTACATCTGCAGAAAGAGACAATTGTAAAAACCTAGTATCATCAGCCACCTGAGTTGGACACTGTTTCAAGAATAGATTTGACACATTGAACACTAATGACCAAAGAGCAGATGAGTTATGAGATGCTATCAAGGACATCATATATGAAGAAAGCAAAAGGTCATTAAAAAGACAAGAAAGAAAGAAAAGACCCAAATGGATGTCAGAAGAGACCCTGAAACTAAAGCAAATGGAAGAAATGATGAAATAAAAGCTGAAGAGAAGATTTCAAGGTGTGACTCCAGAAGACAAGGTAAAGTATTATAATAAAATGTGCAAAGGCCTGGAGTTAGAAAACCAAAAGGGAAGAACTTGCTCGGCATTTCACAAGCTGAAAGAACTGAAGAAAAAATTGAAGATTTATGTTACAATTTTGAAGAATTCTATGGGCAAACTATTGAAGGTTGCAGGAAGCATCAAAAGAAGATGGAAGGAATACACAGAGTCACCGTACCAAAAAGAATGGTCGACATTCCACCATTTCAGGAAGTAGTATATGATCCAGTACCAGTGGTATTGAAGGCATGGTTACATTTGTATAAAGTTCTGTAACAATCAAAATTAATCTGTGGTTTTAAAAATCCAAAGAGTAGTTCCTCTGGAGATAGGTAAGCTGGAAAAAGTCATGAGAGAACTTTCTGTGTTAATGGAAATGTTCTCAGTCCGGACTGGGGCATTAGTTATGCATCAGACTCATCAAACTGTATATTTAAGATCTGTGTGAATCACTGTATTTAAATTATACCTCAATAAAATTGCTTCATTTTAAAAAAAGGCTCTCAGATCTAGTCTAAAACAAAAAGGTATACATACACATGTAAATATACATGAACATACTGTATAATGTCAACAAGATAAATGGATAAAACAAAGTGGCCTAGAAGGATGAGAAGGAAAAAGGATTGTCAAATACATACAATATAATGCAATGAAAATAAAATAAGGGTTACAATAATAATATCAACGTGGATTTTAAGGTAAGCTTTCAGGAGACAAAGATACTCTTTGTTGTGAGCTGTAAATCCACAACAAATATGAAAATTTGGTGAGACTTTACCCAGCTGCTAACCTAACTTAATATCGAAATACGTAAAATAAATACTTATAAAGTAAGTTCTTATGTATAAGGAAAAATGGAACCATAGTCATGGGAGTCTTTAACATAACCTTTTAGTCTTTGGCAGATGAAAGAGAAAAAAAAAAACTTTCTAATTAATAGAATTTATGTATGTATGTATCTGATATATTTGTATACTAAAAAAAAGTCATTGTAAAAATCATTAAAATTCAAAAATTAGAACTAACAGTAAATCTTTAAGCATTTAAACTAGCATTTAAGTACTTAAAACACCCACAGACACATATAGCACACACTTAAACACAGAAGCAAATATAGGTAGAAATACAAATGTCATTGAAATATTCTAACATAGTCTTTAACAGAGCGAGTATACAAAAACTAGATCTGAGTTGTGTGTGAATAGGGTTTATTTTATGTATAACTGTATTTCAAACCCTAAATCCTATATAAGCACTGCTCCTTCCTTTCAAGAGCCAATGGAACATTTAAAATGATTGCTCATATATCAAGCCATAAAGAAAACACCAATAAATCCCTAAAAGTAGAAATAAATCCAGCCACATTCACTGCAATTTGCTGCTATAAAACTACAAACTAATAACAAAAGTTATTCCTTAACTTGATTTATTTTGAGATATACACCTTCAAAGCAATTTTCAAAATAAAGAACAAGCTCTAGCTCCCGTATATTGCAGTGATTGTGGAACTCAAAACATGAATTTTGAAAATATATCTAAGAAAACAAAGATTCAATTCAGGAAGAGAAAATAGGCAAGCACTCATCATCGGCATTATATTGTATGTCTTATTTTCTCTTGCCAAGTTTAACCTCTACTTTGCCCCAAATGTGGTTTAAGTATTCATACAAATTTATTTTATAAATAAAAATGAGGAATGCCAGTTAAAATGATTAGGCTATCTAATTCTAATGAATTTTCTACCAAGTGTTGGCTAAAATACTCCAAAAACTTTGAAAATAATACAGTGAAAACTTGAGAGCCAGAACCCAACAGGGCTGCCTTATTTTTCCAGGTCTCACAAGTTTTCTACCTTTGACAGGATGCAGTCACCACTTTTCAATTGTTTTGTATTTAGTGGAAAATATTTGAGTTTTCCTTCTCTGACAGCTTTCCACCTTACACAGGTACTGGCTTCCACAGGTTTTACCGTAATTTTTTAAATCAAGTCTAAGACGGGCAATCAATATATTGCCTGGTTCTGAAAATTTTGTTTACATCCAAATTTGGTAAGTAGAGAATGGGGAACAAAATCATACTCATTTTTGATCCACCAATATGATGGAGCTCTGGCGGCACAGTGATTGAGAGCTATAGCTGCTAACTAAAAGGTTTGAATCCACCAGCTGCTCCTTGGAAACCCTTGGGGCAGTTCTACTCTGTCCTATAGGGTCGCTGTGAGTCAGAATTGACTAGATGGCAATGGGTTTAATTCTATGATGTCCTTAAAGCCATTAAGAAGACTGTTTTACCTTCCTTCACTACCTGTTCCCTTTAATTAAAAAAATATGTGGCCTATCCCAACAGGCAAACAGGACTTAGGTGTTGTCTCTCTAATGCATAGACCATAATCTGAAACAGCCTGAGAGCATTTACAAGCATTCATTGACTAAAGATTAAGAAAATAAATAGCTGCACACAGAGAAGAAATTTCTGAAGGCACTTTGAATACCAGGAAGTACAATCTTACAAGTCAAATACTGAATGGCTTATAAGGAGAATTCGAAAAAGGCATATTATATATAAAGATAGGATGAGGCGAATGAAGATCTCATCTGAGCCTAACGTAGCAGCATTAGCATGGTTAGAAGCTCTGCACTTAGACAAGAGTCTTATGTTAACAAATAGCTGACTGGCTTGCCCTCCCAATGGTTTGTAAATGGTAAGCAGTAAAACGTATTTGAACTGTGGTGTTGGTGAAGAATATTGAATATACCATGGACATCCAGAAGAACAAACAAATCAGTCTGAGAAGAAATGCAACCAAAATGCTTCTTAAAAGCGAGAATGCTGAAACTTTGGCTTGCTTACTTTGGACATATCACCAGAAAAGACCAATTGGTAGAAAAGAACATCAGTTTTGGTAAAGTGGAAGGTCAGCAAGTGAAAAGGAGGGAAACCCTCAATGAGATAGATTGACACAATAGCTGTAACGATGGACTCAAACATACCAGTGATCATGAAGATGGCATCAAAAAACCAAATCCGTTGCCATCCAGTCAATTCCAACTCATAGTGACCATATAGAATAGAGTAGACCTGCCCCATAGAGTTTCCAAGGAGCACCTGGTAGATTCAAACTGCTGACCTTTTGGTTAACCACTTAACCACTATGCCAACAGGTTCCCAAAGATGGCGCAAGACTGGGCAATGTTTCTTTCTGTTATACATAAAGTCACCATGAGTCTAAGCTGACAGCAACTGGCAACAATAACAATAACAAGGACAACTTGGTGTCTGTGAAAACAAACAACTGCACAAGACAAGAAGCGTTATCTGAAAACTTAGAGAAGGAAGACTCTGATAATGATTTACTAAAAGAACAAAAGAAGTATTAGAAGAGAAAACTGCCATCCTCTTTGGCTGCAGATAGAAACAGACTGTATGAAAGAGGAGCAGCAAAGATTAGAAAAAAAAAAAAAGGATGAGATGAAATGTAAAATGAGAAGGGGAGCGTTGCAGGGAAAGAATGTATGCAATAGTAGAACTTAAATTGAAAGCTTGAAAAATAAAATTAACAGTGTAGAAAATAAAACCAGTAATTTGAAGAGTCACCTTGAAAAGAGCAACCAAATTACGGAGAACTATGAAAAAAAAATTTTTTTTAATTCGTTAAAAATGAGCAAAAGGAAATAATGAGAATGTTGACTCATTGTGGAAAATGTAATCAATGTCGCCGAACAATATGTATTGAAATTGTTAAATGGGGTTGTATAAACTTCTGCCAAAAAGAGAATAAAATAGTTTAAAAAAGTTAAAATAAGGGAGAAAGATAGTGTGAATGACAGATAAGGGTAAAAAAAAGTCTAAGAATTATACTGTTCCCAAGCTGAAAAACATTTTTTTTTAAAAGAAACATTAATAAATATCATTAAATAAAGCATGTGCTGGGGAAGGGTCCAATTTATGAAGAGAATCACGCCTAAATGAATACCAGCAAAGTTTTTAATTAGATTATTTTTTATTTTGTTTTGCAGCTCTTTATTTTGAAGAAATCTAAGATTTCAAAATTTCAAGAATAATACAGTTGACTCCCATTTATCCTTTACCTAGATTCAGGAATTGTTACCTTGTGCCACATTTGCTCTATAGTATTTGTCCATGCATTCTCTCTCTGTGTCTGTCTCTGTCTCTCTGATCCTCTAAGAACAGGATTATTCATCCTCTTACATAGCCAAAGTGAAATGATTAAATTTAGGAAATTTAACATTGATAATACTGATAAAACCATGTAACTTTTTACCCTGTTAAATGTAATTTCTCTATCAGAGGGAAACTAACAATACTGATAATAAAAAGGTGGAGTCAGCCACACTTAAAGCTTTAAAGATTTCATTTTCCCTTTGTAATTTGTAATTAATCTGTGCATAGATATTTGAGACTGTATAAATACCCTCCTCTTAATTAAAAACCACCTAATGGTTTGAGAATCTATTGAGTCTTTCCAAAATTAATTATTACTTTGACAGTTGCAAAATAGTGATTTGCAATTTTACATCTATTGCTTATCATTCTAATCTAATCAGTACCCTTCCCATTTTAATTGTTGTGGTTAGGTGCCACTTCTGACTCATAGTGACCCTGTGTACAACAGAACGAAACACTGCCCTGTCCTGCACTATCATCACAATCATTGCTATGTTTGAGCCAGTTGTTGCAGCCTCTGTGTAAGTCCATCTCCTTGAAGGTCTTCCTCTTTTTCGATGACCCTCCACTTTACCAAGCATAATGTCCATCTCCGTGGACTGGTCACTCTTAATAACATGCCCAAAGTACATGAGATGAAGTCTGGCAATCCTCACTTCTAAGGAGTACTTCTTCTAAAACAGGTTTATTTGTACTTCTGGCGGTGTATGGTATATAGAACATTCTTCGCCAACACCATAATTCGAAGACACCAATTCTTCTTCAGTCTTCCTTATTCATTGTTTAGGTTTCACATGCATATGAGGCATTTGAAAATACCATGGCTTGGGTTGATTCTAATTAGTGCACCTTTTATTTCTTTTTCTCTCCTAACTATCTATCATCTATCTATGTATCTAATCTATCTATGTATCTATCTATCTATGTATCTATGTATCTATCTATCTATCTATCTATCTATCTATCTATCTATCTATCATCTATCATCTATCTAATCTATCATCTATCTATCTAATCTATCTATCTACCTACCTACATTCCTACCTACCTACCTATCTGTCTGTCATCTGTCACCTATGTCTAGCCATGCATGATTTTGATTCAAAGGTATATAATCCATTATTCCTACTAATTTTGATTTTCACATTTTCAAAGATTTGGCCAATTTTTCCAGCACTTTTGTAAAAAAGACTATACTTTCTATCATTGGACTGCTTTCATGCCTTTGTTAAAAAATAAAATCTGGAAGGCTTTATGCTAAGTGAAATTAGTCAGTTGCAAAAGGACAAATATTGTATGAGACCACTATTATAAGAACTTGAAAAATAGTTTAAACATAGAAGAAAATATTCCTATGAGAGTGGGGAGCGAGGGAGGGAGAGGGGTTTTCACTAATTAGATCGTAGATAAGAACTATTATAGGTGAAGGAAAAGACAATACACAATACAGGAGAGGTCAGCACAACTGGACTAAACTAAAAGCAAAAAAGTTACCTGAATAAACGGAATGCTTTGAAGGCCAGCATAGCAGGGGCAGGGGTTTGGGGACCATGGTTTCAGGGAACATCTAAATCAATTGGCATAATAAAATCTATTAAGAAAACACTCTGCATCCCACTTTGGAGAGTGGCATCTGGGGTCTTAAGCACTACCAAGTGGCCATCTAAGATGCATCAATTGGTCTCAGCCCACTTGGAGCAAAGGAAAATGAAAAACACCAAAGACACAAGGTAATTATGACCCCAAGAGACAGAAGTCTCTGGTTTAGTCTATAAACCAGAGACTACATCAGCCTGAGACCAGAAGAACTAGATGGTGCTCAGCCTCAACCGATGAGTGCCCCGACAGGAAAGACAACGGAGAACCCCTGAGGGAGCAGGAGAGCAGCGGGATGTAGACCTCGAATTCTCGTAAAAATATGTCTTAACGATCTGACTTAGACTGGAAGGACCCTGGTGGTCATGGTCCCCAGACCTTCTATTAGCCCAAGACAGGACCCATTCCCAAAGCCAACTCTTCAGACAGGGATTGGACTGGACTATGGGATAGAAAATGATACTGGTGAAGAGTGAGCTTCTTGGATCAAGTAGACACCTGAGACTATGTGGGCAGCTCCTGTCTGGAGAGGAGATGAGAGGGCAGAGGGGGTCAGAAGCTGACCAAATGGACATGAAAATGGAGAGTGGAGGGAAGGAGTGTGTTGTCTCATTAAAAAGAAAATTAAAATTAAAAAAAATCAAATGTACCTGTAAGTATGTGTCCATTTGTTAGCTCTCCGTTCTATTATTTTGATCTATTTGTTGATGCTTGTGCCAGTAAAGCAATTATTCAATCACTATGTATTACAGTAGATGTTGAAATCATGTAGGATAAGCGTTCCAGCTTCATTCTTCTTTGTCATGTTTGCCTTAGATATACTAGACCCTTAGCAGCTCCGTATGAATTTTAAAATGAGGCTTGCTGGATTTTTTTTAGATTACATGGAACGTATAGATCAGTTTGGGGGGAAATTGACATCTTAACAATACGTAATCCTCTATTCCATTAATACAACATATTTTTCCATTTTATTGGGGCTTTTTCATATATTTTAGCAGCGTATTATATACAACTTTTTGTCAAACTTTTTCCCTATGGGGGAAAAAAATCTAAAATCTCAGTTCATTTCTTTTAACTGAGCTACTTGGAGTTTTCTCTACACATACATGTTTCAGGATTCAACGTGGGATGTGAGTGGACTTTATGTACAGATTTGGGGGCTCCCCTTCACTAGCTATCTCCTTCCCAGGACTCCCTCTTGACTCCAGAGGGAATGTGGTTGCCCCAAACTCTATCTTCCAGGGCCTAATGCCAGAAAGACAGTGGGTTTTCTGTTGGAGTTTGAGCTAACTGTGTAACACAGACTATGGCCTGCCCTCAGACTAAAAGTTGTAAAATTCCAGAAACTCACCCTGTTTTTCTTCCTTCTTCCATGTACCAGTTTACCTCTGGATGCTCACTCCACAGTGTCTGCATGCAATTGTTTGTATTTTGTCTAGAGTTTACAGCTAGTGCCGGCAAGAGACTCTAAACAACAAAAAAACCAAACGTGTTGCCCTCACGTCCCTTCTGATATCAGTTTAATTGGCCATACAACTTGAATTTTGTTTTTTAGTTATGACCCTATAAACAAACAGCATAAAAATATGACAGATTATATAACTAGAAAGAAAAAGTTAGGTGAACTCAGACTTGTCTTCTGCAAAACAGAAATGAAAGAACAGCATGGATTTTTTTACAGAATTTTTGGACAAGAATATATACACCTAAAACTTATATCCAGTCAACGTGCTGCATGGCAGCAGCAATATCCTTGGATATACATGGACTTTGAAATATGCCCTCCACTGACACAGGAAGAAAATCACTAGCATCTTCCTACTCAAACTGTGTTCAAGGACTAGCAACATTAACGTCACCTTGTACAGTTGTTAGACCTGAAGAAGCTCAGGCCCTACCCTAGACTTAATGAATTAGAATTTCAGTCTTAGAAAGATCTCCATATAATTCACATGCACACTAAATTTGAGGAGCAGTACTCTAGCTGGATGAGAATAAATATTCTAAAATGTGAATGTCTCTTTTTAAACCTTACTGTGTATTCACTCTATTTAGGAGGAGCCCTGGTACTGCAATCGTTAAAGGGCTTGGCTGCTAACCAAAAGATTGGCAGTTAGAGCCCACCCACTGCTCCACTGGAGAAAGATGCGGCAGTCTGCTTCTGTAAAGATTACAGCCTTGAAAACCCTGTGGGGCAGTTCTACTCTGTCCTATAGGGTCTTTATAAGTCATAATCTACTTGATGGCAACTGGTTGGTTTTTGGTTTTATTTACCCCATTTAGGAGCTAAATCAACAAAAGGATCCAAAATGCAAAGACTATGCACAAAGAATTTCCTTGATATAATATTTATCATAAAAATTGAGAAAAACAAGTCCATCATTGGCATATTGTTGTTAGTTGTTGTTGTTGTTAGGTGCCATCAAGTCAGTTCCGACTCATAGCGATCCTATGCACAACAAAACGAAACACTACCTGGTCCTGCACCATCCTTACAATCGTTGTTATTCTTGAGCTTATTGTTGCAGCTACTGTGTCAATCCACCTCGTTGAGGGTCTTCCTCTTTTCCACTGACCCTGTACTCTGCCAAGCATGATGTCCTTCTCCACTGTAATTATACTTGTGAGGTCTGTAACAACATGGTAAAATATTTGTTGAACTTTAAAGTGTGAATAGAAGAGTATATACAATAACACTTCAACCCCACAAACAAATAATTATCACAGAAAAGAGACTGGGTGAAAATATTGGCTGGCACTGGTTAGTAGTATTTTTCTCTCACTTCTTTATATGTTCCTATACTTTCTAATTAATGGTCATTTTGGAATAAGAGAAAATACATTATGAATAAGTGAGGGAATTTTATATATGGAGAATTGTTGAGGGCAATTATTGTGAATATGTAGCATTAAGTCATTTATTTCATGTCTTTCGTTCTGCTTAGATGCTACTTTTCTCATTTCCAGCCCAAGGAGATAATACCTATACAAGTAGCATAATTTTTCACAAAATAAACTATGAAAGCTAGTGACTAAAGCATTCCACGTATTTTTCAATTGCGTTGTGATAGAGGGTTAATTCCTTAATCACTCTGTGTGGCTTTTCTCATGTCTGGGTAATAATAAAGTGTGATGTGTACAACAGAAGCATGTTACGAAAATTAATGAGCCTAGGACTCATGAAACCCTTAAAGCTTGAAAGAAGAAATGAATCATTTAAACAAATGCAGCAAAACTGTGGCATAAGTCCCAGTATTGTAGAAACTGTCCTTTTTAAATTATGCATTTTTTTTTTTGAATCTCTTAAAAGCAAGGATAAGTTTGTTATACCACAGGGAATGTCCCAATGGCACATTTGTTATCGCTGCAAGTTTATTACCACAGATAGATATCAAGGATTATATTTATAAGATTTGTGGCTTATGCTCAGTTTTCTAACTCTATGTTCTAACTACATATTGTTGCTAATTTTTATTATGTTCACAAAAGACAGCCTAAGTCTTTCCTCTAGTCTTCTACTCTCTTCTTCCTGAGTCTCTGACATCAATTATAGCCTACCCCACTGCCAATTAAAATTATTGCTTGTTGCTATTCAAGTACCAATGATCTAATTGCCATCAGTTTGCCATCCCAATCACCTGGCCATACCCTTGCCTTTAGGTACCTCATCTCACTAGCAGCTATGAAGTTGGCAGGAAGGGGGTGTTTTACAGGAATTTTCTGAATATAAATGGGAAAGGATGAATGACTGTTACTGGTTCGTATGCTGTGCCTAACCCTGATTGTTTAATAGTTCTCTTCCAGTCGTTAAACAATTTCACAGTATAACCAAAACCCTACAGCGTTTTATCTGGAGATGCTTTATGGTATGTTTTATGGATATTAACTGTGTAAGTGGCAAACCCCTTTCCAAGAGAGGCCACGTTGCTTAGTGTTTAAGAGAGCCAACTTTGGTATCAGGCCATCCTGGGTTGCATTTGACACTTTGACTTACTGGTTGTGTGACTGAAGAAAAACTAAGTTAGCCTCTCCATGCCTCTGTTTCTTCATTCTTTCTGTTCTTCCAAAATGCCACAATCTTTTATTTCCCAGGGCTTTTCAATTTGCTGTTCTCACCAGGACTCCTTCCTTCTCATTACTCAGATCTCTGCTCAATGTCTCCTCCTCAGAGGGGTCTTTTCCAAGGTTAACCTCAAATGTAGCTTCTCTTCTCACCCCACTCCATCCTCATCATGCTCTATTTGATTATCATGTTTTCTTTTCCTTGGAGAGACCTGGAAATCTATGTTAACATGATAAGAGACACTTAACAGTATCTCATAGTATCTTATGAATTTGTTTATTTTCTTCCCTTACCACTTACTTCTGATATAAACTCATGAGAGCTCAGAACTTGTATATATATATATTTTTACTCTCATAGTCCTTCCTCCATTACACTGAACATTATCAGAGATATATAAAAAAAAAAAAAAAAAAATGCCCAAAATTCATTTCAATCAAAAATAAAAATACAAAAATGTCAGTAAACACACATACAAATGCATCTGGAAAATATATGTGTGTATATATATATATATTTTTTTTCCTGATGAAAAATGAGGAAACTGAGGCCCTGAAAGGGTTATGACCTGCTGAGGACACACATTATTAGTGAATGGTTCAGGGTTATACCCAGAATACCTAAATCACAGACTTGCACTCTTTCCTTTATGATTTGGCATGAGTCTTATACTTGTGTGTATATCTGATTTGTTTATTCACTTATCAATTATTCATTTATTAAATATTCACTATGCACCAGGCAAGGTGTCCCAGTGGTGCAGTGGTTAACAGCTTAGCTGATAACTGACAAGTGAGGGGTTGAAACCCAACCCAGCCTCTCCGTGGGATAAAGATGTGGCAATCTGCTTTTGTAAAGATTACCTTAGAAACCCTATGAGACAGTTCTATTCTGTACTATAGGGTTGCTATGAGTTGGAATTGACTGGACGGCAACAGGTTTTTTTGTTCGTTTGTTTGTTTTATGCACCAGACACTGTGCTTGGCTTAGGGAAGAAGGTAGTCATCATCCTTCCTCTAAAAGTGTTTCTAATCTTTTAGGGAGTGAAGTTTGCCTTTTTTTTTTTTTAATCACATAAAATAATTTAATTAAAATGGTGAAGAGGAAAGCAGCAGGAGATTTGAGGTTAGTAGCAGCCTGAGGTTAGTTTCTGAATCTACTTAACTCATAACACTTTTGACCAATACAAATAACCAGAACCTCCTCTTGGGACCCATAGGCAATCCCAATGCATGTGCTATGTAGCATTCTCAGGAAGGAGGCTGAGGTGCAGGGTGCCGTTTTTGTAGTGCCGGGGGAGGACTAGGTAGCTTAAAGCCTGGAGTAATTGATATTTTTAATGAAGAAACACCCATGCAGATCTCTGTTGATTCATCGACTCCCACAGAGCCATAAGTTGCCGGGAGCAACAAGGCTCTTCTCCAATATGCAGCAAAATTTGTACGGTTCCAGTGCCACATAAGCTGTGGGAAAATTAGTTAATCTTTCCAAGTCCTTTAACATTTCCAAGCTGCTCTTGTACACATGGGAAACCTTTTTACTGTTTCCACTTGACCCTGGGGCCTCAGGAACTCTGTTAGAGGTCACAGGCCCATTGTCCCAGAGACAGCACAGAATGATTTCTGCCCTACTGCTCCAGTGGAAATCCTGGTGGCATAGTGGTTAAGTGCTACGGGTGCTAACCAAAAGGTCAGCAGTTCGAATCCAGCAGGTGCTCCTTGGAAACTCTGTGGAGCAGTTCTGCTCTGTCCTAAAGGGTTGCTATGAGTCAAAAACGACTTGTTAGCAGTGGGTGTTTTTTTTTTCCTTTGGTTTTGAAGGAAATGCGGGATATGAATGCCACCACAGGATTTGCTTTGAGATTCCCTTGAATATTTCAAGTCTATCTGATGTTCCTGGTATCTCTTAGCATCACCGCCAACCGAGAAGGCTGTGAGAAACTGGTGTACAGTGGCACTTCTCTGAGCACCTACAACTAAATGGTCTTTCCTTCATTTCCTATTCTCCTCCTTTCCCAGCATCTGGGATATAGATAATTTTTTTAATGTGGGGCATGGAGGAAGGTGGGGGTTCTTACTGATAAGTTATTGCTTAAAAGCTTTATTCTATGCCTTCTGAAGATGGCACTGGGTTTTTTTTTATTCCTTCTAGATATAGACAATCTTTGACTCTGCTGTTCACAGAATCTACTTGATCATCCCTCCTCTGGGTCATCTCTTCACAGAGGCAGTGAATGTGGAATGCATTAGGTACCCTGATAGTGAAGAGCAAGTAAATCAAAAATTCTTAGGATTTTATGCTGATTTTCTTTATTCCAAACACATATGATTTGATGAACACAGGAAAAAAAAAATCTGATACTGCTAAAACTTTGTAGGGGAAAAGGTCATGATGCTATAAACAAGTAAAGATGCTAGAAACAAAATACAAAAACATTTTTTAATAGGAAAGACTTGGTATACAGTCTAGACAATATGTCTTAAAATAGCATGTAGTAAATAGTAATGTGGTTTTAGTGGAGGGAAGGGAAATAGAAAATAGACCAGGTGAATACAATAGGGAGCCAAGAAAAATATGATGAACATATGGGAATTGGGATAGCAAACATCTGATACTCAAAAAAGAAAGAAAAGAACGTGGTGAATGGATTTCTGAATAAATGATGCTGGAACAATTGATTATTTATATGGAAAAAAGAAAAAAACGTATCTCTATGTTACACCACACACATATATAAATTCTAGACAGATTAAAGGCCTAAATGTCAAAAGCAAAACTTTAAAACTCTCAAAAAAAATAAAAAAAAAACATTTACAAGTAAAAAAAAAAAGAACAAACACGAAAAAGGTGAGAAATTTGACTGCATTAAAATTAAAAAAAAAGATACCATAAATAGAGTAACAAGTATAAGCTCCATAATAGAGGAAATACTTGTAATGTAAATAACCAAACAGTAATTGATATAAAGAGTAAATAATGAACAAAACAATAAAAAGTAAAAGTGACCAACAGAAAAATGAGCAAAGAATATTTAATGCAGAAGTAAGCCAAATCATTCATCAACATATAAAAAGATACATATACTCAATAATTTTCAGAGGAAGTGAAACTAAAATTATAAATAGATACTATGTCATGCCTCGCATTGACAAAAACGATTGCCTATGCCAGCTATGGAAACCCTGGTGGCGTAGTGGTTAAGTGCTATGGCTGCTAACCAGAAGGTCGGCAGTTCAAATCCTGCAGGTGCTCCTTGGAAACCCTGCAAGGCAGCTCTGTTCTGTCCTGTAGGGTCACTATGAGTCAGAATCGACTTGACAATGAATTTGTTTGTTTGTTTTTTGCTATGCCAGCTATTAGCAAGATGCAGGGAAGAAGGGAACTCTCATGCTTTGTTAATGGGAGTGCCAATCGATAGAGGTAACTTAGAGAATAATTGAAGTTAAAGTTGAAGATGTATTTACACTACAACCCAGAAAGTTTGTGTTTAGATGTTTACCCTAAAGCAACTTGCATGAGAACATGAGAAGACATACAATGATGTTCACTTTAGCATTCTTTATAATAGCAAAATAATTCACACTACCTTTAAAAGTCTGCCACCAGATGGTAAGTTAATAAAATATAATTTAGTCATACCAAAAACCCAGTGCCCTCGAGTCGATTCCAACTCATAGCGACCCTATAGGACGGAATTTAGTCATACAAGTGAAAAATATATAGATATTAAAATAAATGAACAAAATCACATGAATTAATGTAGATGAAACTCAAAAAAACATGAGAAGAGGAAAATGCAAGTAGCAAAATAATGTGTTCACTATGATACCAGTTTTGTAAATTTTTTAAATATGTGAAATAATAGTGTATATTGATTATGGAATTGTACAATTTTTTTTTAGTAAAGTTGTCAGCTGCCGTTGAGTCCACAGCCAACTCATGGCTACCCCATGCACAATGGGATCAGGCCATTGAGATTCTTAGGGTTTTCACAGGCTGATTTTTTGGATGTAGATTGTCAGGTCTTTCTTTCTAGTCCATTTTAGTCTTGAAAAAAAAAAAGCTCTGTTAAAATCTGTTCATTAGACAGGACTATAAAACAAAAAATAATTCATGTAAGGAATGTGCTTCTTTGTTCAGTTAGATACACAAGACCAAAAGGGCAGCTCCTGTCCAGAGGCAGGATGAGAAGGCAGGAAGGGACAGGAACTACTTGAATGGACACAGGGAATGCAGGGTGGAAAGGGGGAGTATGCTGTCACATCGTGGGGACTGCAACTTGGGTCACATAACAGTGTATACATTTTTGTATGAGAAATTCACTAGAGCTATAAACTTTCACCTAAAGCACAATTGAAAAACAAAAAAAAAAACTTGTCGTCAAGTTGATTCTAGCTCATAGAGACCCTACAGGACAGAGTAGAACTGCCCCATAGAGTTTTCAAGGCTGTAAGTCTTTATGGAAGCAGACTGCCATGTCTTTCTCCCGCAGAGCTGCTGGTGGATTCAAACCACCAAGCTTTTAGTTAGCGCTTAAGCACTGTGCCACTGGGTTCCTTTCCACTTTTTCAACAGACATCGATTCAGTGTCAGAACTTTAGATGTGACCATGTAGAAACTGACGAAATATTGTGTGTAGTGTGTATATTACAAAAAAAAAATCTGTTCAGCATTATAGCAACACACAAGCCTCCACTGACAGACAGGCGGTGGCTGTACATGAGGTACATTGGCAGAGAATCAAACCTGGGTCTCCTGCATGGAAGGTGAGAACCCTGCCGCCGAACCGCTGCTGCCTCCATAGTGTTAAAGTTACTAAAGCGTACATGGGGGTGATACACAGCAAGCATCACAGTCCAGAATTCTAAGGTCTCTGCCAATTCTCATTCCCCACAAACACATCCTTTCTGAGAAGGTCCAGAGAGAAAGATTTTGGGAGGTGGAGGGGATGAGAAGGAGAAGCTACAGGCCTAAACATATATGTTAATTTAAACAACAACAAAAAAAAAAACTAGAAGGATATACCTAACATGATTTCTTAAAATGGGAAGGAATCTGTGAGTGGAAAGAAGAAATTATTTTTATTTTCTACCCTCTACAAATTTTCAATTGTTACAACTAGCTTACTTTTTTTATAGTTTAAAAATAATATGATTACAATTATGATAAGTATTATTAAGGTCTGAGCATCAAAATAAGAATAAGGAGTCTATTTTCTAAGAAGACCAGAAAGAAGTCAGCACGGCCAGATCCTGTTGAACGAAACAAAGAATACGATTGGACAACTAATAAGCACATAGATGATAAAACAAACAAACCTGTTGCCGTCAAGTCAATTCCGACTCATAGCAACTCTGTAGGACAGAGTAGAACTCCCCCATAGGGTTTCCAAGGAGCAGCTGGTGAGTTCCAGCTGCTGATCTTTTGGTTAGCTCTTAATCACTGTGCCATACAGAGAATAGCATGAGCAAACCATAGGTTCACATTTAATCACTGTGCCATACAGATGATAGCATGAGCAAACCATAGGTTCACATTTCACAGAAGACTAATTTGTCACCGTATACATGGTCAAAAAGAATGAAGAGCCTTTAAGCAGAATATTTGTTTGACAAGAATTGCAGTTTAGAAATTTCTAGAAGGTAAGGAGGGTAGAGGTAAGTTAATGGAGCCATCTTTTATGTCTTACCAAGCAACTTGAAATAGGTCCAGTGGGACTGTGGGATGGGACTCCAGTCACACTGCAAACCTAGATTGCCTTGCCCTCCAGAATTCTTCCTAAATGACTTGTTCACTGGGGAAAAGAGTAGACAAAATTTCGATTCCCAGCCCTGTAGTCATGATGCTGGGCCTCCCACTGAGTCAATGTGAGATGAAAACTTTGAGAAGGAAATATGTTAACATCAATTAAGCCGTAAAGTAGTCAAACTACCTGATAATGTATGTGAGCATGTTTAATACATTCTATCTTAATGAAGTAATCTTGGTTAATGCATTAATTACTCCTTTTAACGCTTGCATTGTGATGATAACAAAATCCCCCATAGAAGCGCTTCACCTTGGTCCACGTAGGCTGTTTCTCTGATAAAAGCAGAGATAATAAAGACACTTCTCGGATGATCAAAAAATACGCAACACTATTTAACTTTAATTCAAATTATTATTTTTCAAGGTCTTTTCACTAGTTTGGATTAGTCACTGAAGATGCATTTTAGGGTTGTCAGTCAACGTGTGTCCACTACTGTTCGCCTGCCCAGTATCACCCTCTCTTCTTCCATGCCAACAAAACCCAATTATATTCAGTTCTTTTTCTCTAACAGGCTTAATGAATGGGCTTCAGCACAATTGATACCCTCACCCCACCTCCCTCCTCAGCTCCATGGGCAGGCCTGTTTTGTCTAAGGATGGGCTAATTATTTGTCTGTAGACACTTAGCCTCATGGTCATTCTTCTATACTCACCAAAAGAGGGATAACCCAGCCCAGTGCTGTCACCTGCAAATGACATTTCTCACGCTGTCGTGTCAGCTGGGTATTGCCAGTAAGAGGCACTGGATAAGAAATAAAAAGGAGTAGGAAGAGAGAAATCTATTTTCTTCTTGCTTCCAGCTCTGGCACAGACATCAGCAGCTGTAGGCACCTGCTGGTGACTATGGGTTTTAGCAAGGTGAGTGAAACAGGTTTCTTCTATTTCTTATTTGGAGGCAGAGTAGCAGTTTCATCAGATGCAGCACCAGTAAGTGGCCTCTCCATGACACCACTTTCCTCCTTTGCTCTCCAAGAGGTGTAGAGGTTAGTGGCTTCTTGCAGTATTGGTCTCTAGGTAACTTCTTTGACCTCACTGATCATTCTGCTCTTGTAGTACCTTTGTGTCAGTTCCCTGTATTCTTCTTTCCTTCCAGGGTACTGACTGATTCTAACAGGAATCCCACCCCACTCCCAGTAATCAGTTCACGTGTGAGCATATTATGCAATTTGAGTCAATGAGAATGCAGGAAAGATTTGATAGTGATGTCTGTGATATTTTTCTGTTTTCTGAAACAGTTTCCAATAGCTTCTTTCTCTAATTCTTTCTCTAAACACTAATGTGTTCAATTCCCATAGCCATTTCACTATTCTTTTGAGGACCAAGTCAACACACAAGGAGTCAAAAGAAATGTAGAGGAATGATGCCTCGATGAGTGGCTGTTGTCATCCTGATATGCACCCTAATTCTGGACTTTCAATTGTGGGAAGCTATAAATGCCCTATTGTTTAGGTCAATATGAGATGGAGTTTCTGTTACTTCCCACAGGTAGATACAGCCATTCTCTGTTAGATGCAGTGCCAAAGAAGAAATTCCTAGATCTGGATGATTCCACGGATTGATATGTTGAGTTACTCTGCAAGTCTTGTGGCCAAGGGCACAAGAATTTTCTGTGTGTTTCCCTTGAGGAATTTAGGGCCTATAGTGTCTTTGCAGGCTTCTGTAGGAGTTCACTTGACTTCTAAATGTCTTCTTTATAGAATATACCTTGAAGAAACCTAATTGACTTTGTTTGAATACTCAGGATATTAGATGCCAAAAAAATCCATCTTTAATGTAAAGATACTACATTTGGTGCATGATGGGGCAACATTTCCTTCCGTATATATAAGGTCACTATGAGTCCGAGCCTACTCAATGACATCTAACAGCAATAATGTAAAGATTGCTCTAGAATGTCACACTAAGTGGCTCAGGACAAACAACAGATACTTAGTAGCCATAAACCAAAACCTGCTGCCATCAAGTTGATTCCGACTCATAGCAACACCATAGGACAGAGCAGAACTGTCCCATAGGATTTCCAAGGAATGACTGGTGGATTTGAATTGCCCACTTTTCGGTTAGCAGGCAATCTTTTAACCACTGTACCACCAGGGCTTCTTAGTAGCCATAAACCAAAATCCAAACCCATTGCCGTTGAGTCGATAATGACTCATAGGGACCTTAGCACCTAAGAAATCTGGGCACAAGCTTTATTTTTTGTCCTGTCCTGGGGGATTCTGTGGGCATTTTAAATCCAGATTATTCTACTTCTCATTCTGAAATCCTTATCACATTAATGGCTCCACTTTTTTCCAATGTATTATGTAAATTCCAAGGCCAATTTTCTAGTCTGTCCCTCTCTCTGAAGCATCTCCTTTTTAACGCTCTTGGTTTCACTTTCTAAATTTCCTTCCATTCAGTCACCTCCACCCCAACCATCAGCTTTGTGCTGGCCAACTTCATCTCACTCTGGAACTAACCTCTTTCCTCACTCACTTCTGGCTTAATGATTATTTATCTATCAATACAGCTCATATATTCACCCCATCCCCTGTGCCATTGCTTCAAAGTCAGAGTTATAATCTGACTCCAATTTACCTTTCCGCTTTTAGCTTCGTTTTGTCTGCTTTCTCTACCAGTTATAAGTCTTACACGCTATGTTTCACAGGGGAAATACTCAACTTTTCCACAAACAACACATTCTTATTCATACTTCTGGGTCATAGCTAATCCTCTCTCTTTCTCTTTTTTTTCTTGCAGAGTTCTTTCATTTTTCTCCACCCAATTAAATCTTCCAAACACATTTATTGATAACATTCTATGTGCTGAATGCCAGCCAACACATCGGGCATTCGAATGATACCCCCCCCACATGTAACCCCATAAGAATAGGTTAATGTACACAATTAAATAAAATACAGTACCCTAAGTAATTGAATAGAATTGTATTTGAATCTTTATGTGAGCATGGATGAAAGAGTAATTTGTCTTTCAAAATTAAATTTAAATACTACCACAGTCTTTCAACTATCTAGTCCAAATCTTAGACAATTAATCACTCCCATTCCTATATTCCCATAGCATTATACGAACATTTATAGCATTTGCCCCACTATGCTATTGTTTTTAGGAGTAAATACTATTCTCTAAGCACCAGTTTCCTCATCTGAAAACGGCAATAATCGTAGTATATACCTGATAGAGGTGTTGTGAAAATGAAATAAAATTATCCATGTAAAGTGCTTTACATAACATCTAGCGTATTATAAAATGTTCAGTACATCTCAGATAGTATTATCTATTCCTCTATATTATAAGTGGAGTCCCTGGGTGGCACAAATAGTTAAGTGATTCACTACTAGACAAAAGGTTGGCAGCTCAAACCCACCCAAAGGCATCTCCAAAGACAGGCCTGGTGATCTGCTTCTGAAAGGTCACAGCCTTGAAAACCCCGTAGAGCAGTTCTACTCTGACACAAAATGCTGCCATGAGTCAGAATCTACTTGATGGCAACTAACAACTACTCTGCAAACTCTTTAAAGTTAGGGAGTATATCACACTCATGATGTATTCCTTATCCTTACCCTGAAAGAGCCCTGGTGGGGCAATGGTTAAGCACTCTGCTGCTAACTGAAGAGTTGAACATTTGAATCCACCCCACGGCCCTGAGGGAGAAAGACCTGGCAATCTGCTTCTGTAAAAATTAAAAAAACAACAAACCCATTGTCATCGAGTCAATTCCGAATTGTAGCAACCCTATAGGACATAGTAGAACTGCCCCATAGGGTTTCCAAGGTTGTAATCTTTATGGAAGCAGACTGCCACGTCTTTCTCCCTGCAGAGCGGCTGGTGGGTTTAAACAATTGACCTTTCAGTTAGCAGTTGAGAGCTTAACCACTGTCCCACCAGGGCTCCCCCAGTAAAGATTAGAGCCTAGAAAACCCTATGCGGCAGTTATACTCTGTCTCATGGAGTTGCTATGAGTCAGAATCAACTTGATGGCACCTAACGACAACATCCATACCCTAATGCCCAATGGTGTAGGTTAAGCGAAAGAATAGAAGAACGAATGAATGAATGGTTTTATACTGTACACAAGGCATGCTTTTTTTGGGGGGGGGGGGAATTTTTATTATGGTGGAAGTAAACAAGCCAAAGAATCATCATTTCAACAATTTCAACAAGTACAATTCAGTGACATTGTCTACATTCTTCAGGTTTTGCTACCCTTTCTGCTATCCTTTTCCAAACTATTCCACCACCATTATCTTAAGCGTCCTAAACTTCCCATCCAAACTTTCTAGTTGCTGTTGTCAATTTGATCTCACATATATAATTCTTTAAAAGAGCACAATGCTAAAAGCATTCAGACTTAACTAACAAAGATAAGCTATGTTTTGGTCCTAAGAAGACTTTAAGGAATAGTTTTGTACTAAAGTTTAAATATTATCTCAGGGCAATAGTTTTGGTGGTTCATCCAGCCTCCATAGCTCCAGAAGGAACAGAGCAAGCTTTTTAAACTGGCTTAGCTACAATGTTCTGTGTCTGAACTATCGACATGTTATTTTAGTACGAAGGCTTTTTTCCCATTAATCAGCTCTTACAGTAGGAAATGACTCTGACTTCGGGGACTGTTTGAGGGGGAGAATGTTAACAGACCTTCCAGCAACTGCAGTTTCCTTGCTGCTCACTGATGGATCAGGAGCTAATTCCCAAACTATTTTCAAGCCAACCTGCTAAGTACATAATATTTACTCAAGCGACACTAAGCCATTTGGCGTGATTTCAACAGGAAAAAAAAAAAAAAACACTTTGAGGAAGAAAGGGTGGTATGAATAGGGTTTGTTCATAATTGTATGGGCAATACTTTGTTCATCTCCTGATAGAGAGGCTAGGAAAGAGTTCTTTAGAACAGACTCTATTTAATATTTTGCTTATTCTTTCCACCTTCCTCATTTCCAATCTGAATGACAGTATAATCAGAGAAAACTAATGTATAATCTCAGTGGAGAAGGGGCAGAGGCGATTAAGCCCTATAGATAAAGCAAGTGAATTATAGCTCATGCAAGAAAAAAAGTTCAGGCTATAAGGCAATGACCACTTATTTTAATAAGCCAGTAGAAGTTTTCATCAGTGACAAATGCTTACTTAGGTTTATTTTCTGAATCCATT
Source organism: Loxodonta africana (assembly GCF_030014295.1). NCBI lineage: Eukaryota > Metazoa > Chordata > Mammalia > Proboscidea > Elephantidae > Loxodonta > Loxodonta africana. The sequence goes on along the minus strand of NC_087363.1, from coordinate 51,454,054 downwards.
TTTCTGCCTGCATGTAGGAGAAATATTGAGAAATGAAATTCTTCTGTTTATAATGGCTTCCAGGGAGGATACCATCTTTTAAAGTCCATCCCCCTAGTTGGCAGAAAGCTTTTCACTTCTCTTAAAAAAAAAAAAAAAAAATTATTTTTTTTCTTCTTAGGCACCTGTATAATACAGAAGTTCTCTTCCACGGTGTGAGAACAGAGAAAGAGTTTTAAATTATAGCTTTCTAAGTTTCCAAAGTGCCCTTAGAGAACTGGTGCCAAAGGAGGCTAAATCCTTAGCTGTGTTTGTTTCTGGTTCATGCTGTATTAATTTCACTGGCGCAGGTAAATTTTACAGCCAAAAAAACCCCATGGAGCAGTTCTACTCTGTAACACATGGGCTCACCATGAGTTGAAATTAACTGGACAGCACCGAACAACTGCAAATAACCAGTGAAAGGGCACTTGTCCAAGATGGCCATTGCAACGAAATGCAGAGAGCAAGTGTGGGGCACTGTAAGTGGGAGGTGAAGTGAATTGGCCCCACTCCACTGAAATGGCACTGCATACAAAAGAGCTCAAGAGCAGGTTGTGTGAGGGGTCATGGGGAGGATTATGTTACGTATTTACTCCAATTACATAATAAAAAACTAAATCCGTTGCTGTCGAGTTGATTTCGACTCATGGGTACCCCTGTGTGTGTGGGTTTTCAGTGGCTCATTTTTCAGAAGTAGATCACTAGGCCTTTCTTCTGAGGTGTCTCTGAATGGACTCAAATCTCCAACATTTTGCTTAGAAGCCAAGTGTATTAACCATTTATGCCACCCAAAAAGTCCTCCCAACTCCTCCCAATTACACAAAACTCCTCCCAATTACAATATATGTTTATGACAAGCCAGTATACATGATGCTTAAGGCTCTCAACCCAGAACATGTCTAGTTAGAATCTTCACTCGATTACTTGATAGCTGCCTAATCATGGACACACTTCCTAATTTTTTAATTTGGTTAAATTTATTTTTTATTCTCATTCTACTCATAAATATTTTAAAATGTGTATCTGTAAGATAAGGACTCTTTAAAAATATCGCTACAATAGTGTTCTGAACTCAACCTAAAATATGTATTGTGTGTGTATGTATATGTATATACATACACACACCACTCTGTCTTCAGTAATTTCAAATACCTAGTGTTCAAATTTTCCCAATTGTCTCATAATTTCTTTTAACAACATGTTTATTTGAATCAGTATCCAAATAATGTCCCATTGGTTAATGTGTATTTAGCATCCCATTGAATCTGTGTATTTCTTCTTGTCAAAGAAAAAAGATTGCAAAGGACAGTGCTGAAACAGGCAAGGATGACTTTACTCAGAAAGGATTATTGCAAGGAGGAGGGGAAGGGAAGGACTGTGTGGGGCAATTGTAATGGGTAAACCCCAAAAACCAAACCCGCTGCACTCAAGTCCATTTTGACTTATGGTGACCCTATAGGACAGAGTAGAACTACTCCATAAGGTTTCCAAGGAACGAATGGGAGGTATGAACTACCGGCCATTCGGTTAGCAGCCAAATTCTTAACTACTACACCACAAGGACTCCTTGCGATGTGTAGAGGGGACTATTATAAGGGAGAGAGACAAGAACTAAGTCTGAGTCCAACTCTGCCAAAGCAGGCTGCGGGAGGTGTTTAAGAACTGAAGGGAGCTAGTGGAGAAACACTGAAGTACTGAAGGACGTTAGGAGGAGATTAAGCAATAGCTGGGCATGTCCATCCCATGGGGTTATCTCCTGAGTTTACAGTTAAGGCCAGGTGGAAAATGTCCCACGTGTAATCTGTGAGGGCCAGGGAAAGAGGAAAGTTAGATGCCTAGAGTCAAGGAAAAGCCTGCCTAAAGTTTAATCAAGCTGTTCTCTGGAACCCAAAAGGGTGGGGGTATTTCTTTAGTCAACGCTGTTTTCTAGGACCACGGGGCTCAAGGAAACTTTCAGCATTGTTACTGTCCATCTCTTTTTGCTTCCTTGTAATTTATTTGTTGAAGATCCTGATTGTTTGTCCTGAAGTGAAACACAGTCCCTGGAACATAAAACAAAAAAAAAAATTTTTTTTTTTTTTAGTGAGGAATTAATAAGTATTTGTAGCATAAAGTTTTCAGAAAAACTGCCCAAGTCTTTTCAGTCTTTCTACATGCTGAAGAGACAACGGCCACTCCTTCATGCATGATTACCATCATGAGGTGCACAGATATCTTCTCTGTGTGCCATTTAAGCCTCTCAGTGTCTCATATTTCAGCGACTAAAGCACTTTGGTTCCCTCCCCAAATGAAAACATTATGAACAACTTAAAGGAACCAAATTTATCTGCCATTTCCTGGCTCCTAAAACACTTTATCAGTCCATCAGCCGATCCTTGGAAACCCTGTGGGGCAGTTCTACCCTGTCCTGTAAGGTCTCTATGAGTCAGAATTGACTCAATGGCAGTGAGGTAAGATAAGGTAAGGTAAGGTATCACACATATCAGACAAAAAACCAAACCAGTTGTGGTCCAGTCAACTCTAACTCATGGCAACCCCATGTGTGTCAGAGTAGAACCTGGGTCCATGGGGTTTGCGATGGCTGATTATTCAGAAGTAGATTGCCAGGTTTTCTTCCAAGATGCCTCTGCGTGGACTCGAACCTCCAACCTTTTGGTTAGCAACCGAGCTCTTAACTGTTTCTGCCACTTATTCTTGTTGATTAAACTCAACAGATTTTACTCCTTATGGACACATTCAAAGATTAAGGAGAAAATCCCTAAAACCTAGTGCCATCAAATAGATTCTGACTCATAGCGACCCTATAGGACAGAGTAGAACTGCCTCATTGAGTTTCCAAGGAGCGCCTGGTGGATTTGAACTGCTGACCCTGTAGTTAGCAGCCATAGCACTTAACCACTATGCCACCAGGGTTTCTGAAAAAGGCCATAGAAATAATTGTCAAAGTTAGCATCTTTCCTCACTTGAAGATTCTAATTTTCCATGGGCCCTATTCAATAAACAACTAATCATTGCCTGTTTGAATCACTGTGTGCTTTCAATTAAGAATGGATATAATTCCTTTCAGGGTGACCTGGTGGCACCCAATGGTTAGAGCGTTTAGCTACTAACTGAAAGGTCAGCAGTTCAAACCCACCAGCCTCTCCACCAGAGAAAGATGTGGCAGTCTGCTTCCATAAAGATTACAGCCTTGGAAACCCTACGAGGCAGGCTCAGTGGCAACTGGTTTGGTTTTGGTATGATTTCTTTCAGCCCCATGTGCATGTAGCAGCTTTCTAAAGCATTTTATTTAATTAACTCCAATTTTACCTTTTGCACAAAGGATAGTACTAGGGAAGGTAGAGGGAAATATATTCCCAGAGTGAACACCAGCATTGATGTCAAGAGGAAAGAACTGAGCTAGTATTGCAATTCTAAATTGGAGTTTTCTCCAGGCCTGTGCAGGAGTAAAAACAAATTTGCGATCTGAGAAGAAAGACTATGATTTCATTTCTGATCAATAGTGAAGAGCCCTGCCAAAGAGTGGCTAAGGAGTCAAGTTACTGTTTTTAAACATATTCCTTCTCACCAGTCGCTGCTGATAGTGGGAGGCTGGTGCCAGAGACACAGTGGTGCAAAATAGGGCATATTTTAAAGTGACAGGGCAATTTTCCTTTGGCCTCCCTTATGCCAGCAGCCAGCTCCTGTCCCACTTAAAGTAGGATCAATTTAAAAACTCCAAATAACACTAACTTTCTCACCCAAGCTCCTGAGATATGTATTTATACCTCAATTAATATTTAGATTTCTGTAAAACTAAAGCTTCAAGGCACACACCTTCTATTTACTGTCGGCTGGCCTGAAGCGTAAAAACAGACATAAATTAACCTGCTATAAAAATAATAATAGCTTTCAAAAATTGGGCGGTGGTACAGAATCTAGGAAGTAAAAGGAAAAAATAATGTAGGTGCCTGTGCTGCTTAAAGATGGCTGGCACAAAATAAATTGGGATTCAGCCTAGAAAAGCAAATCCTAATGGACTTGAAAAAGAAGAATCTAGAAAAAACATGTATTTAGTGGTAGCAGGGTAACTGAAAAGGGGTTGAGCTAAGTACCCCTTTGGATATTAATGGAGCTATGAACCATTTATCAGTCTTCTGTTTCTCCTCTCAAGTATCTCTCTATTCTGCTTCTTGCTCCTGATTTCCAGGATTAAATTTTAGCCTAAGTTGTGGAAACATTCACAGTCATATTGAACACATAAGGGTTAACTCATCACCTACCAATTCCTAAAATGACATTGTTGACACAAAATGCAAAATGAATACAATTAAACTCTTGTTGATCTAAACTAGTTGTGGAATAGATAGCCTAATTAATAAATTTACCTCATTTATGCTTTATTTGAGGGCAGATTTTTTCCAGAATAAGAGTGCAACTTAAAAAATAAATAGTAAATAAACAACCTCTTGAAACTAAATTTTGTATCTCTGGTCATTTTTTTTTAAAAGTCATTTTACATAGAATCTATAGCATTTAGAGCAGTGGTCATAGCAGATGATGTCAGGGCATCCGCCTCTCTCTTGCATATCTTAGAGGTCAAGCCCAATGTTCCTATAGCCACTGAATGTTTTCTGCACCTCTCGGCTCAAGGACACAGTCTTCCTCCAAAAGTCACTGTATGCCTTTGAGGCAGGACAGAAATGTCAAGGAACTAATGCCTCCAGGGGCCATCCTCAACCAGGGACAGATGGGTCATTGTTGGTAGCTGCCATCCACTTGGTCCCTGATTCGTGATGAGCTCATGCATAATAGACCAAAACTACAGCTTTCTCCTGTGGAACAGATGGTGGGTTCAAATTGCCGACCTTTTAGTCTGGATGTTCCTCTAAAACCTGTTCGGCATCATAGCAACACACAAGTCTCTACTGACAAATGGGTACTGGCTGTGCATGAAGTTCATTGGCCAGGAATCAAAGCTGGATCTCCCATATGGAAGGCAAGAATCTACTGCTGTACCACCACTGGCTACAACAGACGAGAAAAAACAAAAGCCCGTTGCCGTCCAGTCAGTTCTGACTCATAGTGACCCTATAGGACAGAGTAGAACTGTCCCATAGGGTTTCCAAGGAGCTGCTGGATGGATTTGAACTGCCAACCTTTTGGTTAGCAGCTGAGCAATAGATAAAAAGTGGTGGAAAAATAGCCCAGTTTCTTTACCCCTCGGTAGAACAATTCTTTGGTGTGTTCTACAATATCAGAGGGCCTCCGGTGTGATAGAGCTAGAGTTGTCTACAATGTGTGTGCCCTTATAGCCTTCATCTCCTTTCCTCCTCTCTTCTCTACTCCCTTACTGTGCTCTTGGTACCACCTCTGGGCTGGCCAGCATCCAAATCCTTGTCTCGAGGTCTCCTTTGGGACAACTCAAAAGCTGGACAATGGATCTTAGCCATTTTAATCAACTCCCATCAGAAATGGTAACTCGCTATAGCTAAAATAGAGTTTTTCCAGTTTCATTCAAATACCATCCTCATAATTTTGCCATACCAACATTAGCATCTGTATTATTATTTGCTCAATAACTTTTCTAAGTCAGTTTAAAATTGATTCACTTTTTTATTTAGTCTCAAATGTGGCAAAATTATGCATTAAATCACATAGTGATGTGATAGCAATACATTTCCCTAGTACATATTTAAAATTGCACATATTAATTTTCTAAATGTTTGCTCATGTATTATCTAAAATGTTGTTTATTGCCAAGCTTTGCAAAACACTGGGTTACAGTATAAATAAAAAATATGCATGCTTTCTCTGTCACTGCCCCAGGCAACGCAGTGACAATGGTTAAACTAAAAATCTATGAGTGTTAGAGAATTCCACATTTCTTGTCACATAGTTTTGCCTGGATTGAAAGTGTCCGTTTTGAGTTACGTGCTCCTTCTGCCTGGCAGGAACCCATTCTGACAGATATACTTCACATTAACATCTAACACAATGGCACTAAAAGGAAGAAGTACACAGGGTGATAATAGCGGTAATTGGTACTCATTTTATGTCAATGGCATATTCCTTGAGAATATATAACATAGTGAAAGAGAGAGAATGCAGGTATTTTGGGTCCATAGTCAAGGGACAAATTTTCTCCTGCCGTTGTCCAGCAAAAGGCTTTTCATTTTTTCTTTTCCTGGAGGGAGAGTTTTGTGTTCCTCTAAACACAGCTCAGTATTTGAAGCTCATAAAATCATATACACATTTTTAACTTTATTTTATTTTTGTTATTGCTGAGAATATACACAGCAGAACAGACACCAACTCAACAACTTGCATGTTTACGATTCAGTGATGTTGATTACATCCTTCAAGTTGTGCAACTATACTTACCCTCCTTTTCCTAGTTGTTTCTCCCCTATTTATAGAAACTCACTGTCCCCTAAGCTTCCTATCTAATCTTTTGAGTTGCTTTTGTCACTTTGATCCCATATAGATGGATCTTAAAAGAGCACAATGCTCAAGAAGACAATTCTTTACTAATTAAGCTAAATTATTTTTTGGTATAAAATCACTCTTTAAAAGAAAAACAAGTGCTTGCTTCAGCAGCACATATACTAAAATTGGAATGATACAGAGATTACCATGGCCACTGAGCAAGGATGACACAACAAATTCATGAAGCTTTCCATATTTTTATGAGAAACTAATTTGCTTCGTAAACCTTCATCTAAAGCACAATAATAATAATAAAAAAAGACAAAACACAATCAAAAAATAGGCAAAGGACATAAGTAGACACTTCTCCAAAGAAGATATAGAAATGTTCGATAAAAAAATGTTCAACATTGTTAGTCATTAATAAAATCAAAACCAAACCAGTTGCTATCAAGTCGACTAAAATTCATGGAGACTCCATGTGCTTCAGAGTAGAACTGAGCTCCACAGAGTTTTTAATGACTGGACAACGGATTTAGTTTTTGGTTTTTTGGGTGACCTTTCAGAAATAAATAGATTACCATGCCTTTCTTCAGAGGCAGCTCTGGTGGATTTGAACCACCAACCTTTTGATTATTAGCCAAGCTCTTAACTGTTTGCACCACCTAGGACTCCTCATTAGTCACTGTTGTTTTTGTTATTAGTTGCCATCCAGTCGATTCCAAGAAGTAAATCAAAACTGCAATGAAAAATTAACTCACACCCACTATGGTGGCTATTGGAGCCCTGGTGGCACACTGGTTAAGATCTTGGCTTCTAACCAAAAGGTTGGCAGTTTGAATCCCACCTGATCCTGGAAGCCCTACAGGACAATTCTACTCTTACTCTGACCTACAGGGTCGCTATGAGTAAGAATTGATTCAATGGTAACATTTTTTTTTTTTTTAATAATGGCTATTATTAAAAAATCTGAAATAACAAGTGTTGGTGGAAATGTGGAGAAACTGGAACCCTCATGCACTGCTGGTGGGAATGTAAAATGGTGCAGCCAATGCGGAAAACACTTCGGCTGTTTTGTTAAAAGTTAAATATAGAATTACTATTAAAAAAAAAGCCCAGCAATTCCACTCCTAAAACAAAAACCCAGTGCCGTCGATTCTGACTCATAGAGACTTGAAAACAGGGACTCAAACAGGTATTTGTACAACAGTGTTCGCTGCAGCGTTATTCACAATGGCCAAAAGTTGGAATCAACCCAAGTGTCCATCAACAGGGAATAGATAAACAAATGGTAGCCCATATAAACATTGCTGTGAAGTCGATTCCAACTCATAGCAACCCTATGGGACAGAGTAGAGCTGCCCCATAGGATTTCCAAGGAGCCGCTAGTGGATTTTAACTGCCGGCTTTTTGGTTGGCAACTAAGCTCTTATTATTCCACCATAAAAAGAATAAAGTTCTGATGCATGATATGACATGGATGAACTTTGAAAACATTACACTGAGTGAAATCAGTCAGACACAAAAGGACAACTATTGTATGAAACATTTATATGAAGTATCTAGAAAAGGCAAATTGATGGAGACGGAAAGTAGATTAGAGGTTACAAAGGGCTGGAGGAAGGAGGGAAGGGGGAGTTATTTCTTTAATCGGTACAGAGTTTCTGTTTGGAATGATGAAAATTTTTGAAAATACATGGTGATGATAGTTGCACAACACTGTGAATGTAATTAACGCCAATGAATTGTACACTCAAAAATGTTTAGATTTGCAAGTTTTATGTTTTTATCGCAATAAAATAATACTTTTAAAAAAAGGAAAATAAAGGAATTAGTATTACATATTATTTTAAAGAGGTAAACCAAATTTCTTTTAAGGGGCAATATTTGTTTGTCAGGGATTTGATTGTTATAACTAATTTATAAACCACATGTTGCTTGTTAACCAACAAATCCAGTTTATGACAGGCCCTATTGCTCTATCTCTGGAGACACAGTGTGCACATGCACACGTGCCGGCGAGAGAGAGAGCTGGTGGGAGGGTCAGACAGCATCCACGGAAGTCACCGTGTGTGCAGACCCAGAGAGATACGTGCAGACAAGATGTGAAATTGTGTAGATTATGAATATCTCTTCTTGATTAAATGGGATAGAAATGCATTTTCTCTTTCATATTGGAAGCAGCTTAACATTTAAAAACTAATCTTTTCTGAGGTAAAGTTCATTAACACAATGATTATTCATTTGGCTTTTATGATGATATTGCTGCTTAATCACCAGAACATTGCTTCCTGTGCTAGGTGGGAAGCAGCAGGAAACATTTGAAGAGCAAGTCTTGCAGCTAATGTGATGAAAGAGAAGGAATGGAATTCTCACTGCTCTTCATTTCGAAAGTACAGCACATTCCTGCTCAGAAGTATAAAACCTCTTGTCCAACAACATGAGCTTTAAACCCTACATTAAATGCAGGATAAAGTTATATAACCCTGAAGACTTAATCGTTGCCTCAGGTCTGCTGTTTCTCTCTGAGTTACACAGCAAGTTTCTCAGGGAGGACATTTCCATTATGAACCGAGATTTGAGAAAGTTTAATCTTGGTGGTTGTAGATACCATGGTAAGGAATTTGAGATCTCGTTTGTGTAGCTCAGTAAACAAAGACATGGAGAAGACCAAACTACCAATCTTTGAAATTATGTCCTCCTTGATGAAAGTTCAACCCACAATGCACGACTAATTTAAAGAGTGCTATCTTTCAAAGGAATAAGAATAAAAGCATAACCATAGGATGTCACAGGGAAAGACAACTGTTACAAATTTATTATTATTAATATTATTATTCACTAAAGATTCTTTTGAATGTAGGAATTCACAAACTCCCTGTAGGGAGCTAAATTATCAAGAAGGTGTAAAATGAATAATTACCCACTAATACATATGGCACAGAGTAGCAATAGTAATAAGGATTGTAAGCCATAGAAACCAGCTGTCTTAGGCTGGGTTCTCTGGAAAAGCAAAACAAGTGAAGCATATATATATATATATATATATATATATATATATATATGTGTGTGTGTGTACATGTATATACATTATATGGAGAGAAAGAGATTTATCTCAAAGAAATGGCTCACAAGTTGTAGAGACTGGCAAGTCCCAAGTCCCTGTGTCAGGAGTCAGGTGTCAGGCTGGATGCTTCTCCTGACTTCTGTAGCTGCAGGGGTTGATGAACCCAAGATCCACAGGTCAGACGGCAGGCTGCTGTCTCATGGCTTCAAAGGCTGATGAATCCAATATTGGCAGAAAGAGGGCAGGGTGCTGGCCCAAGTCCCAAGAACTGAAAGTCAGATGCTGACGAACCAAATGCAGGATATAGAGCAGAGCAAAAGCCAGCGAGTTTGCCAGAAAGTCCACATATATTGGATGTAGGCCACACCTCCAAGGAAACTTCCTTTCAACTGATTGGCTACTTACAGCAGATCCCATCATGGAGGTGATGACATTATATCAGATCTCATCATGGATGTGATTACATCAGTATACGACTGCCAAACCACATCATAACTGCCAAACCACTGAAAATCATGGCCCAGCCAAGCTGACATACAACCTTAATGATCACACAAACTTCGGATGATTTAAGCACAAAATAAATGTATTGGAAGGATATTATATCATTTACAAAATTATCCAGGAAATCACCTTCAAATGTGGACAGGAACAAGGAACACTGGTAATTGTTAGCATCATGCCATGAAACCATTTTAAATGAGGATAATGCTTTGAAAGCCGAACGCTGGACCTCTGGACTCCCACTGCATGGCACACTAGATGCCACATGTAGAACCACCTTAGAAACGCCAGGTCATTGCCATCAAGGTGGCCACCACACCCAAAATGGGGGTACGCTATTGCCTCTGCTTCTTCACTTCGAGAGCTGCAGAGTCCAGTCTGGAGTAGGCGCAACTACCTGGCCAGACCACATAACATATGTATGTCTTCACAACACAGATCTCTGCCTTTGCCAGAAACAAAACAAAAAAACAGTATTGTCATGTGTGCAGACTAGAACTGCTCCATAGAGTTGTCAAGGCTATGACCTTTCAAAAGCAGATCACCAGGTCTTCCTTCCAAAGCGCTTCCAGGTGGGCTGGAACCTCCAGTCTTTTGGTTAGTAGTTGAGTACTGAACTGATTGGGTTACTCAGGGACCACTTGCCTTGGCCAAGACTCCTAAAATGGTGAATTTATCCAAGTTAGAGTTAGTTCAGATTCTGGCTAGCCAAAAATGACATATCTCCATTATTCACTGTCAGATAAATCTGACACAATTGTGTATTCCTAATAAGTGAATGAATGGTTAGCGCATACCTTTACTGAATGAGGACCTATTATAAATTCAGTGTGATTACTCAAAGCTTGGTTTACAATTATGATAAGTGGAATAAGTCAGACACAAAAGGACAAATATTGTATGATTCTACTTATATGAAACATTCAGATTAGGCAAGTACGTATAGACAAAAGTTTATTAGTGGTTACCAAGTGTTTAGGGGATGGAAGAATGCGGAGTCATTGCTTAATGCGCACTAAACTTCTGTCTGGGGTGTTGAAAATCTTTTGAAAATGGATATTGGTAATGGTTGCACAACAAGGTGAATGTAATTAATGTCACTAAATTGTAAACTTAGAAATAGTTAAAATGGCAAATTTTGTATATATTTTACCTCCATAGTTTTTTTTTTTTTTAATAAAAAAAAAAAATCTTGGTTTACATCTTCTCCAGCAGCATAACTTGCTGCCCAGGACCTGGCCATGTACTCTTCCAGAAGCTGAGCACTGTTCTCTAGCTACATAAGCCCTTTGGCCTGCTCCAGTTGCCCTCAGCCTTTTAGATAAGTAGTCACAGCTGTAGAAAAGGAAGGAAAAAGAGGAGAATAGATGTAGGTAGCACAGGAGACAGTTAAAGGAGATTCTTAGAACTGAGGTATGCCTTTGTAAAGTTAACTCATAGTTAAAGAGAGGGAAGTTTTAGAAAGAGGAGATCTAGAAAAGAGTGGATGTCTGTGAAGTGTGTGGATCCCCACTTGATCATATCCAAGGTACTTCCTAGTCTCAGACACTGAGCCTAACTGATTTTGGAATTCATAAAGAAACCTGACACCAGGGATCTGTGCTTTCATGACAACATTCTATTTCATTATTTTGGAAAACTCTGGCGAATATATCTGACTCTCCTGGAGGTCAGATCTGAAAAACCCCCACAGAGACAGGAGCTTATAGGCAGAAAATCAGAGAGGTCACTGGCAGAATATGAGAAACTCTGTTTTGACATTTGTCAAATGTTAACAAAAACAATCCACATTAATCGTATATCTATGGATCAGAAAAGGTAACAGCAGGAGCAGATAGGGCGCGGTTCATCCAAAGCATGCGCTAATGTAAAATTAATTTACTTTTTTTTTTTTTAGTGGAAACATTATGTCATTTTTGTGATATCTATTTGTTCTTATGTTTTCCTCTGCTTATGCTATAATTGGGTTGAACTCTCCGAGTCCAACTTAGTTGGGCAATGATTTGCAATTAAACAGTTTCAGTGAATAATAATAAAGATTTTCTCACAAGCAGTGGGAATCTTATCCACGTACATCTACGTCAGAGTATATGCTGGTTGAATCATAGAGAGCCTCTTGACTAAGAAAATCTTTTGAACATGGATGTATCCAAAATGGAAAAGCAAGCAGTGTTGGAAAAGTATGTGCTATGGAAGGAATGGGAACATCATGTTTGATGATAAGGAAACATTAAATTTTAAAGGAATGAGAATTTTAGGTGGGAAACAAGGTATTATTGGGTTAGGAATACAGCCCCCAAGGTAATCTGAGGCAAGTATTGTATGCAAGCATTGTGTGCAGAAACTGCAACCCAGGCTCTGGAGGCGAACTCCTCATGAAAGAGACTGCAGGGAGAGCACATACTTAAGCATCCATGTTGAGTGGATAACTGTGGAAGATGATGAGGTTCCATGTTGATTTTTCAGCCACATCTAGACCCCCAAGTAATAAAAATGGAGCAGTGCCATTGTCTCAATGTAAAGGACAAATAGATCTGACTGCTACAGAATTTGCACGTTACATCTGTTTTCCCTCTGCATGGGATCGCCCCTTTGAAAATGTTTCATTAGGAAATTTTCTGCCCATAATTTCAGATTGGCCAAACTTCATCACTTGGAATCTGCCTCTGACTCTCTTGTGAAATACTTGTATGGCCCAGGTCAAGTCATTTAATCTTTCTTGGTTTCAAATACTTCATTTGCTTAATAGTCAGTGGGGAAAAATGTCATCTAAGACCCTTTTCAGCAATATGAAATGGGAACAGAAATACTGTCACCTCACATACTATGAATCTCTCATTTAAAGTGTGATATTTTAAACAATCACAAGTGTTTGAAATCAGACCAAAAGAAGAATTTAATTTTTAAGAGACATCTAAAATATTGAATATACCATGGACTGCCAGAAGAACTAACAAATCTGCCTTGGAGGAAGTACAGCTAGAATGTTCCTTAGAAGCAAGGATGCCGAGACTTCGTCTTCCTTACTATGGACGTGTTATCAGGACGGACCAATCCCTGGACGAGACATGCTTCGTAGAGGGTCAGCGGAAGAGAAGAAGACCCTCAATGACACAGTGTTTGCAACAATGGGCTCAAACATACCTACTGTTGTGAGGATGGTGAAGGACCAGGCAATGTTTAGTTCTGCTACACATAAGGTCACTATGAGTCACAGTCAACTTGACACCACCTAACAACAACAAAAGTTTTTAAGTTAATGTGAAGCTTCTAAGGCATAATCACAAGTCCTGAATATTGTGAAAATATAATATATACTCTCTAACTGAAGACCAAGAACTAAACTAAATCAACTCCTGAAATTTAAACAGCTCTCGATATTCCTGTGTTGCTTATGTTTAAAAAAAAAAAGGCGGCTGTTTTTCTGTTCCAATTTCTGCATTTAAAATTATTTTGGGTGTCCTTGGGTGGCACAAATGGTTACATTCTGGGCTACTAACCAAAAATTTGGTAGTTTCAACCCACCAAGAGAAGCCTCCAAAGTAATAATGCTTGGTGATCTGCCTCTGAAAGGTCATAGCCTTGAAAACTCTGTGAAGCAGTTCTATTCTGCAGTACCTAGGGTTGCTGGAATGGACTTGACGGCAACCAGCAATAACAACAACATCCTCCCTTTGATATTATGAACCATTAGAAAAATTTTTTCCCTTATAACTTATATATGTGGAGTAATTCAGAAAAACCTATTGACATTGTAGAAACTTGATAGTAGATATAGATTAGCACATGTATTTAATGGGTTGGCTGCCCAGTGAATTAAAAGATCCATCCAGACTCTGCATGTCTAAAGCCATCATCCTCTCCCTCACCCCATTTATGTCATCATGATAAAGAAGAAATGCAGACTGACAAATCTTATGTTTTGGTAAGGCAGATGTTTTTAGTAACAACACAAAAATTGAAGTTTCATCTACCCAAACTAACATAAAAAGGTAGAAAATGTAAACAGACCCATTACAAAAGAAGAGATTGAAGATGCCATCAAAATACTCCCAACAACGACAACAAAAAACCAGGACCACATGGCTACACTGGAGAAGTTTACCAAACCTTTGGATAAGAGTTGACACCAATCCTTCTCGATCAATCTCTTTATAAATACAGAAGAGGAAGGAACACTACCAAATTCTTTCTGTGAAGAAGCCTGACCCTGATACACAAACCAGGCAAAGACATCTGAAAAATTTTCAACAAAATTCTAGCCAAAAGACTTCAGCAACATATCAAAAAAATCATACACCAAGTGGGATTTATACCAGGATTACAAGGGTAGTTCAACATTAAAAAATCAATCAATATAATCCACGACATAAATAAAGCAAAGGAAAAAAATCATATGATCATATCAATTGATGCAGAAAAGGCATTCCAAAAAATCCAACACCCTTTCCTGATTAAAAACTCGCAGCAAAATAGGAATAGAAGGGAAATTTCTCAGCATAATTAAGGGCATATATTCAAAGCCAGCAGCCAACAATGAACATTATACTCAATGGAGAAAGGCTGAGAGCCTTCCCTTTGAGAACAGGAACAAGACAAGGATGTCCATTATCACCACTGTTATTCAACATTGTACCGGAAATCCTAGCCAGAGCAATCGACCAAGAAAAAGAAATAAAAGGTATCCAAACCAGAAAGGAAGAAGTAAAACTATCTGCACTGGCAGAAGACATGATCCTATACTTAGAAGACTCTAAGATTCCACAACAAAACTGCTGGAATAGAAAAATTTAGCAACATTACAGGGTACAAGATCAACACACAAAACTCAGCTGAGTTCCCCTACACTAATAAAGACTACTCCAAAAAATAAATCAAGAAAACTATACTATATGCAATAGCCCCTAAATCGATAAAATACATAGGAATTAAACTAACCAGGGACATAAAATACTTATTCAATGAAAATTATAAAACACTACTACAAGAAAAAATGGAAAGACATCCGTGCTCATGGATTAGAAGACTTAGGGTAATGAAAAGGTCAGTTCTACCCAAGACGATCTATCGATCTATACATGCAATCCTGATACATATCCCAAAAATATTCTTTATTGAAATGGAAAAACTAATGGCCAACTTCGTATGGAAAGAAAAGAGACCCTGAATAGCCAAAATAATATTGAAGAACAAGAACAAAACAGGGGGCCTCATGCTCCCTGATACCAAATATAAAAATGTGGGTGCAGGCACATGTATTCATTGAAGACACAAATATGGCTATTCCTCAGACGTAACCAAACACCTTCCTACACTGGTTTTCTGGGTTTGAAGGCTTAGGACCATAGTCTCATGGAACAACTCAGTCCATTGGCATAACACAGCTCACAAAAATCACCATCTGCATCCCAGTGAAATGAGTAGCATCTGGAGCCTTAAAAGCTTGTGAGCAGCCATCTAAGAAAAAAAGACAGATCTCTACTTGCCAGGGGACAAAACAGTAAGTAACCAAAAGTGCAGAGAAGAAAGAAATCTACATGATGTGACCCCCAACTTCGTCTACACTGAGACCAGAAGAACTAGATGATGTCTGCTACCACCAATGACTATTCTGACCAGAATCACAATATTTGGTACCATTTAGAATGGGAGAAAAATATGGAGCAGAACACAAATTATTATTCAAAAAAAAAAAAAAAAAAAGCCAGACAAACTGGAACAGTAGAGAACAGAGGACTCCCTAAGACTATCACCCTGTTGTTGTTAGGTGCCATTGAGTCGGTTCTGACTCATAGCAACCCTGTGTACCACAGAACAAAATACTGCCTTGTCCTGTGCGATCTTTACAATCGTTGTTATGCTTGAGCCCATTGTTGCAGCCATTGTATCAATCCATTTCCTTGAGGGTCTTCCTCTTTTCCACTGACCCTGTAATTTACCAAGCATGGTGTCCTTCTCCAGGGACTGATCTCTCATGACAACACTTTCCAAGTATGTAAGACACAGTCTCGCCATCCTTGATTCTATGTAGCATTCTGGTTGTACTTCTTCCAAGACAGATTTGTTCCTTCTTTTGGCAGTCCATGGTATATTCACTATTCTTTGCCAATACCACATTTCAGAGACATCAAATCTTCTTTGGTCTTCCTTATTCATTGTTCAGCTTTCACATGCCTGTGAAGTGATTGAAAATACCATGGTTTGGGTCAGACACACCTTAGTCTTCAAGGTGAAATCTTTGCTTTTTGACACTTGAAAGAGGTCCTTTGCAGGAGATTTGTCCAATGCAATGCATCTTTTGACTTCTTGACTGCTGCTTCCGTGGGCGTTGATTGTGGATCCAAGTAAAATGAAATCCTTGACAACTTCAATCTTTTCTCCACTTATCATGTTGTGGCTTATTGGTCTAGTTCTGAGGATTTTTGTTTTCTTTATGTTGAGGTGTAATCCATACTGAAGGCTGTGGTCTTTGATCTTCATCAGTAAGTGCTTTAAGTCCTCTTCACTTTCAGCAAGCAAGGTTGTGTCATCTGCATAACGCAGGTTGTTAATGAGTCTTCCTCCAATCCTGATGCCCCATTCTTCTTCTTATAGTCCAGATTCTCAGATTATTTGCTCACATACAACAACAGCACATAAAACTGGCGCCTTACTTAAAAACATCAGCATGGCACCAAAAGGTTAACAATTACTCAAAAGCAAAGATGAGAACATATGGGAACAGGGAAACTAGAGTACCATAAAGGGAACAAACTGAACATTTAAAGAGAATGTTGACACGTTATAATAAATGTAACTAATGTCACAGAACGATTTGTATGGAAATTGTCAAATGGGAATCCAACTTTCTGTGTAAACTTTCAGCAAAAACTCAATAAAATATTATTTTAAAAATATTAAGTTGCTTAATTCCAAGCTAATAGAAAGAAATGTGAAAAAATTAAAAGCAGTGACTATGTATGCTCTAGAGGATCCATTAGGAAAATTTACCTTTTGTTCTTTGTACAAAATAAAGCATGAATAAATATACCTGTATTTATATACTGTGGGAGACTTAGAAAGCAGTATGAAAATCTCAGGTGTATTTTATGCCCTGGTTGCATAGAAAGTTTATTCTAGGTACAGCACTGGATCTGAGAAGATCAGAATCTCAGATGTCACCTTGAAAACCTACTGTGTGTAAAACATGATCATAGGAAGAATATTGCATTGGCATTAAAGAAACAGACAGGTTTGGAGAAGTGTAGAATCTAATATAAAAGACTAATTGAAATGCAAGTTACATTTTCCCTGAGATCTTTTCCTACTAATTCTAATATCAGCAATCTCACCTCCTTTGATTCCTGAAACATGAGACTATCACACAGATTTTTGCTGTTGTTTTATTTTCTCCAAATTATCAAGTCATTTGCAGTCAGGGGGTCAGTTACCAATAAGCTTCTTCAACATTTACAAAATAAAGAAATTTTAAATAATATTTTGTAGCCTTTCCTCCTTTTAACAGTATATCATAGACAAAGTACAGAGTCCTCATCATGGCTTCTCAAGGCCCCGAGTGATCTGGTCGTCAGGACCTCTGACTCCATCTTGTGCCTCTTTCTCCTTCTTCCCAGTGCATACAGTTCTTGCTCTTTCCTGAACATACCAAATGTACCTGCATCTCAGTGCTTAGCACTAGCTCTCCTTTAGCATGAAATGCTCTTTCCCCAGATATCTTCACGGATTACTTCTGCACTCTCTTCAGGCCTCTTCTTACACTTAAAGGATTAAAGAGGCCTTCCCTGACTTTGCTATGTAAATTAGCAAAACTCTTGGCTGTCTAGCCCTGCTTTTTCTCCAAGGCACTATCCTGATCAGACTTACTATGCATTTGCTTGGTTTGTTTCCTTATTTGTGTCCTCACTGTGAGATAAAACTTCCTAAGAGGTCATGAACTTTTCCATTTTGTTCGCCATCAGCAATGACTGGAATAGCAACTAGTATCCACAAATCGCTTTATAATTATTTGTTGAAGGACAAAATGTTTGAAAGAATAAATATACTTGTATTTATGGGCATGGATGAAATGCACTGAAATACCCAAAGCAGTGCTCTCAGCATAGGATTCTGAGCACAGTTTATTGTCTTTTGAATACTTTTCTCTTTTTATAATAAGCATATTTTATTTATACAACAAACATTTTTAAAGGTATTTCTAAAAATATATAAATCACTGCCCTGCCTAAAAATAGAATGACACAGAATGACCCACAGAGAGATTCATGCATGCCTTATTGCTAGTAATTTCCAGGGAAAATTTCTCCACTAATTTATCCCAGCATTCAATACCTCTTGTTATAAGGAAATCCTCTTTAGCATGTATGAATTTTCTTTATTTTATTTTTCATATAATCTGTTCTTTTGACTGTTGATAATAGAGATAATCCCACCACCAGAAAAGAATACAACCATTTACTCAAAAAAAGAAAAATCGTTGATCAACTATAAGGTAAATATATGTTAAAGTGACCCAGGGGTCCATAGTAGGGGAGAGAGTGTTGAATGCAAAAACTTAGTAATTCAAATGAAAAGGGTCATGCACTTGCTCAGTAAAATAATATATATTTTTTAAGTTATGTGAACTAATAAGCAAGAATTTTTTTAGAATTTTCTGACAAGTCTAACTATTGGATCATATTTTAATAGGTAAAACTTTTCATAGAACATATTTAGCAATACAGATGTTTGTTTATAAAATAAAAAGGATAATGTCTGTATGTTTTCCTCTATTTTCAAGCAAAATAACAATTAGTATTCATAATACTATTTTATTTCATGCAGAACAGAAATATTAGTTAATTACACAATTACCATGTTTTCACCACTACTTTTCTAAAGCAATGACAGCTTAGAGTTTGAATTGTACATTTACTGAAATCTAAACAAAATGTGGCTCAAAGGGATTATATATTTTTTCTTCTTTGATGGAAGAATTTCTTTTTAACCAACTTATTTCTCAAAGAATGTTAAACTGCTATGATAGGAAGGATATATATATATATATATATATATATAGTTGACTCCACATCTTGTAAAGTGAAATGAATAGCCGAAATTTTTAAATATACATATGTAATATGGATATATATAAAATATGGAGATATATATACATAGATGTATGTATACTGTCTGAGGATGGGTTCTCTAGAGAAGCAAAACCAGAAAAGCGTATAAATATATATATTTACATCAGGGAAATAGCTCACACGATTGTAGAGGCTGGAACGTCCCAAGTCCGTGGATCAGAATACAGGCTTCTCCTGATTCACACAGCTGCAGGGGCTGGTAAGTCCAAGATCGGCAGGTCAGACAACAGGGCTCTTTTTCACAGGCTGCGAAGATTGACAAATCCCAAGATCGGTAGATAAGCTGCTAGCTCAAGTTCCACGATCTGGAGGTCAGACAAACAAGAGGCAGCTATGGGATCCAGAGCAGGCAAAAGCCAGAACGTCCACTTATACTCAGATGCAGGACACACCCAAGTAAACTCCCTTTCAACTGACTGGCTACTCATAGCAGATCTCATCATGGGGTTGATCACACAGGAACACTGATAATTGTGGCCTACGTAAGTTACACACAACCTTAACCATCACAGTCCACCCCGTCAGCTTAGCACCTGTATACACCTCCCCAAATCATAAATAATCTCTAAATAAAGACAAAGTCATACTTGTGCCCAACATGATACATTTAACATGAATACAACCAAAAACAAACTAGCCCCGTTTACCTCTTTGATTTTATAAGTGAAGAAAACAAAAATATTTGATACACACATACAAGCAGAAATATTTATAACAATTATAGTCCTCATTTCTGCAACTGGTCACGTGGCCATAACTTGTATTTAGAACTAACTTCTTCCACCACCCATTCTGTATTTCCTTTGCCTCTGTAAACAAGCACCTCAGCTGGTCATGGCTCTTTACCTGATGGAGTGTCTCAAACCTTCATTCTTGTAGACATGTTGGAATAGGGTTGCTGTAGTTTTCCACTGACTTTAATCACAGGGCGTGGTAGTATTAAGAGATGCCCTAAGGGATCTCCTGCATACTCTTCTTTACTTCCATTATGTAATATCAATTCAGTTTCCTCTTGGTAATCAGAATCAGTCACACCAGCCAGTATGGTAAGTCCCTTCTTTGCCTGTTGATCCAGA